>NC_134313.1:116775599-117414228 GCF_964195595.1 Calonectris borealis
TGCTTATTCACTCAACCTTCCAGATGCAAATCGTCTGTTTCATATATAAATAACTCAATATATCAATCGAACCACAGCCTTGAATCTTTATTTCCCAAAGCTGTCCATATATCTTAGTTTCCTGTGTGGTAGGCTTTCCTGGGGGTTCCTTCAGTAGCCATCTAGAAAGGAAAAATCTGGTAAGACACTTCATGGGGAAGGATCAATACAGCAAATGTGGGAACAATTTTAGGGCTTCTGCAGTGATCTGGGAAACAACAGGCTTGCAGATACTACTTCTGCACTTGTGAAAAGATTTAAATTGTGATATGTGTGGTAAAAGCAAAGAGGATATAGATGTATTAAAATGGATTAGATAAGCAAGTGGAAGACCATTCTGGTTATTTAACACCACCTCCTGTGTATGGCCTCTGATCCAGGAAGTCCAGCTGAATTCAGAAAGCTCAATATGGTCAGGATCAATCTCTTTGCACCCCTGCTACTGCTTCAGGATCAACCACTGGTCACCAGAGACAATAGGCATGACAGCGCAGTATGAAAGTAGCTATGTTTTTTTAATTGAAAAAGATACACAATGTACAAATGAAAGTTTTATTTCTAGAACCCAGAGAGCCTACCAACTTCCTGACTTCTTAGGAACTTTGCAGTCGTGGACCTTATACTGGCGTGTTGGGATGAAAAGGAGGGTGGGTAGAGGACATCAGATTGTTCTTAATTTACTCTTTTATCATGAGAAGGTGTAAGTTCGACTCAGTAATTTGGTATTATAGCCAAAGTTAAGGGTTTCTTTAAAGTAAAATAGTTTAAACAAATAGGAACATTTTCTTAAGCAGTAGGGACTGACCTGTTGGAAAATGAAATACAAGCATAAAATAAGATATTAAAATAGACTGCAAGGTCAAGATGAATTTTGAATTAGATGGAATTGCCCATTGAAATAGAAATTAGCAGGAGTAGCAAGATGCCTGCTATAATTTTCTTTTGAGGTTCAAAATGTATTTCTGGTTATAAGATAGCGTGTAATGATTTTCTGGTATATACTATGGGGTGTATATAATATATTGCCAGATTGGAAGTCACCTTTCCCTACTGAATAACAGCAGGTATTTCCAGAATTTAAATAAATATAGAGTGGAAAGTAGTGTGCCAAACAAAATAGTTTCAAATATTCATATATACATCAGAGTATATTAGTTTCTTATATACACAACATTCATGACCTTTTGCTATCCTTTTTGCAGGCAATTTCAAACAGAGGCTTTGCATTTTCAGAAGGAACTCAGAAATGTATTTTGTGTATTTTAATCTGTCATAGGAATGATAAGTCCTTTACCGTTAATTCCCTGTTTACCAAGCTGATGGTAGGAAAGTAATATTGCATTCATTGTGTTCACTCATTCATGTGTAATATTGAATTTACTCTGTTTTCATCTTTTTCTTCACAGCAAGCCATTGACAGTGAGGTAAAAGCAGAGGCAGTACCATCAGTCACAGTAAAGGTACTGTGCCTAACTCCAACAGTAGCATTCAAATAGTGGTGGCAAATTTTAACAAACTTGTCACTTTATGTGTATTTCACTTAGATCATGAAAATGAGTAAAATTTGAAATGCAATATATACTTAATTCTTTTTCTCCTTAGTATGACAGGGTGTTGTTCTAGCAAGCCATCTGCTGAAGTCAGAAAGCGATTGTTTTATTTTTGATAGGCTTATCAAGAAGCAGACTCAAAAACATTATTAGGATGGAATGAGGTTGTTTTTGAGGTTACAAGAGTAATTTTTCCAACACTTTTCAAAGGGAATATATGTTTGTTACATGTTACATGTTACTCAACATGTAAAGTTTGTTATCTTCAGCTGCCTTTTTAGTTGTCAATAAACAAAAATAGACTTTCTTTTGTAAGAAGACTTTAATAGCTTTTGCTAGTGAAAAAAAATGCTAGGAAAATCTAATTTGAAAATTGACATCATTGCAGGCCTCCATGAGAGTTGCTGCCTGTAACTGATTCTAAAGAAGGTGTGTGTGTGTGTGCGCGTGTGCATGCATGTATGTGCAAGTGTAGTTTCTCCTCAGTATTGCCTAAAAAGGATCATGATTTTTATTTCTGGGTTTGAGAGGATCTTCTAGGAATATCAGTGGAGCCTTATTTTTGAGAACCTTGCAAGTTCTCCCTCTATCTTGAGTGAAAAGTTCAGAGGGTAACTGGACTATCTACTGAACCAGATTCCCTTACACTAGTGTGGTTTAGTTGTACTTGGTCCAACATCTTTCTCTGCATTTTTGAATGCTAAAGTGGTACAGGACAAAATCCTAATCCTGATAAAGTCTGTGACAGTTTTGCTCAAAGAAGTTCAGCTGAATGACATTGGATTTTGAATCAGGCTATTTGTGAATATAAGGGTACCTTAAAATATGTAATGTAAACTTAAATTACCTCCAGAAAGGTATGAATTTATCAGCTTTTAGTTTATATTGGAGCCAATATATTGTATAAGTGAGTTATTATAGAGGAAAGTATTGTGTTTATAATTGCGAAATTCAGTTTTGTAGAGCGGTTGTAATTTCAGCATTGGGAACACAGGTAACTCCCATTGTTCTCTCTCATCTGCTCATTATTGCTGTTGTAAGGTCAATGGCAAACACTATTTAAAATGAGCATGGATGTGTTTATATGGTTGAAAAGCTTTTTAAGGGGAAAGCTTTATAATTCCCCAGTCTGCTTTCTTTTTTATGTATCTTATACCTTTTAATGAAACAAAAATAGTAAATGAGGGGTTATCATGCATTCAGTTTTTTCCAGTATATTTTTCCTGTGATAAGTTCATTTAACTGATCTTCATATGTCTCCATTCTAATTAACTGCAGTTGGTGGAAAAGTCCTTTTAATTAATGGATTCAACTCTTTAATATTTACAAAGTTATAAGCATTGGTTCTTATGAAAGTAGGAAATAATTGTACATTATAGTTGCATGTTATGACTCTTGTCAGACTAATTTGAACTTAACTCTGGATTTGGACAAGTTGAGAACAATTTTGATAAATTTTAAAATTAAATATTTTCTTGAATTGCACAACTGCAACCAATGTATATGTATACCGTGCATGCTTTCTGCAAAGTAGGTAATGTTACTAATGAATATTATTTGGCCATTGTAATGGTGGTCATTCTACCCAAAAAATTTGCAGGCAATGCATTGTGCTCTAAAAAACTTCCAGAATTTGTGACACTTATTTTTATATTAAAAATTTAATTTTTAAATTTAATTTTGCACCAATGACAGGCCTGTCAGAAAAGCTTTAATAAAATTAGATACTTTTGACAAAAGTTTCTGGATAAGAAGATTCTTTACTTCAGACTCCTATATGCAGCAGAAAGCCAAATATAATTGAGAAATGCACTGAAGTAGCGTTTGCCAGTAACTTGAAATGTCACTGTCTTAATTACAAATTCTGAAGTGTGCAGTCTCATGTCTGCATGTTTGTAGCTCATTTAATTGGCATAACATCTGTAAGACTATTGATTCCATCTTCATTGTTCACCTTATTGAGATTCTGGCTTCAGAAAATAGGGCAAAGTTTATCTGAAGTATGTACAGAGGTAGATGTGATCCTTCCTTGCTAGCATTAATAGTGATGGATGATCTGAGGGCCTGTTTGCAGCCCAAATGTATTGTTATACCAAAATAAATGTTGATGTTAATTCTGTCAAAGTAGTCACACTTCCTAACACTTGAGTCATTTTATAACTAATAATATTTTCCTAAACTGATTTAACCTGGCTGTACTGAGCTCCTTGCTAGACCAGCAATGCAAAACAGATGATAATAGTTAGCAGATATGGTCTGTGTATATGCAGACCGCATTCAGATCTCAGTCACCACTATACTTTCATTTTAGATCTGAGTTAAGGACATTCTTTTGATATCCACTGGTTTTGCAGAGAAATAACTGCCTGCAATAGAAACAACCAGGGCCACTCCAGGTTTATGGTTAGGTCAGCTCTCATAATCTGGAGTTGTAGTTGTGCTGGGTATCCTGTATATTGAATTTTAGAATTTCTTTGCAGTAAAAAATCAAATAGAACTTGACTCTGAAGTTATTCAGAAGACTATGCATTGCTCTTTGCAGTTAAAGGAACTAATTTCTTTGGTTAGTTTTGTTTTTATTCTTTTTTTTTTTTTTACTTTAGTCACCTGAAAGAGGCAACATTCTATTTTTATTTACATTAGAACAAATGCACATGACACTTGCAAAATATTAACATTTTAATTAACACTTTAGTATTAGTTGTCTTGGGTTAAAATTACAAAGAACATGAGAAATCCCCTCAGTTTTTTGTAACCTTTCAAGTTACTGCGTTCATTATTGGCTGTAAGTAAGTAAGAATTGTAAAAGGAAAATACTGGTTTTGAAGTTGAAATTTGAAGTTCTAAAACATTGTTGCTGAATTGCTCTTTGCAGGTTTTTCATATCTTTTTGCTGGTTATGTTTGTTTTCTGCTATACAGAGATTAATTTGTTGCTTCCTTTAATACTCCTGTATGTCACTTGATTTAGATAACAATACAGAGCAGAGTGACTGCGCAGAAACCAAACCTGGCAGTATGTGTACAAGCTCCATTAGCAGTGACCTGTGACCAGTTTGTCTTCGATGATTTAGGTAAATTATTATAGTACCATTACAGCTATTGTATCATACTACTTTTTCTGAGGATGTTTGAAAGGTATAGTCCAGCCTCCATCGAGTGCTTTGTTGCGGATGCACTGCAGTTAAAGCAATTACAAATTTGCCTTGCCTGCACTCTGCAGCTTCTAGATACTGCTTGGAGGAGGAAAACAAAGTAGAAAGGAATGGAGTTGCTTCCTTGATTACGGTATGATGCATGGCAGGTGAGGAAAGGCAGAGTGGCAGCTTCATGACAGAGGAAAAAGAAAATCAGTTATTCTGTCGTGCTTTTGCTGGGGCATTTTGTTTTGCTGGCAATTCTGCCTATGTAGAAATGGCACTGCTGAACTAAACACAGGGACAGAAAGCTTGTTTACCTGTGGACAGTCTAGCATATGTTCCCAACTTAGCATCAACTGTTTGGTGATTCTATCCTTATTCCAACTCTGTTGATAAGGCTGCAGGTGGGATTGCCTTGAAGACTTGAGCGGAGCTGAAGACCAGAGAAGTGTGTCCTTCTGCCTCAGTTGGGACTGCAGACCATTTCTGCTCTGAAATGTGCAGTAATGGTCCCTATTGAAACAGGGCTTTACTGACTGCTGCTCTCATCTGAAAGGATGGTTCTTATGTTTTCTCAACATATGACAGGAGCAAAGGGCTGATGGCTTTGTAAAATACTAAA
Source organism: Calonectris borealis (assembly GCF_964195595.1). NCBI lineage: Eukaryota > Metazoa > Chordata > Aves > Procellariiformes > Procellariidae > Calonectris > Calonectris borealis. The sequence continues at coordinate 116,780,950 of NC_134313.1, forward strand.
ATCACAATATAAAACTGCATTTGTTTTGATATTCTCTGTGTTCAGCGTGCTGAATTGTTTTCTTGGTTATGCTTCAAGATAGCTATAAGTTGGAGAGACTAGTTTGCCTTTTACAAATTACTGATTTAAAAAAAAGCATGTCCAGTAATTTGATAAAGGTGAACTGATGGAAACAACTACCATAATTTAGTAGAATATTTCCCAAAGTGCTAGAAAATATGTTGCTTTTATTTGCATGCTCCTATTACTTGATTTAATTTTGTGTTGTTTTTAGAACCAGATTCATCTGAAACCGTGGTCCTGTCTGTCTTTTTGAAGGGGAATTGTTCTCCATCAGAACTAGAAGGAAATTGTGTGGTTTCATGTAATACACCAACAGGTAAGTCACTGGAGATTTCAAATTGATTTGCCTTTTTTGAGGTCTTTTTCTTTACATATTTCTTATAAATGTTCTTTTGAAATATATTGAAGGCAGTAGTAATTAAACAAATAATGTGTACCACAGTCTAGTCTTCAGTTCTAGTTAATATTTTATGTAGTATTGTTAAGTTAAGTAATTGGTCTTATAGAGGTAAAGTCACATGCTTATGGCTTGGGAAGCAGCCATACAAGCTTTCCCACCCTGTCCTATCAATTTGCTTCTGTTCCGCTCTTTAAGGGACCAGCTCTTAGAGTGAGATGTTAATTACATCTTTATGACTATTCAGCCTTCTGGGCTGCCAACGAATGTGACAATAAGTGCCTCCCCACAGAGGAGGATATTTCAATAAGCACTGGGAGTGATTATTCCTCACTTCCCTTTTAACAGTTGAACATATTCATTCTAAACAAATAAACTAACCCAAAAGAATAGAAACTAAGTCGTTTGTTTTATAATGCCCTAATGACCCTAGTGATAGAATATGTAAATTTACCTTGCTATCCATAAATGAAGACTGATTAGCTCAGTTTTCTACACACAGCCTTGTGAATGTATTTAGGCCAGGCTTCCATGTTAAGTTAAATGCAGCGTAAACCAGTTTAAGCTGTCTGTTCTTCACTTTTCCGCTTTGCTCCTGCACCTCCTCCCCTGTTGTGCTCACACAATCAACAGTTATTTCTCAGCCAGATTTGCTGATTTGGTTCACTGTGCAAACACAGAGCTGTGCCAGCACAAAGGGAAGGGTGACATAGAATAGACTGCCATCAAAGAAATGCGTGTGGAGTTAGGGCTTCTGTGAGGGATGGTGGTCTTGAGTACCTTATCCTATGTGGACACTTTTATTGAAGCATTTGCTTCACATCACTTCTCACTTGAAACATTGTGTTTATGATGGTAGTCTAGGCTGTGTGATGATTGAAATGTTTATTTCTAGACAAAGCTGAAACGCATGTTTTTAAAGAACTTGATCTTACCCTCTTTAGACAAGGCTTGCAGGTGTGTGCAGAGGGTGGGAGAGAAAAGGGTGCTCCTCCCTTTTTCTTGAGAGCCTGCACAAACAGCTTGTACAACTTCAGTCCCTCTGTATTGTGACTCTGACTGTTTATTCCTTGCGAATGAGGTGGTGTACCTTCGTAAGTATCCAACTGAGTGATGTAGCTTTAGACAGGTTTTGTGGTATGACTGTATAGGTAGTATACTTTTGAGTATCTTGGATCCTCTGATTTTGAAAGCTTGCTTTTTGTTTTGCTGGTCTTGCTTCTGTGATTTTGCTTTGCAAGACCAGAATATCAAACTTAAAGAGTATTTCTCACGGGCAAATGAACGTATTATTTCTTTCAGATGATCCTAGTTAAACTTATGCTTATATTTTAGATATTAGGTTGGATTTTGCAAGCCTTTTGGTTAGGGAAGTAAAGAAATCTTCTCTCTTAAGTGTGTTTGATTGTTTATATGCAATTAAAAAAAATCCCCAGAAAACATGACATCTAACAGAATTAGGGAACTGTAAAAGAAATTCTAAAAACTTAACTTTATGGTAGAATTTGGAAGACTTCTAAATAAAGGAGCATAATTAAGATCTTGCTAAATTTTTGGATGTTAATTTAAATTATTAAGCTGGGAAAATCCTATTCAATTACATACAAATACTAGTGTTACTTGTTCAAGGCAATCAAATCCTTAAGTGTAATATACTAGTAAACAAAAATTAAGTGCCTTTGTGACTTCATTTTATCTGAATGGAGACTTCTTCCTCTTTTATTTTTTAAGATATCCGTATTTGTGGCTAATTCAATCTTCAGTGTATCTCTGTGGGATTCATACAGCTGAAGGTTAATGAGTCACTCAATTGGATGGGATTGCACTATTGATGAATGTGGTCTCATGTCTGTTTTTTGGCTAGTATTATGTCTTTATGTACTGTCTACTTAATAAATGTGGCTTAAGTCCTTTAAAACCTCTTACTACATTTCCTTTTTTTCTTATTTGAGTAGTATCTTATGTATTTTTCTTTTTCTTTTTGTCCCATTCCTGGTTATACGGTAGAGCTCAATCCTGAAGGTAAGTGAATGGAAAAAATGCAAAGTTTGAATGGTTTCATGAGTGACAGCATATGCTGAATAAAGCAGATTTGGAAGGGAGCTGTTATTTTACGTATTATTTCTATAAGTTCTTATCATCCTTAGTTTGATGCTATGAAGGTGTGAATGTTTGAGAAAATTGAAAGTAAATGAGGCTTAGACATAAGAAGACAATTACCCCTGGGGAAAATAGAAAGTAGTAAAGACATTTCTTGGTGAAGTATATTGCACTTTCTCATATGTAACATAGGAATTTTCCAAAGTATTAAGTGCGTTGTGCATTGAGATTGAAAATGGAAAACACGACTGTATGTTCTTTCTTTACCATATTTTTAGCTTTTTTTTTCAAGTTGCAGCAAGAACTTAGGCAGCTAAATTATAGCTTGTTTTGATACAACTGAAACAGCCATTAAGGATTTGTAGCTAATGCTGTGCTGCTTGGACTGAGTAGCTCTGATGTCACTCAAATGAGAATGATGTCATTTAACATCTCTTCATTCCAATTCCTATTGGAAACATCCTATTCAAGGCTAACAGGCTGCTTTCTAACCGACAATACCAGCAGTACAAAACTTAGCTGTGATTGTGGTAGGTATGATACTTGCAAAAGGTACAATTAAAAGACAAAACAGGATTGGAAAGTTAGTTTATGTATAGGTAGACTAAAAAGAGAGAAGGGTAGTTTTGTATATGTGTTGAAAAGATACAGTCCTTGCAGGAGATATTTTACTAACTTGAAAAAATATACATTAAGTACAAATTCCCTCATGTTTTGGGGAGAGAAAAAAGTTGCTTGTCATACATTTAGAGATCAACTGAAAGAGTGTTTTCAGTTTTGCAGTTTTCCTAAACAGAAGTCATATATATAGATGTATGTATATTTGAGTCTTGTTTTTCAATACTTATGCTCTTACGAGCATACTAAGTGAAGTAAAAAAAGTAGAAAACTGTGTTAATCGTTCCCTTCCTTTTCTGGTTTCTGGATATTTCAGGGGACCTTGAGGTGCCATACAGGAAATAGATGCTTGAACCATCTCAATGAAATACTACTCTTGGAAAGAATAGCTATCACCATGTGGCAGATTTCTGCTATACAAAGTAGTTTTAAAAATTATTAAAAAATAGAATAAATATATAAATAAAGTATATAAAAATAAATAAGTATAATTTGAAAGGGTAACATTCTAAAAATGAAGATTTGGATTTTGTTTTAAGAAATTTCTACTCAAGTTGAAAACCTGATGCTGAAGAGAATATTGTGGAGCACAGTAATCTTTGTAGAATTATCAGGGACAAAATTTATTTGGGCTACTGTGAGGTGCATTGAACTAGTTAAATTCAGGGTCATCAATACCAGAAAAAGGCATAAATTCTCTAAATATTTAACATCCTAAATTAGAGATTTGAGCTTTAATGTTTTTTATCATCTACATCAATATTATGTATCAAATATAATTAAGATGAATGCATGAGTAATTTGGAAGTGAAATCGTAACTACAGTGCATGTAACTTTTATTACTTTTATCAGGTAAGTGCATAGTATGCCTTTAAATAGTAGTAACTTATGAGATAATGTTACAAAATTTCTGTTGTGTTTCAGATTAGAAGACAATCTGAAATTTTTTTCACATTTTTTCTTTATTACAGTGCTAAAATTGTATATCATGCAATGTATCACAACTCTAGATGAAGTGAGATGTAACATAATACCAAAGGATTGGGGAAGTTCTGACTCCCACACTTTACTACTGCTTTGTGTTTCTTTACTACCATTTGAAATTCTGAAATATTCTCAAAGCATTTCCCAGCAAGAGTTTTTTACTGTTGTGATAAATTTTGTTGGAACTTTTTGGTTTGGTTTTGGACTCATCAACTAGAAATCTCCCCAGTTCCCTCCCAAAGCCAGATACGATTTGATTTAGTTTTGATTTGACCCTTTGTCTGAAATATTGAAAAATTATGTTTATGATGAGGCAGACTGAGAGCAGACTGTCTAGGAAAAGCTGGTTTGAAACAAGAAGAAAACCATCTTGGTTTAAGAATAAAAATATTTCAAAATCTTTTTGGCTAGCTTCATCACTAATTTTTTCCTGCTGATAAGTCTCCATATCTAAATTCAATAGTAAGATGTTTGTGTTATGTTGTCATCAAGAAAAGGTTTTAATTTTCCCATCAGATGATGAAGATACAATTGAGTGAATCATTCTGAAAGGTCATGGGTTTATTGTCAAGTATTTTTTCAGGAATTTTCCTTGTAACCCAGGGATATCCTAGTTTTTGAGCACCTGTCTCTAAGCTTTCTGCTTGTTTGACACTGATTTTGTTTTTAACAAGCTGCTGCACAATGGTTACTTGGAGGCGTTACCAGCTAGTCAAAAGAGCTAATGAATTGACAACCAGAGGGATGAATCTGAGCTTTCTAGTAACATTTTTCCCCTGAAATGAGTCTTAGAAATAATTTTTCATTGCAAGAGATCCACGAAGCAGCAAACAAACAAAATTGTTAGCAAAAAGGATTGCTTGGATGTCTATTAAATGGTTGAGCTTTATTTTTATACTACCCTGCTAAGCTTACATGACTGATAACCCCTGTGTAGCTATCAGTTTCATGACTTTTCTGTCTCCATATAATCCATGACAGTAACTTACTTTACTCTCTCTAAAAATGTACTTTATTAAATTCTGCTGAGGTGAGTATTGGGGTTAATGTTTGAGTTTTGTGGGTTATTTGGGAGAGAATGAGGGATTGTTCTATGACATTAATACTGTTCTCAGTAAGATGAGTATTGGTGCCTATAGTGATGTCTGTACCCAAACAAAACAAGGTTTCCCTGTTAGCTGCTTCATCAAACAATCCTCCTCAAAAAAACCATAGTCTGGCTGCCCAAAAGAGCAAGAGCTCCATATTTCGTAGCAACTAGCCCTTTTACCTTTCACATAGAACATACTGGGCAATTTCTGACATGCCGACAATTTTAAACAATGTTTATATTTGAGCAAATTTTTGACACATTCTCATGAACATGTTTTCTAAATGTGTTAAAACTTCCTCTTTTCTCTTGCACCATTCTGATAAAATTGCATATGGTATTAGATCCTAATACCAAAGGCAGAAGCCAGTTTGTTCTACAGTTCTATTTTATTACGATGCAATGAGTTGAAAGATGGAATATAATATACCTTTAGGTAATAATCTCTATTAGATAAATTTTTTTCTAAGCCACAAACCTCTGACATGATATGAAGGTTGCATAGATATTATTTAAGAGTATTTAAAAAGTGTAAATGTGTTCTTAAAAAGGATTTAGTTTGTGATATTCCTGATGAAAACGTACATGCTTCAATTTTGTATTTGAAGCATCAGGAGTAATCACACAGCTGTCGTCTATGTTAAAGTAGAATTGTTTGTCTAGAGCATTAAACAAAATGTTAATCTTTGTTGCATGTTAAATGGTATAAATACAGGTATGCAGTGGATTTGGCTAATAACTCTTGCTTTTCCATTCAGTTGAAAATGTTCACTTGAAAAGGTTATTAAAAGTATTCAAATTTAAAAGTATTTTAGGTGGAAAATTTAACAAAAATTGAGAATTTTACATAGCTTTTGTTTTAACATATTCCTTGATCACATTAAAAATATTTTGTTACACCTCTTTGAGGACAACAGTATGAAGTATTCTCTATTCAGAATATGGATATGAAAGATGAATCTGTTTTCTTTCCTTTTAGGAATACCGAAAGTTGCACAGTGTAACTTCAGGCTACCTTTGCGGTTAATTTGCTTTCCAGCTCAACCTTCAAAAGCAGCAAACCACAAGCTAACTATTGATACCAATAAACCTCCCATCAGTTTTCTCACCATTTTTCCAGGTAGGTTTTTAAGTATGTCTATAATAGGAAATATGTTAGGGACTCCAACAGGCATTTTTTGTCCGTGAAAAGTAATGAGGTAATTAACAAAGCTAATGTTAGAATGTTTAAAAAGTATATTTTGAAAGAAATGATGGCATAATATTTCAATAATAATCCACCTGGACTAATATATCTGTCTCTGGTAAAACTGCAGATTTCTTTACACAGGGCATGATATAGATGTAATTTTTATGTATCCAGAAAATCATTTTACATAAAATTGCATCAGTGGTGTTGTAAAGGGGAAAACATGGGCATTCATTTAAAAAAAGATAAGCAGGGCAAAGCAAAAGTGGTAAATGTTGTATGTAAGGGGTACAGTTGCTTTGGAGGAAGATTTGTGGAGGTCTTGATATATCAGTCTGGAGCTGATCTTATTTAATAATTTCATTAGCCTTCTTGGACCAAAAAGAAGACATGTACTTAGCGATATTTTCTGATGTGCAAACCTGAACTATGTTTTATATTCGGGATAATACTAAAATAGTATGAAGGAGGAATTAGGTGCCATTTAGGACTGGAAGAATGAAGTTGAGTACTATGAAGTGTATTGTTATGAAAATAATTTCTGCTGTAATTGTATGCTTATAATTTGGAAGAGGTAGAGAAGGTGAAAGTTACCACAGGAATACTCCTGTACAATATGGTACAATCATAAGCAAATAAATAAGAACTGAGGATGCATTAGACAAAATGTTTCCATGCAGGAAACTAATACCATATTACTGTGCACTGGCACACTGAGTGCTAGTTGCTGATATTAAATAAAAACTAATTCAAACTCAAAAGTGTAGAAAAAGACTATGAACATTATCTAGGGATTTGAAGAGGAGAATTAAAAGAAAGTGACTCATTTAGATTACTAAAGCACAGGGGAAAAAAGGGAATACCGTTGCCTTCAGTAAATATTTTGTGGCTGTATCATGGATCTAGATGATCATATTAGCACAAGAAGAAATGAATAAACAGGGCTTATAAAGTGATTGTGAATAAGTTCAGTCTGGCAGTGATTAAGTTTCTGAACTTCAGAGGACTAAGGTTCTGGAACAGTTTTCTGAGAGCTGTATGGGCCAACAACTTTAATACAGTATTTTTAAGGTGGAGCTGCATCTCTTTTTGAAAAGTTTGTATAGTATATTTGTCTGAGAGCAGTGGAGTAGGCATGGCTTTTGGTAGCATGATTTTCTTCTCTTTGAGGGTAAATATACCTTTTCTCTCAAATGGGTGTGCTGTGTAATACTTAATTGAAACAGAGAAACTTTTTTTCAAAGGTCTACATTTTGAGGTTTTAATCATAGGCTTCCATTATGGCTAAGCAATAATGCTTTCAAAATAGAGCATTATATTTAATTTTTAACCTAGGGATGCACTGTTGAAAATATAACACAAAGCATAAGCCTAATGTGTTCCAGAAGAAGGTATTAAAATCTTCTGATTTCTATTCACCCCATTTTCAGTGATGATGGGAGGGGTAAAAAAAGAGCCTGCTGTTTATGATGAGATCTGTGAAGGAACTTTGGATTCTTGGTGTACTCAATAAAAACTGTATCTCTTCTACTCCCTGTTTTGCCTTATTTTTAGGGGAAGGTTGGGAGGAGAGGTGACATGGAATGGTTTTGAAAATACTGTACTCTAAAATTTAGCCTTTTAACCTGGTATGATCCACTACATGGAATGAAAAGAAAGGGGGGCATGCAGGGACTTTGCAGAACAGCTAGTTTTAGCAAGCTAGATGTTTGTTGTGCTCTGTGCTGAAAGCTGAAAAAAGAGGGTGCTTAAACATTTTGATGATAATTTCTGCATAATTTTTGCATAAATATCTGAATTAAAGGTGACCTTTCATCCGGTAGAAGGTGATAGTCTTTGGGCTGTACACAATTCTTTTTAGATGGTACAGACTGAACCTCTGAGAAATCTACCTTTTGTTTCCAGGCTGGGGAAAACAACAGTGTGTGGCTCAGCTTCCACCTGTGAATGAAGGGAGGGTATACCAAACTACTGCTGATGTTCTTTACTTCTGAGCCCTAAGAAGGGGAGCAGTCTCATTCAGATTGCCTTTCCTAAATCACTCGTGCAAAGGTTGATATGGTCCTGCCTATGGCTTGAGGTTTGTTGAATACCAGTGTCGAATTATAGAAAAATGTGTTTAACTTTCTCTTTCAGACTTTGTTGATCCGTCTGAGGATGACCAGGCAAATGTTCTGGGATTTCAGTTTTTAACTGGTTCGAAAACCACTCTCCTTGCTTCAAAAACATCACGTAAGTGCTATTAGTATTAATGTAAAAGAGGCCTGATCATCAGTTAATATATGTACAAAATGAGAATGTGGATCATACAAAGAAGGATAATCACTGTGTGAGAATTAACACAGGAGTTTCAAAGTGTTAACTGACCGTTTCTTATCGCCTCTCAAGTATCTAATTATGTTACTAGGGAAGGCACAAAATTTCATAACAAAACAAAAATCATACTCAAAATACAGTACACTACAGTGACAAGTCTCTGAAGAAATTGGATTTTCTTCAAGTTTTAGCCATGATTTTATTCATGAATTAATACTGTCATTATAATAATGGAAAAACCCTCTTTTCCTCAAAGGTATTTCAACGCCTGTGTTTGGAAGTAGTCATCTACTGGAGTTTTTGAAAGGGATTAAAAAGCAGGTTTCTAACTCTCCAATGACTTTCAGTAATCCTTGAATTTAATTAGGCATCAAACCCTATGTACTTGCTTCTCTACATCTAAGTAAATGCCTGTCTCTTTCTTTAGATGCCTGTGTATCTTTGTAAGTATAGGATTATGGATTTAATATCCTTCCTATTATGTTTACAGAATGTATGAACACGCATGTAGATATGCTGTTACCTGGTCTTGTGTAGGGCAATTTGTGAATTAAGGAGTCACGTTCCAACCACCTGTGAGTTTGTGCTCTTTAAAAAAGATTGGTTCTCTTCATTTTGGAGAGTTTATGGTCTTGCCTTGTACAACTACTCAACTCGCTAAACTCTTTCTTGGCCTGTGCGTTGGAACCAAATCAGTTCAATTATGTTTAGCATTTTCCATGCCAGCAGAGCACAAAGTCTTCATTTAATACAGCAGACTAACAAATTGAAAAGCTAGAATACCTATTGCGCATTGTAGAGTTTTCAAATGGAACACTCTGTGAATGCTTTATGAAAACTGTTTTGAGTGAGAAATCAGAATCTAGTTTGTTGATGTGAAATTCTTTTGACACAAAAATAATTTGCCTCACTGTTTTCAAAAATCAGTATTCATCATGGGTTATATAAATATTGGTGGCATCAGCTGTGAGCTATGAGATAATATTTAATACCTTTTCTAATGTACTCAAATGTGTTAAAAAAAGAAACCATCTGTTTCACTGTACCAAGAATCACTTTACATTTCTAAGGTTCAAATCCATTTGTATTGGTTTGTGTATGCGTTATTTGCATGTTGGTTTATTGTTAGTTTGTTTTTAATATTTGTTTAAATAGTAGATCTTTAACAGTTTAAACTAACTAGACATGCAATGATAGTTTCTAAAAACTAAAGAATTTAAAGGATTTATAAATAACTATTTTTTTCTGGATTACAATTAGAATCTTTCATGTGGACTTTGTTTTGCATAGTTGCTAAACCTGATGCTGTGTAAGGGACAAATATTTGTATATGTAATGAATGTATTTTAGCTTCTAGTGAGGCTATAACTTTTAATTCCCCCACCCCAAACCCTCAAGCTTTTCCTCTCAGGTTTGTTTATTCACTAGCTAGGAATGACGCTTGCAGTCTTACTATAAACTTTCCCACACTGCTTTACTTGTGAAGTTCACTTTACAAAGGAGATTCAAAATATCTGTTTCTCTTAGTGTGGCTATTCATTTCTTGTGTCTGGGAATCCTTAATTTAGAAAACAAATGAGTTGTTTGATGCCACCTTCTATGTTAACAGCCTGTTTCCATCATCCACTTCATGCATTGGATTGTGTTGATTACAGAATTTCTTAGGGGGGTTTGCTTGTTTGAAATGTTACCTAAGAAAAACTTATTTAAAGAAAAAAAATTGTAAAAGTTCTGATGCTCAAGCATAATGCAGAGTATTTTTATAAACAGAGACTATCCGTAATGCAAAAGCATTGTTTGGTAGAATTTCATGATACTAAAATTATTGTGCTCGAGTGGACAGATCTTCTATGGAACTAATGAATGCAGATGAAATTATGTATTATTTGGGAGGTCCTTATTCTGCTATGTAATTTGACACTGAGTTTATACTTTGTAAAAGTGCTTATGCAACATTATCATTGTGGAAATGTTCTTCAAAAAAAAAAATTGTATGTGTAGATAAATAGTGACTAGAAGTAATGGTGTTTCAGAAAAGTAAAAAAGTTCATTGGGACTGATCAATCCTTATTTTTTTCTATGAAAGAAGTTAATCTTGGAGAATGGAAGAAGACATCTTTTTCCATATCCCTTATCAAATGGACCTTAAGTTCTGAATGGGAGGAACTGCATGTGGGAATGAAAGTCTCTAGGTTCAGTTGGGTTTCACTGCTGAAGCTGCAAACATGAATGACATCTGTTTTCACGTTTGTTTTTAGTTGTATTAGCTAATCCATTTCGAACAGTGTAGTAATTGAAGATGTTACTTCAGCCTGTCAAGAGGACTGCTGCAAAGAAGCCCAGCCTGCAGTTCATTTTGACAGTTAATACATATTAAAAAGAAGCTTGCCCCATGCAGATTAAGGTTTTAAGGTTTTTTTGCTGAAATTTTTAAAAACTGTCGTTTAATCAAAGTGGAAAGAAGGCTTGACTGCTAATTGTGGCTGGGTTTTTTTCTGCTGATGCAGGCTTCCTAGCTAGAAATGAAAAGAATCTTCTAGACTTCCTTCAGATAACCTGTCAGGGCAACCATTCTTAATGCAGGTTGTGCTAGTTGGACAACCTGTTGTAGTGTTAAAAGCCTTTGTAACCTATACAACCTATTGGTGCTCCTCAATCTCCTGCTTTTCCATTTGAGAATTTTCTGAAAATCTATTGTAATTTTCTGTAACAGAGCTTATTTTAACAGAAAGCTAACACAAGTTGGTTAACTATTATAAAAGTACAGGATGAGCAGAAGCACAGTTATTTCTTTAGTTTTTTCATTGTATTTCTCTTTAAAGCATGTGTTTAGTACAACTAAAGATTCTCAGTTTCATACAGTTTCTAAATCTAATTTGTCTTTTTTGAGAGCTGGAAGATCATGTAAAGCAAATGACTGCAATGCTCTCTACTCAGGCCATGGTAAAATTAGATTGTGTTTGTATTGACCAACAAACAATGTATGGAAACTAAATATGCATTTTGGAGGAAATAAGTTTTATCCATTTTAAACCATTAATGTATTAGATATGTCAGTTATAAATGGAATGACTGTTGATTTGGCCTGAAAACATCTGAGCTAATTTCCCTCAAGGAAAAATCACTTAAAGCAAAGTATGATGATACATCCAACTAAGTCCAGCCATTACATTGTGAGTGTTTAAAAAATGGACGTTAGGCTGAATGTTATCTTTAGCAGATGGTGTTCTTTTCTTTAACAGGCATGTTTTTAAATAAAACTTGCTTCTTTCCTGTTACACTGTAAACAGAATTTGTCATTCTCTATTCAGTGAAATACGTATCCTGGGAATGATGCCAGTGGTAATGTCAAACAATCTTGAATTACTAATGTTGACAAAATTTTAAATAAGTACATTCAAGTTCTAAAGAATTCTGGTTAATTTGATTTACTGTGAACCTTGTTAACAAGGGCAAAAAAGGAACTATTTTGTATCAAACTCCAGCAACTCTTTTTCCTCATAGCTGCATTTCAATCTATCCTTTTGGATAAGGTATTGGTAGATGAGTAATGAAAAGAAATAAGGAACTGTTGTTTGAAAGTGTTTTTCTGGAGAAAAAAAAAAATTAAAATGCTGCTATAATTTTCAACAATGTTTTCCTCTCAACTTTTCATTCGTTCTGATTTCCTGGAAACTGAAGAGAGGCTTATACAAATGTGGACTAGAAACAACAGAAATAAAATCCCACTAGCCCGATAATTTGAAATTTACTAAAATGTGATAAGTTAAATGAATTTGCTGGGACAGATAACACTGGCTAACAGGATTTGTTTTTTCACTTCAGTTTATATGAACACTTTCCTTTCTACACGAAGCCATTTTTACAAAGCCATAGTGTGTAGATGGATAAAAATCACCTTCTACTAATATTAGCTGTATCTAGAGTGAAGCATAGCACTATCAAAACTGAATATTGTTGTCTATGACTAGTTAGAGTAATACTTTTCCTACTAGAAGATATTCCAGGAAGTGGAGATGTAATAAAAATTATATTGAGTGTATTATCTAAGAACTTAATAACTGTTTCCAAAAGACATTCAAGATTTTGGGTGGATTGGAGTTAGTTTGTTACTACTGTTATCAGATGCTTAGGATGCTGTGCCTCTGTCATGGTCCAAAGTGAATTGAGCCTGATTCTGCCTCCAACCCTTAGAAAAGCTCACTAAGGTTGTGTTGTGGCAGAGAATTGCAGACAGCCTGTTGTTATGACTTAATATCATCCAGTAATTCTTTTGTTTCCTTATTATGGTAGTTCTTCATAGCTTTTTGTTCTTCATGAAACAGGCCTATACTCTGAAGTAACTAGTCCTGAGGTAATAAATACTTTAATTCTGTGCTACAAAATTGCCCGTTAAAGTTAGAATAAAAGAGAGAGTATTTAGGACTGACATCAATAAAATACAAGTATTTCTTTAACACTAGTGAACATGTATCTTTTATGAAAATCTCATATACACTTTGGATTCAGTTAGCAAGTTAAATTTGTGTGTTATCTAAACTATGTTGTGTAGTGAATGTATGTGGCTTAAATGTGTGTTTATTAGTTTTGTATTTGTTCTTGTTTTCAAAGAACGATATAGGATCCAGAGTGATCAGTTAGAAGACCTTTGGCTAATAACAAAAGAGCTCACACTTCGACTTGAAGAACATTTCAAGAAGCAAAACTGCAAAGATTTTGCATGTACCTTTTCTGGTTCAATTCCCCTGCAAGAATATTTTGAACTAATTGATCGACATTTTGAGGTACATTACATAGTATGTGAATCGTTAATGTTCTGTTAGTTTAAAAATTGTTTGTAAGTCAGTACTATGATTAATCGGATTATAACTATAGCTATCACGGGCATTTGGCTTTCAGAAAATAGAAAGTTGCATCTAAACTAGTGCTGGAAAAAATGTCGTCATTTAGTTTTTAACATATGGAGTATGCCGTGCCTCTGAAACAGCCCTTGTGATTAGCAGAGCGCAAGTAGCTAGTGTGGAGTCTGCAAATAATACAAATTATAGTACTAGTATTTGCCTTTCTGCTTACTGGCTGTACGGAAGCCATGGGTTCTTCATTCACTAACGTCATGTTAATTGTGTAATTGTTTCTAAAATTTGTCCTTAGTTTTAGGCTATTTTACTTTTCCGTAATAATGAAGCCATGAGCATTTTTTTTTTTGTTACTTCATCCTGGTAATTATATAAAAAGTCCCTTCAGATTTTAAAAAACTGACTGCCCTTGTAGAAATAACATTGGAGGCTCAAGGAAGTTTACCAGACCAGATATAAAATAAATGTAATTACTTTTTCCTGTTTGGTCATGCAAATGACAATGAAAAATCTCCAATAGTTCAACTAGCTTGTAGAAATAGCTAATAAAATAAAATATATGCACTCCTTCCCCCTGCCCCCGCCTTTCCAGTAAAAAAAGAGAATAGCTATTTGAAAATTTCTGTTAAACTCATGTAATAGACAAAAGCAGCAACATATGTATGTAAGAGTGAGAAATACTATTGGATGTTCTTTCATGCTGCCAAATTTTCTGTGAGGTGGAGCCATCACCACACAGAAAGATTGAAGTCGTAGTCGGGATTCTTTGGGATTTTTTAAGGAGTCAGCCTAGATCCAGGTCTATCTCTCAAGCTCATGAGTAGTTATTCTGTTAGTCTTTCAACTAATTTGGCATTCAAAAAGTTTGGGGTATTGTAGTTTGGGAATTGTAGTTTGGGAATTGTAGAAATATCTTAAACGTAGGCTTCATTTAGATTGTATCACAAGCTTAAATATATTGAAGTTTGAAATGTAGGTGTGATTGCTGGAATGCTAATTTAGGATCTACTTATGTTGCAGCTGGCTATTTTGAAGTTTCTGAAATTTTACAATAATTATCTGGTCTAAAAATTATCAAATGACCTACGAAGGGGATCCTAATACTCCCATCTCTGTAGCTTCAACACACTCTTTTTTGGCAAGCTTGGGAGAATATTACCTGAGATGTCCCTTTTTTCCTCCTACTTCTAGAAAAGCTGCATAGTGTTTCTTTTTTTCTTAGCTTCCCTGAACTGTCCTTCATAATCATGTACTGACAGAATGGTACGTTTGCTTATTTTAAAATATAATCTGTTTTCTAAATTTAGGAAACTTAATTTTTCTGCTCATTTTGGGGCACTTTAAAGTGGATGTGTGTCAAAATGTTCACATCTGGAAAGCTGTGTGTCTTAATGTTTCTTCTGATAATTTCTCCTAGTTACAGCATGTCAGCTGTACAGAGGAGTCCTAGCTTTTTGAAAGACTTGCCTTTATTTAGTGATTTTTGTGTTAGAGGCATGTACTAGAAAATGGTAAGGTGATTAAAAGACAAGATAAGAATTCTTATTATCTGGGCATTTGATGTACAATGTTGTTCAAAGTTTTGTGAACACTTAAGAAAGTTTGTTGTTATATCTGATCAGTATATATAAAAGGAAAAAGGATTTCATTTCCAAAAAAGACAATCATTTAAACAGTGCAGAATTTAGTACTTCTATCCATGCTTAAGGGAATAACCATTTACTTTCTTCTGCAATGAATATCAAGTCCAATACACTGTGTGTATGTGTCATAAATAGCACATCAAACCAAGAAGAAGCCTTGAGATCCTGGTGGTGAAATTTTACTCTTGTTATTAGGCTTCTTGATGAGATATTTACGCATTTTCACAGATTATTGTGGCTGTTGACAATTAGTTTTGATTTCAGTGGCAAATGATAATTCTTGAAAATGTTAATAAGCTTCATGAGGAGTGTAAAATATGAAACTGGTATAAATGACATTATCATATTTGAATAATATACACTCTCCCAAAAATTTTACTATCATTCTCCTATTTCATTTGGAATGTGCATGCATAATGTATATGACCCTTAACCTGAATTTTTGAAAACCCTCAAATTGCAGCTACGTTTGAATGCTGAAAAATTTCAGGAGCTGTTATCTGAAAGGGCTGTACAGTTTCGAGCTATTGAGCGGCGATTGCTGACACGATTCAAAGACAAAACTCCTGCTCCTCTTCAACATCTGGACACCTTGCTAGAAGGAACATTCAGAGAGGTCAGTACAGTTTGATTATGAGTCTAACCTTTCTTTATGTTGTTGGTAAAACTTAGCTTAAAGCATATAAGCTATGCTTTCCTGGTTACATTTACCATCCAACAGACCAGGAAGCAGTAATTTGTTTAACGTAATATTCCCTGTAACTTTCCAGATGATTTGCAATAGTTTTATTTAATCTGCGACCACAAAATCTTTACTCCTGGGTCACACCAGCTTGACAGCACATCATTCTTTCCTAACTGATGTTGATAGTGTAAATATTTTATAGTTCATGTGAAAATATTTTATAGTTCATAGCTTGTGTAAATAGTTCAGGATACACTGTAAACTGGTGGAATGGTTTGGCTGGTGTAACATTCACAACAAACTTGTCTGAGGCTGACCATGTCCTTCCTCATGGGGATTTTATGTTCTAATCATTTCAGAATGTGATAGCTGCAGAAGAACAATGTTTAAAAAAAATTCATTCCTAAACCATCCCCATACTGGAGGTACACAAAGAATAAAACAAATTTTCTTCCTTATCCTGCCTCAGCTCTGCATTGCTTTAGAATAACCCTTGTTTCATGATGCGTCCCCTTTGCTAAGAAGTTACTTCATGCGCTTTGTGCTTTTCTGTTGGAGGATCTGATTTTACTTTCTAACATGCTTTGTTAGAGAAGCTGAGTCACAATTAGATTCCTTGCTGGAAAAAAAACTTACCTTTATGCACTGTTGATTATCACAACAATTAAAAAAAAAAGGTGTTAAGGAAAAATATTTTTCCTTACTGTTGCCTCTAAAAAACCATTTCTCTAAATCGGAGAAAACTGCCTTTCCATGTGTCATTATACATGAGTCAGATTTGCCTTTATTTCAGTCTTTACTGTGAATGAGTTAACTGTGAGATGGTTTAAGTTTGAAAGTGAGGGTTTTCTGGTTACTTTAAGAAATACTAGGTATTGTTGTGATAGATGGGTGATTCTTTTAACACTTTGAAATGGCATGACTAAATAAGCCCTAAAGATAAACAAAAGTGAGTCTCTTGAGTCTGCTTTTGCTGTGTAGAACTGTTGCCCTTAAACTTAAAAGTTTTCTTATGCAGTTGAATTGAAAGATGAGTTCTGAGAATATGACAAAAATCGGGTAGTTGAAATAGATGCATATCGCAGAAGCTTATTTTATAAGGTCCTTCAAACCAAGGTTAGATGGGTGCTTTTCTTAACAATTAACTTTTGTAAGCTTTCTTAATTAGAATAAGTGTAGTTGAAAGGAGAATGAGGAAAAAGATTTCTTTCTGGAGAACAAATGCTTACGTTTTTCCACATTTGTTAAAACTTTGGTTTAGGCAAGCTCACATTTTTTTTGGTAGATTTCCTTTGTCATTTTCTTTTGTTCATGTGAATCCCCTTGCAACAAAGAAATGTTGTTATTGTTAGTACAAACAAAAGTATAGTAAAATAGTAATTACCGTAGAGACCCCATGGCTGCATATGTTGTTTTGAAAGTGAGAGCTGTGGTAGGATTTAATATTGTCTCTTTGCTATGTGGGTGAAATGAAATTGCTCGATGATGCATTTCCTATATTAGGAAAGACCTTGTTTTCTTTAAATCAGTATCATCTTCTGTCTTTATTTGAACAAGTATATCTAATGCAAATAGTTGAAGTATTAAAAATATGGTACATGTGTTTTCAGTAAAGGAATAATGAAGCCGGATAAATATGAACAGTATAAAGTCTCACTCCAAAAACTCTTTTAAGCGTGTAGCTTTTTTGACATTGGAATTAATATGATTGTATTTTTGAGAATACTGCTTTTCAGAAGAATTGTTCAAACAAGTTGTCTCTATTTTTCCTTTTGGAAAGATGTCTATTTTGAACATCATGGTTGTGTTTAGTAGTTTTCCTAATGCAGAATGTATTCACTGAAGAATGATGATCCATACCCTGTAGACTCTTAGTGGAATGACTCTTACTTGCTTCAGTGGAATTTGGATTGAACTCTGAATAAGTGAAGTAGAAGCTTTAGAGTTTTTTGTAATAAAATAGATATGATAAACCCCACCATAAAATACTCCTAACTGTTAGAAAAGAAATTGATTTTTATTCTCTTACCGTTGTCTGAGAATCTCATCTTGTCCCTTATGTTAAATATTTTTATAATGAGAAAAGAAAAATTTGCATTGTTTTATCCCCTTGTTTTTCATCGAAGTAATTGTTAGGTACAAAGAAAGGTTTTGTTACTTTTTACATTGGATTTTGCAGTCAGAAGAGAAATGTATATGTTTTGGTTTTATAGTGTATTCCAAACCTTTTCATCTAGAACAGGAAGGAGTTTCCATACTTATACTAAGTATGCGATTTTTTTACTCTTTTTAACCCAGAATCTCCAGGACTTGGGCTCTATACGAGTTACATTCTTAATAGAATAACTATTATAGCTTAGGATTTTTTTTTAAATTGAAGCTATAATGGTATAACCTCTCCAAATCCACTGTGATATAAAGGTGCCTCTTATTGCTTCCCTTATTTCCTTGCATCAGATCAGTTATACAGCAGATATATAACCTTTGTGTGAACAGCCCTAAAGAGCCTTAAATATAGCCTTGTGTGAACAGCCTTAAATAAATCAAATAATGGTGAATATTCAATTCATGTAGTTTCATTGCCTAGGTGTGATACATACCTACTTTAAACTTACTCTGTGCAGTTTCTTTGCCCACGTACAAATTGTTATGAATTGCTGAACTTACTTGAATTTTACGACTGAAGTAGATTGTAAATGTTAATTTTCAGATTTTCAACTTCAAGTAAAAGTTGTGTGATATGTAGGTAGATGTACAATGTGTGTCAAACCTATAGATGCCAAACCAGAGAAAATCAATCAAGCTGCATTTGATTCTCTGCTTAAAAGCATTTCTATTTATGAACTAAATTTTTGTATTAGTCCTTGTACATTACCAACAAGTCAGGATGTATTTAGTGCTACAATAAAATTACTAATGGGTTTATTATAGCGAAACTTTAGCCTACTTTTCATCTTTACAATAACAGAGAAATAAGCAGGCATCAGTGTGTGCAATGATGAAAAACTTGCTTTTGGTTTTATAGTCCTGTTTAATCTTTTCTTCTAGAATTTGTCTTTCTGAAGTAATATTATAGGTCTAAATAGATTTCAGTGAGTATTAACAACAGTTAACAAATAGTGACATCAGGTGTTCTATTTCGGAAGGAAAAGAAAAGCTGTTATATATACAGTAGCCTTGTATATTAGAAAAAGGAAATGTTATTCTTATGATGTTTAGGAATGATTTGTAGGAAGGTGCTATGAAAATAATGGAAAAAATCAATTTGCAGTAGATGCTATTTGTATACCTATGAATTAATTTCTTGATCTCTGGTTAAAAAAATTACTAGTGCAATTGGACATGCTGCTAGCTCTTGTTCTAAGAAAGGAATTTAATTAGATAAATTTAAAAGCAATTGAACAGTAGTTGAGATTGCATAGATGTTTTGTAGTTTAAAGGACTTCAAATATGAAATGAGCAAATTTTATGGTAGCTGTTGTAAACAGCATGTACTTTGTATAATGCTTACCTGCTAGAGACATGTTATTGCTTGAAAGTGTAATTTAATGATCTTTAATCTCTGCAATGTGTTTTCTGTCATATTGAAAAAAATTCGTAGTTTGGCAGTAGCTGCAGGTGCTTGCCCTGGAATTATAATTTTCATGCATTGACTCTTGAGAATCATTATTTGGGTTTCCAGATATAAGCTGGAATTAACAAGTGTCATAAAAATCAGATGGTTCAATTTCTTATTTCAACCCACATGGATTTTATCCTAGTGAATCTAAGCAATACTAGCTGTGTCTAGTTGTAAGCTGTGCTTAACCCAATAACCATGTTTAGAAGACTACTGCAGTTACATTCTTTTAGGGAAAGAGGAGGAAGGATGAATTTGAAACGTGGGGTGGAGTTCTCCTAGGGCACTTACTGTTGCTTACCCAATATTAAGTACGTAAAACATGAATCTGAGACAAGATTGAGCAGTTCAAGTTTACAAAAAAATGTAATGACAAAGCAGTGGCTTCTACCTTGCATTGTATTACAATAAAAGGTAGCAAAATTAAGACAAATTATGAAGCAAATTTCTCCTATATCCCCACACTTCCATCATATGTGGTAAACGTAGCTCCCTTCCTATTCTTTGATGCCACTAATTGCACAGTACCTCAGATTTCCTCGTGTTCTGAGGCTTCTTCATCCCCACCCTGTAAAACCACTAATTCGCTTGTGCTTTCTAATACTGACATGGCAACTCTTACCCATGGCCCCGGCACCCCCACGTCAGTTGCTTATTTGTGCACTGTCAAGCCAGTGCACTACTGCTGACTTGCAGTGGCCACCTAACCAGACGAGATAGATGATGTCCCCTGTCTCAGTAGAAATACTAATAGTGTCTCTCCCCTCCCAGTCTCCTAATTTAAAAAATGTATAGAGGATCTTAATGATTTCTGGATCTTCATGTCACTGTAAAATTTTGTGTGGTCATTGGAAATGACAGTTACTAAGAATGGACCGACAGAACAAGTCTGACATAAATGGTCAGCACAGTTGCATAACCTTAGACATCTAGGCTTAATAACTACATGTTCTACAACAGTGGGTCTTTATTTTTGATTGGTGATACATTTTAGCTTTTCTTTCTTTAAGGTGCTTTATAAATTTGAGAGCGTCTTGCCATTAGTAAGAAGACCTAACACACTTTTCTAAACAGAACTGCTAGAACTAATTGATACTGCAAGTTTATTCCCTTTATTTTCTCCTAATTCAGCTATTCTGTCATGGTAATCTCATTTATATTATTACTGAATAACCTGTCTCACAGAAATACTGGGCTGTAAGCAGCAATAAAGTGGCTTTCAACCACTTTTCAACCACTTTTCAACCAAGTAATTTTCAGATCTTGCGCTGTAAACGACTAGAAATTGTCCAGTTCATTCTGCTGTCTTTAGTATATGATTTGTATTTATCTTGTCTGGTCTTGGTCTTGCATCTTGTGAGTTCTGCATATGAATTGCAGCTTGAAGAGATTCACGCGCATAGGAATTTTTCACTTAAAAACTCTGCTTGAAACAAGGGGAAAAGTATTCAAATAGTCTTTCAGATTTCAAAAGGTGCTCATAGGTTGCTGTTTACAGGGATTAGGAACAAAACAATTCCTACAGATTTTTTTCAGTGTAATCTCCCTCATCTGTTCTCCCTTCAGCATTCCTATGTTGTTGATCTTGTTCATATAGCTAGCAGCGCTGGAAAGGTAAATGTAGCATTTCACCATCAGTCTGTTAGAAGTGGTCAACAAACACAATTGCTTCCAGGTAGAGATACCATGACTCCTCATTTAGAATAAAGAAGGCAATTCCATTGGGAGGATCCATTTTAATTCTTTACACAGCAGTAAACTGTGTAGGAATTTGTTGTCTGTGACTGAGAAAGCTTCATCTGCATGTAAGGGTTAGCAGTTTTCCCTGAGGTCTATGATGTGAGCTGTCCTTCACGGATACAGCCCTGGATTTTAGTTGGGGATCTTGAGCATTCAGTAGAGCCTTCCGGAGAAACAGATGAATTTTGCAAAGGATTTGGAAGTCAAATGTCGCTAAATGAATGCACTGGTTCTTTTAATAAGTAATGTCACAGGAGTTGCCCTTTCTCTTTCATATGACAGTTTTGAAGAAAGGTGCTTCTAATATTTTCAGAACTTTATAAGCTTCATTACACAACTGTCTCTTTGTTGTAACCTAATTTAAACAGAAATATGGACTATTTCATGTTTTTGAGATGGAATTTAAGCAATTGTGCTATGAGTTAATGCCAGCTGCTAAAACTTAGGACTGGCCCACAGTTTCATGCCACAGCGCAAGATTGGTATTTAGGTGTCCTTATGTTTGTTCTTTGTTTATGGATAGCTTTTCTTGCAACTGGTGTGATCCTTTTGGAGCCCTTCAATCCCATGTTATTTTCAGAGTGACATTGAGTAGCCGTACTACACGACAGGATCTGTTCTAGTCTTGAAAGTTGACATTTAAATAATCAAATCTAAAGCTAACTTTGTAGCACTCTTTCTTAAAGAAAGAAAAAAAAATTAGAGCAACACCTGATTAAAGCATGTAGCATATGACCTGCAGCTTTGTTTAAGTTTACTGTAAAATACACACACAAAAAGAACATTCCCCTCATGTTAAAGTGTTAACTAAATGTTTTTTTAGAAAAGCATCCAAAAAGAGAAAGCTATGATACAATAAACTTTCAAAGTTCAATCTATGGAGAAAAAGCAAATCTTTTGTATCCCTGGACATAATTTAGGAGGCCACAGGAAGTGCACTAAATATTTATGTTTCTTGAGGTTTCAGCAGAATGTGTAATTAATCTGAATTTTGGACAGAACTTAAAGGAACTTAGAATCCCTTTGAGCACATCTTACTTTACAAGACAATTGTGAGGAATTTTCACCCTAGTGCTGCTGCCCATGCACGTTATGTCTTTCTTTCATTGTGGTTTGTGATCAAGCAAGAGTGTTGAAACCTTGTCAAGCAGTATTTTAAGTATTAAAATACTGTGTGCCAGCTCTTGTCCATTTTATAGTATTTGACACTATCAGGCAAAATTAGGTTTGGGTGTAAATCATTATCATGATTGAGATAACTAGATGATTCTGAATTGTATCTTCTGAATCATGTGATTTCCTCTCTGAAATTTCGGCACTTCAAATGAAAACCAATATTCCACTTAACAGTTGACAAGTATCTAAATGTAAGCATATTTTGTCCTTCTTGTCTAACACTTTTGAGTAGTTTTCAGAACAGATCCTCAGCTGATTTAAAGCACCATTATTCCAGAGAGCCTGGTTTATAAGACATGGGGTTCTGGCCCAGTGTTTAAGGGCTTGCCTTTATGCCTAGGGACAGTCACACATCTGCTTCATCTGTGTTCAACACCAGCTAGATGTGAATGTGATAACATCTGGAAGCTTTGCACCTGTGTCAAAGTTGAACAACAACCATACAGATACACCTTCTTCATAGCACCGCACTAATGTAGTTGTGTGGCTCCCAGTTGGAGGCGGTTCATGATCTCCTGTCTTTCAGCTGGTGTGGAACAATTCTGTGACTGTCCGCACCTTTCTCTGCAGATCTGTTCTAACCTTTTGCTGTGCTGTTGGATGCTGTGACAAGCAGAATTGCAGGTGCTCTCTGTCTTTCGATCTGTAGGCATGCACTCGAGGTTTGATCTCGTATCTGGTATCTCTCTTGCTCAGTTTCCTGGAGTCCAGTTAACTCAAACTGGTGACAGCTCTTCCAGCTTTGTCCAGTTCCTGATACTGAATTTCCCAACTATTGAAGGTATGTGTATCTGACACTTAGAGTAAATTATAATTAAATTCTGCCAAGGAATTTTTAAATGTGCATGTACATGTGCATTTTGTTGTTAGACAGCATGAAAAATACAGCTGTGTGGAAAACAGAGCCACTCTAATTGGAAGTTTCTAACTTATTTTCATCTCTTCAGCAAGAGATTTGGATCTTGTCACTGCCTTTTGAAAGGAAGCACAATCTCCCCTCTTTGCCTCTGTTTGTTTCCCGTTTTTCTCTGCTCTCAGAATAAGATTCCCCCAGCTATCAGATGACACCCTCCCGTTTGATTTTTGGGTCTGTTATTTCTGGGACTTGGTTGCAGACTCAGACGATTGAATTGACTTCCCTATAGTCAGTTGGTTTGGTTTTTTTTTTGTAGGGAACTGAAATGCTCTAGGTTAGTAATCCTTGGTGGTTTCAGACTGTTAGATGGAGTAATTTCTTTTGATATTTCCATAATGATTTCAGCACAAAGATGAAGAGTATATTGAAGGCATATGCCTTTGCCTTCCTTAGATGTAGGTAACTTATAGGCAGTAGTACAAAAGGATATATGTTTGTACAGAAGTATATATGTTTGTGTACACATGCACATGCATATATATACGTATATACACATAATTCATCGTATCTTCATTTCAGTCTTCAGAATTGTTCCTGAATGTCTTTTTAGAATTGTATATCTTAAGAGCCAGAATTTTACTTCCGTGATAGTTGATACCAACAGGTCCAGCACCTAATATACTAAAGAAAAATAATCTTCCTATTTCTCTCCTTACCTTATATCCATCTACTGATTTAGGAAGCTAGGCTCTTTATTTCTAATCTGTAATCTACTACATAGGTATAATATGAAATAGGTGTGGGCATTACAATTTTTTAAATAAACATAATTTTCTAACCTTTTGAAAGCATAAGTACTGTTCCTTGCATTATTTTAACACTTGCATTGTGTGGAGCACTTCAATCGTTGGTGGTTTGTGGTCAGTGGCAAATAAAACTCATTGTGTTCTATTCATTAAAACACATGGAATGTCATTAAAGGTCCATTAACTCTTTGTTCAAGCCCCTTAACTCCTTTCCTTGTTTATTAATCGGTTGATAAAAATCCCAGAAGTGATCATTAATGATTGAGTATTCTCTCTAGAGTCGCACTTCTGACACACATGGCCTCAGAAACTCGACATTTTGGGAATGATTCATTACTTGATTAGTAAGGACTTTTACCTCAAAGCAAAACCATTAGGGTTTATCATGCATGACTCAAAGGCTATATATCACACCCGCTCCTGTAATAGTCATTTTCCCCAGATAATGTCAGTGAGAACTACACCCATAGTATAAATTAGCTCTTTTTGGCTTGAATAAATATGCTGTTCTTTGGAGGAGTTATATTTAACTTCTCTTGTTTTATTGCTGTTTCTGCTAAATGTAGTTTTTTCATAGCCACTAAAAGTAGCTTATTGGCTATTACATATAATTAAAATTCTCTATTTTATTGGTGTTCAAATAGTGTTATGTTTCTGTTTCCTTAAGACTTATTTAGCTTTAACAGTGGAATACTTACAATGTCATCAAAGCCCCTTTTTATTAGAAGATGTATTCCAAAAATGTCTGAAAGTAGTTAGCTGTGCTTGGGAAGCATATATTATGATTACTGGCACAACTCTTCTGTATTTTGGTCTGTGGTAGCAATTACTTGCTCCGGTGTGGGACAGTCTTCACTTCAGGTCAGCCGGTTTGTGGGACAAATAAGTAAAATTGCTCATCTCTTCAGTAAGGTTTTTTGTGGAGGGAGTTAGATGTAAAAGCTGGAAACAATGCAGCCGTCACAAGAGAAAGAGGTTGGAAGTAAAATGTCCTTGTGTGTACAGATATGGCATAAAGCGCCTCAACTGGGGTCTGCTGGACTGCATTCAGTCTGGCCTGTCACATTTTCCATAACGGAGGGTTCCAGCTACACTGTGCTGTGTCATACAGCCCTGTCTACTGAACTGCTCCCCTTGAACCTGTGAGTAGCCAGGTTTGAACACCCACTGCTCCATTCAAATCACTGAAGGACCAGAGGTGTGATTTTATTAATTTTTTTTTTCCCCACTCCACCCTGGATGCGGTTCCCACTTTAGAGCTGTGCACCAATGTGACCTATCAGAGGATTCCCCAAACTTTGATTCAGTCCTCAGGGGTACGGGCAGATTGTACCCTCTGGTGGATATAGGCAAGAAGTGATTTATGTCACTTCTTGTGATGTAAACGTTCTTTGGCACTTCTTGTGACATTTGTTTCATTGGCTAATGCCTTTTTGAAAGGGAAAAAATATATTCCTTTTTAGGGGTAGATCTTGTATCCTCAGCCTGACATAAGCTCACGAGACCATATATGAGAACTTTCTGTAGGGACTGAAAGAACCTGCGTGCATTTGAATGAGTGAAAATGGAATTGGTTGGCTACAATTCCCCAAAGAAAGGAATACTGGAAGTCTTATTTCTTTGAAAGAAATGTCATATCTGATAATCTGAAATCTCAGATACCTGTGCTGAAGGTATCCGGTGTCTTAAATCATTGACAGGCTCTTTCACTGGGAGAAATGGACTCCATAGGCAAGAGAGGAAGTGCTATGCAGTAACGTAATCAACACTTGAATAAAAAAATTGATACCGTCTTCACAGAAGGATGGAAAACACTATTATTTCATGCTCCCTAGAAAGTTTTCTGTATCAGCCCTGTAATTATGCAGTACAAAAGCATTTGAGGCATAAAAGCTATACAGCTGAGAACAACTAGTGAGCATACGTGGTGGAAGATACAATGGTTACTTTGCGAGTTTGGATACATGATCTTTGTGAAATTGCTCATTTTAATTGAGTGGTCCAGATGTGATGAATTAGGTGCATATTAAATTATTATCAGTTTTGGTTAATTTTTGCATGCAGTACTAAAAACATTTTTGGCAGCTTCTGATGTAATTTTAATAGTTTGCTTTTGGGTGGCTACTATACTTGTTTTTCCAGTGTGTACATGGGTGCTGTGCTTTCAGGTAGCTGAAATAATATCAAACTAGATAATTTTCTGGTGTAAGCTCCCGATAAGTGATACTGATTTCTTTGATGTACAATAGATGATAATTTTGCATTGTGGTTGGATGGCAAGTATATGTTGGTTTCAAATTCATGCCAAGTAAATATTTCAGAGACTTTGATACTCGGATTCAGTGAAATGCTTGGGTTCGTGTCGACTTACATGTTCATTATACCAACAAGTAAATAATAAGGGGAAGAGCTACAAAAGTCCTGTAATTTAATAGCATTTTATGCCAATCTCTGATTTAAGACAAAACAAAAAGACTTTCCTCCTCCCCCCAAAAAAATTTCCCCACCTGGGAAATAAATATTTGAGGGCCAAATTAACTAAATTGTTTACTCATCTAATGCTTGCAGATCTTGGTGTGAGTTGGGTGTTGAAGTGGATTTGGTTACAGTTGTATCTTTACTGTAAACCCAGCAACACCAAGCTATTTTGTCTGCTAGCTTAATCTAAAAGAATTTTACATTGGTCTCTACAACTACTTATATAGAGAATGAGCATCTGAATCACTGTTCTGTTGATTTTGGGTACTCTTACAGGTGTGACATTTAATTTAGTCACTGATGATGGCTGGCTCAAAATGACTTGCATAGACCATTGGTCTACCCTATAGACTAATGTCAGAGGTGGGAATAGACCTCAGGCCATCAGTCCCCTGCTCTGCCCAGTACATCTAATGCTGCTTATGTATTCGTCGCACACTCCTGATTGGCTGAGGTAGGATTCTGCTTGGTGTTACTTACCAGAGGCAGTATAGTAGTGCACTATGGATTCCTGAGGGGAAAAAAAAAATATTAAAAAATAGTATAGACATTTTATTTAAAAAGAAAATCTGTTTCTTTGTGTGTATGTTCCTTGTAGTCAGCTCGGAGCTGACTTTTCCTCCACCTTTCTGGGGAAAAATGTAACTTGTGTGGTCATTCTCCCAATTTAGATCTTTTTAATAAAAGGTACAGTTTATGTTGGAGCTAAACAGTTGGTTAAATCTGTAAATTGACAAAAACAAAAGGGAAAAGAACTTTCTTCTCCATTTCTTCTTGGCAGTTGGCATCTCAACATGTCTATTTTATGTTTCAGTTGTGCTTAACTACTAATTTCCACACAGTAGGTATTTCTACATTGTGAAGCCTTCAATTATTCTGTTGTGGATAATTTAAACCAATATGAAAAGGAAAAAGGTGGTTAATGCAGGAAAAGTTGGTGTAATGAACTGAGGGGGTCAGAAGTCAGGAAGGAAGAAGACAGTAATGATGAGTATCATAACTACAGAAGTATTATTTTAAGGCTTTTATTAAATAGAATGTTCTGCCCATTCTGCTTGCTTTGAGTTCTTTGACAAAGTTTTGTGGCTGACAATTTCTTGTTTTAATATTGGCAATTTGTTATGGATACAGACTTGGTATTATTTAGACATCTTAAAATTTAGTGTTTACTTGAGTCCCTTATTGGATGGACAACCAGGATGCTGAAATGTTGAGGTGGCAGGTTTTGACTGTAACAGCTGTAATCCTTATTTTTCCAAAAAGCCTTTTGGTAAACCTAGAAAACATTATGTATGGGAGCTGAAGGCTAAATTGCCAGGCTAAATTCCTGTAACTTGGGAAGAAGTGGAGGAAAAGACATTATGTATCACAGGAACTGACTTTTTAAATGGTATTTTTAAAGGAATCATTCCATTTCCCTTTAGGAAATTTGAAAGTATTTGGTATGGATAACATAATTTTTATCTTGTTCATTGTTTATACTCTTAAGGCCAATCTACTTAGAAAAAGCAACACCTATTAAAGGCCTTTGAATTCAGAGTCTTTCATGTTACAATGTGTCTATTTACTGCTGTCAGTAGGCTCGTAATATATTTAGCTTAAAGAGGTTAACAAGCATACCTTGGAGTGTTACTTTTATTTTCTGTTCTGTGACACTTAGCAAAATCCCATTATACAATTGAGCAGTATTATAATGTTAAAATGTTAATTTGTTCTGCATTCCGTTAAAATTGGATTTTTTTCTTGTGCATTGGCCCATGCGTTTTGTATAAAACCTATAATTTAAACACTACACCATAGAAATGCCCTAAATTAGTAACCTTTTGCCTTTGCTACCTTAATTACATCTCATTATTTAGTACTTAAAGAGCAACCTCTAGCTATTGGTTAAATATTTGCTAGCTAATTAGATTTGTCATGTTAAAGAAAACAGTAGCCCTTGCCTCTGTTCTAATTTGAGTGGGGTTTCAGAGTTTTGAGAAAATTCCATGCTTTGCTGGAGGAAAAGTAAACTTCTTGCATTTTCCTTATTTTTTCATTTGTCCTTAATGAGCATTTCATCGTGCATTAGCTGTCTGTTACATTCCAATAGGCAATTGAAAGTCTGTCTTAAAATAAGTATTTTCAAAAGACTGTTGTGTTTCAATATGTTCTATGTCTTCTAGCTACATTTATTCCTTTTAGCTTTTATGAGCATCTGATACACTCAATTTCTTTTCTTTTTTTATTGTGGAAACACATATGAAGCAGATTACTTGTTGGCTACTAATAGCTATCTTTCAGATTTTTACCTCTTTTTGGGAAGAAGTCTGAATTGTTTGATCAGAATCACAAGGAATATGATTCATTAAAACATCCATTGAATTGTCTTTTCTTACAAATTTAAAGATCACTTCTCCTGTTTGTCTTTGTTTTTTTAATTGTATGCAGAAATTATAAACTGCAGAAGTTATGAAAAGCTTGCAGGATGACTTAATCTTCAGTATTTAATTCACGTCTACTGGATTGTATTTTTGCATTTTATTTTGCTTTATCTTATGCTATTTTTTCTTTTGTGTAAAAGCATGTGAAGAGATTGTAGTTTATAATTGCAATTAGTTAGAATTCCATGATGTGAAATTCCCTGTCATATGCAAAGATATCCTGCTTCATTTCCTCTTTTACTTTTTTTTTCTGAGATCCACAATAGTGGAAGCTGGTCTACAACAGATTTGTCTATCTGACTTGATTCCTACCCAGTACTTAACTATTGCTCTTCTTATCTAGTTCTTAAACTGTTGCCTGCACTGTCCATTTGCGTTTGGAAGTCCAGTGTCTGCAAGAAGTTCTTTCACCCATTCTTCCCATATGTTTTGTTACATTACGGGTTAAAAATTGCAGGCTGGCATGGTTACAGTTTGAAGTACGAATCTCCATTTATGTTTATTGTTGTGATATCACTGACCTTTTATTTTTAACAAAGGCACCAGAGACGAAGAAAAACACGTTGATACAAGTCTTCATCTCGCTCGTGTTTTTTCTTCTGTGGTAAACCCATCTATGGAACAGAGAAACATTTGACCTCTAGCAT
Source organism: Calonectris borealis (assembly GCF_964195595.1). Taxonomy (NCBI): domain Eukaryota; kingdom Metazoa; phylum Chordata; class Aves; order Procellariiformes; family Procellariidae; genus Calonectris; species Calonectris borealis. The sequence continues at coordinate 116,810,637 of NC_134313.1, forward strand.
ATAAATTCGTTCCTATGAAAATCAGTTTTAATTTCTGAAATGTATTTTATTAAACTTTTTTGAGGGTAGTGGTGGGGGGAGTACCAGCAGTGCATTTACAGAGAAACCCATTGGCCTATCCAGTTTTAGGTTAAGTACTTCAACCTTTGAAGTAGATAATTTCTCTGAAAACTTCTTTTCATGTTTTGTTTCCTATGTCACTGTTTATACATGCTATATCTGTAAGCTCTGAAACCATTACTTTACTATTCATGTGAAGGTTTGAGTGATTTGGTGATTATTGTCTGTATTTATTCTTGGTTTTGAATTCAGCAAGGCAATCTGTAAAGGCAATGACTACCTAAGAGGCCCTGTTGTTCTTTGCAAAAAAAAAAAAAAAAAAAAAAAAGTTCCATGGAAACCTTTCCCTGAGAAGAATTTTTGAGATTTATATGGATTACAAAGCATTAAGAAGGGTCATTCCTTAATTTTCTTTCCGAGCAAAAATGCCAAGATACAATTTTAGCAGGTATTAGTAAAAATTGAAAAGTATGCTTTGTGTTCTGGGACTGGTGCCAACATCTGTATTTGCAACTCCCAAGACAGGTCTAAGAGTGAAAGCTTTTCCTCATTGCCCTTGGAAGACTGCTAGAACAAGCCTGTGACATTTCTGTTCTGTTGCATCTGTGTTATTTACTTCCCCTTCAAAATTTTTCTTTTTTCTTTTTTTTTTTTTTTTTGGAAGTTTATGGTCACTGCAAAGGAGTTTACTCTCTGGGTGGGGGAAAAAGGAAAGAAAAAAGTCATAACCCTTTGTTTTGATCACAGGTGCATTTTTCTAGTGGGAGGTCACATTTAATTTGTGTAGCATGTTCAGGTGATTCTGGAGCAGATCCTCAGCCAGAATGAATTATCATGGGAGTTAATAGCTCTGACTGTTTACACAAGCTGAGGTCTGTTCTCGAGCTCAGGTAAGTTTCTTCATTTTTTAATGAAACAAATGAGACTGTAAATTTTAAAATTTCATAAAATGCCAGTAAACTGTAGTAATTTTTTTGAAGGGATTCAAAGTTTTGTCTCATTTTCTGTGAATGTTATAATAACCCATGTTGTCTCTTAATTTTTTCATGTTTTGATCAGGGATCAAATGGAGGGGGTTAGGTTTCTGTGCATATGTTGCTTTTTTAAAATAGCGTGTTTATCAGGTGAAGGATAGTTAAAATGATGCATGGAAGTCCAGACTCTTCCAATCTGTGTTTCGAGAGGCTTTTTGGTACCTTATTGAGGCACTTAATTTGTTGTAGTTTTATTCTGAGCAGTAGGGAGCCCTCTTTAATCCTGTTCTGTCTAGGACTGTTTCAGGTGCTCTATCTTTGAAAATAGTCACTTTATTAGGTCAACTAAATATGGATTTAAATGTCTAAATTATGGTTTGAAGAATACATGTGCTTCAAAAGAGTACATTTTTACAAGAAATAAGATTCCTGGATTTTTGCCTCTCTCTTTTGTTAACTTTTGCGTTGCATGCGGAACAATGTTGCTTTCAGTTGAAAAATGGATTGTTCCAGCAGAGTGCAGCAAAAGACAAATATTGTAAATATGTTTAGCTTTCCTGTCAAGAGTTGGTACATTGTAAAAAAGGAAGAACTTAGATAAGGAGCTTATAATTCATAAAATAAAAAATAAATTATGGAGGAACTGTAGAAGAATATTGTGGTTTAGTTAAGTTCTTTCTGCAGGTTTTTCCTTCTGCAACTCTGAGACATCGGTAGAATGTACTAGGAAAATAATCATTAAAGAAGTGTTAATATATAGTGAATAACTAAAGTCTAAGATCTCTTAAGCATTCCTGGTAAATAGAAGAAGAACTTTCAATTGTAGGTAACTAAATGCTACTTGTTAGTAATTTATCTGAGGCTGGACTGCAAGGTGGTGGAAGAGTTGAGATTACAATTCAGGATTTTTCCCTTCTTCCCCATACTTAAGCTATTAGGCCCCCTTCCCCTTTATAATTTTAGCTACTAATGTTTTGGGTTTTTTTTTCCCCTGCTTATTTGCTTAGGAGTTAGCAAGCCTTATTTTTTTGGCCTTTGTTTCATGCAAAAAATTTCTTTAGCCTTTTGAAGCCTTACTTTAAATGACACCATTAAGAAAAGATTATATAGTTATCTTGACCCTCCAAAATGTAAATAAGAGTAGCGTGCAAATACTGGTTTCTGGATAGTGTATACAATTTGAGTCAGTCTTCTAGTTTAATTTTGGGGAAAATTCCCAATGATGCAAAAGGATTCTTGCATGTTCCCTGTATGTCTGCACGTCTAAACTCATTTTAAGATATTTTTTCTTCATATAAGCATAGCTTCGCTGGATATTAGCAATATAAAAGAATAGTGAAGAGACCACTTAGAAGTATAGTTTTTTTATAACACTAAAGCCAGTAGTAGTTTTCAGAAGCTGAAAAGAGGAATTTAGTCTTAAAACATGTTAATGAGTGTAAGAGCTACATATTTAGCAAAGAAAAAAGTGAATATATGTATATTCAGAGATTGAAAATTAAAATGGATATGTAAAATATTTCTTAAGAAATCTCAAAGGAATGTAGTTTTCCTTAGCCCATCTGTTAAAATTTATATAATTTGAATTGAGCCATACATTTTTACTAATAGTTTTTAGTGTTGTTCCCATGTCAGAATCTGGATTTAGAGCTCTAACCAGGCTTATGTTTTCACTGTTTGCGTTGCAGCCTGGTCCTCCTGATCCTGGGTTTCAAAATGCCTTGCGCTGCCAAAGTTAAAGTGGGAAATGTTCCCAGACGAGTTCATTCTCAGCTCATTAATCAACATGAACAGGTCAAACGAGAGACTGAGGATGAGTGAGTCTGGGATCCCCATCCAGTCATTGGTGGGCACTGGAGACCCATCGTCCCCACAGTATGCCCTCCCATCCTTCAGTGGGTTCCCTTCCCTTCTTGCCACGAGCGGCCCTTCCCTGACACCTTTGCCGAGTAGAAGTGCAGGGTATTGCTTGTTGCACAAGTCCCTTCCTCCTCCTCCTCACTGGTCCGATGAAGACAGTTCCCCAGGGCACAGTGAGAGAAATAACCTATGGAGAAATTAATGTTGCCATGTTGCAGGGGTAGGGATGTTTGTTTGGAGAGAAACCACAGCAGGCTTTTAGGAGGCTATCCCAGCATTCCAGTCTGCTGCAACCAACAGTTCCCCAATTTTCCCATGTCCTCTGCCCCTAGCAGCTGGTGGTAACAGCCTCTGATATACGCTGAACGATTTTCTTCTACTGTGACCTTGAGTCTCTCAGATGGCAGTAAAGGAAAGTTTCTGTTTAAGTTGAAAATGCCTGGGTTTGGTTCTGATAAGGATCTTTAATGCAGTGTGAAGTAACTCTAAATTTCTGGAGTACCTGTAGACTCCAGTTAGGCTCAAGGCACCCAGTGTATTGGATGCTGTGCAAGCACAGAGCAAAGATTTTCTTTTTCTTTTTTTCTGAAGATCTTGCCATTTCAGTACACCAAATCCTAACCAAGTTTTAAGTTTAACAAATCGAACATCCTTGGTTAAGGATGAAGGTCAGAGTGATAAGAACATGGAGATGTTTAGGAAAGCTGTTACACAGTAAGATGATTCTGGGTTCATTTATTGGCTTTTCTAATACTGTTTTTTGTTTAAATTTTTGGATCTGTCTCAGTCTGAAGGGAATTAGTTACTGACCTTTCCCATACTAGAAAATCTTAACAGAGCAAGAATGGTGTGAAGCTCATCTAGTATTTTTCTTGCCTCAGCTTTGTAAAGACTTTACTTACGAGAAGACAAAGGGGAATACATTTAAGAACCACTCACTAATGAGAAAATGTGGTTCTTGGAATGGTCATTCTTGTGAAAGTGATGCTTAATTTTACAGAGCACATTGTTACTCTTGGTAAACTAAAGAAAAAGGGGTCAACAAATGCAAGCCATAAGGATCATGAAGAAAAGTTTAAAATTCTCTCCGAATAGCGTGGGACATGTGGCAATGACTAATTTTAGGGCTGTCCTACAGTATTCCTTATCTTAACATGCGTGGCCACACTCAGGTTGGAACCCTTCTCTGCAAGCAGTCCAAACTTAAAATACCAATCATTGCCTCAAATATTGTACAATCTAATACAGTATTTCTCTGTCCTTTTTTAACATAATGGGTACCTTTGCACTGATTTTTTTTTTTTAATTTATTTTTTATTTTCCCCTGCTGTTTGGAAGTTGGAAACAAGGAAAGATAGAAAATAAAGTGCTTAGAATTTAGACAAACAACATCTTATTGTTTTACGGAAGCATTGCTTTCATGCTATAAAACTGGATATTTTAAATTGGCACCGACAGCAATCAGGAGCCGGCCTTTCACTTTGCCTTCTGGCAGGCCCAGCTGTATACCTGCCAGCTGAGTGGGATTTCTGTGTAGGTAGTTTTTATTTGTATTTTTAGTTGCCAGTTGCTTCATGAATTCTGCTAGGAAGACCACCAGTAGCTCTGAAATCACAATTTGAAAAACTTGCAGAGTTTACAGATGGCCAAGATAGAGGTGTCGTTGCAAAGATTTAATAATAAAAATAAATGAACCTGAAGATAGTCATAAAAGCCCTTTGGATTGAGGAGACTTTGGGATGATAATTACGCCTTGATAATTATCACGATGGGAGTCAGTAGGTTGGTTCTGAAATTAATATATGAAGAAGTCATTAGTCTTTGAGAGCCATTCTGTGTAAGTAGTAGAATGAAGGTTTCAAAAATTCAGCAAGTGGGAAGAATGTTAAGATAGTGGCTACAAAGAGCACGCTCACTCTTTGAGTTTTTTTGGAGATGAGGAAAAGAGAAAGTGGAGTGATAACTTGAAGAGAATATGATGTGCCTACATTTTTTTGATTCAGTGATGATACAGACTATATGCCCCTGGACTGACTATAGCACATGAACTGCATGCAGAGAAAGAGGAGAGATTCAGGGCCCTGGAACACAGAGCTGTCTTTGTTATGATACCAGACCCTTTGCAGCCTTCGTTTTGACTTTTCCAGGCACTGCAACTAGTAGGGGGTATTTATGATCTGCACAGAGTCTGACTGTTCATGGAGGTTGTGGGGCAGTAGGGAAGGAGGTCTGAGCCTCGGATGGATTCGTGAAGCCTAGAGGAGATGTGGGTGCAGACTATTTTGAAGTAAGGTATTGTGTAGGAAAGCACTCACTACATATAGTTATCAGTGCTAGTGAGACTAAGAAAGAAGATTGGTCTTAGCTCAAGGGAGGTACGTGTATGTGAATGGCTGTTGCTATTGGGTGAGAAAATAAGATTTTAGGAAGACTGGGGGCCGGAGGAATGTAGTAGAGGTTGTACTTGGAAGAAAAGATGGGTAAGATGACACAGTGAAGAGAGGAAGAGAATCTGGAACTTTCAGACAAGATGAGTCAAATTATTTTTACACATACTACTTTGTCTTAGTTTTTAAATCCAAATAATGGATTTATAGAGGCCTAGAAATTATTTAAAACAGGAGGGGGCGTTTAGATTTTGTGTGTCCTGATTGGGAGGGGAAAGGAGGGTGAAGGGGAAGAAAACCCAGAAAGTACAGAAGCTAGTCATGCTTCAAAGCAATAATAAATATTTGGTAAAGATAAAGCAACATTTATGCTGCTTTTACACTTTTGTCACAGTTGATTCTTTTCATCTCGTAAAGATAATAAATGAATAATCATAAAATATTTGTGTTTGAAAGTTCTTCCTTGGCTTTCATGAAGAGTATTTATTTTCCATCAGTCCATTACAGTGTAACATTGATTGGTGCATGTAATGTATTATTCATACTGTTCTAGTTTCATCCCATTAGCAATGCCAACATTATGCTGAATTCTGCAGCGGTAATCTTGTGTGAAGAGTCTTTGTACAGTGACTTGTGCTGTGGTTCAGATCCCGTTTCACATTTAGGGACAAGACAGAGCGAACAACAGCACCTTATTGATACTACTCAGATTTTGTTCCCCCTCCCTCCCCCCAATGCAATGAGAATCGTAAATGTACTGTAGACTTATAAACCAAATTGTGAAAGGCAGAACGTGTATCAGAACTGGTTTATTTTTAGTTCTTGTATATCTTTGTTTTCCTGATAGCTAAGGTCTTTAGAAGAGCCAAATAACTGAAGCCATCACATTACGAAAATAACAAGAACAGAATTAAAAGCCTTCAGATAAAATAGTCTGGCATTTTGGTCCACATGTATGATCATATGGGTATAATTTTGATCATGTAAATTGTTGTGTGTAGAACTGATTTAAATATCTGCTAAAGCCAACTGTTCAGCATGGTTAAGATTACTGAAGGTCTGCCTAATGCTAATACAAAAAAAAAACTTTTTCATTTGAATCTTTAATATTTGCTTCTTTAACATTTAGTACAGGAACTTTTTTCGTGTGCAATAGGCCCAGCCCAATGTCCGTCAAATTCAATGATAATCTGTTCATTGAATGATTTGGGCCTGGTCTGGTTAGGTGAATACTTAAGGTTTCATTTTTTTTTCTCTGAAAAAAATGGACTTCTCCATTCACTATTCTGAGAATCCAGGCCATAAAAAATTGAAATCTCTAGACAGATGAATGAAGATTAATTTAAAAAATATCTTAGTTCCTAAATACTTAGGATGTGGAATTACAAGGAAATAAAATTAAAAGTTTGAATAATGTTTTTTTTCCAAATGTTTTCATTTTTTAAAACACCTGTGTAAACAATGAACAATCTCTTCCTGGCATGAATACTTAAAAAAAACCCCCATGCTTTAAGGTGGATATGTCATGAAGGAGAAATGGCTGGCATCTGTGAAACCATGTTTCTTTGGATTTTTATCTTTGGAGACAGGGAGAGCCTGAGAAAAGTTGGGAGGGCTGTCTGAGAAATGGGAAGCTCACAGATCAATCAAACTGACTCCCATGGTTCTGAAAAAATGAGACGAGGGGTGGCAAAGAGTCTCAAGATTTTAAGGGATAAATAAGATTGAACGAGGGAAGGAGACAGCTTGAGGTACAAAAGGAATAGATTCAATAGTCAAAGAAGAGTATACCAAAGGAATAGAAAACAAAAGTTTGAAAGAAAAACAATGATGGTGAGAGAGGGTGAGTATTTTTGGTTTTAAATGTGTGCGTATTCCAAGAGGCATGGTTGTACTTTGGCCTTTATTGGGGTTGGGGAAAAGATTTGCTCAGCCTTTTGGAGAATAAGTAGTCTAGCATTCTTTAACAGGCTCTGGATGTTCTGAAAGGTACTTGTCTTCTATATACGCAAATTTGTTTCTCTGTTTCTTTGACAAGGAAATGTGCATGCTGGAACTTATGTCAATAAAACGCTGACCTTTCAGAGCTTAAATGAAAATGAGGTAGAGAAAACTCAGTTATTTACAGCAGTGTTGTCATGTCTTCATTGTAGTAAAATTTTATCTGTGAGGTGGTGAGTAGATTTTAGTATAGAAAATGTAAGTAACTATTTTCAGTGAGAGCTTACATATTCAGGCTTTCTTTGATTTTACATTAGTTTTTCCAGAATAGGCTTTGATTCGTTGCCTAACATGTTTATGTCAGTTTTTCAGAAACATGTTTGAGTAGACTGAGTGCTTAAAATATTTCATCTTCATTAATTGCAGCATGCGCATATATAATGACAGACAATTATAACAATTTATTTTTAAAGAATTGATCAAAATCCTAATTAAAACAGTATAGGATGAACCTCTTGGCTGGCAAAAACCAGGGAAGAGGCTTCAACCAAATGGTCCAAAAATCAGCGAACCCCCTCCCCAATGTATTTCCTCCCCCCTTTGCCTGATAATATCCAGCGTATGAGGAAAAAAGATTTTTACAATATCTTGTGTGGTATTTGACCTTCATAAGATTTTCACAATATCTTGTGTGGTATTTGACCTTCATAAGAGTAGTTACATCTGAATGCATTCCAGTGGATAGACAGTTAGGGGGAAAGAATTTAGTCTAGCCAGAGTAGGATATGCCATAGCCAAACAGCTCAGTGGGTTATAAGATATTTCTTCTCACTGGCTTGCAGTTTGTATTCTTTATTTCCTGGCATTATAAATTTTGCATTCCCTACTTCATTTAGGTCCAACTTTGGAGGGTCCCATCCCAGGGTCTTTTTATCCCGATGATTAGGGAGCTTAATAGGAGTTAAGGAGGGTTGGGACCTGGTATCACACTTCCTTGGGCAGTGCTTCAACCCATGTGTAAAGGGTCCTGTGTAAAGGTATGCAGCTTCAATTAGATGCCTTCCTGGATTTGGCTTTCTGAGTCTTTAGTGGGTAGCAGGAGCTACTGTAGAGCCCCAAGCTACCATGGGCTTGCCAGCTGCAGTGTGATAAGCCAGCAGTAGGATAAGAGAATACAGGCATGAGATGTTGTTTTGCACTGGAAGCTGCTGGTCAGTTATGATCGCAGTAAGAAAGGCACTCAGACTCTGTCAGGTATCATTCACAATGCTGTTTATTGGAGCTAACACTGTAAGAAGCATAGATAATCTTACGTCCCTTTAGATGCTGGGAACCCCAGGCGGTGTAGCATCAAATGCATCTCCAGCCCATGTGCAGTGTGCTGGGCAGACAGCATCTGTAGAAGAGATTCTCCCTTTCGGTTACTCAAGCTATTAAAGGATTTTCTAGGAAAACAAGGAAACGACTCTTTTATCGTTTCTACAGTCAAAAAGCAACAATGTTCTCAGGAGACTTTGCTGCACTTTCAGGTAAAGGCAAGGCCATGCAAGTGGCGTAATTGCTGGCATGGAGGTGGAGCTGCCTACAGGCTCCTCTCTTACAATGCGTTGGTTGCATTAGTCCTGCGGCCAAGGGGTTTGTGCAGCGCAACCCAGGCCTGAAGGCTAGGCTGGGCTTGCAGCACAGCACCGGCCTCGGCCTGGGCAGGTGAACTGTTGTGTGGATCACGAACTCCTCCGTGTGTCATGGTCTTCAGTCAGGATCCATACAGATGTAAAATTCAAATGAAGTACAGTAAAGGAGATGTTTTCTACGTACTACTCAATGAAAATTAGTATGTAGTTCTTAAAGTAATTTTATATAATTAGTATATACATCATAACAGCATTATGCTAGATATAAATTACTTAAAAATATGGCAGGTGATAAAATATTAATTTATTCCCAGCTCCAGGAAGGTAAAAACTTATTAGTGTAACACCAACTGATTGCATACAAACCTTACCAATATGTTTTTAGCAGATACCAAGTAACAGCAAGGGAATTTACCAGCTAGTATATAATTCTGGGTTCATTCTGTAAACAGTTTCTCGTTTCTTTCAAATTTAATAGACTTAGGGCCAGATTTTCCTTGCTTACTTCAAACTGATAACACAGCAGTTGAAAACAAATAATTAGGTCCAGCAGGCAGTCTCTGTCACTTAGATGTTTAGGATTTATATACCACATGGAATTAGTTGCATTGCGGGCAATGTGATCCAGTGAATATACTGTGAGATCTGGTACTGGAAGATCTGGATGTGTTTTCAGCTTTACTATGACAGCTTTTACAATCTTAAGTTGCTACATTTTAGTGTGTAAATGGTACTAACACGTGCACTGAAAGTGCAATGTAAGCGGTAAATGCTATTTGCAAATGATAGTGTAATAAGAGGACTTATTTCTTAAGACATTGTCTCAATCTTTCTTTAATCTTACTGACTAAAATGAAGAATTTTTGTCATCTTAGGAAATTCTTTCTCCATTTACCTTTCTTTCTCTTCTCCATTTTTCAACTATGTATTCCTATTAAAACATTATTTTTTAATGTTTGAAATATTCTTTTTAAGTGCCTTTTTATTGCTCTGATAAATTTGTTGGAGTTGATAATCCTCTTTGAGATCTTTGTCCAGATATTTGATTTTGCAATTCCTCTTGAAACAAAAACCAACCGTCTCACTGATAATTAAAAAAAGGTGGAAAAAATCCAGCAACAGGAACAAATATTGTTTTGGCATTGAAATTTCTTTGTGTAAATTTTAGTATGTTTCAATAGTCGTATTTCTACCAGGTTGGCTAAATTTTGATCCTTACACATTTCAGGTCAAAGGTACTAGAGTCAGACGCTTACAGCTGTGTATAACATTAGGAAAAATAACAGATCAGCAGATTAATCTCTGAAATTCATCCTCTAAATGTAAAAACTTGATTGACAGTGTTACATCATTTTGCTCATGGGATGCTCTTTTCCAGCAGTGTTGAGTATTCCTTCAAATGTAGCTTAAGATCCACATGTGACCCCTGTTTCATCATCCATTTAAACCGCTGGTTGATTTTAGTGGTGAAGTCGTAAATCTGTAACCATAAGACAGTGGAATTTTCCGTATCTTCACAAATTTCACATTACAAGCTTGTGGGATGTTTAAGTAGTGGGAGGAAGACTGATGAAGAAAGATGTTCAATTAAACACAAGCATCAGTTTTCCAATGTGGCAATCGATATTCCACTCAGAGGTGCAAAAAAAGTCTTTGTGAGGCTTGTTAATAAATTATGAGGAAGCAGTAGAGCACAGCTAGAAGAATTGAACTAAGGTGGCCCATGAAGAGATTTGGGAGTATTTGAACTTTGCTGAGGGCTTGTTATGGTTTATGTTCGTGTGTTTTTTTTCTTGAAGCGAAAGGCAAGTATACTGAGACTATACTATAGAGCCTTATGGGTGAACTAGTAGGAGAAACTGTACTCCACAATCACTGTTTTTAAAGCTATTGCTACTACCATATTGGATGTTTTGTTCTAGCTCAAGGTTATTGTTATATTGAAAGTATACTTAAGGACACTTTTCAGTAGTTTCATAGCACAGGTTGTCATCTGAAAAGAATAGTTACTAAAATATTTTGAGCCTGAATTGGAAGTAATTTTGTTACTTTCATTGTATTTTCTTCTACAATTTTATTTTAATTCAACGTCTTTTAATACCTACAAATCTAGATGTCCAGGAGCCCCTTCTTTCTGTCATCCTGAATGTCTACTGCAGATATCTCTTTCCTTTTTCTTGCTCTTACTTTTTCTGCTTTCTTTTCTTCTACCACATTTAACTAGTCTTTTGCATTTTTTTATGTTTTCCGTACACATATAGCATTATTCATTATTCTGGAGTTCATTATGTCTTTTCTCTGGAGCTATTTAGCTTTTTTTGGCAAAGTATTTTTTCATCAGAAAATGCTGAGTCACTAAAATTAGCCTGTTAACTATTGTTAGCCAGTTCCAGGTTTTCAGAATTATTTGTAGTTGTCAGAATGTTCTATTCAAATATTTTCTATATGGACTATAAGTAAAGATTTCTTGTGCATGTTGAAATTTAAATTGATTTGTATTTCCTAAAACTAAAGGAGAAAATTGGAAAGGTAACATTTGGAAATTAAGCTAAATTAATGTTTCACTTGAATTATTATTTTCCACTCTTCATATTTTTGTTCTTTAAATGATTTTATATTGTCCATGTTGAGAGCATGACCATTTCAAAACTCAAACTCCCCAAAATTAAATGGCTCAAAAATGGAATAGTTTTGAAAATTCTACTGGAAAGTTTTAATACTATGTGTTTGCACTGAGATTTTAAATTGCCAAATATTCTGCAAAATGAAAATGTTAAAATCTGTACTTCTCCATTAATTATATTTTTCAAGCTGTTATGTAGGTATGTTTTTATATTCATTAGAGATACAGAAACCATGTAACAAATAATTTCTTGCATTATAAAGAAGTCTGAATCCTTGTTCCCAATCCACTATTCTCAACATAGCATTCCCTTCCCAGCTAAATTCTAAAGGGAATCCAGATGTTTATTTAAATATTCATAACACAACTGCAGTTAGAGCTGGGAGGATCATAGATACCTGTGTTCATTTCACACTACATTCATCTTGTAGTTAAAAATGTCGTATTCATTGCAGTGCTAGCAGATGAGCCCTTTGACAGGAAAATGCATTTTTTTCCCTCTTCTACAAGTAAGGCTTTATGGAAAGGAGGCAGTAGAGCTGTCTCGGAAAACGTAATGTATTGCGTATTGACCCCAGCTCCACAGAAGCAGCTTTGTGTACTGTATTTAAATATTGTATTCTTGAAGAATTGTGAATTTATTTGCACTTGCCTTAGCTCTGGACATATCTAGAAAGGGCATAAAACATTTTAAGGAGCCAGTTGCAGCTTTGCAATTAAGGTGGAGCTGAATTACACATTTAAGATGGAGACTGTATCAGAAATAGTGTGGCCAGCAGGAATAGGGAGGTGATCGTGCCCCTGTACTCGGCACTGGTGAGGCCGCACCTCGAATACTGTGTTCAGTTTTGGGCCCCTCACTACAAGAAGGACATGGAGGTGCTGGAGCGCGTCCAGAGGAGGGCAACGAAGCTGGTGAAGGGCCTGGAGCACAAGTCTTATGAGGGGCGGCTGAGGGAACTGGGGTTGTTTAGCCTGGAGAAGAGGAGGCTGAGGGGAGACCTCATCGCGCTCTACAACTACCTGAAAGGAGGTTGTAGCGAGGTGGGTGTTGGTCTCTTCTCCCAAGTAACTAGCGATAGGACAAGAGGAAATGGCCTCAAGTTGTGCCAAGGGAGGTTTAGATTGAACATTAGGAAAAATTTCTTTACTGAAAGAGTGGTCAGGCCTTGGAACAGGCTGCCCAGGGAAGTGGTGGAGTCACCATCCCTGGAGGTATTTAAAAGACGTGTAGATGAGGCCCTTAGGGACATGGTGTAGTGGGCATGGTGGTGTTGGGTTGACGGTTGGACACGATGATCTTAGAGGTCTTTTCCAACCTGTATGATTCTATGATTCTATGATTCTATGATTTTATTTCATTGTTTGTGGAAAAGACAGAATTTACCATCTTGCCTGACAATCAGTGAAGCGAGGAGAAAAAACATTGAGACTTGCCAAATCTTTATTAATTTGTAAACCATCTGAAAAAGACTATTTATTTGGCAACGTTTGCTGAAAAACTTTCCTAAGAATTATGATCAAAATCTTAAATTTTAAACATGTGTTACCTGACAAAAGTGACAAAATCCCAATCTGTGTAAAATGTTTATATCGGGCCTGCTTTATCCCTTCAGGTATTTGTCCATGAGACTGTAAATGGTTAAGGAGATAGAAAGTGGTCTATTGGACATATATTAATTCTGGAGTACAGGGGAATGTGTGCAGTGAAAGGAAATTTATGCAGGGGAGCGTGAAAGCCACCAGGCAGGGAATTTGGGGTATGTGTATAGAAAGTCATGGGAAGATGCAAGCAGCAGTGGGAATCTGTGAAAGGTGAAAGGGAGAAGAGGAATGTGCTTTCTAGCTATTCTGAGGAAATAAAGCATCTGCAAACCTTTCCAAGCTGGTACAGCATGCTTCTGCTGTTCTTCTTATTACTGAAAATGAGTCAAAGTCTCAGTGAATGTGGCCTTAAAAGCTTTAAAGGAAAAGCAAAAGTAGGGAAGTATGATTGATAATATTAAAATATAAAAGAACTTTTAGTCAGCAAAGATTATATAGATTATTCTATCAAATTACTAAAGTCCTGACACCACTCTATTCTTCACTTACTTAAAGGTGTACTCCTATAGATTTCACTATAGATTTTAATAAATTATGTATTTAAGAATCTAAAATGGGAATTTTTAGCAAATGAGAGCAGGAGCATTAGAGGACAGTAACAAGGAGAGTGGGCATGGTTCTTATGGGAATGTTCCATGGAAGATAGGTACAAATGGTGCTTTTTTTAGATGTTTTCTTCCATCCTTACTCACGCATTCCTTTTCCAACATGGTATCTATCTAGGTATCTATGAGCAGTTGTGACTGTTCCACCCAGATTCAGATGGTGATGAATGATGATAAAACATATTTGCACTCTCAACTGATAGCTGTGACTTTTTAAAAACACTGTAATAATGCATTTTATAAGTTGCTTTCTGTGTGTCCAGCTTTATTTGGAAGACAAGTAATTAATTCTTGTAGGCAAGCAGTATATACCATTATTGTCTGAAAGAGCTAGACAGATATTTGAAAATACTGGTTTTTCATTCCTTTCAAACCACTGGGAAAATATTTCGATGTACATGGTGTTTGCTAGTTTAAGTTTACTGGGGTGAATGATACGTGTAGGAAGACTGAACTGTGAGGGAACAGAAATGAAGGCTTTAAATGCCAGGTCAGGAATAGGATTCATGGGCATGAAAGAAGTTCGGTCCCGTCAGGTTACCCCATCAGAGAACTGGCCCTTGGGACAAAGCACACCCAGAAGGCTGGGCAGCGCAGCAGCTGCAGTGCTACATTTTGCATGATTCGAAGCTTACTTTCTCGTTTCCTGCAGTGAACAATGGTAATGGGAAGTACTGGTCAGTAGGGATAACTATTAAATCAGTCTTTGGGCGTCCTGCCATGTTTTCTGATGCTTGGGCCATCTTATTTATAAACCCAGGAGTGTTTAGTAATTATTAGAAGAAAGTGTAATTAATTTATAGAGTTCTAGTTATTTTGCTGAGTACTGTCATTGGAAGTACAATGAAGCCTTTAAGTAACGTTCAGTCACTGTATAAAGCTGTCTTGTGGCTGCTAAACTTTCACATTATACTGAAGTTGGATATAAACACTCCTTTTATAACTTGCATGTCACTGAAGTACGCAGATGTCTTGGCTCTGAAAGCACATTTATGAAACGAGTGCAGTACTGGAGTTATGCCAGGACTGAGACTCAGTAGTTTGAGGAGGAGTCCTAATACCTCTCAGGATGGGAGGTCAGCTGAATAAGTGGGCCTCCCTTGTTCTGGCAGCAGAATACTAGTCCTGAGAGAGTGTGCTCTATGCATATTAGTTGCATTATGCTACAGTTCACTTCTGAAAAATCTGTATTATAACGCTGCTTTCGTCCTTGTTGAAAAGGGCCAATTCTGTTTGGTATGCCCTGTTAAATAGGAAAATTAGAAAGAAAAAAACCGGGAAAATTGTACTAATTTTTGAGTTAATTTCACAACAACTTTGTGAAAGTGCACAGGAAATGTACAGATTCCTCATGCTTATATTATTTAGCTGATATGTGTATATTTATATAGTGTAGTACATTATATATAGTGTGTGCAAATATATATTTGTGTGTGTATGTTTGTATGTATATAAAACACAGAGGTTATAAAGATAACTGTAGAATACCTCTAGCAGCATAAATTCAGTTTGATTTCTAGAATGTTTCAGATTTTTTACATGTGAATGAAGTGTTCATAATAAAACAGGTGGGACAACCATGTCTGCATGGCCGGATGGAGACATGGCTGTACATCATCCAAGTTGGATATTATACTTTCTTTTGTTTAGACCTAATATGTTATATAATTTGGCAGAAATGTGGTGGAAGAGAGTTCTTTTTTTGGATAATTTACATTGTAGTTTTGATGTGTCATTTGAGACTGAGGTGTGAGATTTTATTCTAGTTATTTAGCACATGAGGAATTGATGGCAGAGAGTTGAGCCCAGAGCTGAAGCACTTGTTTTTCAACACTGAGCCACTTTCTTCCTCTAGTAATAACGACGAGATGTGAGCTAAAATTAAGATTGCAATCATATATATTTTACATTTCAACATTACGTCTGTTGGGCAAGATCCTTGGCTCTGCAACAATACTGTCTCAGTATCAGAAATTATCGTATGACAATTCTGCTTTTGGTTGGGTATGTCTACACATTTATTACAAGCAGAGTTGATTCTGGCCGTGCTGCAATTCTGAAGTCGTGGTGTGAAGTGCTGTGCCCAAACTTACTGAGTTAGCACAGTGCTAAAAACACCTCAGTAAGATTTCTGGGCTAGAGCTGACTTGCACCTGACTTGACCTGTTTATGTAGTGGCTAGAGCATCTTGTGCCATCTGTACTTACCTTCTTAGATTTGTTTTTTTAGATCCTTCTAGGAGGATATAGAAATAGCAGTTACTCGTGAGATCCCTCTATAGGGTCACGTTCGAGTACTCCTGAGACTAGAGAAATTGGGACTAGCTGCATGGTTCCTGTCGCTACAGATAACTAAGTATAAGTGGCTCAGTTCACTTCTGCTGAAAGACAGCATAATGCACCAATTGCACAAAGCTCAGCCACATTGGAGAGCAGGACCCCTTATTTCTTTTGCATTATTCCAAGGTATTAGTGCTATCTTTCAAATCTATAATGTAGTAAGTTACAGAATTCTTATGTTAATTACATACTCAAGCTTATAGATGATGTGTGAAATTACTTTTAAAGAAATACTGTCTTTTGGCGGAAAAAGTTATTGTTGGCTTTTTTGATTTGCGATGTTTTATGAAAAAATTGGTTACGGTATTTGTGCTAGTTACTAGCAAAGAGTAAGATAAAATGTTGTTTTAAACTCTTTTTGTGCAATGTCTGTTTAAGGAATACTTAGTGTAATTCTTGGGTAGAGATAGCCAGGAGATATAATAATTTTGCTATTGTAATACTCTGCAGTTAAGCTGTACAAGTAAAGGATCTAGTCACATCCCCCCAACTCATTGATCTAAAATGCAAATATATGTTCTACCTTTTTACAAGTAACTTTTGCCTAATGAACAGCACAACAAATTAGCCATACATATCAGAAAAAAAAATCTAGAGGGAAATGCTACATATGGAGTGGCATGGAAATGATTAACGTTAGTCAACAGTGTCTTTCATTTTAATATTTAGTCCTTTCATTGTGACTTATTTCCAGCAAAATGGAACAATGCTTTCAATTTTTATAAAAGGTTGATTTTATGTGTGTATATACACACAATCACAGTTTATACATTGCACTATCCTGTTGGTGGGTTTTTCTTTGCAAAAGCAGAATACCATTGAATTGTTTTCAGATTTTGATTTGCTGTAATGCTGAGATACTTCTCTGCAGATATGCTACATAACCCTAGACATACCCTCCCCTATATTATATAGTTAATTATTTCTGCCTAAATGGAATATTTAATTTTCTTTGTTTCTTTAAAAAGCAAACTTTTTAAACCTTCGATTTTTCAGAACTATTTGAAAGATTAATCCAGTTCTTTGCTATGCCCTCATGATGTGGTGTTGTGCATTGGTGTCTGGGTATATTTTTTTTATTCCATGCTGTAGGTGACTAACGAAAATGTGAAATGCAGTGTTCAGGACAGACCCATTTAGTTTCCTACTGGATCCTCTCGTACATTTACTCAATTTACTGATAATCTCTGAGGACACTTCCAAATGGCATTTACTACTGGAATTTCATTCCCCAAGTGGTACATTCCTCAAGGTTCACTAACTCCCATAGTTTCTGAAAGTGCAGTTATCATTCAATGATTAGAGCTACCAAAACAGAATTAAATGCAAGTGATTTCCCCCTTCTTTTAATGTTATTAAATAGCTACCAGAAAACAAGGTGAAATGTTTTCCCTAATATTCAGGTCAGAGCTGCAAGAGGGAAACAATATTGTTCAGATGCTCAGTGGTGGATTTAAACTCATGGATTTCAACTGTTAAACAGGTCTTACAAAGAGGATGCTACATCCTTGCTATAGTACTCAATTTTAGAAGAGGATAGTTAGTGGTAGACATCTGTGTCTAATGAGCTTAAAAGATGCAGTGTCTGGAGGCTGAGGTTAAGGACAAGTGAACTTCTTCAGATAAGGTAAGAACTCAGCTAAGAACCTTTAGTCTCTAATTTAAATTTCAAATAACAAACACTTTTTCTGAAAGGAAGGATCCTCCATTTTTTTAACTTTTGATTTATGATGCAGAGGTAGTCTAAGAAGAACAAATATATAGCGCATGGATATATGCTGGAGTAGTACATACACTGGCATTAAAAGTTGCTACTCTCAGGCTGCCCTTTACATGCATTGCTTCTGGTTTCATGCATGATCAATCCTAATATACTACAACGGAAAAGTGTTTAATATATATAAAATTTTGGACTAAAGAATTATACTTTGTGTTGAGATGTTTTAGAAGATCTTGCATGATCTGGTACAATGTATGATTTGAGAGAGTGTTAACTTTCTGCTAAGGGGCCATAACTAAGTTACAAAATATAGTCACTTGAGGTAGACCTGCCATCTGTATCCAGAATGAGGGAAGCTTTCCTTACATTTCGTTACACAGGCATAATAATAATACTGTCTTAAAAAACTCCCCTGGCCTCGAAATATTTTAGCTCAGTTTTAAAAGCTCAGACTTAGGTGGATCAGCCTTCAAATAAGTGAGTGTCAAGATGTTAATTTGATTCAGCTAGACATCATATCTTTTGAAACTTACCCATCTTAAGTCATAAGAGTTGAGATTAATTATCTGACTTTGAGTAAACTGCAGCAGCAATTGAACTTTTGTGTCAAGGTTTCTAGAGTGATTGGTTAATCCCAACTGCCTGTGTGACTCTAATGCATTGGTTATGTCAGTTTTCCAGGTAAAGTGGTAATTGGCCATTCTCATGAAATAAAATGACTATCTGAAATAATGAGCAAGAAAAATCCTGGTTACTGTAATACTTTGATATAGTAATACTTTTCATAAATATATTTCTTATCCTTACCTTTTCAAAAAGACTATGGAGGCAACAGGACCAACCAGTCATAGTCACCCTTACTTTATTTGGAAGTACAAGACAGGTAAATTTTCTAGTTTGTCTAGGGTGGAGAAGGGGAATCTTTTGAAACTACTCATAATTCCATAAAAGTAAATTTGTTAATAGAAGTTTCCTTTCTTTTGGTAGTCTCACAACTCAAGCAATAATTTTTCATTACAGGCTTAATATATAAGGTAAATATTTCCCTAATTTGACTATTATTACGAAATATTTTTGAAACACACGGGAACTGTTATGTATATACTATTGAGAACACACTGTAATTAATTCATGTTAATTCTTTTGATGATTTATGGTTATCAAGTGCTTTTTAAGAAAGCCTTGCAATAGTTTTCTCAGGTTTAAAAAACGTTTTTAAAATTTTTATTTCCATTAATAAATAAAAAATCTAAATGTAAATGTTCAGTATAAACTATTAGATCAATATAGTGTCTTAATAGTCAATAATATTGAGTGTGAAATCCTTAACATCTGTCTGACTTTGGTTTTGCATAAAACTTGAGAAGAGCATTAGCTAGCGCGTTTAGATCTTGCCTCTTAAAATCTAGCACCAGAAAAAGGACCAGTCTAGCCTGTTAGAGGCATTTTGTGTAGTCTATGCCTTCTGTTTGGTTGTCATGGGCTTTGAAGAGAATTTTGTTTCGCTCAGAATTGCTCAAGGACAGCTGTGCTTGGGGTGGAGTATGAGGTTACAGACCCTGTGTCCATATTGCGTTTAAAGAGGGGCTCCAGTGCTCCCTCGAAAATAGCTTGTGGGGACAGTATACCAGCCTGTGTCTCAAATGTCCTCTGGAGCATGTTGAGATCCTGGCAGCTGGGACTACCTGTGGGCTTCGTGTGCTGTGGAGCAGCTCACAGGCTCTGTGTGAGGCAGTCCGGTGGGTGCAAGGCAGACGGTGCTGGGCTCACTGGGGTGGTAGAAATGGGTCGGGCAGACTGATAGGGAAGCTTACAGGCACAGAGCTGGCTTCGTTGCTTTGAAGTTTCTGATACTGGACCAAGCGATGTAGGAGGTTAACCCCATTTTGGCTTAGATGGTAGGCGTTTACTGTGTGTTAGCAGAAAGCGACATCTGCCTGGTAACCAGGATGTGGTCCTCCACAACTAAGACAGTGTGCATTTATAATGTTCCATCAATTTTTTTAGTCTTATTTCTAACCACTGTTATCTACAGTTATACAGCACAATCAAAAGAAGAGATGACTGATGGCAATAATAAAAATGAGAATGTACGGTAATAAATGTCAGGTGGGTGAATACTTTTTTTATATTAAAAGTACCAGTCTTTACACTTTCAAATTTACATACTCTACTGTAGGTTCCTACACCTTATTCAGGTACCTAAAATAACAATGAACTCTCATCTGTTTAGACTATTCGTATCCTCCGAAATTATTGGAAGAGATTTGGTGCATTTGAACATCAATCTATGGTACTCAAGTAGCCTACATATTACTGATTTAGCTTTCTGATTTTGCACATGTGACTTTTAATGATGTTATTCAAAGGAATAGATACATTGTAATTTTACTTTTTTATTATTTCTTGAAGTTGGTTAAAAATTTTCAGCAAAACCTACAAAATATAAATCTCTGCAAAAAATTTGCATACCTGAATTTGGCAAAAATGCTGTTGATGACATGCTTTTTTTAGTCCTTTGAGTAATTTTCAGGGTAGAATGTAGGTTATTTGTAGGTTTCGAGGGTGTGTTTGTGTTAACTAAGCTAGTGGCACCACTTCTTTAGGTGGAAAATTTGAAAGCTGTTTCTGTCTCTTTCCCTGTTTTCAGGCACTGTTTTAAACACCTTAGATAAGTAGTCAAACTGAAGGTTGCAATTATTTGTCCATAACATGGGAATGGAATGCTGGTCTGGCATAACCCAAATGAGTTGCACTGAATTTGGCATGGAGCATAAAAGAAGGTGAAGTCACTTTTAATGATATGTCCCAATTTGTAAACAGGTGTTTGCCCAAGGGGAACACACCAGAGTTACTTTGCAAGCATTATGGCAGAGTGATTCACTGGAATATGTGAACATTTCTAACCCTTCGCTCCCCCAAAATATATTATGTCAATCCTTTTAGCAATTCATGTTCAGTGAGGTATTGCTCGCAGCAGTGAAAGAGATTGGATTCCAGAAATTGTGGCACTCTTTTTATCTATTAAGCCATCTAATGAATGGTGTTTTAAAATTTGATTGGCAGCTTCTTTTCCTATCTTAATTAAATTGCTCCTTCACCCCAGTGTCTTTGAAGGACAGAACCTTTGTTAAAGATGTCAAGTTAGTCTTTTATTGTTTGTTTCCATGGGGAGCAGGGCTTGTTGACAAGTTAAGATAAAAGATGCGTAATCAAGAATATACTTGTTAAAATACTCATTAAAAAGGTCTTAATAGTACTAACTAGGACAAAGAGGAAAATGTGCCCAGTGACATTATGTTCTTCTCCACCTGAGATGCAAAGAGCTTGTAACATTTCTACTAAATCAAATTCTTTAGCTAAGATGAAGATTTAATAAAAGGTAGTAAAGTGTGTTCTGAAAGCGTGAAGGCAGCTAAATGCATAGAGAAAAGAATTCAGTCAAGAAGTATTCTCTTCCTTTGGTAGTACAGGGGCAACCCTTGCTTAATTTCCATTGAAGGGAAAATATCATCAAATCAACACTGTAGAAAAATAGTGTAGGTGTTAGGGGGAAAAACTGTTGATGCTGAAAACAGTTGATAGAGTCTGTTTATTAAAATATTTGGGTTTAAGTTAAGTGGGGATTAGAAGCAAATTATTTTAAGGTCACCAATTGTGAGTTATTAGTCTAATCTCCTGCAATTTGCATTTTAATATGCACCGGTAGGAATTGCTTTCTTGAACTATTTCAAGGCTTTATTTGCATGTATATTTGACTTCAGGGGTCAAAGTGCACAATGTACTATTTGAAGTTCAGTGACATTTCTCACGTGGATGTATTCCTGTTTGTCAGAATCAGGTGGCTGTAAAAAATTTGTCCGTTTGATGAGACAGAATTTTCACTGGCTTGAAGAAGACATAGAAACCCAATTAGAAAAATAAAGGTCATCTTATGCTGTTAGGAATGTATTTGCCATTCACATTAACCTTATGGGCCTGGAGGACCATTGCTTGTAAAATTGTCCTTTATCATCACAACTTTTTCTAAGGAGTTGTACAGATTCTGACCTATTTGCAAAAAAATCCTTTGCTGCACGCTTAAATAACGTGAAGAGTTGTACTTTAGTATATAGCCTATAGTGATGTGCATTTTGTGCTTTATACTTTGGATATGTTTTATATTTGCATTTTAAATCAACTCATTCTTTGTTTGCCATCATGTTTTAATTAAGCTTGTATGCAAAATTTTTGATAAGGAGCTGATACCACTCACAGAAATGAAGTCATGAAACTGCCGTTAAGTCTTGGCACTATAGTATATGATAATGAAGTGAGCTTAAGCAAATCAATGTATAACTTTTATTAACAGAAGACCTTATCTAAGACTTACAAAATACAACAAACCAGAGTAAAAATTAACCAGATTAATGGTTCAAATTAAAGACCGTTCAACTAGGGCATTCTAAAGCAATTACAAATTGTGTTAGAATAAGAAAAAGTTCAGGCTACAATGTTCCTAGCAGTGATATGAAAAAAGTGGTGGGAGTTTACTGCTCTTGATTTTTCTATTAGTTCTTGAACTAAAACAATATATTATGGAAGAAGATTAAAGAGCCCAATTTATTTTTAAAATCAGGCATTTCTACATTAAAATAATTTCATGGGCTGCCAAGCAGTCAGAATAAAGTTGGAAAGAAAGTGGTGAAGACATTATGAAAACATATGCTTTTCTTGCTACCCACATAGTACATGGCACTATGGGTTAATGTGTTAGCCTTTCAATTATGGGGATCTTATTCAGGTAATATGTGGAATGTATTTGTTTTGACAGGTATGTTGGTGCCTAGTGTCACATCATCAGTTACTTGAAATCGATAAAAGTAGTTGTAATGAGATATAGGGAAAAGCTCTTTACTTGTTCGACTCCTAAAAATGACTAGGAATAGGACCAGACAGAGAAGTCTCATGGTTTGCCTGACAATTGCTCAAATTAGATGCAAATTGCTTTCTTGAGAGAATAGTTCTCAGCAGTGAAGATGTGTCCCTAAAAATATCCTTTTCTATATTATATATAGAATATACATATTCTCCATATATAGAGAGAATATACAAATTCTCTCTCTCTCAAATTATCCTGTTCTAAAAATACCCGATCCAGTATTCTCCCTAGCTGTGGAGAATAAAACCCAGGAATCCTTAGTGGTTGATTCCTGCAAATCTTAACTCCCATGACAAATCCTGAGTAAAACTGGTATCCCAGCCAATTTAGAGGGCCATAGATTTTAAGCAAAATCTGACCCTTACTGAGAAGCAAACACCTATTGAGCGATGCTGTATTACCATGGAACATAACTGCCTGCGTGCTTCCAGTTTACATGAAGCTTTTGTAATATAATTGGAAGTTTGAACAATGTAAAATATAGTGGAAAGTTTAATTATAGCCACCCAAGACCTTATCTGATAGTAAAATAATCTTGTAGCAAATTGACAAGCACATCAGCATCATAGTCATAAATTCCACTGGTGCTTTCAAACACATTTCAGAATGTGTTTACATACTAAAATATCTGTATACATACTGAGATAGTTTTCTCATCATATAAAATCTAAGAATACACTGCTAATAAAATCTACATTTTCTGTGTATGTAAACTGAACTTTTTAAAAAATGTGTTGTAAATTACTTCATTGCGTTAACTTAAAGCAAATGGGCTGATATTTTGCTTATTGAACTTGCAGCATCAGATGTTCTTGAAGCAGAGAGGAATGGAAGGAAATAGAAATTATAAAATTAACAACTATTTCAGTTCTCATAATTGGGTTTGTGACACACATTAAAGGAAAAGCTCTAAGAATAAGTTTAGTGCAGGTGTGGGTTTTCTTTCCTGCAGAGGTATTTATGTGTCTCGAAGCAGTATCAGTCGGATTGAGAACGGAAGATAGGGATAAAAGACCACAGCACAATAGGGAAGAAACCTGCTTGATCCCCTGCCTATTTCAGTTAATTAGTTAAGAGCATACTTTTCCTCCAGCTTTCTTCTGATGGGTTTTGAAATGTATGTATAAGGATCAGTATGAGGGTGCCGTTCCGCAAACAAGGATGTTAGAATATTGTTTTGCATTTAAATCTTCAAGAATCTGAAAAGTTCCAATTACCTGAGACTGGTGCATTCATATTACACACTTTTTTTTTCCATTAGAAGTGTTGCTTTATTCATTTTTTTTTTCCAGCTGTGATGTGACATAGTAACTTCAAGACGCAGAAATGTTGAATATATATTCTTCATTGATCTAAAGGGAAAAGTTGTGTTCCGATCCAATGATGTAATAGTTTCCAGTAGTCACTAAGGAGAATATTAAACATTACTATAAACCTTTTAAAATCCTCAGTTTAGCTCATATATAAGAATTTTAAAGATTTAGACAAACAATTCCCTGTATAAGTAAGGTTAATAAGAAGTGACAAAGGAGGGCAGTTCCAGAGAACTGGGTAAAGCTGATGTTCAAAAGCATTAAAGGAAGACTGAGGTTAGTTTAAGGATGTTGGCCTGACATTAATCTTGGGTAAAATAATGGAATGGCTGAAATGGAATTGTGTTAGAAAGTTATGTAGGAGTATAATATAATCACTAACAGTTGATAGAAATTTATGGAAAGTTATGAGATTTTTATTTATATTCCTTTAATTGTATGTTTAGTTTAAATTATTCAAAAAATAATTTATGTTCAGTTTCCACAAAACTCTTTATTGATTATATGCTATTGAATTTTATTTTGCAGTGGTTAAGGAAAAAGCTATATGTTCAGGCTTCTGTTTTGTAACTACCATTGCTGTTAATTCTGCATAGTTTGCCTCCCATTTCTACTGTTTGTTATGGATATTATTTTGCAAAATTACCACAAAAGGACAGGGAAGATTGGGGGGTACCTGAAGGTAAAGGAGAGGGGGCTAAAACTACACTGCTTTTCAAAGTGCTGTAGATGGATTATGGATTCCTCTTTGTGAAATCTGTTCGTATGTCATCTGTGAAACATTGTCCTCAAAGCTGAAAGAAAAGAGTACCTTGATGTCCTATCATACATAAAGTATGTTCCTAACTCATCTACCATTAGAAGTTATATCAAATGACCCCCCCCAAAAAAATCTTTGCAATATTTTCATAGATTGATAATGAAGAAATAAATTGAGACATACCCAGTTGAAACATGTTGAAAATTGGAAGATATTTGAAAAGAAAACAAGTGATTATGGAGGGGTAAGACTGTTAAATGAAGCAGGAGGTGAATTGAGAGAGACACTGGCTGATATCACATGGAGAAAAACAGATAAGAGGAGCACTGACTAGAAAAGACTAAATGAAAGAGGGCAGTTTCCAATTAGTAAGGATAATTACTGACAGAAGTACCCCCTTGCCATTTTGAAAGGGATTTTTGTCCATCAGTACTCTGATAATAACTCCCGATAATGGTAGTGATCTTCAGATGTTGAAAATGCTAGATATTAACTTTGGGGGAAAGAATTTTTTCATTTAATATGGAGCTACTTTTTATCAAGTGAATTATTACATCAGGGTAACTCTTTGCTAAAGTTCAGGACAGTTTCAGTTTTTCTGTTTCTGTGAATATTGTTATGAGTGATAGTGGCTGAATATGTTTTATCCACAGACAGAAAACTGCTATTTAAGACTAGAATTATATATTAAGAATTACATATATTTAGTATATTTATATCTTATAATATATATAATTATATGATTAAGAATTAGGATTGTATATTGGAGGAAATGTATTTTACTAGCTTGTTTACACTTTGCATTTAATTTTTCCTCGTGTAAAATCTCAGTTATGCTGAAGTCAGTGACAAAGCTTTCTTTGACTTAAGGAAAATTTCTGGCTTTATTAATGTGGAGTCAATTTTATTTTTTAGAATTAGTCAATATTTAATTTTTTACAGGTTTACTATAGAACAACTGTGGACCAAAAATCCATGTTTTTAGATTTGTGAAAAAAACGAGACTATGAAGCTTGACCTACATATACTGTATTTGAGAAATTTACTTAAAATTAATTAATTTTACAGTGCTCAGGACATACTAGAAAAGATGACTTCAGGATACAATGATTTTTTTTTTCCCAACTTGTGGTCCATTTTACCCTAATGTTAACCACATCAGTGAGACTTTCTGAAGCAATAACTTTCTAATGTGTCTATAACTTGGCACGTAAGCACTGTGACCCTCAGTTACCAGAGGCATGAGAGATGTATTCTAAACTGTAGTTTTTAAGTCTTACTTGTTAATACTTTTGTTTGTTATAGTATAGATGCAATTGTAGTTGTCTAAAATGTACAGTATTCTGTTTCAAAACCTGCTTGCTATGAGAATTCAGTGTACTGTTGCCTGTGGTAAAACTTCAGGTTCAAACAGAGAATAACCATTTTTACAGTATACTAAAATCACTTGCCTCCATCACAAAATACTGTTTACCTGTAGCTTTTTTAATACTACGAATATGTCTTATCTGTGGCACAGGAAATGGAAAACAACTTAAAATAACTTTAATATGGTATGGTGTTTACATGCTGTCCTTGTTCATATGTCAGTTGAAGCAGTGGAATTTTGTTGTCTGTGGATGGGTCCCCCAGGGTCCAAACAACAATTCTCGCATCGATCCTTTCTTAAACATGATGCTTTAACCACCTGAGCCCCAAATAAAGGATACTTGTTTGCTTTGGGTTTATGTTGATTGTTTTTAAACTGTATTTTATGTTTTAAGCAGAAGTATATGGTATATAGACTTAGGTTGGAATGGCTTGTTTCAATGGGAAAAGAAATATTCTTAACAGTTTCTAGGTAAACCTTTAGTTCACTTATAGTCAGAATTATTTAACTTTTGAGCTGTATAGATCATGAATCCAAAACCAAATGTACTAAAATTTTGTTCTTGAGGGAACTAAAATGTCTGTAGTTAATTTAGATTGGACCACTTTCTTGGCTGCTTTTGCAGATTTAAAACATGTCCCTATTCACAGTAAGGGAAAGTGTTGGGAATTTTGTGTCTTTAATTTTGTGCTACTACACAGAAGAAAAGGTTGTGGTGCATACCAGTAACATGCTTTGAACTGTTCACTTATTGCTATTCTCCTTTTTCAATTTACTCTGGACGTTATGCCTTTGCTGTCAGGTGAAGACCTGACTCTGAACGTTCATGCCTTGATGTGTACACACCTCAAGACACCTGTTGTCCTTCAAGGGTATATTGAAGAGAAGTGGATAAAGGAAAGAAAGGTAGACTTCTGTAGTCATTTACAGGAGGTGGATTGTCCCGGTCAAACAGGAGTTGTGGAAAATGGAATCTACCTATATCATGGATAGCTTTGTATTTGACCCAAAGTAATTATTTGAGGCGTGTCTCCGATGTCCAGAACAGGAGGGCTGGTAAGTGGTGTGATGTCGTCATTACTCTATTCTCTTGCCTTAAGTGGCTGTTACAGGCTTTTAGAGTAGTGCCAAGTGACCTGACAGTCTTGGGGATAGCTTTATTTTTTACTACAGAATAAAGCAATGATGGCTGCTTTCTGGATGCATACTTTTGAAGAAGGGTGAGATTTTCGGGAACACATAACTGAGGGGTGCTGGTTATTAATGTATTTTTGAAACTACTTCACCTACCGTGGCTCTTTATGTTGGCAGTTCAGTCATTCTACTGAGATGAGGAACGCTAATCAAGCAAGTGACGTGCAGACTGTGATGTACAGTTGCTGTAAAGTGATGGTTAAAGCTTTGTCAACTGAGTATGTACAGAGGGGGTCAAACTGCTAGTTTAGGAAACCTCAGTGTGTGTATAGTTATCCTCGTCTGTGATATGAGAAAGAACCTGTGCCTTTAACTGAAAGACTTCCCTGTAGGAAGTAACGGAAATAGCTCCAAATGGTAGTGAAAGGCTGGAAATGCCTCTCATGTAGAATTAACAAAGTGTGTCTGTGTAGGAAATTACCAATATATAAATTACAAAATTGGCTACTATGCTTTGTTAATTTGTGAATATAAAAAATTCAAACAAGATCCTTCAATGATCGGTGCAGTGTTAAGTTACTATTTTTCAAGATTTTCCCTTGAATTCAGTACTTCAGTTTTAATGGAAATCTGAAGAATCATTCTGATCACATGAAATTGGCTGTTCTCTATATTTTGCTTTTGCCTTAAGTATTGTGAACACTGGGAAAAAATGCCATTCATAAGCATACGTGTTGCAAAAATTTTACTCTTAGCCTGTCTCATTAGTACTTAAGGGATGATCACTAACTCATACCTACAAATGCTGTATTAAGGATAGCTGATATTGTAAAAATTAAAATTTGTAAGGTCATGCAACTTTTATAGCTGTTTTTAAGGAAGAAAAAAGATAAACTCTGTAGAGGAGGGAGAAATTTTAAGACGGTCCTGTGGTACAGTATGGTGAGGCACAAGAATACATCTATACGCTATACTGGAGTACTTGAGCATACGGCAGCATCTTGCTTAAAATCTGTATTCAGTTGCTTATTTCAATAAAGTTAAGGGAAAGGCATTTATTGATAATGAAGATTGACTCTAATGAGATGAAATTGTCCTTTGATACTATTTCTCATATGTTTTATTACAGTATTTACTGCTAAAGATCATCTATTGATGATATCTCTTGAATAGGTGGGGTTTGCTTTGTTATGCTATGGGTGAGCGAGATTTACAAAAGCAGTTTTCATCTAGAGAAGTTAGAATTCCTCTGTAGTCAATGGAGAGAAAGAAGGTTCTTCTGGAGTCAAAGGCACTGCAAGTTAGATACCTTCTATGGTTAAAAAAAAAAAAAGGCAATGGTCCCTCCACAGTTTATAGAGGAAATTAAGGGAAACTAGCCACCTCATCTTAGAATTTGCCTTTGTGGATCTCATTCTTTTCCAAACAGCTATGTTCTTGTATTTGCTCCAAAAGAAAGCAAGGCTGCATATCTTCCTGGTTCTTCAGTTTCTTTGCTCTGTGAGGGTAGCAGATATTTCTTCCTCCAGTTCCTTTAATGGTAAGCATTGCAATGCAGTTATTTCCTTTGGGAAATTATTTTTCTTTTATATTTTCCCCGAGGAATTTTCCATTTAGAAAAGAACATAATGTTTGGTTCATATTCTCATTGCACAGCAGGTTTTCTTTAGTACTTCTTCCCACAGGAATGGTGCTCAGTAATTCTCTCCAGTCCTATCATTTAACAACATGCCAGCTGTCTGCTTTCTTACATGATCGTTGGAGCTCAGTAAGTTAGTTCTACACCTGATATGAGGTTTTATCTATTTTTATATATTTTCATCATTAATTTTTGACAAGTGGCTCAGCATCACTCTGAGGAAATTGCTTACATGGAACCTGTCAATGCAGTCTGAGTTCAGCCATGTGCACCTACAATGTGAATCTCAAATGCCATCCTTCTCTATGGGCTCCTAAGCAGACTCCAAGGCATTTTTGGTAACAATAGAGGCAAGCACTGGAGATGATCCTGAAAAAGGTATGAATATGAACTATGCATGAATATCAGTGTAAGCAGACAAATGTTTTTCCTTAGGTTCCTACTATTTTATTCATGTTAAATTCTGCCATCATTCATAACAAATGCTTCTTTTTTTTTTTTTTTCTTTTTTTTTCAGCAGATGCTAAAGGAAGAGATGGTTGCTATTCTTTCAGAGGATGTAACTGTATAATTTAGGTCATGTTTCTGAGCTCCACCAACTTGAAACATCAAAGTGAATTTATTCTGATATTTGGCCAACTTATTTAGTCATCCCTCTAGACAAAAAGTTTATCTGGATTTTTGGTCTGCAGTGTGGCTAGAATGTACGCTACCCAGATGGGTTTTCCTAACTTTGATGCAATAGAATAAAGCAAACATAAATACCCTTTTGTTATGACCAGTAATGGTTGAAACTAAGTTAAAACTATTAGATTTGACTGAACCAGGGCATGAACTTCAGCTGTATTACATCAGGGGAGCAAGACAAGTGTTTAAATTGAGCTTTTTTTGAAAGGAAAATCTTTTCTTATCAGAAGGCCTATCTCAGCCAAAATCAGAAAGAGCATTTGTTACTAATTTAGTGGGGTGTGTTTGCGTGTGGTTATATATTAGCTTTGAAAAATGAGCTCTTTCCTGCTCTACATAATTGAGGCTACTATTTGTTAATCCAAATATTATGCAATAGAACTATCCGTAAACTTCTGCACAGACAATGAGATTTTTCTAGATTTAAAACAGAGAAAGTTACAAGGTTAATTATCACATTACAGACACTGAAGCATACCTGAGACTTGCTATCTCTTTCCTCTGCTCCCCTACTTCTAGCAGCCCCAGTGGGAATCTTAGTCAGGGTCAGCAGGACTTGAAAAAGACCATGCACATCTTGTCCCATCTCCTCCATAGACTCAGCTGCCTGTCAGAATAAAGGAGGAATGAGATGTTTGCACGGAAGGCTGCAATATAAATGTATTAATTCTTGTGCATTTGGCGGTAGGCTGTTTAACTCTTTTTCCCTTCATGGAAAAAATGGCTTTCTTCTAGAAAGTAGAGTTGAATTGAACTTTGAATCTTTTTGAGTGTGTCTCCAAAGCCTTTTTGAAGGTGAGAGATTGTTCCCCCTTTAACTGTAGGTTGGCCTGAACTGTCTTGCTTTTCTGTCAGCATACCAGGGTTCATAGGTAGTGACACTAGGTCAAAAATGTGTTTATCTCAAAAATTGGCAAGTTTGCCACACAGCTGTTCTTTCAGTAGAGAATTGGTGCTAAACGTATTGGAAGGAGTTTCTTTAATCTGTTTGTTAGCTCTTCTATCTTTTCATTTATTTTAAGGAAAAGAACAACAATGGGGGATATGAGCAGAGTTAGCAGTTACCCTACTGAAATTAGGGAAAAAGTCATATGTCCAAAGACATGAGTGAAGGACTTTTGCCTATACTGCCAATTTTTAATTCTTTTTTCATGACACTTCTCAAAGTCTAAGAGATTATAAGTGTATCATTAAATAATGTATTTTGAAATGAATGTTAGAAAGCCATATAGCTTCAGATATATTTAGAAGTGCAGCAGGAGAACAACATAGAATGTTATGATTAATAATAAAGCCCCAATCCTGTAAATACGTAAATGCATATATAATGTTGGCATTTACTTCATTGGACACCAATCCATAGCCTATGGTGAGACATACTTACTTCGTCAGAATAATCCTGTGATAAAATAATTTTTACACGCTAAAATAGTTACTAGTTTTGCAGCTCCTCTTATTTTGAATGTAAGATGAACCAGTTTGGGGGATGAACATTTGCTTATTTTGGTTTTATTTTTTGATTTCTGCTTAAGTTCCAACTCCTAGGCTTAACTGGCAGAATGCACTGCCTGAGTTTATTGTGTGGCTAGGGCAGGTGTGCATGTAAAGAAAACTGCACCTGATTCTGTTCCTGTGGGCTTTGTGCTTGTGAATTAGCAGGGTATTTCAGGTGGGAATTTTCTTAATTTGTTGGTTTGAGAGAAGAGACATAGAAGGTGTAGTTCCAGGTGTGCAGAAGAATGAGCATCGTTGGCCATTATCTGCAGCACAACAAATTCAGTGACCTAAAATACACGTTCTTTTGATCACCACCTGAAGAGTTGCCATTGAACACACTGTAATGTTACTTCAGGTGGTTCCTTTTTTGTTTTCTTTCTTTTTATATAGATGGAGGGTCTCAGGCAGGGATATGATAAGCTCTTTGCTTCTTCATTATTAGGTTAAGTCCACCTGCTGTGTGACTTGGCAGTAGGATATTTTTGGTCTATCAATATTTGTCTTGCTCCCATAAAATGAAATCTACATCACTGAAAATAATCGCACCTGTACGGCAATAGCTGTTGGCATAGAAGTTGAATATCTTATGAAGTAGGGTGCAGCTCAAGTTTGTAAAGGTTATTTGCTGGGTATTGTTGTGGAGCAAGCAATATCGTGG
This sequence comes from Calonectris borealis, assembly GCF_964195595.1. Taxonomy (NCBI): domain Eukaryota; kingdom Metazoa; phylum Chordata; class Aves; order Procellariiformes; family Procellariidae; genus Calonectris; species Calonectris borealis. Next base: position 116,842,363 of record NC_134313.1, read on the forward strand.
TCTGTGCTGTACTTCATCTGTGGAGGAACGCAAGAGTCTACTTTGTCTGAAACTTACTGTTGTGGCACCTTGCGTGAACAATGAATTTTTACTTTCACTAAATGTCTCTCTTGAAACAATCTTTCTTTTTTTGCTAGTAAATCCAGTAAAACCTAGAACTCCAATCTCTTTGCTGAATTCTCTTCAAGTTCCACACAGACTGTGTTTTTGACTGAGTTTTATAAAACCTGCATTTCATCATGATGTTCCTTTGTTTTGAAATGGTTATGTCTCTTCCAGAACAAAAAATAGAAGAAATTATGGAAAACTTGTAATTCAAAGACAAGGTATTCAAGCAAGCAATTCATATGTTTTACGACCTTTGCACTTTGACTTGGGAAGCCTGTTTTATTTCCAAATGTACTGGCACATGTTCTCAAGATTTTACTAATAATAGAGAAATTCCATGAAGTGTCTCAAAATAGAAAAGTAATTTTAATGAGAGATGTCCTGAAATCAGTGTTGTGGTTAAGTTTGAGCTTCTAATTAGCTTGCCATCTATTTTTTTTGATTGCTATGTTTAGAATTAGATTCCAGAGTGTATTCTTTTAATTTAATCGTTCTGAGTCTTACTGTTACTCCCAGAGACTGTGTTAGTAACCACAATGTTTTCTACTCACTTAAAATTATATGGTAGCTCAACCTGAATGAGGAGTTCTGGAAATTTTCTCAGGTGGTTTGATATAAAGCAGAACTGCCAAAATTGCAACTGGGATTGGGTGCGCAAGTTTAATGGCTTGGAATTTAGCTTAGTACTTCACTGTCTTGACTGGCTTGCTGATTTTTTTGATGTTGATACTTTTATTGGTAAAGTGTTAGAATAGAATTTGCTGGAATGGCTTTGTGTTCATCTATACAGATGGAAAAATATCTATATCATGTGTTAGTTGGATTTGTTTTTATTAACCTTTTTGAGATGTGTTTGTACAGCATGTTTACTGTTTTTCATTATTATAATCAAATATAAATATGAGATGAGCCTGATTTAGGAGATGTGTTTTACTGTGTACTTTCTGGGAAGCAATGATTTGTGGATTTATTCTAGATTTCTAATACTACACTCATCACCTGATATCTAAGATGCTGCAAATGCTTTTTTGCCACTAGATGCATATGACTGATCACACTGAGAGTAGTGGTCTTTAACAGGATGAACTCCTGCCTTTACTGAATCAATGCAACGTTCCCACTGGAGTTAGCAAATCCTTGATTTTACCCATTGAGCTTCAGTGCACATAAATGTTTGCAGAAGTAGGATCTAAGGGGTCTCTCTTGATTTCCTAGCCATCCATAGATCCATTGGACTGAAATACAATTAGAAATTTGCAGGATGAGGCCCCTGGTCGTTTTTTAAACTGTTTGTTTACGTTCACAGCTTATTTTAATATACAAAGCATGCAACTTCGCTGTTTAAAATTTGTTCCTTTGTTGTAAAATTTTTTTGGTCATCATTACATAATACTGAATATTTGGTGATATAAACCAAGCTCTCCATCTCTCTGTCTCCTTTTAGCTAATGTTTGGCTGTATTTTTTTATCCATTGCTGCCAATTCAACACAGCTTCACAGTGAAACTCTGTCTTCAATATTCATTGACTGTCAGAGATTCTGTGACATATCTGTGCATTATTTAGCACATCCCTATGCTTAAATGGAACTTTTGTTTTGAAGGGGTAAGTAAAGGATTCATTCTAACTCACTGGCTTCTTGGGTTTTGTGTAATTTGTAACAGATGTTATTTCACTCAGATAAGCTACTAATTTTATAACTCCGCTTTTAAATTTGGATTTTATAATGTAGAACTTGCTTCTAAATGTATTGGAAAGTATCATATGTATTTTGGAATATGTTTGTAGCCTTCCTTCAAGAAAAAATTTTTTTTGCCCCATCTTGGTATTTAATAGTTGTACCAAATAACAAGCAGTTACTCACATGCAAAACTGGCTGCAATATTTACTTGTAGATAGGCTACCAAGAGGAGGTCAAGTGTCAGGTATTTAAATAATTTTCTTCTATGTATTCTTCCTATTGACCATATTAATTAATCTGGCTTCTCAAAAATGGAAACCCCTTTAAAAAAAAACAAACAAGCAAATAGAGAAAAGTATATTAATCAAGTTAAAATAATCTTAACTGTAATCCTTACCGCAGATGGAACACCAGAGACAACAGGAATTCTTCTTTCTGTTACTGTGGATTTAAACAAGGAAGCTCAGATAATGATAGGCAGCAGTATAAAACCAGTAAACTGGCAACAGTGATGCAAACAAGCGGTTTTTTGCCACTACATTAGTATTGCTACGACAGAAAAATTTTCAAATTTGATTTATGCATATAAAGAACTGCTTGTTTAGACTTACAGGAATATGAATCTGCTTCCTTTAATTAGTTCATACCCATTTAAAGTAGAACTAACCAGGTGGTCTTCATGCTTGGATTTTACTGGCATCTCTTGTTTAAATACTTAGTCCAGACAAAATAGAAATTTCCTATGGAGCAGGGTGACATTGGTCTACCAGGGTTGTAATTTGGATTTAAATGTATTAACAATCAAGTACTTTTGGATAATGCACTCAGGTACCCGGGCTTCTAAACTGACTAAATATTTTGCAGTAATTTAAAAAAAAATTCTAGTTAGAGTATAGTGGTATAGATAAAAGCTGGGGGAAGAGAGACTTGTGAAGACAAAGTAATAGCCTGTTTTCTTATTGAGTGTTCTAAAGGGGAAAAACGAAAAGGGTGGAGTTCTCTTTTTCCTTTTGAACGGACCATATTCATACTACTATGTCTCTGTATAGCTGAAATGATAGTTACTTTATCCCAAAAGATTTTCTTATTAACATCATTGTCACTAGTTCTTAAAACAAAATAAAATAAATGGTGCAGCGTGACTCTCTGTTATAATAATCCACTATCACTTTGGTTTGTGGATCTAAGACACGGCTTTGTTAGAGGTGAAGTTTCAGAAGAGGATTCTGAATTTAAACAGTACATGCATTTGGCTCTTATAGGGTGTTTGAGTTGACTGCCATCTTAACCTGTAACTTTGTGCTTTGTAGACGATACATATTGCTTCATGGCAAATTCCAATTTAGAAAGGTGCAGTAGAACTGTTAATGATAATTCTGTCGTGGAAACAATGTAAAAGAAAACAAAACCACACAATTTCCCTTGCAACCTTGAGTATTTCCTTAATCTGGCTGTTGCAGTTTCCAGAGGCACAGATCGCTATAGTAATTACTTGTGATAATCAATAATTTCATGTTCATCAAGTGAGGCAATGGAATTTCAGGAGGTAGCTGGGTGCATCCAGATAAAGCATGGGTTGTCATGCTGCCATGTCTTTCATCTCTGCTGTCTTCTCAGATCGAGGTCACGTTGAGCTTCACTTGAAAGTTGAGTATTTGGTGTCTAGTGAATTGATGCTTTGTTGTCATCATGGTGGGCCTATGCCACAGTTTTAAAAACCGCGGTCATGGTTAGCATTAGCTAAGGGTCTTGTAAGGGTCAGATAATTGTGGCCTGAGGTACTTAATCCCAACGTGCGCTCTCACCTACCCATTGCAGTGCTGTGGGAATGCCATAGCGTTTAGAAGTGCTCCCTTGCGGGAGCGACATGGTTATTCTTGCTGGTGAGGGAGTGTTTGATAAAGATCGCTCTCTGACATGGATATCTTTGCCCGCATTCCATAAAGCTTTAGTCACCTGTCAAAAGCTGTGTGCACAATGGTTGTTGAGTGAGGTGGCCTGCACAGGGAATCAGGCTGCTAATCAGGCTGTTTTGTTACTTTGTAAACTACTTTGAGAATTGTCCGTGGAAAAAAAAAGTTTACTCCTAGAATAAGGGATATTCAGGATTTTATTGGTTAAATTGATATTATCACTTATGTGGCCTTATCTATTTTAAAGGTTTGCTTTGCTAGTGTCTTAGTTTTTGTATGTGGCTGCATGCCATGAGTGCAAGGTAAACAAAGGGGCTTGTAAGGAGAAAAATATTTGACTTCAAATGCTTACATGTTCTATGTGAACTAGGATATGTGATGGAGACTTCTTAAAACCATGAAAAATGTTCTGTTAGATCTTGTTATAGATTTAGTAACTGAGTTGTATTTCCTTCTCCAAAACAAGTGAATGTGGGAAAGGATGAAACAGAGTAAATGTGCTGTTGCAGTAGGAATGAACAAGCAGTAATCCTAGCATTTCTCACCTCTCTATTTTCTTCTGTTTTATATGCATTAAAATCCTACTTTATGAAGATCTAATTTTGTTTAAAAATAGTTGGAAGGGGTTGGATTAATTAACAACCTTGCAATAAATTATTCCATAAGAATGATTGCCAGAAGAGACCTGTGAGCTTGTGATCTCTGTTTTTGCTTGTATAACTGTGTACAGAATGGCTCTTTTGAAACCAGGTGTAAAGGCTTTGATTATGGATTAATTTACTGTGGAGGACGTAATAGTCCTGATAATTCATCATCCCTGTGTCCATTTCAGAATAATTACATTTCTGATGTTATTTTTTGTATTTTAACAAATTTTGCATGGAAGACTTGCTCCTAAATGCTATGAATGAAATGTAAAGAGATTCCGTATTCCTTAAATGCCAGACTTCTGCTCTCTTCAAACTCGATTTCTGCTAAAAATGAAGGTACTTCAAATTTACTGAAGCTGAACCCACTGTGATAGAACTAGGTGAGAATAAGACTAGTTGGCTAAAGTTTCACCAGTGGTGGACAGTTATGTTTTTCTTGTCTGTTTTAGAAAAAGAAAAATAAATTGTCAGTCACGTTTCCTGTTCTCCATTTTAGAATATGGCATAAAACCTCTGAAAGTCTTCAGTCCCAGTGGCATTAGGGACTCCAAGAAAATATACTACCAACTCAAAAGAAAGCGCATTGGAACTTCATACTCATTTCTTGCCCTTTACTTTTTCAAAGTTTTCTTCAACTTCCTAGCCAGCTAGTAGGAAGGCATTTTATATTTTTGGAATTGTATTTGTATTTTTTTTGTATTATTGGAATAAGCCTGGGAGAGTGATGTTCATTATTGCTCCAGGGAACTTGTCTGAATACACAAGAGTGGGTATGTTGCAAGCCTTTTTCAAGAGGGATTAGTAATTTTGAAGTTATTGCTGGGTGTTAAACAATGCCCTGAAAAATATCTTTAAGTATCCATTAGTAATGGAGAAATCTGATTGTTTTTAAAACGTGTATCACTATTGGTTTACAGTTTTCAAATGCTTGACATCTTATAAGGTCTACTAAGCAATGAAATAAGCATGGAGAGAAATCTTTCTGCTTGAACACTTAAGGCTGAAAACATAAGAAATGCTCTATTCTTGGAAATTATTGCAGTCAAATCCTGGTAATAGTGTTGAGGGGTGAAGTTCTCAAGATTATAAAAATAATTCTTGATTTCAGCTCTACCTTTGCAACTGTGAATATGAAAATTCGTAAAAATCTTAAGTATGATCTCAATTTAGAGAGTAGTTCGTTCTTTCTTTTCTTTTTACTACATGCTTTCATTAGTAACTTAACTGGCCTGTACTTTGCTGTGGGTAGGTGTATTGGAACAGAGCAAGAATTTGGTCAGAAAAATTTAAACAAAAAAAGATGTAAATGAAAAACAATTTTTGATCAGTTGTAAAAATACATATTCAATACCGTACTTACAGTACCTCTTAAATCTTTCCTGCATCAGCTGCTTTCCTTTCTCCCATTGCTTTTAGAAAGAAAGTTTGAAAATCTTATTTTTAATTTATTTTGTTTGAAAGCTTTGTGATATTAAAGAAGGAGAAAGAAAAATGTTAAATAGGCAATGCAATATGGGCAGACTTTTTACTTGGTGGTTTCCAGTTGGTCTAAAATCTTTGCATCTAAGCTACACTTAGGACTGCCAGTTGCAATATATTTTTCCACCTACCCTGAGAATAAGTGAGAAAGGGAGAGATTTCCTTTTTTTTTTTTAATTTTGTATCTGTTTAGACAGATGATAAAATAGATCTAAACTAAATAGATTGAACAACTACTGTGAGAATTGAAGATATAGTTGGGAAAGTATGGAGAAACCATGACTGAGGCTGAAGAGACTAGGATCTCAGTTTGCAAAGGGTATGGATTCTTTATTTCCCTCAACCATTGTAAAATACAATTAGAGATAATGTTCAGGTGAAAATAAAATAATTAAAAATGTGAATGTCATGTTTTTAGAACTTATTTATCCTTGAATTCTGCAAGTATTTGAACGAAGAACCCCAGAACGCTTCTAAAATTTATAGCTGATGACCTGGGAGATGTTTAGAGTAATTTTCCTCTGTGCGGAAAGATTTCTTTTTTTCCCCTCATATTAAGTATTTACTGTGGAACCATGTATTGTCGAAGTATCTTTAGTCCCTTCCAGCTTTTTTCTGTGTTGCTTTGGCTTTCAGTTCTCAGCATAGCTCAAAGGGTGCTGTTTTGACAACCTTTGTTCTGTCTGTGATATAGGCTTTTTTAAAACTACAATGACTGTGTGTGCCTGCATTATCATATGGTAATTCATATTGTATTATACTGGATATTCCAGATCTCAGAAAGCTATATTAGGTCACTTCTTCATCTATTAACAGAACAACAGTACTTAGAAATGTTTTTTCCCCTCTTTGGTTTAGCTGCAAATGTAAAGCAGAACTTGTATATATGCAGTCATGTAAAGATTTAATTGCTATATGTTTCAGTGACCTGCAACATTCTAAGACTGCACCTCTCCTTTAGAAACTTAGGCCTGTCACTGGTATAATATTTGTCTTGTATTATTGTGCATTAGAACTGTAGAATTTTGTACCAAAGACAAACTTTTTTAGCAGTTGTACTTTTTAGGGTTTTTTGAAGCTGCTTTCAAAATAGCTTATGGGCCTGGTACGTTAGGTATTGTTTGGAAGTACTGGGATATTTGTTTTATCTATAGCCTATGAAAAGGTGAGCATCTCCTTTGTCCATGGTTATAAAATGGAAAGAATGTAAATTCTGAAAAGAAGAATCCTTAAGGTAAAAGACCATGTCAGTTACTTCTCTTTATGCGATTTATGCTTCTGGGGGTACACAGTCCAGTGTAAGTTGAAATATAGCACAGAGTGAGAGACCACCTGAGTCATTAATGACTCAGTCTAGAAGGTGTCCTCTACCTTTTGTTGTGTGAGTGGGATTCAGGTAGTTGTCACACAAGTGCAACTGTAGTTGCCTGCTTCTTCAGCAAAATTGATATTAGCTGAGCATTATCCATAATAGGATACAGCTAGCTTGCCTTTATTCCAAATTCCAGGAATTCTGAATTTCTCCATTGCGCTATCCCATCCAGTACTGATATTGTAGGAAGCATACTGATGAGTGTCATCAGCATGTTAAATTCATCTTGGCATATTTTTCTTCCCAAAATTGTAAAATGCATATTGGACAGGAAAGGTGATTAGATATTTGAAGGCCCCTGTTAGACTGAGGAGGACTTTACTGTTGTTGCTTGTCTCCTTAGAAAAATGAAGCTGTATAGTGCACACAATTACTGGCTACAGTAGTCAGATGCAACTGATGTTGTGTACTACGTAGTGTTGTGTTTGTCATGTAGCTTTGTCACCCATAACTCTTGTTGAAAAGTAACTGCAATATGGAACTCCACCTTGTGTAGAACATGAGGTATGAAGAACATCAGGGCTTTGGTCTGAGCAAACTGAATGTGGGCATGATTACATCAGGTCACAGATGTGTCTGTGATACTGTTACTCTCCTCTAAGCAAAGTATGTTTTGTTGATTTTCACTATTTGGGATTAGTTTCTCACTTCTCCTTCGGATGGTTAGCTGGGCTTTTTTTTTTTGTTTTGTTACTTGGCTCTGATTTATGTAGTGTTTGGACTCACGAGTGTCCTGTGGGTTCTCCATTTTATTTGGAAACATTACATTTTAAAATCTAAACCAAAAGCTATCAACACGTTTTGTTTGAAATGTTTCATATTTATAGTTCCCTAAAATTCTGTTTTCTTTATCTTCCCAGTCACATGGGAGCTTGGAGGGAACACACACACATCTCTAATGCCAGTGTTGCAGATTAAAAATAGTTTTCCTCCACCAAATGCTAACAGCTGGTTGGCTTTGTTTCCCGGCTGAAGATGCATTGTATAGTATTTTCGTATTCCTGCTGTTGCCAAATGTTAATGGATCGAGCTCTGCAAACTTTACTTTGTAAATTCTGTTGTAATACTAATTACACTTTAACTGCATTTCTCTGAGGCTTTTCACAACTCCAGTCAAGCACCTATTACCCCATTTTGCAGATAAATAAACAGAAGGAGACCGTGGTAGAGGGAGGTGCTTTGTGTTGATTTAAATGACAATGAAGATAATCAGCGCTGCTGTAAGCCAAGTATTATTCAGGCAACCTGAAGATGTAGTGGCATTCATGAGAACAGATCTTGTAAGTTGTGCTCCCCCAGGATAAACCCCTAACCTTTTTTCCTTTCCTTTAGTTGAAGTAATTCAGTGCGAATACCGTGGAAAATCTCTTGTTGTCATATTGAAATGATAGCAATTGCATATTGAAATTGCTGTCATCTTCACTTTTCACCAGTAATGGAAAATATCTAAACATTGTATTTCAAGAAAGAAGGCATTTATAGCAATATTTTTTCAAAATATCAATTTTTGTAATGGTGTGAGTGGACAATATTATATACAATGACAAGTTATTTCTGAATTGAGTAGAATATCATATAATAGCTTTTCTGTTTTTCCCCATCTTGAGTACTCAGCAAAACTATCTTACCATCTTACAAGAAGTGAATCTGCCATTTTATTTTATTTTGAAAATTCTTTCATAATGTCTGGCAGTTAAAGTGGTATTGCCTTCATATACATGATCCATAATGTTTACATCTTGGCATAAAAGCTTAAGCAACTAGTGCAAAACATGGAGAGACCCGAGAGTTAATAAAATAGCAGATGGCAGTTATGTTCATGTGGAAATAATTATATACTGCATTTTTAATTGCATAAAATCAATGTATTGTTTTTGATGAATACGGTAGGCTTGCTGGACATATAGGGATTAGTGTCTTGTGTGGTATAAACCTGAAAGTTTGTTTGTATCATGTATTATGTGATATGATGGGGATCAATTTCAGAATGCCTTAAGAATATGCTCTAAACAGAATCCTTTCTACACTGATTGTACTAGATAGATTAATCCTGTTGCCATATGGACTTGAAATTGCCTTGAGTATGCAAAAGAAAAATTTAGATAAATGATAACTCATTTAATACTCTGTGGTTTGTGTTTATGGAAAACAGAATTCCTCAGGATCTTCTAAAGGAAAACAAGAGTGTGCCAAAGGTAATTTCAGTGTTGAGTGTTCACGGATGGTAAAATTATACTTAACAGATGTTTGTAATTTTTTCAGGTAATAGCTCTAGCAGATGCAGCAGAAGAAAATCAAGCCAACATGTTCCAGGCATTCACAAAGTTGAAAAGTGCCACCCATCTGGTGATTATGCTGATTAGTTTGTGGCAGAAGCTCAGCACTGATCAAGTTGCTATTCTGGAAGCTACGTTTTTGCCATTAGCAGAAGATACACAAGAGCTGGTAAGAATCTGTAAGAGCTGCTCAAAAAATTCTCATTGTTAGAGCTTTAAGTGCTTAAATTTACATATTTCCCCATGTATTTTGTTGAAGACCATCCTTTGAAGTGATTTAGTAGCCTTATTAAGTAGGTGTTTGATGCAAACGACATTGATTTCACAGAAAGTGGGAAAGTAGGAGCAGATTATGGAATGTTTCATCAGAAGATATGGGTGATACCAGTTAACTTCCACTTAATCCTTCCTTATTAAGCCAAGTAGGAGTGTCTCACATAAGTTTAGCTAGTTTTAGCTCCTGTCCAGTTGTTAGCACAAACAGAATAGCCCCAATTTTTTTGAAGACTCTAACATAAACACTATATAATATACATACATGTGTACTCACATGCACACATTCCAATAGAACTGTAAAATATAGACATGTACACACAGTAATACAGTATATTTAATCTATTAAGCATTTGCCATACTTCGTCTTCATGGTTTGCACATTGGTTTATATAATGGATGAAAATTATACAAAGAAAACACTGTGAGTAGATAATGTACTTGTATTCTCCAAACCATGCTCTAGATAGTCCTGCATTGTGTAGATATCTTGTAAATTCTGCTCTGATTTAGTGAGTGTGACTATGTGAGATTGTGCGCAAAATTTGGAGAATGGTCTGTAGAGAAGGATAATGCTATATTCTATCCTCGCCTAAGATCCCCAGCTAAACACTGCTTTAGTTGAATTAAGGAATGTTCTAAACTTTGGGCCCCTCACTACAAGAAGGACATTGAGGTGCTGGAGCGTGTCCAGAGGAGGGCAACGAAGCTGGTGAAGGGCCTGGAGCACAAGTCTTATGAGGAGCAGCTGAGGGAACTGGGGTTGTTTAGTCTGGAGAAGAGGAGGCTGAGGGGAGACCTCATCGCGCTCTACAACTACCTGAAAGGAGGTTGTAGCGAGGTGGGTGTTGGTCTCTTCTCCCAAGTAACTGGCGATAGGACGAGAGGAAATGGCCTCAAGTTGAGCCAAGGGAGGTTTAGTTTGGATATTAGGAGAAATTTCTTTACTGAAAGAGTGGTCAGGCCCTGGAACAGGCTTCCCAGGGAAGTGGTGGAGTCACCATCCCTGGAAGTATTTAAAAGACGTGTAGATGAGGCGCTTAGGGACGTGGTGTAGTGGGCATGGTGTGTTGGGTTGACGGTTGGACTCGATGATCTTAGCGGTCTTTTCCAACCTTAATGATTGTATGATTCTATGATCTCCAGTTAGTCAAGTCCAGCCTTTTTACTGAGTTCTAGAATAAAGTACTTAAAGATAGCGTGCCAAAGTTAGAAGAGAAATAAACTTTGACATTAATACGTCTCAGTTTCTTTTAGGTATCTGAACTATAAAGTATACCACATAACCTTTCACAAATGACTTCTACAGAATAAAAAATAAGAATTATCTAAGTACACATTAATTTTAATTTTCATGCTCTGCACAGGGTTTTTGCAATTTCCAGTGCAAATTACAGTGAATCCAGATTTTGGTACATACCCGGAATACGTAGAATGGCTTGTGGCCATTTAGAAAGCTTGTGCTGGGTTCCAAGTGAATCTAGGATCATCTGCAATTTCTGCCTGGGGGGAGGAAAGTGATTTGGTGTTTTGCATGATATTGACCCATAGCAGGCAAAGCAAAACAGTTTTGTTGAGATTTGTTTTGGATTTTTTTCCTCATGTAAACTTGAAAAATCAAGCTGCACAACTGAGGAGTATGCATTCCCCTGAATGGAATTGAAAGAAAGTTCATATGAATCTCATAAAAGCCTAAACAACCATTTTTTGCATGACTCACTTTTATTTTGCCATCAGGAATTGCATTGCTTTGACACATGTTTTGATAAAACATGGTGAAATCTGTTGCGTATCCTATAATACAGGATATCACTTCAGTATATATCTTGATGTGGTTTTGATATAGTAGTTAACAATATTCCATGTTAAAGCTGTAAGACCTCACATAAATATTGTAAGGATGTACATCCTGCAGAGCAGCCAGGATGAAAAATGTAAACCAACAATAACTGGAGGTGGAAATGGAAAGGAAGCCTTTACAAAATACAAAAATACGTGCCATATTGAAGTTGTTATGGTACCACAGAAATCTGAATGTAATTTAAGGAGAAGTTTAGGCAGAGAAGGGGGAAATCTTCTGACATACCAATGATATTTACAGACAGAAGCTCCTAGCTAGTGTTCAGGTTTCCTTGCAAGCAGTTGAGTGGAACACTGGTGAAAGAAAGTACTCTGAAGAATTTTTATTCACTCTTCAAACAATTCTGCACAATGGTTTGTTGTATTTTTATTTGGAGGGAATGTGTTAGAAAACAGTTTGGATGCAGTCTACATCTCCAGAACATTTTCTGCCTTGTGAGCATTAAACTATGGAAGTGTTTTTCTAATAAAAGGGAAATGTTTAGAATATACTGTTACCGTAAAAAGAAATGCTTCTCTGACCATAACATCAACATTATTCTCATACATGCCTTTCCATTTAGAACAGATTGCATCTTGTTTACTAGACCTGGCAATCACTCCAGTTAGATATTTAGCAAATACTAAAGTGATGTTTTGTGCTCCCGTTGTCACCAATTTTTTCCCAGACTCCTAAATGGTTTCTGTTGCTGCAAACTTTTGTCTAAGAACATGTAAAATTTGGTTTTTCTTGTATATACAATGATATAGTGGAAGTAGTACTGCAAACTTGCATATTTTCTGGGAATAACAGATATTTGGCATCATATTTTATTTCCAGCAGTAAACTTCTAACTAGCACCTAAATAGTATTGCTTTGATTAAACTGACTAAAAGGGTTGCTCTTGTTTAGTATTGGAAATGCAAGGACATTCCCCTTTTTCAGTGATTCTTTCATGAATTCTGCACAGTCTGAGAAGTATAACACCAGAAATTGAATGAGATCTCTCAGGTCTCTGCTTTTCACCAGTGGGATAAATGAGCTAATCCTTCTGCTAATGAAACCAATTAAGGAAGTGATGCCAAAACTGAAAAAAAATCAATCTTATTCGCATGGAAGTTAGGTGCAGTTTTGTCCCAATGTACTTTGTTACTGTGGGAGTAAAATTAAACCCATATTCAAAATATAGAAGTATATATTGTCGGTATTTCAGAGCATAGTATCACACCTCCATGCAAACTATACTTTAAAATGTATACTGTTTTTGAGTCCTATGTTTTGCTATCTATTGAAATATATGGTAGAAAACTATTTTAGAGTGCTTTTGGAGACAAAAGAATCCATGATCACCATAATAATAATGATGTATCGGAGATTTTATTATGCAATTCACTTTTTTTAGGAGAGTTGGTGACTGTTCTGCAAGACTAGCATATTTGTTATTAGGTTATAACAGGGAGTGACAGTAATTGAAGTACTATAAAGTTTGAAAAATGAAAAAAGCAAGAAACATTTTAAGGGATGTTTTTCAGTGATTATACTTTGCCAAGCTGAATTATCTGGATGAAAAAAGATATTTGAAAAATGCTGAGTTTGTGATAAAGCATATGTTTACAATAGGAGATCCTTTTGGGAAAGGAGAGAATTTGTCCAGGCTAATTTAAAGGGTTCAAAGGGTTCATGCTACACGGGATAGTTTTGATATAATGGTTGCATGGCATCTGGATTGACTGATGGCTCATATGTCTGATCATTAAGTTATTAATGCTTTCTTTGTTTAAGATATTACAAAGGGAAAAAATGTCTGTCAATACTAACATTCTAAGTTTAGGACTGATGGAGGGCCCTCAGCAGTATAGCCATCAATAGTAACTTTACTGAAGAATAAATATTTTCATAGTTCTCGTGATGTTACCAAATAATGACGTACAGGTGCTTCATTGTTCAGAATCATCCCTTGCTTGTTATAGTCACATGTGTGATACTACAGTTAATAGTAACAGCTATAAACTGACATTGAGAAAGTACATTTTCATCTCCTTTTATTTATGTTTGGAATTGTACCAACAAAGTAAATGTCTGTATTTGATCTGAATTTCTTATTGAAGTTGTAATTTGGAAGAAGGAAAAAAAGCCTGAGGGTAAAATGCGTATTTTTAAGTGACTTTATGATCTAGTGTAATTAACTTAAGTTAGTGACTATAAATTTACTACTTTACAGTGTTGATTAGATAAAGTAGAAAAATATACTTTAAGGTAATGATGAAAAAGAGATGGTGTCATAAGACAATCATGAAGTGCCTAGTAAGATTCATAGGAGTTACTATCAAAAGTGTCTGTGCTTTCTGTAATAGATGATCTGAATGTAAATCACCTGAATAAGAAAAGATCAGTCACTTGGGAAAGACTAGATAGCCTGCTAGGTTTTATGGATGATAGCAGATGGGTTTTACTGTAGAGTTCTTGAGTAACATAGAAAACACCCTTTTGTGGAAAGAATCCTCTACTGAGTGAACGTTCTCAAGATCAAAGATAAGGTTATTTTTGTAATTCCAGGAGTCTTAATTCTGTCAAGACTGACAGTAGCCAACTTCTTGAATTTTTCCATTAATGTTTAGTCCTGTTGAAGCTTTGAGCTAATAGTTACGTCTTTAGCAAGAGTAATTTTTATGAGCCCTAATTCTTAGAATTTATTGGAAATTGTCATTTTTCACTAATTCTTGTAATTAGTTAGAGTATAATCCAACCTGGGTCTTAATCACAGTAAAATACATTTGGAATTAGTTTTTTGTGTCTTATATTTTCTATACTCTGCTTGTTGTTTTAACCACTTTTTAAATGCAAAACTCCAACTGTAACAGACTGAAATATTTTAAAATAGGCTGAAATATTTTATATTTTATTGTTTGCCATAGGCCATTACGAATTATCTTTTGGCATTTTGTAAATAATTCTTAAATTTCTTAAACAAAACCAAAAAAAGCCCCCAAAACCCCACAAACCAACAAAAAAATCAAAACCACCACAAGGCAGTGGGCAGTGACAACTGGTAACTTGGAACCAGTTTTCCATACAATTGTATTCTTTATTTCTGTGAACAGACAAGTTTATAGCAGATACATTATTTCCCGCCCCACCTTCTTCTTTGTAGAAACAAGATGGATAATACAGCTGAAAATAAGTCGTTTTAGAGGGAGAAGCACGTGCAATTTGTTGCCTTTTTTCCAGCTGGGAAAAATACTTTACATTAAATTATGTTGGCTATCTTTTTTCAAAAATCAAAACTAATAAACAAGTCTTCCTCCTATTTGAATCAAGGCCATGCAACAGAACCATTCAGAAAGACTCTTCTGGTACAGTCAAGCATCTAAGTCCAGTAGAAGTGGAAAAAAAAAAAAGCTAGTGGGTTTTAAACCTTTAATCACCAAAATAAAAGGAAGGAGCCTTAAGCTTTTCCTGGTAAAACCCATCCTTTTTCAGTAAAAAAGATCAACCTCAGTCTGAAGTTCAGTTTTGGTTAAGGGCAGCATAAGACTGTCAAGTGAGGGAAAGATGAAGGTGAAGGAATGAGATTCCCACTCCTCCCTGGGCAGGGAAGGTCCAGTATGAGGGAGAGAGGTTAAAAATGGAGTAGTGGTGCCTGGATCCTGTCAACGTCCTTGTGACCCAGCTGGAGGATAAGAGAAGTAAGAGCGTGGCTCGAGTACCAGCCTTCTTTGATTTTACGTCTTGATATGGAAGTTAAACGCTTTTTCTCAGCGCTCTGCCTGCTAGCCCTGCTTTCCAGAGGACCAGAGTACACCAGAGACAATTAGAGTAGGTGGAGTGAAGGACATGTGGTTGTAAAGCCACTAGGTTACTGCAAATTGATGGGTAACCATTTCTACTTTACTTTTATTTGTGATCCTTTAAAAGCAGGATTTCAAACTGATTGATTACTTGTCAATTTTATAATGTCTAGAAATGAAAGATCAAATGTTTGTGGTAAGTAATTTGGGGGAAAGAGGGAATTTGAAGAGCAAGGTGGTGGTCTCACCACTACTTTAAGCACTATCACAGTTCCTTTAAATGTTTGTGAATCATTCTCTTCCTGCAGTTAATTTTATTTACTGAGAAGACAGTGGGTTATGGCAAACATAGCAAGTTGGAGGCAAGTTACATCACTATCTAGTGATCTTCATCTGTGGCTGAATTCATGCGATTCTTCATAGTGAATTCTGTGGGTAGAATAGAAAAGTGCCAATGTTTTGTTGGGCTGAGAAAGAAAGGCTTAGTGTGGTCTGTTTAAACCTTGTGTGTATTAATGAAAATCTATCTTTATCTGATGCTTCCCACCGCAAAGGACTAGCAGAAGAAGCTATGCCCAATTGTATTTTCAAATTTTTTTGTCATTTGCAGTTTTTTCGGTGGCTGGTAAGAAGGGGGCATAAGATTTTTATTTTTTTAAAAGGCTTGCTTCTGGTGCTTGGTAGTACCGCTTTTCAAAAAGAAAGCTTTTTTTTTTTCTTCCAGATGGCATAAAATTAGTTTAAACAAAATTATGCAGAAACAGGTTTTGAGGTGCATTATGAATTTAAAAGTTCTCAGGACAGAAAGAATCTTTGTATTCTTGTCTTGTTTAATTGTATTCCCTGGAATTTGTATCAAGCTCAGAACAAGCATTCAGCCTTGGTATAAGCCTTATGCTGATGGAGAATCTGACACATCTGTTGGTTAGGTGTATTTTAAAAAAGAGTTTTGAGAATTAATTTTGTATTTAACTTGAGCTATCCCCTTATTTATTCTGCCAGTATTAGAGATACTGAAGTTAATCTTCAGTGGTCTGTCTGTTGTAAGCAGAAACCTACTCAGGGATCTTATTTCTTGGTGTAAATTAGGCAAGGCAGAACTGTGTTCTGCTGTGATTAGTTTTCCTTCAGCATATATTACCTCCTTTAAAACTAGCTTGCATATCCTACAAAGTATTGCAGTTATCCCAAGAGACATACCCTTTGTTTGACAGATTAAATAAGCTTCTGTTATCAGACATCTTTCTTTATGTAATATCGTGATGGGGACCTCTAAACTTTCTCTTTGTTAGGGTAGTGTTATCTATCTAGCTCAGGTACAAAGAGAAGCTAAAATATTTTAGTGTAGTAGTAATTACTGAATATGTGCTGCATACCAGGAGTTCAGATCAGTGATCATCTAAACTGCTTAATGACAAGAGTGATACATTACAGTGATTATGGCAATGTTGTTCACCAAAAGGTCTTAACACTCAATATGCATAATCAGTGACTCTTTCTTTTGGTTGTTTCTTTTAAAAAGCTGATTGTCAGTGGAGAATTACCTTGATATTGTGTCCTAATTGAAAGATCTGCAGAGTCTTGCTATGTATTGAAAAGTATTGTATTAGTGTTTTAGAAATATTATGTGATTTATGATTGATTGTAGAATTCCACTGGAATTACTTATATATTAAAAAAACTTACCAGTTTCAGCATCATTAGTGTACGGCCTTTATATTATATAATAGGACAGGGTTTATAGACTGGTAAGTTGCATATTTACTGTTGGTTTTATTTTCTGATTGTCTCACATCAGTTCAAAGCTATGATACTTTTATTCTAAATACTGTAATTCTGTGTTAGTATCTGACTAAAAAAAGCCAACCATGTGTCATGGCATTTTCTGAGAAAATAAGATAGAGATACTCCCAATAATTTTATGAATCTCTCTATATTGAACGTATGGCTTAATGATATACAGCTAAATTCATCATTTCCCTCAGATCTGACAGTCAGAAATGTTTCTAAGAGGGTATATCACCATCCAATCTTTGTTCTTGGAGGGTGGGGAGAGGGGAACCAGTTGTGGTCTTGCTTTTGGTTCTGAATTTGTTGATGGTTGTTCTTGGTTCTAAATGGCAATCATAATGTAGCATTTTTTGGTTATTATTAGATAACCTATAGCTATTGTTCACACATTGTGTTGTTGTATAATCTGTCTGCTGGAATTTACAAAGATATTGCTAGGTAGTGTAAGAAGATGTCACGTGAATCTTTCATCCTGTTAAAAGATCCCAGAAAAAAACTCACTGGCTTTTTTACCATGATTTTCAGAGTAGCCATTTTTTCAGATTGAAGTTTTTCCTTTTAGTTAATGGTAAGATGCTTTGTCTTAGTTCCTAGATTAAGAATGATATACCAGTATTCTCTCCGATCTGCACAGGTGGTGATAGACTCACTTTACATTAGGACAGGCCAGTTCAAGTTGAAGGGACATAAAGATTGCATAATTTCTTTTGCCATCTTCTCCTGGCTTTTTCAATTAAGCGAGAGTTTGATACAGCCAAAATATGATTTTGATACCTCAAAAGTAAACCAGGCATTTGGTCATAAGACAAGGCTGTACAAACAATGGAGGAGTTAATGATCTTTGACCAAGCTACTGTCTCAAGCAAAAAAACCCACAATAATTCTAGTATAAGCTTGAAAATTGGCTATCCAAGTAAACATGCAAGTCCAGTTTGCCACTATCCTCATTGTCCTCACCTGTGCATTTTGGGAGAATAAAAATTCCACAATTTGAAGCAACAGAGCTGAGTTTAAAGTTAGTGGTGAATAGATCTAAAGTACTGTGAAAATTTAAGTAGGAAACAAACTTTTTGTCAGGTTTTGGTTTTTTCAGAGCTAAAATATTTGAGTGGGCTTGGTTCCATATTTCACAGCTTTTGGAAACACAAACTCATTTGTCAGACTTTCATAGCATCTTATATTTGTAACCTAATAAAGGATATTGTAGTAAGAGAAGAAAAGTTCCTTCCCAAGTGTATCACTGATGTGAAAATAAAATATGGGCTGAGATGCAGTGAGATGTCTCAGGAAGCTTTTTTTAGCCTATATTTTCTCTGCTTTTTTCTCCAGACCAAATATAAGAAGGTCTGATTCCTCTTCCCTGTATCAAAAATTGTCTTGCTGAATCTCATTGAAGTTATAGAGACCTCATGTATGGCAGACCTGCTGTTGGATGTATAGCATTCTTCACCAAGCTGCATGACTCCTGATGTGTTTGCATGCCTGCAGACAGCTTTGACAGCATCTGCAAAACCAAAACAGCACCTCAGTTTTCCTAGCTAACTGGTGAAAAGTTCTTGAGGAAAAGAAAGATGAAGTGTTAGATGATTTCAGTGCTAAAAAGCCAAACAGTAGACCTCTGAAGCTGGCCACAAAGAAGCCAAACCACTCCATTCATGTAGTGCATACAAGAGTTTCTTTCATCAGTTCCCAGAAAGGGATCAATAGTTGTAAGAAGTCAAGTTAAAAAGAAAATTAAGATGACAAAAACCCCTCAAAAATTCAGGATTCAGGAATGGCTTCTGCAGAAACCCATGATGTGTGTGAACTTTTACAATTCCAGACAGGATGTATTTGTATTACAACAAAAAAGCACTACTAGAGGAGTAACTGGACAATCAGATAGTTAGAATTTATCTGTTGAAAAACATGCCCTCCTCTCTGCCTCTCACCCACTCGGCCTTAAAGATCTTCATAATTTTCACTGTTGTCCAGAAATAAAATAATAAAAACCAGGTTTTAGGACACACTCTGTATTGCTCCCATTTTGAGATACGAGACAATTTGAAAGAGGAGTTGGGCAATATAGATACATTACTTGTCAAGAAGAAAACTACTGATTTAATTCTGACCTAATTCTAACCTAATTTTAAAGTCTTTTTGTGCGAATGAAGAACATACAATCCTAAAGGATGCAGCCCGTGTGGAAATTTGGCTACAACAATCAGAGATTAATTAACTTTTAATGGAAGAGCTAATAAAACCACCATCTATAGTCATCCTGATATATCATGTTTTGGTGAAGCATGCAATTTCCTAAACGCAAAGCATGGAAGAGTTAGGCAGCTGTAGAAATATTATGATTATGGTCCCCACTTGGAGGAGTTCTCCTTTCTTACAGGTGATACACTCTCTAATTGTGTTATCAGTTATTTCATTAATACATGAAACTCTACAACTGCTACTAATCATTATTTGTTTTTGTGAGCAGGGCTTTTTTCTGAATTGGACTTGAAAAATATATTAAAATCTTGAATGATAGAGGTCATCATCATGATGGAATGCAGCTTTCAGAACCTTTGTTTAGTAATGCTCAATTTGCTAGATTCCTGAAACACCCACTGCTTTAGTACTACTCTTCTACATTATGATTTTTCCAGAAGATCCTTGGTAAAATATTAGTTTAAGAGCACCATTCCTAAAAGACAAATACTGCATATTCTATAAGATAGCTTTTAAAAACACTACTTTGATTTCTAAGCCATATGCATTTTCAGCTTTCCTTCCATACCTGAAGACATTATAGAAGGAGGTTTTGGCAAATCTTGATTTCAAGTTAAATGTCCATAGAATAGAATCCTCCAAAAACTATTAGTCTTATATTTAGTGCATAAGTGTTCAGAGGTTTGTGAATTGTGCTTCAGAAGACAAAAATACCAGAGAAAGAAACTTTTAAATGGCAAGTGTACTTTTCAGGAAAGAATCTGTCATATAGATTTCTGTCAGGTGAAGTTGCCATAGGATATCAATATACATTTACTAAGTAGGACTCAAAATGAGAAGTTCTTGTAGAGAGTTGTTTATGCTGCTGGAGTTTCTATTAAATAAATAGTTCTACACTGAACAGATAAAAGTTGCTGTTTCTTTTGTCACTGGCAATTACAGCATAGCTGTGCAGAAATGATCAGATTTAAAAAAAAAAAAAATTACTCACCAAGGATTTTTTTTAAAGCTGATATTTGCAATCTGCTACCTCAAAATGTGAGATATTAATATTTGAATTAAATGCTCTGAAGTAGCTTGAGACTAGTTGCTAGCATGAATAGTTAGTGTTAAATAGCTCTGCACAGATCTGTTGTGCTATACTCAGATTAGTTCAATAAATATTGTAAAGAGATCTCATACAGTTTCCTGTATAAGTCTTGATTCCTTTCTGTACTCTTCTATTTGTTGTTGTTCATAGGCTCTTTAATGTTTTATACCTTAAATATCTGTTGTATCAGGATCCTTACAGAGCTTGATTATTCAGGAGATGACATATTATGGTCAGAGTTATCAAGATGTTACCTTGTACTTTCTTGGTTTTTGCATTTGCCTTTTATCCCTTGTGTTTTAAGTAAATGGTAATTTGTTTGGAGTAGGTAAGTATGCCAAGTCCAAATCCTTAATAAGATTTAAATGCCTATAATGTAGCTTTTGACAATAGGTTAAGACTTCAGAGTACCATCTCACAAATAAGGATGTTTTTCTGCCTAAAATTCTTTCCTTGAATTAAAATGAAATTGATTCATCTACTGTTTTGAACTATTCTTCTAGAACTATGTATCTTACTAATTTTCTTCATTTTAGTTGTTCTGTCTCTTAGCTTGTCTTGGATGTTCAGCTATATCCTCACTTGGATAGCGCTTTCATCAGTCTGCAAATTCTCAATAGAAATGAATTCATTTCTATTGCCAATAGAAATAAAAATCAAAGCAGTTATTATTATGGATGTTATACATAATATTTGATTTAAAGGAAGATATGATTAGAGAGAGCCAGATTAGTATAAGAATTTCAGTTGGTGTTTTTTTTGTTGTGTGCTCATTACAAATGTCCCTCTTAGGCACTTAATCGATTTGAAATGTATTTAAGCTTGAGTCATTTGTCTGGATTTTCATCAGACTTGAATTCCACTGGTCTGTAGGATTTTACCATTTCCCTGCTTCTTTAGGTATTCCAGTGGCAGGTTTTTGTTACGTATATATGTGGAGTTTGGGGTTTTTTTTTGTGGGGTTTTGTTTGTTTGTTTTTGTTTTTGTTTTGTTTTTTTTTAAATACAAAAGTGAATTGTAGAAGATTCTAGAATAATCTGTGACTGGCATTTTTAATGCACTATGTTGAAGAAAACTGGTTTTATGTTGTTACAAGGATAACTCTTCAACCAAGTCATGTGCATCTTAAAAAATACGCTGTCTCTTGAGACTGTTCAAAGTTTAATACATTAAGACTTCAGTAATA
This sequence comes from Calonectris borealis, assembly GCF_964195595.1. Taxonomy (NCBI): domain Eukaryota; kingdom Metazoa; phylum Chordata; class Aves; order Procellariiformes; family Procellariidae; genus Calonectris; species Calonectris borealis. The sequence goes on from NC_134313.1 coordinate 116,864,012, forward strand.
TTTTACTACATTTTTTCTGAGTGCTATATACATATAAAGTCTATTTGCTTGGCTTTTTCTTTCATTTTATTCAGACTCTGTTCAAAAGGTGTCCTAAATGCCTTATAAATTCATTTTTAGCAGTAATTTTTCGGGCACACTCACAAGGAAAGTTTGTCAGCTCCATTTCTGGCAGAACAGGCAAATGTTGCATGCTATCTTCATGGCTGCTGTGCTGTTATGTCCTGTTCAAGGCAAATAGGTCCATTAGAAATATGGAATGTGCTTGAAGAATGTGGGTGAGGATGACTGGTAGCACAGTGAAATCCTGGCAAAATTTGCTAATCATCTGTGCCTGTCTTGGAGACTACCAGTTCAGTAGCCCTGGATTAGTGGATTACCAGTTTGTATGTGTGTAACAATAAGGTAATTTTTTTTAATCATTGTAAAAGCAAAGGGTTGAGAGACACGTAGCTGGTGTTTCTTGTGAATTAGCATATACAATGCTTTTAGATATAGAAACCTCTTCTTTAGTGGTTTGGATAAGCATAAATGCCAAGGTTGTAATTCCGTAAGGTGAGCTTCCAAGTATTCTAGCATTTTTGAGAGCTGATGAAATCATTATTGTGACTAAAATCAAGAAATAAGATATAGCCAGGCAAATTCCTGAGTTAACAGCTGTAAGAATTCCCATAATTTGGCTAGCACCAATTTTGCATAGTTTTTGCAGTATGTTTCACATTGCATTTGAATTCTTTCAGAACTGTCTTGGCTATCACTCCAGGATAAATTACTTCATAGGCATCTTGAAACATCGCTGTTGCCTTAGGAATAATATTAAGAAAGATAAAGGCTTTCAAAGTAAATTCAGGCTTTTTAAGAGAGACTTCTTAAGATACACAATCAAATATCTGTCTGGCTCATGAACACAACTTAGGAACAATCTTGTTCAAATTTGACTGATGTGCTATTAAATGATTTATTTACACTTAAGACAAATACTATTAATTTGTAGCTCTCTAACTCAATTTTCCACAATCCGTAGAGTTCTGTTGATTCCGTAAACCAGTGTTCTCACACTTACCTCCCAACAGTCCTTTCCCCTTTCCATATTGTCCGCCCCATCCTTTCCCTGGAACATCCTCAGCCCTACAATATTTCTGAGCTCTTACAGGAGCTGCTTCTTTCTGCTCACATCTCCGGGTCTGCTCCCTATAGAGCACTCTTGCCCCACCTAGAAACCCTGTCCAGGTTACCTCCAGGTTGGAAGAACTGTGCCCTAAGACTATAATTTGTTTTAATCTAATCTTCTCACAACGATGATTCAGTTTCCTGTTTAAGACATCTTATGTGAAGGGTTTTGAATGAATTTTATTGTGCTTTAAACTTATGAAGAGATTTATCAGCAAGCACCACTGTGTGCAGATTTTTGTACTCATCTATGACTGACTTCCCTTGCTGTTATTATTTGCTGTTATCTACATAAAGCATTTTGTTACATTTTTTAATAGAGGCTTTTTTGTTGCTTAAAAAATCCAGTAACCATAGTTAGTGTTTGAGTGAAATTAAGTCTTCTCATCTCATATTTTATAAACTAAATTAGAAATAGAAACTTTCTGTGGGCAAAGTGACTTGTTTCTTGAGCAGCAATGAAATCATGTAGCTTAAAAGATTGCCTCCAAAGGTCTTAAGCCTATTTAGAGAAGGTTCTTATCAGAGAATTATTAATATCTTTTGTAAAGAAGACTTGTAATCCTACTGGCATGAACTGTCCATCTGTGACTATCTACCTTTCAATGAGCACTAAGAAATATTTTTACATCTTTTGATTTACTTTAACATGTTCTTCTATATGTTCTCTGATTATTTGGGCAATAAACGAAATTGTTATCCTGTATTAATGTAGCTTACTGGGCATTTTTATGCAAAAAAAAAAAAAAATTCCTAGCATGGCAGGTTGAGATGTTCTAGATACAGTGCAACAGATGTTGTTATTAGGATGGAGTTCAGCTGATTGCAGTGATTGCTTAGAGCTACTTTTGTACCTCTAGATTCTGGTCCTGAATAGGAGTCAATATTCTTGCAGTTTAGGGATATGCATGATATCACGCAAAATATTGTAACCGTGGATTGAAGCAGCTATTTTAATTCTACTTTTTCTTGCTTTTGTGGGTCTTGTGAAATGTTAAAGATTTTTTCCCTGATGATCACAAGCCACTTTACCTGGCTTGCTAAAAGGAACTGGCAGATTTAATTGAAGCGAAACTGAATGGCCTAATGGAGAAACACTATGAAAACGTCTAACCGTTTTAGAATAATACTGTGTCATAATGGGCTTATATCATTAGCAACATTCATTGAGAAGTTGCTGCTCTTCTGTGTTACCCACTATCAGAGTGGAATTGGTTCTGAAAATCTTTGTTGTTACACTTTTGGGCAAACGCTTCTGCTTGAAGCTCTTTAACCAGAAGTCTTTAACCAGTAACTTCCAGTCCTGTCTATGTATTTGGTGTAAGCACACTTTCAGAGACAACATTCATCTCTCAACTACAGTCAAAACAATCTTCTGTTTCTATGGTTCTCTAAGCATTTCCCATCAAAAAATCTTGTGGCATTTAGAACAATGTTTCTTTCTTTTGCAGACTAAATCATTAACTTTGTAACTTTTCAAACCTTGTAGGTATAATCTCCAAGCTAAATAGTGTCTTTCATGGGGCTGGCATTTACACATTTACTTTGTTGTCTTTTGTTTTGCTTTCGTATAACAAGCATGTTTCCATCAGTTTGAGTGGTACAATAGTTAATTCTACTGACCTATTATACACTTTTCTTATATAAAGCATCACAAAGTGAACTAGGGTTTACGTTCAAAGAGAACCCTTTGCTCATCTCTTATATCCAGAGGAAAAAAAAAACATTGGAAGACTAATAGCTTGGCAAAATTGAGTTTCCATGGTTATCTATATTAAAATAGAGGAAAAGTCATTGGGTCGTCTGGTTAAAATTGTGATTATAAATTACATTTTTACTTGTGTTATGATGCAATGTAATGAACTAGTTAAAGTTTCAAACTTCACAAAAACCCCCGCCTGTTCAGTTCCCATGCTGTGTTCTACATGTGTCTTGAGCATTTTGTGTTCAGAGCCTTTGTAGGATTTAAGCTCTGGTGTATTATTTGAATTTATGACAATTGCAGAGTACTAACAGAAAGGAAATGCTGTGTCATAAAATCTGAGCATTAATTCTCAACACATCCCACGGGTCCTGTCTCCCAGTTGCACCTTTTCTTTGTTTATGTGTGTGTGTTCTTTTTAAAGTCTGAGAACGATCTGAAAGTAAATCTATGTATTATTTACATCTATTACAGGTTTTTCTTACAGGACAAAATCTAGCTCACAAAGATTGCTCTAGCAAAAGTCTTTTGTAAATATACATACTCAATGTAATGATAATTCTTAACTTTTCAGAATAGGGATGTAAGAAAAAGTATTTATCAAGCTGTTTCTACAAATCTACATAGCTCTCTGACTAATTGCTATAATCTGGTCCAGATAAAGCTTGATGGTGTCATAACTTCAGAAGGCTTGATAGTATTTTAAAAAATCTTTACCTAGGTTTTATCTACCCTTTATATGTTTAAGATAGTCCTGTAAGCTATCCTTGCAAATCATAGATTTGACTGCCCACTGTTTCTCAATGTTTAGTCAAATCAATTTATCTATGAAGTTCATCAGTCAGATGAGGCTTGGGTTGGCTGTCTAGATGTGTGTTTGCCATTAGCTAAATCAGTGGTTTGTGTGTCAAAACCTCCAATGTCTCAGAAAAAGTTTTAATGAAGTCTAATATTAAACAATTTGGAGAAAGGTAGACTTTCAGTTTATTCATTATCTGCTTAAGTACAGCTTAAAATTTGGTAAAACTTGTTCAAGATTTTCAGTTAAAAAGCAACAAATGCTTTTATTTTTCATAGAAAGTTAATGTGGTAAAACTTGTAGGTAAAATATCCGAATTTGTTTTTTTTTGTTCAAAGTGGTGTGACAGAATGTGCTGTATTATTATCTGCTTGTCTCTCTCTCATATTTACTAGATCTTGTCTGTGTGGGAAGCAGTTCACCCTTGTTCTGAGGGGAATCATGAAGCAAAACCACTGTACCCACCAGAAATTCCAGTGTGGTGTTTGCAGCAGGAGCTGTTAGATTCTCAGTGTTTTCCAAGTGAAATCGCTTGGGTGTCTTTAGAAACCGGACTTGGTACTTTTGTTTGTGTATGTGTTTGCAATGGAAACCAACCGCTGTAAAGTTCTCTGCCCTGCAGCTAGATAGGATTTTGACTGGACCTCAGTAGGAGCAACTTAGCTTTACCAGTTCATCTTTTACTTCATTAACTTCCAGTGATTTATGAATGATGCTATTGGGGGCGGCAAGGGGACTCTAAAAACTTAAGAAAATGCTTGTGGACAGTTATACAGTATAAATGTGTTAAGAAGCTAAACTATACAAGTAAACCTATGAAATCTGACAACAGTTAGGCCCTATCTCATGCTTCTCCCTATATGTGTGTCCTATGCATCTTAACAACAATATTGAAATCCTTCTCTCAGATCCTGCCCCCGTGTATGTCTAGCTGACCTTGCCTGTTGACCAGCTAAACTCTTGGAGAGTGGAGTCGTGCAGTCATGCGGCAGGCTGCCCTGCTGTGCCTCCCAACAGGGCCTGCCCGCAAACTTCACTGGCAATCACGTTCCCCACCTGCATGTTATGTCACAGGATCAGTGCCTTTCTACAGCCCGGCAATTTATCTGCGGCATGAGGTCTCACATGCTTGATGGGCCTCCAGTTTTATTGTCTCGAATTTTAGAATAATAGTAGGTTAGTCATTTACCCTGCAAGGAACATAATTTTGGAGGTTTCTTCTTGTTCGGTAAATGGTAGAACCTAAAAATCTTTCTTTACTCTAGATTAAACCTTATGCCAAAGTGAGATCGAATGTATAATCACAGTCACACTCAGATATGTCGTTACACCTGAGGATCCTTAATGATAATATATATGGAATATAAGTGATGTGTACTAGTACAATCTTAGTCCTCCTAGTATCACAAATCTGCATTTGGTTTTCAGACTCCTGCATGTATATGATTTGGTTAAAAGAAAGTGCCAATCTCCCCTCATTATGTACAAGAGAAAAATAATAATGTGTACATGCAAAACATGAAGCCAAGACTTTCCCAGTGAACAAGTTAAATTGAAGAATTAAATATTTTTCGTATCTATTTCACGTGATACAGTCAATATGAAGAATTTGCATGATTTAATAACACCTCTTTCTGTGAGTCTTGACTCACATTTGTTGTGGCGTTTATGGCAATGCTTGCTGGTCATAGGATGATGGATTACTGGTATCACACTTCTGTTGAAGGGGTTCCTTTCAGACCTCAAATATGCAGAGTACTACACAGAAAGCCATTAGTGAATATTAGAACTATGGCTGTAGAATCATTCCTCAGTGTGGGCTTATAGACTAGAACACTTTCATTTTCAAACATCTTTTAGCTTTTTTAACGTGTAAGGGGTGAAGAATTTTTCTTCTTCCTTCAGTTCTCCCCTTGCGCCAATAAAAATTGCTGACAAATGCAGTCTTATTTGCGGACATTAATTATTAGTTGTATAAAATCACCTCAACAGATTTCCATCAAGACTTTTTTTCACGCAGAGGTAGCTTTTGCGCACTCTTTCACTAATCATAAAGGCTGCTTTGGATTTGACTGGACTTACTAGATCAACAGTCCTTGAATTGGAGAAGATAGTTTTACGGTCTACTGAGAAACCAGTTTTACATGGAAATGAAATGTAAGAACAAGGGTTGGAAAATGTTAAGGCTATGGTACAAAGTAAAACATACCTGTGTGAGCCAAGGACAGAATAGTAGCCACTTTTAATTTCCTGACTTTTGTTAGCTTGTATTTCAGTCTCCTTATTTAAATGCTCCTTTTGCCTGCATTTTTGTAACTTATTTGGAGGGATATATTGGCCAGCTTCTCAGCTACTGTATGCTGACACCAGTTAATCATGTGTTTCTTTGTCTTTTAGTGAAACTCAAGATTCTTATGTTTATGTTGTCTTATTTTTCATGATTTGTAGTATAATTAGGAGTGCCTGGCTTGACTGTTTTTGATGCTTTGTACATATTAAGTTTCATTGCCCAGTACGTGGGATTGTAGACAGCATTTACCAGCTCATTAACCTCTTTAAATTGGCTGCGGAATGGATTATTTCCTGTCGCCATCGCAGGTCAGTGGATGGATTACACTCCAATGGACTTTTTCTAGAATATTTGAAAAATGTTAAGTTACCACAGCATTGATTGACTGGCATGATTTTTCTAATTTACATGTTTTTTGGGGGGGCACTCCAGATGAGACAGTAGGTTAATGTTGTCATTCTTCTGAAGTCAGGAAAGGCAAACATAGACTAAGAAAACCCCATTAGTTGATCCTGTTCCTCTGAAAAATGTAAATGTTTTATACACATACAGCATGTTTTCAGGACACCATTAAGCATAGTGTATCTTTGGACCAGGATGAAGTGCATATGACTGTGTGGTCTCACTGACGTACTTGACCACTAGTAAGCACCTGTCTTGGACCTGTTCTTAGGAAGTAACAAGGTCAGGAATGGTAGCCTTTGCTTCTCTAAGTGTCGAAAGTAGTACCCTAGCTTTCACAAAAGCCATATATATCTGATAAAAAAACCTCACAAACCTTATTTGGGCTTGACAGTGGACTCCAACAGGGTTGACACCGTCATTCTTTAAAATTGGGACCAATAATGTTATACTTACCCAGTCATGGACATTTGGATAGGTAGGTGATTTTGCTGTTCAGCTGGGCATTTTCAATAAAGTAAAATGCATTATGAGAAGGAGCTTAAAAACTGAAGACTCTGGGATTATATTAATTACAACTGGATACTTGAGTTTTCTTTTTGTTCTGCCTGAGTAATTGCCATGTAAAGAGCTACCTTGGTGTTACCTTCTGTTAGCTGAGCAGCAGATAGAGCTGTGTGGTTCCAGACTGTAGCCTCGAAACTTCTAAGGTCAATAAAGACTACTGCCAAAATAAGTCCCAACCAATCAGGAATGTTGAGAGAGCAGACACTAATACTGCAGCGATTGAATATTACTTCCCTGTACATGTAGGCAGCACATATATAAAAGTTGCTTACAGGTAGCTGAATACTAAGAGATGTTATAGGTCCTGAAGCCAGCAGACCACAAAGCCCTTTATACTGGTTGCTAAGTCTGTCCAAGCTCTGTAAGATTGTCATGAAAAGACATGAGCAGGCTTTGTGACTAACTTGCAGGTGTATTAATTATAGGCACTTTGGAATAATTACATGGTCTCATTATAGAGTGTTTTTTTAAATCATTTAAGATTACAGAAATGCATCAAGAAGAGTCAATTTTTCATTGCACACTGCATAAATGAGATAGATGTCATATTAGATTTTACACATTAAGCTAATAACCTTGTCACAAATAACAAGACTTCTGCTATGCAGGATTCTAACTTGAAGGAACGTCTCTGATTTGTTCATGACACTGAAAACCATAGTACAGATTACAAACTTGAACCTAACTTTTAAAGGTGCTTTTCAAGGTGCCTTATGAAAAGAAACTTACTTGCTTTTACTAATTGTTATTTGCAGGAGTAAATACTTTATTTTGTGGAAGTATGTATACTGAATATGACACTGAATATAGCTTTTCCTCCTGAAAGCTTTTCCATAGATAGCTGCTTGTTTTAACTGAACTGATTACTAAGCTGCTCTTCTCATAAATGTTTACAGCTTCACATTATGCTGTTAGAAATCCAAGTCCCAGTTCATCAGAGCACAGGTACACCTGTGCTGATGCTGTGGGTATCATGACTTAAAGTTAATTGGTCTGATATACGGATACTGAATACCTGCAGCTTTGTGTTGCAGTCATGGTGTTCTGTGCTATTGGCGTATTGTCAGAATCTTAGACAGTGTAATTGGATATCTTTTTTTTTTTCCCTGGCCTTACTACATATTATGTATATATTTACATCTCAATTCTGTTCTTAATTCTAAATGTTGCATCCAGGAACTTCTAGTTTTCAGTTATTAATACAACTACTGAATTTAACTGTTATGTCACATACTGTCCTTATTATTATTATTATTATTGAAATTATATTTGTCAAAAATGGGACAAGTTTGGTTTTTTTCAGGCTTGCCTGGCAAAGTTTTTGCTTGTACAAGCTAAAGAACTGTGTGTTCATGACACTTATTAACTCCCAAATTATATTTTTTGTATCATCAGTATCATTTGAAAATTCTTAGTCCTTGATTTGTTACTTTGTTTTTAATATGCTATATCATATTACAGTTCACCTAATTTTATTTAATTTCCTTTTCTTTAATCCAGGGTTGGGAAGAAACTGTGGATGCTGCAATTTCTTACTTGTTAAGAACTTGTTTGTCAAAGAGCTCTAAGGAACAGGCCCTGACTCTCAGCAGCCAGTTGTGCATGCCCAAGGATACTAGCAGGCTTAAGAAGAACATCACCGTCTTCTGTGATAGATTGGCCAAAGGTGGTCGCCTTTCCTTAAGTACAGACTCAGCCACTCAGCAAGCTGCTGTCATGCCAGGTAAGACATGAAGTGCATGTTCATAATTCAAAATATGTATTTGTATATTAAAATTAAAAATTATGCACATCTGAATGTGTTAGCAGCTTGTTTTTCACTGGCTGTGTAAATCAAACACTGGCTGTGATGCTGACCAGTAGAATGAGTTAGGTAATAAGATAATTTTAAATCTAAGTTTTATCTCAATTTGATCACTTATTGCTGGTCTTACAGCATATGCACAGTAATACAGCAAATTAACTCCAGATGGTCATCTTTATGCTCTAAAAGCCTTATCATTTATTTCTTTGCACTTTCCTATTGACTGTATACATGTGTGCATTTCTAACGTGATGGAAAAGTGAGGAGTGAAAAGTCCTACTTTCTTGATACAGAAATTATTATGGTTGCATTACTGGCTTTATGGCATATGCATATGACTAATTATGAAGTAGTGATAACATACTGAATAAAAAAATCTGCAACTTTATAAAGTACTAGTTGGCTGGGTGATATCTCACAGAAAGCATGAAATTAAAAATGAAACTAATTTAAGTAGGTGTTGAATAATACTTCTCAATTGGAAAAGGAACGTATTGAAGATTTCGGAGTGTTGCACAATGATTTAAATGAATGTTGTGGAATTATGATTTTTTAAAGAAATTTTATTCATGTCCTTTTCTATATTCCTGCTCTTTAGTAACAGTGGGAGCAAAGCCACACCTTTTCTGTAGAGTCTGAATGCTCGCATCTTTGTACTGGTGCAAGACATTTTCTTCCTGCCTTTTTTCTCTAGTGAGCCAGGCAGTCTCTTAATAAACATCAGATACTCCTCCTGACTTGGAAACAGTTTTTTTCCCAGCTTGCTGCTCTGGGTTTGGATTGGATGTTCATTCAGCTTCATAGTCTCCTAGACCACATAATATCACTATGGTCTTTGGCCTCAATGACCTACTTCATCTACAGCAGTCTTCACATCTGTAGGGAAAAATATGTATTGTATGCACACTTCATGCTTAAAATTGGGAGTTTATTATTTTGTCTTCATGGGTGTTGTTTTTGATCAAGTTTGGAGTTGTGTTAGGGCAGTATCTTGATTTTCTGTATTTTGTTTTCTTACATTACAAAGAATAATTTTATTCCTGTTTATATAGTCTGAATGGCCTGTGCAACGTTTCAGCTACTTAGAAGTCCTTGTTATTACTATGCACAGCCCTCCTTTGCATGTGCTACTTTAAATGATTTAGTAAAACAGCTGCAGACTGTGCAATGGTAGAAACTATATATATAATTTTTCTTTAGTGTTACACTATGCCCATATCTGGAAGTGGACTGATAATCATGTGAAGTGAAGAAGTGAGCCAGAATAAGTGTGAAATTAGTTTTACAAATTTTTGTTAGTATTTCTTTGCAAGACTAAAATACATGTTAAGGGTATTTCATTTGTTGAACTTTGAAAAGATTATATAGGCATTGTTTTTCCTTCTAAGAATTTTGGAAGGGTATAAATACCTGCAGTTCATCTTTTTCCTCCTAAGCTAATAAAGTGAATTGATTTAATAAGGAAATTCACTTCTGCCTGTTCAATTGACTAGTGTTATTGAGATCAGGGGGCTATTCAATTTGGTAATGATTAGTTATCTTAGGAAAAGAGTAAAATTTTTAAAAATTGTAAGCAAATTAGCAGAAATCTTGCTCTTGATGAAGGACCTTGGGAAAGTGGTCTGGTCATGCTCTCCATGTTGCATATATAAAGACTAAAATTTTAAAAAATGTTAAACCCACTGTTTTCTATTACATGAGGCCAAAGTAACACCAAGAAGGCATGAGTGACATGCACTAGAATAATTGTGGTACAGGTAGACAGTTATACTACCTCTCAAATAAAAATAATACAAGGAAGAAATACATTCCAAGCGAAACAGAAGATATTAGAAGTATTTAAAAGATGTGTAGATGAGGCGCTTAGGGACATGGTTTAGTGGGCATGGTGGTGTTGAGTTGATGGTTGGACTCGATGATCTTAGAGGTTTTTTCCAACCTTAATGATTCTATGATATTTGACTGTGGGCTGTTGGCCATGTATTGATGATATGTGGGACCAGGATTACTGTTTCACATGAATAGTGAAAAATTAAGTACCTGTAAGGAGCTGGTAGAGACCTGGTATAGCAATGTCCCACCCAACATAAACTTTTTTAGCTATACTTGAAATGCCCTTTGGCCATGATTTACATTAAAAAGAATTAAAATCTGTAATCCAAATACAGATTCCAAAATAAATTATTTTACTTGCAAAATTGCTGATTCCAGTGTGTAGCCCTTTTGAATATCAAATCACCTGATTAAGAATCAAAATTATGACCTAATTAGGCTAACACTTCAGAGTGTCACAAGAAGGTATCATTTAAAGAAATTATAAAACCTAATACAACTTTCTTATTTTCATTAAGAGTTCAGCCTGAAGCCTTGGTAAAAGGGTCTGTACATTTATGCATTTACTCATTAACTGTTGAGAGAATATAGTTTTTTGAAAAGTATGGAACAGCTTAAACGTAAGAAATTTCATCTTCATTTACGGGACAGGCTCATTAGAGGTAAATATTTCTGCTGAACACTTAGAATAGCATAGTATTTAAATAGTTACTCTCTAGCAGGACGTGCTGTATGCTTTGAAACTGTGAGAGTGTTTGGACAGACTGTAGAAAACTGCAAGCTTTCTTGGGAGAATAAAGATTCTACTGAGGCTTTTAAAATATGTTTGTCTTGTCACCTGTTTGGGTTTTCAGTGGCTATCTCTACATTGGCAAGTAGTGTGGTCCGTTTGTTACAAGCAGATATGCAGGGGGAAGTAATTGAGGCTGGCAACATGACTTCTGTCATCTGTGTGTTTCAGAGAGAGGTTGAACTAACTCTGTTCCTGTCCGATGTACTGATCCTCCCTTAGCTGTCGGAGTGCTTTAGGTGCATTCCCAGGATTCATTTGCCTGGTTAGATTCACCTAAAAGAAACAAGTTCATGTGCCCAAGACCACTCCTCAGTGTGAAAACAGTTCAGTTAGTGGGGATAATCAAGAAATTTGCCTCACTCTTGATTCCAACTAAAAATACCTGTTCAGTCTATGCTAGGAAGAAATTGAGAATGATGTCTTATAAAAGGGAAACAGTATACAAAATAACTATATGCTGTTGAGTAAAGAGCTCTTTGATAATGCCTATAAAATAGAGGAACTTCTTCTCCCAGTCCTTAAAGGAGGGAACAGGTAGGGGAGAATGAGGTAGAATTATACATGGAGAAGGAGATGGTGAGAATTGAAGTTGTATCCAAATATTTATGGTTAAATATTGGATGATAATGTAGGGGAAAGTTCTTCAGGATGTTTAAGCTCCAAGCCAAGCCAAAGATGGTCCTGTAATTGTTCAGTAGTGTAACTGTCATTAGCTTGAGGATCTTGTTCAATGCCACTTTTTCTGAAGCCCATTCTTTTTCTTAATGGTGGAAACTCCTTTTTCTATAGCAACCAACTTTTAAAAATTTGTTTCAAAGTGCCTAGGACACTTCTGGCATTGCAGCGCTATAACAGTAAGCTGGATTTCTAGAAGCTATTTTTAATATGTTCAAGATGGTGTACCCTGAAATCTGGAGAAATTGCCTGAAGCCACATTGAAAAACTGATTATTATCTTTAAGTGTGCAACTATTTGAAAGATGCCTTCAGAAAATAGTTATCAGTATTTGTAGTTAATCCAAGAATATATGTTGGAGGTATGCCATGGCCTCTGCTGTGTCTGATTTTGTTCCTTATTTTCTTTAATGGCTTCAGTAATGGAATATGGAGCATGAATGTTAAAATTGTGGCTTTGCAACAAGCTAGCAGTAGTTTCAAGCACATTGAAAGTGCAATAACTCTGATCTTGATAAATTAGAGGAAGGACCTGAAGTCAGTAAGATGATGACTCTAGCAAATAAGAATCAGACAAACTAAAAGTTGAGGCATAATTCCTTAAGCACTGTTGCCATAGGAGAGTCCCCTGGGGGTTATAGTGGACCAGGAACTGAATAAAAGTCAGCAATATGATCCTGTTAAAGGCAAATTCCAATTTTGGGTTGTAGTCATGTGACTTTAATGAGGAGATATATTTACTTCTTTCTATTCTTCATGAGAAAGATTTGGTTGAAATTACAAAGTAACACAATTTAAGAAAAACTTAGACAAATTGAATAGAGTTCAGAGAAGAGCACAAAAAATATAAATGCTTGAACCAATTTTGCTTTTTGTTTCTTCTTAGGGAAAAAGAAAGATAAGGTTGAGGAGAGACATGGTAGTTTTCCAGTATGTAAAATGTTCTCATAAGGATGATTAAAAGTTAATCAGAATCATTGGCTAAATATGGTTATAACTGTAAGCCACATCAGGCTATATCATGTACTGTGTTGCCTTTGGCAATGCATAAACGGTTGGATGAGAGGAACGGTGAGGGGCTTGGGGAGTGGTGCCAACCCAAAGTGTGGGTCAGTGCCAGGGAAGTGCTGGGGAAAGGTGCTGTAGACCACCCAGGTTGTCATGTATTGAGCTTAATGGGTGTGAGAATTTTATAGCATAAATCCTGATTACTTGCAGTGAATTAATTCTGTAGCTTTTAAGTCTCTCATAATATCTGTGTGTTTTTCAGGATTGCTTTGAAAACCTTAAGCAGTCTCAGCTGTGGCTGTTTGGAGACTTGTTTAGGTGTCAGTCTGATTGATTGGAGCTCTATTTGCAGTATTTCATAACCTGTATTTTGCGTATCTCAGCTACTCTTTGGCTAGAATGTGATCCTGCTTTTCCTATAGTAGTTTCTGGTGTGCAAGTGGCACCTGTATTGGTTCACCGCTTTGTTCAAGCAACGATTTTTATTTTTGTATTAGGACTTTATTTTTCTTTAAACCATCCTTTTTCTTCTACTTCTTTTTTTTTCTTTTAACTGGACTTCAGTAATTTTTTTTCTCTTTCTGTTTGGTTTGGAGATCTTTGTATTGTGCTTTAGCATGATTTACTTACATAGTTGAATATAACTGGAGCAGTAGAGAAACTATTATTTAACCTGAAAATCAGTTACGGAGTACTGCGTCTCTGAGATCTGTGGAATGCCAGAGACTGTTGTCTCCTCGGGTCAACTGAATCTTCAGAACTGAAATTATAAGGAAAAGCAGGAATATTTTGCATCCATTTTGCGAATAGTTTTGTGTCAGTGTAATATTTAAGATTTATATAAAGGTAGAGCTAGAAGTCAAGCCAACTACCCATCTAGTTTTCTTCTCTGTATTGCGATAGGGTTAATGTATCCAGAGTATCAATGACAAAGTTTATCTGAACTCTTAAACACCTTGGACAAGGTTGAACAATACCTCTTGATATCTTATATGCTAGCTTAATGTCACTATAGGAAGGTTTTTCTAGTATTTGATATACGTTGTCTTTCCTGCAAATCAAACTGGTTTATTGTGAATGCTGAGGATAGAGGTGGCAATTAAAGATGTTCTTTATAATGTTTAAAGCTTTGGAAGATTTTTAGTATCCCTTCAGTAACTTTTTCTTTCATACTAGTTGTGACTACATTATCTCAGTCTTTTTTCATGATGATTTTCAATTCTGACTGTTTGTTTTCCAAAACGGAATGCTTTTCCTTTTGTCTATAGCAGGGAGTATACCCTGCTATACTCTGCTCCATCTCAATGTCCAGACCCTTTCCTACACATTTCTTGCCTAACCAGATGTTTCCCATTCTGTATTTATACATACGATGTTACTTTCCTAAGCATGGTAGTATATACTTGACTTGACACATTGTCTTCAGGGCTTTTTTAATTTATCAGGTTGATTATAATTCTGCTTTGTATAATCATGATTCTATCATTCAGATTATGAATGGGTAAATGCTAACTTTAAAGACAATGTTCTTTACCACATTAAATATATATATGCACCCAGAATGTATTCAGAGTCCTCCTTTGGAAGACAAAAGTTTTTCTGTTTTTTTTTTTTTTCTAGTGTAAGCTTATAAAAACCTCTTTTCAAAATCCTGTAGTGATATCCGTGAGTGAATATCACCCTTTTTGAAACTGTGTTCTTAGCTGGAAAACTGGGATGCAACAGAATGTGTCATATTTCTTAAGAAACTCTCTGTTTACATGCTACTAAACAGAGGAGAACGTCAGGACTAATTGGAAAAACATGTGGATTTGAGTTTCTGGAAGAGCAATATTAATTTTTTTATATATATATTAGACATAAACATTGCTGCAAAGTTCTTAGTATACAGAGAGTGTACTGTAAAGGAAGACTAGTAATAGTTTGTTTGATCTGAAAATGATAGGATTTTTGTGGTTGCAAATTCCTCTCTTACACTGTTAATTATCAATTCTTCATTGGTCATTAGGGGAAAGGAACAAGCAGTATAACTCAGGTATTCTCAAACTTCATAGTGTGGACTTCAACACAGAATGTCTTGCCATTTGTATTCACACAACCTCCTGTCTGTCATGGTAATGATGTCTCAGTAGCAACTACAGTAATTTTTTTGCCCGGAGAAGTTAGAATCATGTAGTTTAAAATTATTCAAAAGTAATTTAGCAGCCTGAAGAGGGCACAGAAGTCAGCACCGAGAACTGGACAATGCTTTTCAACTACCAGCAGATATTCTCAAAATCGCCGGAGGCTGACGGATCATGGTTTGAAAACTTTTCCTGTAACTTAAGTATTGTGAGCCTGAGATCATGGTGCATTGACAGCTTTGTATAGCCCTCCCTGCTGATGTAGAGAAGTGTATAAAAATTGCCAATATATTTTTTTTTTTATCATAGATGTGACACAAATCCAGTGCTGTTTATCTCCACAGATGACTACAATCCATTATGAAATGTGATTCTCACTTAAGATATTTTCCATATGTTTTCTGTAGCAATAAAATAATGAACTACTTTTTTCCCTTTTGTAACCCTTAAAATAATGCTTTTAGATATATTTTCTTATTTTAGTTTAAATATATTGGGTATTCATAAAGCTTTTTAACAATGCTTATTAAATCTTATGTATGGAAAAGTGAAAGTAAAGTTTTATTCACAAAGCTTGCTGCAAGTACTTGCAAGGATTTTGTACACCTGAAGATTGGATGGTACTGATTGATGGAACTGGTAGTACACTGAGGTCAGTGGAAACTGTCATTGACCAAATTAGATTCAGCATTTTACCCATCTTTTTCATAGTGTTCCTCAGCTGTTTCCACTATTTCATGAGACAGTACCATTTACAAAAGTGTCTAGAGGACATTGGCAAGTATCTGTGATCTCAGGAATCTAAACCTTACTAAAAGTGCCTATTTCTCATTGAAAGTCAGTTTGCAGAGGACTTTTTTTCTTAAATGTACCCAGAGGCTTTTAAAACACAATTATAAAACACTGCATGCCAATTCATTCCTATGGATTTGTTGGCTCAGGTCCTTAAATATGAAATTGACATTAACTCACTGTAACTGTTGCAATGAAAACTCTAACTCCTCTTTTCTAGCTTCCTTAAAATCATAGAGGTTGATCAATAAAGTGCCTTGAAAGACTGATTCCCCCAGGAAGCGGGTTGTTTACTAAGAGTGAAAAAGTATTTTTTTTAATGTATGAGATGATATAAAAAAGACTGAACGCTGCATTTCAACAGAAAGATAAGATTTTTCTTACATTTGCTGGCTAAATTTATTTTGTGTGTATATATATATACACACACGAAGTATAGCTATGTATCACTAAAGTATCATATTCATTAACCTTCGTTTTCTTAAGTGCTCAAAACTTACAGACATATTTATCTGATTCGAAAGTTAATGTATGTTTGCATTTTAATAAGTATATGGGTTTTTTCTCTCTTGCCTGTAGAAGCTGGGGCTCCCATACCCAGATAAAGGTTTCTCTGTGGGAAGTTGTGTTATACTTGCATTGAAACCAAAATAGATCTATCATCACTGTATCAATTTTTTCAAACTTCCCATACTTTTCTTACTGCCTTAAGGCAAAAAACCATTTGGTAAAATGCGTACTTTTTATTTTCTCTTTGTAGTTCTTCCTTCTAGTAAGGTTACCACTATGGCTCTGCTTTTTTTGGTTTTCTCTATTTTTCCTCAACTATTTCTTGCATTTCTCCTCTCTACATTATGCTTCACTGGTTTCCTTCTCCATACTGTGCCCTTTGATGTCCATGCTACTATATGCATAGTTCCTTCTCTGTGATAGTTGGAGCAAGTAACTCTATCACTAGAGCAATAAAAGGGTAGGAAGACCCTTTTCCTGGTCACCTGTCAATCTGGGTGGCCCAAAGCAGTAACTGCAGAGAAAATCCCATGGTACTAGTGTGGATCTATGAGGCAATGAGATTTTAGCAAGGTTTGACAAAGGCGTAACGGAGACTAAATCCATAAACAGCATGATCGTTGTGTACTTCTGTATCCAATTTGTGCAGCTCTGCACGGCTGAGCTGTTGAGCCAGTTTAAATATATCTTTCTTCTCTCCATCTAATTGCAGATGATAATCACATAAGAATGATAATAGGAACAAAGAAGTTGCCATTACTTACAGCCCCTGGTATTGTCATGCACTTCTGTTACATTGTGTAATGCCAGCTAATAATGAAACATGATATGGTGTATTATGGAACATGATACAGTGGTGCAACTTTAATGTGACTTCTAGTTCTCCACGTTTAAAATATTTTTGCAGAAATTTATTGGCTGTTCATGATGACAGTTCTATCTTAATATAAAAGCCTAGAAATAAGCAAATAGTTATATATTAAACATTTTAAACTAATTATTTGGGTTCTATTTTTGAGACTAAAGTATGTCCCTTGCCCCATAAAGCTGATTTAGTGAAAAGGAAGGGGAGTAGCAAATCATTAGGGAAAATTTTGGGAGTGCTTGCAGCAACAAGATTTTGTGGTTGCTCAAGAAAAGCTTAAGAACAGCTTGGAGGAGCCAGAAACATTGATTGTTTGGCTCTTTGATGTGAATCTTTACTCTTTGTAACTTCTTTCCATTGTAACTTTCTTTACTCTTTAAAACACTTATTTCCATTGTTTTAGTGACTTTGGTAACTTATTTATTTGGAAAGGAAAATTGAGCTCTACAGAAGTGACGTGACTTTCCCAAGGTCATACCATGAGCTAATAACACCCATGTGTAAACAGAATTCAAATATCCCTTGCAGTCTTGTGTCGTAGCTCCTACGTACAGTTGTTTTTAGGTGTTTCACTGTTAAAACACAGGTTACAGATTAATAGATTGTGGTGAGCCAGCTTGCCTTGCAGCCTGTTCTTATATCATTCTGCATGGTTCAGGTGAACTCATTTAAAAATGGAAATCTGAATATCAGACATGGGAAGAGAGTGAGGAATAATGTCTGAGGTGGTCTTTAATTTTAATGAATTCAGTTAAATTTCATCATGCTGCTGGACTCAAATGATAGTTCTCCAAGTGTTTAGTTTTCAGGGATTACATAAACAGTGGTAAAGCATTGGAATTTTTTTTTTTTAATTGAAAAGAAGGCATTGATAGAAAATACATTTTTTTTTCAGGACATTCCAAGATTCCAGTATTGTGAAAAGGGGCAAAATAAGATGGAAAGGTAACAAGACACATTTGTGTGTAGGGTTGTGAAAAGGTTTTTATTATGTTATTGGGAAAATCTCCCCTCCTCAATTGATATTACAGCTGGCAAAAACCACAGAGTGAAGGAGTACAAAGGTTAAGAAGGCTAAAGCAATAACATTTTTAAAAAAATGAATAATTTAAAGAGGAAAATGTCATGCATAATGAATAAAAAAGAAATCCCACTTGAGATCTGGGATTCATTCATTTGTTGTGCTATGAAATTTAGTTGGCAGCATTGCAATTCCAGCTTGCCTCATCTAAGTACAGTTAGGATCAACACATTAGTGCCTTGGTGTGTACAGTCCTATTACTGACTCTTTGCATTGAAATCCATTAAAATTTAATATGTCCTACTTAAGTATAAGTGGTCACAAATGATTCATAATGTTGAGGTAAGCTTTTGGTGAAAATAATTGTCAGTTGAAAGAACTTCCCTTAATGATCGTGCTTGTCACTGGGCTTTATTTCCTATATTGTTTGAGTCCTTGAGAGACCACAAGCAGAAATAAACTTCTAAAATCTGCACTAAGATAATTGTTCAAAACTATGGAAAAAGTGTTGCTGAAGGAGAAAGTGTACAGCCTCTGACTTTCCATTTCAGAAGACTCAATAGTAGCAAGTAAAAAAGTAAAAGTAAAACCTAGATAATTATTTTGAGAGGCTATAACAAATAATGTAATCTCTTTTTAAATAAACCCAAACTTAATAATGTAACGTAATCCTTTTATTTAAGGTGTGCTGCTAATGGGGAGTCAGTCTTATATGTCCAGTCATACTTTGGATTTCCACTTAACAGGTTTCCCTTACTTCCTTTAAGTTTTGGTTTCCTGTGCCGTTTCAAGAACAACCTATATGATGGAGTGCCTAGGTATTCGTACTGAGCTGTAGGCATTTGAAGAACATCATTAGCTCTGCAATTTAGATGACATTACTTTTCCTCTCCAGTCCCTATCTAGACAAGACCACCAGAAAATTACAGTGATTGTCTACTTTTCCTAAGTATAACCATGGCAAAGCATACCCATCCACAAAAAGGTGTTGGGAGAGAGATACTACTGAGTGATGAAGGCAGGGGGAGGTGGTGGAAAATAATTTCCAGGTCACCCCTCCTCTCTTAAAATGCTGAAAACAGGTTGTTTGGGAGCCTTTCCTTTTTTCCTTTTTTTTATTATATGTGTGTGTGCAACATTTCTCTTAAGTTGATTGTATTTCTTTTAACGGCATATATAGCTCAAGCCAGAATATGTCAAGGTTAATGGCTTATTCAGTGTCTTCTGACTGGAAGTAGCATCCTTTAGTCAGCAGAGATGCAACTGTTACACATCAGGAGATGTTGTGGCTGTTATTTCAGGTACTACAACCCATTTGTTTTGCATTTGCTGCTTTTCTTTGTTTTCTGGCACGTTTAACTTGACTAAACCTGACTCTTCTCTTATGCTGCCATAAATTAGATGCATCTTAGCTGAAATTGCTAGTGTTAAATTACTCTAAACTGTTCTGAGCAAGTGTGCCCAGAATGAGATAGTTATTTGCATGATTTTTTTTGTTATTACTGAATTTGAATTACAGCTTTTGAAGGGAAACTCTTACTCCATATTTTGCTTGGTCCTCAATTAAAAAAAAAAAAAAAATCACTTGCGCTATGACAGTATTAATGTTTTTTCTCAATATTTAGGTCTTATTTTAAAATGAAGTAAATGTGTTTGTGAATGTGGGATTGATTTCATCATTTTTATTATGTAGGCAGTATAAGTAAAATGTATGAGTCTGTGGAACTCTGTGGTGAATTAACCGTGCAAAAATATATATGTACATCACTAACACCACTTACAATGTATTTGCTCTTCCACCTTACCATAAAGGAGTCTAATAAATCTAAACCTAGTGAAAATTTCATATTTTGTACATGCAGAACTGATTTTTCAATTACTTCAGAGTTTTTTAGGGCCTAATCCAAATCCTGATGAAATCTATGGGAGTTTTTCCATAGACTTCAGTAAGCTTTGGCTCAGGCCCTCAGTTTTCAATTTTTCAAATAGATTTGCCAAAAAACTGCAGAGAGCCAGGCACTTGGAAAGTTTTTACTTGCAAAGTACAGCTGGTTTTGAATTGCACACAGAAAAGTTCCCAATGCTTTTTTTGAAACAAAAAAAATAGTTTTAAAGGTCTTATAACTTTAGTAGGTAAAAGAGTGGCTTTAACATTTGAAGCAAAACTTGCCTTGGGTCTTAGTCTAAGCATGACAAATTCTATACTGGAAGATTATTTTTAAAATGCATAACTACATGATAACAAAGCTTACAATGACAATCTTCTTATAAGTTTAGCTAAAATTTTCTTGGGTTGTGAGTTTCAGAGAGCCAGGGATGTCTGTCCTAATGATGTTGTTTTTTTTTTTTTTTTTGCTACAACGGAAAACTACACTGCAATTAAAAAATAATTCCCCAAGGTTAACTATGCCAGTTTGAGAGAGAGCTCTTGGACTTCAGGGCACGTATTATGCAGCCAGATCCATCTGGCGACGCAGGGCGGTTTTCATTGCCTCTGGGCGGTTGGATCACTGGACGTGGAGGTAGATGTGATTGGACAGGCTGGGCTTTAGAGACCATGGGGCACAGCCTGTTCCTCAGCAGGCATAGCTCATACGCTTGCATATCAGCCTAAGATTAAAATAGTGGCATTTTAAGGTAGCGTCTTGGGTTATGGATGGCAGTCAATGAGTGTAGAATTTCGCTCAATTTCCCTTGTTTTTTTCTTTTTTTTTTTTTTTTTTGAGTAGACAGGATGCAGATCTGGCTGCAGTAAAGCTCCTCAGTAGCTACCTTGTGAATTGCCTCCCCATGGTCTTGATGGCTTTTTCTTAGGGAGGAAAAGGTTGACATCTTCCTGAATCCAAATACTTGACATTGTTACAAAGCTGTGCATCATCAGTATTGAACTTGCAGATTTTTTTTCTTAGTTTTTAAAGAACGAGAGCATTTTGGAAGACCAGTTCGTGTTTATGACTGTTCCACTTTTTGTGAGCAGTCAGCTGTTACTCTGCTCATGAAACTGGTATGGGTAGTTCAGCTAGTGTTCATATGGTAAGTGAAGGTCCATAAATTCATGTTTCCCTTGCCCCGTGTTTATTCAGATTCACCCACCTCTAACACTTTCATCTGGTATTTGAGCTGGAAAATGTAATGAAATCAAACACGAGGTGCTTCACGACACTGGCAGATTTGAAAATTCTTTAAAATAGTTCTTTTTTTTTTTTTTCCTAATTGTGTCACTGGCTGAACCACAGTGGTGATAAGGGGGCAAGCAAAAGTGAAAAGCTACATAAACTTGAATCCCAAAAGTTTTGTTCTGATTCAGTTACACTTTGAGGCAAAGATTTAGCTTGCCCTCTGCTAATTAGAATGTTGTTAAAGCACTAATAAAAAATAATATGTAGTTAACTAAATAATGCTAAAGTACTTTCTTGTAGGATTATAAAAACCTTCAGCAAACTGCTAAAAACCGCAGGCTTGATGAGTTTCATGTGATTAATGTGGTAGGCTGCATATCTGTTGGGTGTTTGCTGTGTATTGTAAGTGCAAATACCGCAGCAGGGTGCATTGCCAATAGCTCTCTGCCTTTTGATGAAAGATGCACTTATATTAATTCCGACCTTAACCAAAGCTTGACTGTTATTCCACTTTAAGAAAACTAGTTAACTGTAAATTAGAGATATCACTGAAAGGGGTATTACTTCAAAGTTGGGATATGATTAGGGGGATGTTCCACTGTATTAATCGAGTTTCAATTTTAATGACCTACTGTCTTCTATGTAACAATAAGCAGCTGTGCCACACTCTGTGTTTCTAAGAGCATTTACTCAGCCTTTAAATTTACCATTAGAGATCAAAGAGAAGGTCTGGTGTATATGGATGATGAAGGATTCCTCAATTCAAATGGATGGCTGAACAGAAATAGTGCAACTAGAGGGTAATAAATATTATGAACAACCTTTTTTAATGTAAATTATGTGGTGCTGAACTATATTAAATTTTATAGCTGCACTGAGAAATCTTTCATGATTATCTTAAAACTGTATCAGAGTACTGATAAGCATGTGTTTCCTCTAGCACTTTTTTCAAAGAAACTTTTCAGTCAAAACTGAGGGGTTTTTAAGTAAAAATAATTGCTGGTGACATTCTTGAAAGCAGCTTAGAAATAAATGGATACTTGAATTACATATAGGAATTTGTGGAGGACATTTCAGAGTAAAGTCTGGCTAAATGATCAGACTGTTTCCTTCCAATCTTAAAATCTATTTAAATAGATATGAATTAGTAATTCATGGTTTTTATCTTCTCTAAAATGGAGAGGGTTTCTTGTAACCGGAGTATTCATTAGGGGTATTAGGTTACTGTTCAGGGATACTTAAATGAAGTTATAAACTGACATTCTCATTTGAGTCAGGTCATTGATGAAGCAGGCAATAATGTGACAGGAGTTACGCCGAAGATTAAAGTTAGTGGAATAAATTATGTTAGATATCCTGGGTCTGATTACGTTCTTGTTGAGAAGAA
Source organism: Calonectris borealis (assembly GCF_964195595.1). Taxonomy (NCBI): domain Eukaryota; kingdom Metazoa; phylum Chordata; class Aves; order Procellariiformes; family Procellariidae; genus Calonectris; species Calonectris borealis. The sequence goes on from NC_134313.1 coordinate 116,886,871, forward strand.
GGAAATTCTATGGGGTAATGTAAAGTAGAATCCAACCAGATATGATGAGGTGATTAAAGAGGTTAAGCTCTAGCAAGGGCCATATCTATGTTATAGATAGGATTTTCCTTTGCTCCTATGATTCTATCCTAAAAGTCCTTCTGAAAGTAAGACAGGTTCTTGTGATGCCTGTGGCAGTAAACAACTGCCATGTTTCCCTACAAAGGCACTGTATTGGCAGAATTAATACTTTGCAATACTTCCCCAGTCTGAGGAGAACAAATTAACCAGTTCTGCTTGATTATTTCATTTAATTAGTTATCAAGGGAAAAATGCTTGTTGTACAATCTTACAACAGATTTCTCAAAAATTTCCAAATAAAAAGTACTGGTATCTATGTCAAAAGAGAGCCTTTATTTTTGGTTGTCTTTGCAGCATGTTAAAAACAGAGTTTTGTTCTAGTTTAGTGTAAAATTGATTCTCATGTGGATAACTTGATTCTCTCTGGCTATTGAATTGCATATACATGAGATCATTTTGGTTAGCGTAGTTACATGTATATTGTAAACCCTGTGAAGAAATATAAGAGCTGTTCAGTTATACTATTTGTGGTTAGTGTACTTTGAATTTGGGTCCATGCTATGCAGAAGATATTCCTTCAAGTATGTACTTTGTGATTCACTGAAAAATAGGAAGCTTTCTGCAACACAATATTGCCAAACTGAGAAAGCACTTCATTTCTTGGTTCAAACTGTTCCTTTTTAATGCAGGTATGCCACTTCAGCAGCTATGAACATCAGCGGTTGGTAACAGGTGGTGAGGCAGTGATAATTATTCATTTGCAGACCAGTGGTAAGGTTATGCTAAGGAGAGCTTTGGTACATCTGGCTCTTTGCCAAGATGAAAGAAAGATCTTTGTTGTGGATGCTGTTTGATTATGCTGTAATATTTTTGGCAAGTCAACAGTTTACTTTGGTAGAATGAAAAAGGAATAGTTATAGAGGTATATACAATTAAGACTCACCATGGTAGGTTGCATTAAGAAATTATTGGCAGGCACAGCAGTCTGGTCCTTCTGAACAGCGAAATATTGTTTTGATCAACAAGATAAGGGTGAAATCCTGGCCGCATTGAAGGTACTGGGAGTTTTGCCATTGACTTGATTTAGTCAGGATTTCTCCTGTTTACTTGACAGTACTATATGTTACTGTTTTACTCGTATGCAGTGGTTGGTAGCCTTCTGACTTAGCAGAACGCCTGAGAGCGAACTCTGAAGCAGACTTCTTTTATAAGTACCTTCAAAGTTTGAATTCACTTCAGGTGGATCTTCCTTCAGTGTTTGGACAAAAAGGAAGGTACAGAAGATGTTTTTTAGCTCATTGCAGATTTGGTGTTAGTAGAAGGGAAAACACAAATACCCAATTATGTTCTGGGAGGAAAAAAAAAATTAGAGGATTGTAAAAGCCTCATTTTTTCTTCTAACTTTGGTGCAGTGATGGCAGTGCTATCGTTTTGTGTTCCTGACAAGTACAGAGATAAAAGTATAAAGAAAATATGAAAATTACATTGACTCATTTATGTTAATTCCTACTGAGCACAAAGTAGAAAACATTCAGCATGTAGTATTAATAGCTGTACCAAAACCTTTGCAAAGGCTGACTTTGGCAACTGCCACAAAATGTGAACTTGAAATACTATATTTCCCCTAGTATTTTTTTTTTGGTTGAAATCTTCAAATGAGGAGAAGCTAAGGATCTCTTGGGGAAGACAAGAACTACAAAGAATTTGAATGTACCTTATTAATTACAATTATAATTGCACATTACATTTGATGCAACTCAAATACAAAGAATCTAATGATACATTATTGCATACACCATAGGCTGTAACAGAAAGGGCCTGTTGTGTGATTGGTGCTTAACAAATTCAGCCATTTAGCTGGTGCACAAAAAATACCACAAGTGTTAGAGAGTTCACAGGATAAAATGAACAGTCTGCTGTAAGTAGCATTTCATGTTAAAAAAAGTGCAGATGCTGCTGCAAGATGTATTATATTTCCATAATCAGTGATAGATAACAAGAATTGTTTAACAATCCATATCCTTATATGTGCACTTAAGCTATGGGCAGATCAATAAAAAAGCATTAAGCCTGGTGCCAGCTGAAAATATTATACCTGCAGGCTATTTGGCTACATAACGGAAACTAAATCTGGATTTCAGTAACTCTATTTAGGCAAATCATTATCTAGGCAATGTCTTTTCCAATTTCTCTTTTAGTTCTGGGTCATTTGGAAAGGGAAAGTCTATACTCAGTCAATGGAGTTTCTTGTTTAGTATTTCTAACAAATAATTCTTCTATATATGAAGGAAATATAGCTAGTGTCTTAATGTAAATGTTGTAGTGCTTCATAGTAATAATCATTTAATCACTTTATCTTATATTTAAAGTTATTCCTGAGTCCATCTGTGAAACGGTGATTAGTTATATGTAGAAGAAATCTTCATGAGCATGTGTTGAAATGACTGCTCAATTAAGATAAGCTTTCTCAAGTCTTTAAGGTCCTATAATGTATTGTCATGTACTCATAGAGTGTTGAGGGATGTGTTGCATTCTAGATACTGGTCTGTTTTCATAAATTTTACATGAGGAAGAAAGTACATTGACCTGTAGGGAACTGTTTGTTGAATATGAAATCATGAACAAAATTTGAAGTTTCAGAACAGGTCAGAGTTAAAAACCTTTTAAACATGATCAGAGTGGACACTGAATCCTCAACATGAACTCTTTCACTCTCAAGACAGGCTACTATTGCTCTGCTTTATTTGGTGTTGTAGACATGACCAAATTAAAGCAAAGGGACAGAGAACACTTTTTTAACCAATGAAATATATCCTTGGCCTTTGGTCATTCTGTGTATGAAGTCACTAAGTTTATTTTATGGAGGGGAGCCAAGACAACTTACAGTGTGTTTCAATCATTTTGAGTAGGCAAAAGAATCGGAATGCCACAGATATTCAGTGAGCTTGGCTATACAACAAATTCTTTATAAGACACAGACTTTTAATGCAAGGAAATTAAATAGCATGATGTTTACATAGTGGGATTTTTTTTGTGCGGTATGTGGTTTGTGGCAGTTTTGGTGGGTGTTTTTTTAATAGAAATTGTCTTCCATCAAGTTATTTCTTTTAATGAAGGAACTCATATCTTACTGAAGTCAGGATGAATGTTGGTGCTGTCAGAGTAAAAGTTGATATCAAGTGAGACCAAAAAAAAAATCAGTCAAAAAGATGTAACCGATTTTTCATATGAAATATTTCTGCTATCTAATGATATAAAGAGGATAATATTTGAAGTCTCTGTAGTCAATTTGACTCCAAAATGTTTAGAATAACTTTAAATATTGTCCACATTGTGGGGACTAAGAAATTGCTCATGCTGTTATTAAACTTTTGTTAAAACACACTGTCAAAAGAAGTTAATATAAAAGATCATAGGTTTGATGGCAGCAAACTACAGGTAGATGATCTTTGGTTTGCCACTCACATACAGGTATTTGGACTTAAGTTAGTTTCTTTCGAGTGATGTACAAATAGAGAAGAAAAGTATACATGATATGTTAGTGCTGTAGCTAGAGGATTTAAAGAAAGAAGAGGTGGAATTTAAAAAGAACCAGTAAAGGAGGAGTGACATTGCTGAAGTATAGGAGCAGCAGCAGCCATGGTGCTATTTTAATCAGTAGCTTCACAGGGAAAAGTCCACCAAATAATTTATAGCATATCCATATTTGCAAAAACCTAGCTTCATTTGAAAATGGTTTTAGACAGTAAAAGCCAATTTCAAATAATGTTTAACTTGACCTTCCAAACCAATTAGTGTTTATAGTCTAGAATTAAGGATTCTAGCATGTTCTTTTTGTCTAGTTCTGTAACATGGTGTATTGGGTTTGCGTGGCAAAGTTTGGTAGTGGGGGGGCACCAGGGGTGGCTTCTGTGAGAAGCTGCTAGAAGCTTCCCACATGTTCGACAAAGCCAATGCCAGCCAGCTCCGAGACAGACCTGCCGCTGGCCAAGGCCAAGCCCATCAGCGACAGTGGCAGCGCCTCTGTGATAACATATTTAAGAAGGGGAAAAATGCTGCTGTGCAACAACCTGCAGCTGGAGAGAGGAGTGAGAATACGTGAAAGAAACAACTCTGCAGATGCCAAGGTCAGTGAAGAAGGAGGGGGAGGAGGTGCTCCAGGTGCCGGAGCGGAGATTCCCCTGCAGCCCATCGTGAAGACCATGGTGAGGCAGGCAGTCCCCCTGCAGCCCATGGAGGTTAATGGTGGAGCAGATATCCACCTGCTGCCCATGGAGGACTCCACGCTGGAGCAGGTGGATGCGCCTGAAGGAGGCTGTGCTCTTGTGGGAAGCCTGCTCTGGAGCTGGAGGTCGTGAAGAACTGCAGCCCATGGAAGGACCCACAGTGGAGAAGTTCATGGAGGACTGTCTCCCGTGGGAGGGACCCCACGCTGGCGCAGGGGAAGAGTGTGAAGAAGGAGCGGCAGAGACAACATGTGATGAACTGACCGCAAGCCCCATTCCCCTGTGCCACTCGGGCGAAGAGGTAGAGAAAATCCAGAGTGCAGTTGAGCCCAGGAAGAAGGGGAGGATGGGGGGAAGGTGTTTAGACCTTGGGAGAACATGTTTAATGTTTAAAACATGTTTAGACATGTTTTAGGCCTTGGGAAATTCTTTATTGTAGTTTGAAGCTCTAGTTACTAACTGGATTGTTTATGGCTTTCATAAACAAGCCTAGCTTGTTGCTGAAAAGCCTCTATATTGATAAATCTGTCACTTAAGTGTCACTGAATTATCTTTGGAAAAAACATTATTTTTTTAAGATTAATATCACTATAAATGAGAAAAAAGTTGTACTATTTAGGAAGTCTAAAATATTCAGCCTCACAATTAAGGAAAGGTTGATCTTTCCATACTACACTGCAGGGAAAATGGCATATTTGAGGCAAATAGAGAATCAGATGTTTTATTGATCAGATATAGAAAGCCTTCAGAAATTCTATAGGGTAGATACTGTAGGTAGTAAATACTAAATTCAAATTGTGTGACAAAATCTGTCTTTAAGTGACAGGTTCTTATGCGTAAGATCTCATTTATGATTTCCATTGTGGATCATAGGGAGAACATTGAAACTGAGACCCAGTCATGTTGCTGTTTTTTCCTGTGCAAAAAGTGCTGTGTTATGAAGCATGTATATATTAGATAAGATTATTGACGATAAGAGATTTCGATTACACTCAAAGAAGGTCAGAATGCAGTGGTACTCAACAGGCTTGTGATTTTGCTCCCCAAGATAAATGAGAAAAAACCCTGCTTATTGACACTTTCATTATTTCACATCATTACTTCATTTTGATGTTAAGAAGTCCTCTCAAAGACCCTTTGTCAGGCCCGCCCTCTTCTTGCTGCATGCCCAAGAGCTTTTTTTGACTACCACATTCACTGGAAGACATTTCTTTCACCAAGTCCTGCATCACCAGCTTTCTCACCAGCCCAAAAGCAAAGTGTGGGAAAACTTGCTCTTTAGACATGCCATATAATTAATACACACTGTGTTGGAGTTATTGCAGAAGTATTGAAGTCCTGCACTTACATGGAATGGAGTGCTGCCTCCTCTGTATATACTTGTGTTGCATTGCTGGAGTTATTTTTGATCTGTTTTCATGTTTAAGAATGGAGGACTTTTTAAAGGAAGGCTTAGGTGGGACCTCACACTTCTTGAAGGTCCCTTTCTTGAAGGAAAGGAAGTAGGAGGGAAGTCAGAACACTGGGAATTTGTCTGACATGTAACATGGTAAAATCTCTTTTTCTGTGTCAAATACTGGAACAGGTTGCCCAGAGAGGTGGTGGAAAGTCTCTTTTGAAGAAACTTGAAACTCCTTTTGATAAGTCCCAGAGCAACCTGATCTAGCTGGACCTGCTCTGATTAGGAAGTTGAATTAAGCGACCTCCAGAGGTCCCTTACAACAAATTATTTCATGATTCTCATGATTAGCCTTTGTGCGTTTTACTGTTGTGTTTTCCGCTAGATAAGTTTCTAGATATGATGTATCACACAACTTCAGGTGTACTTTTGTGCTAGCACAGAGGAGATAATGGGGACCAAAAAATAGGATGATAGAATGAACTTCTTATTTTATTGAAGGCTCATGTGATTGGCTTAAAATAGTTGTAAAGCTGCAGCTTAAGATTCAGTTTTATCACTAGAGGAGAAAGAAATATTTTTACTTTTAAAAAAGAGGTATGCAGGCATGGAACAATATTATACAAATCAGTAAAAAGCAGCTCTAAACTTGTTTCCTCTCTTTTTTTCTTGATTGGTGTGATTGTGCAAAGCAATCTGTAAAATTCTGTCATTTCAATTCGTTCTTCTCTCCAGTATCAGCTTACTTGTCTAATACTTTTAGTTGTATTTTGAATAGAATATTTGATCCTTTAGTCTTTAGGTTGCTTTGTATAGCTTCCTTGCAGAGAAGGTAGATGTTTCTAAGTTATGTTTTATTTAAACTATGCATTAGAAGATTTCTGTTTAATTTGACATAGACTTTCTTTATCATGTACTAATGTTGTACAAACCCAGGAAAAACATGATTTGGAGAGGAAGGGAAGTAGGGGCTACCCTTGTCATACAACTTTCACTTTGTACTTTAGCAGATTTCAGGGTACCCAGTCACAGTTACAAAACTAGGTTTTTTTTTAAAATTAGTAACCCCTTGTCCTAGTCAGGCTACAAGATGATCCTTAAAAACCAGAGAGTTGACTGAGAGAATTAAAAAAGCATAAGGCATAAAAGTAGCTGACTGAGAGCATCTCTGTGTTCTACTTGCTCTGTCACTTACTTTATTTATTGTCTTGGACAGTAACAGTAATGTCAGCTTTTAAATAAGATGAAACAGAGCAGTTAATCCTGTGCCTTCCCATATAAAAAGCCACTTTGTTTCAGACATAGCATTTTATTGTAAAAACAGACCTTGCTTTTTACCAAAAAAGCAGGTTGGATTTGAACACTGTTCTCCCTAAATATCCATTATCTTCTAGTGGACGTAATTCATTTGATGACGTTAGCCAAACTGTGTCTCTTCCTCCTCCCTGAAAAGTTCAGTGCCAAGGTTCTACTGAGTTATAAGAGGTTTTTGGGAGCGTGGTTTCTCATATCTTCTTTGGTAGAAAGGTACTTGGCAGTCTTGTAAAGTTGGTTCTCTTTAAGGTTTATCACGTGAAGCACACCAATCTCCTGGCTACTTCTGAAAATACTTGCAGAAGATACTACACAAAGTGTTTGCTTCTATGAATTAAGTCCTTAATTCTTAAGAAGAAAGGTCCAAAGTAACGCCAGTAATGGAACATCACTTTTATCTTTCAGTTGTATCATTTTTGTACCATTTGAACGCTATTGATGATAGTAAAATAGCATGATTTACACAGATATAGGTGTGGTACTAGTGGAATAATGAAATTCTATGCAGTTTATAGAGTAAAATTTGCTGAATAGGAAGTTCTTCTAAACAAAGGAAGAAATTCTGTCTGTAGGATAAGATGTAATTTTGAAGTATTATGTGTAGTTCTGTGCTCATTTCCTCTAAATAAACTAGATTAATTGAATGGCAGAATGATACTAAATGGAGCCAAAGTTGCCTTTTTTGATTCCTCCTAAAATAAATCCCAGAGATTTTAATGTTGTAAAAGGTTGAGCTCACACAAGATAATACTTGGATTTATTTGGTCAGTGGAGTATATAGTAAATGAAGTATTAAATACTAGTGGGATTAAAGTAAATTTAAGTAATGTATGTTTCTTACTGCAGTATTGGAGCAAAGATAGGTTATTATAATTTGATTTGTTCTTAGCTCCTAGTACAATTAATAAAAATCATAGTTGGTCATTAAATAAAAGTGACTTTTTTTAAACTAAACAAATAGAATGTTACTCAGGTTTTACATGTTATGGACAAATCTGATATTTGGGTACAACTGAGAAAGTAGAAATTTACAATACATGAAAACAATGTGTTATCTTTGATATAATTAACAGAAAAGCAAGTATTTTCAGCAAATGTTGCATTTCAAGTGTGGAAGGGAACTTCTGCGTTATAAGAAAGAGAATTCTCTTTCTCTCTTATGAATACTTTGATTTCCTAGACTCCTAGTGCCCAAAGGATCTATATGCTGTTTATCTTGGAAAGGCACCAGATAGATGTTTATTGAGTTTATTTCAATAACATTAAAAGAGGATGCTTGTATCCATGTTTATTTCATCACTTGAGTTGCTTATTTCCAAGTAGTATCTGGAGATACAGAAGAACAGAGGCTAGTTCATTACTCTCTTAAAAATACAATGTCTGATTACTTATATTAAATTTCAGGACTTGGCATTTTACATTTTATAGTCCAGTGTCTCTCCAAATGTAAATTTAGTAAGCTTGCTTGCCAAATACTTTTGGGAACTAGAATTGTCAGAACTAGAGTTTTTAGGTGTTTACAATATCACTGCTGGTTTTTTAATGAAATATTTTCAATGATACTTTGGTCCCAGAATCTTTACATTTTTTATTTTCTATTGTGAAGTAATAGTTTACTTCCTACAGCTGGTTAAAGTAGCCAGGTAGCCTATTTTTAGTGGTGTCGTATGTTCACTTTGAATGCTGTGAAAATATTGTTAGATAAATAGAGAATGGTAATTCATTAATGTCCTAATGATTAGATAACTACTTGTAATTAGATAACAGATAATTGGATAATTTCAGAATACTAATAGATAAATTTATATCTATTTTGTCCTGTATTCCCTATATCTTCTATTTGGAGGGGTGGCGGGGAGGGGGAAAGGAAGAAAAGAAATTCCTGGTTCAGAAACTCCATCTCTGTGTTAGAATAAGGTAATTTAGTCCCATTCATAAATACAATTGTTTACCTCCATGGTTTCTGTTCGGGGGTTGTTCAAAGCCCTTGCTCTCTTGGTAGTCAGAAACCTAATTTCAAGTAAAAATTAATTTATGATCAATTCCTTCTTGTTCTAGCAGTGTCTTTTATTTTGCCAGACACTAAGGATTTCTGGCCTAATTGCATTATTGGTAAAGATCAGTCTGTTCCATTTTTAGTCGTCTTAGCTAAGCAAGACTGGTCATCTGCTCATGTGTCAAAAAGGTAAGTGATCTTAGTAACCTTCAGATGAATTTTTCCACGTTTATTTAAACTGTCATGAACATGGTAACAAAAATTGAACACAGTATTCCAGATATCTTACCAGTGTCTTGTTCAATAGTATTACTGCTTTCTTGATCCTTATTTGGAACATTGTCAGGTGGATTTCAGAATTGCATTCACCTTTTTCCTGGTCATCACACAGGAGGCTTTTTCTTTTATCATCCTGTGGTTATTTCTGTGGGGTTTGTATCTCCTTTCATTTCCATAACAAGAGCATTTCTGATAATATTAATTCCTCTCATAATAGTAAAGCAACTGCAATTGCTATTGAAATCTGATCATGGTATTTTGTAGCTAAAATTTGACATTTTGTGTATTAAATTACTTTATAATGCTTTTCCAAATTGACCAATTCTGTATAACTACTCTTTCAGTAGCCCATCACAATATGAAGTGTTACTCTACCACTTTAATTTTGCCTTTCTGAGCAACATATATCCTTCAGTACCTACGTTTGAATCCCAGTTACTAGTTCACTGTCTTCCGTTATCCACAGTATATCTGATATTGCATCTGATGTCAGTAGTTTTTGTTCCTGTATTCTCTTGCCCAAAATCATGCATTAGCGTACATCTCAAATGCTTTTTATTTGATTTCACTTAGTTTCTGATCTGGATTAGGTATAAACCCCTCATTAACTGTTTTTGTCTGATTACTGCTCCATCAAGGCTGTCTCAAACATCCAGAAGACCCTGCATAACAAGGTCTCATGCAGCAAATTGCATTATCTTTTATTTCATGTTCACAGCTGGGACAAAAATCCAATTTTCACTAACCTGCATTACTGAGCTTCCTCTTGCTGTTAAGAGCTTGTAAACAGTGTTTTGCTTAGGTCAATATGCCTCAATCTACTTGAAGGTAAATAGTTGTCTGTTCCTCTGAACTAGTCAAAGAATACTCACCTTGAAAGTCTTGCAGTATGATTGTGTGACAGAACACTTTTGTAACTCATAGGTTACAAAACTGCAAACCATGCCACAAACATGGCTACATGCCTCTTCAACTTCCGACTGCAGGGAATGAGGACTTTCTCTTTCTTCACTAATAAGTCCAAAACTTGTGTGTGTATACATATACGCCAGAAGAAACGTGGCGACCCAGACGGAGCCCCTACGCAAACACACATCTGTCCAGGCCTCCGGCTGCAGGGAGTGCCTGAGGCTGTCCCTGGTACAGGAGGGCAGCAGAGACGACGCCTGCGTGCGTTGCGACCAGGTGGATGATCTGCTCAGCCTGGTGGCAGAGCTGAAGGAGGAAGTGGAGAGGCTAAGGAGCATCAGGGAGTGCGAGAGAGAGATAGATTGGTGGAGCCGCACCCTGCCATCCCTGAGGCGAGGGCAGCACACGGAGGCTCCGCAAGAAGCGGAGGAACCCCTGCCCTCTTGCCACCAGGCAGAAGGAGGAGACCCAGGCGACGGAGGGGAATGGACACAGGTCCCTGCTCGGGGCGCCAGGCGAACCCCCGGCCGGCCTTCCTCGCCTCAACCTTCCCAGCTGCCCCTACACAACAGATACAGGGCTCTGGAACTTGAGGGCCAGACAAACGAGGACGAAGATGAAGGCCCATCCAGGGGGTTGCCCGAGGAGAGGCAACCAGCCCCACAAATTACGACTGCCTCCGCTAAGAAAAAAAGGAGGGTAATTGTCATTGGTGATTCCCTTCTGAGGGGGACCGAGGGCCCAATTTGTCGGCCGGACCCATCCCACAGGGAAGTCTGCTGCCTCCCTGGGGCCCAGGTGAAGGACATTACTAGCAAACTCCCTAGTCTCGTGCAGGCCTCCGATTACTACCCGCTACTGGTTATACAGGCTGGCAGTGAGGAGGTTGCAGGGAGAAGTCCCGAAGGGATCAAAAGGGACTTCAGGGCGCTGGGGCGACTGGTGGGAGGATCGGGAGCACAGGTAGTGTTTTCCTCGATCCCTTTAGTGGCGGGGCGGAACACCGAAAGGAACAGGAAAACTCATCGGATCAACACGTGGCTCAGGGGCTGGTGCCATCAACAGAATTTTGGCTTCTTTGACCACGGGGAGGTTTACATGGCACCGGGCCTGCTGGCGACGGACGGAGTTCAGCTGTCTCGCAGGGGGAAAAGGATTCTCGCGTGTGAGTTGGCCGGGCTCATCGAGAGGGCTTTAAACTAGATTCGAAGGGGGACGGGGATAAAACCAGGCTCTCTAGAGAAGAGCCTAGGGACCGCACGCCATTGTCGGGGGAGAAATCGGCAGCCCAGCTCAAGTGCATCTATACCAATGCACGCAGCATGGGCGGCAAACAGGAGGAGCTGGAAGCCATTGTGCAGCGGGGTAGATATGACTTAGTCGCCATCACGGAAACGTGGTGGGATGAGTCGCACGATTGGAGTGCTGCAATGGACGGCTATAAGCTTTTCAGAAGGAACAGGCGAGGAAGGAGAGGCGGTGGAGTAGCCCTGTATGTTAGGGAATGCTTCGACTGTCTAGAGCTCAATGATAGTGATGACGAGGTCGAGTGCTTGTGGGTAAGGATGAGGGGGAAGGCCAACAAGGCAGATATCCTGCTGGGGGTCTGTTATAGACCACCTGGCCAGGAAGAGGAGGCAGATGAAATATTCTACCAGAGGCTGGCAGAAGTCTCCCAGTCGCTAGCCCTTGTTCTCGTGGGGGACTTCAACTTTCCGGATGTCTGCTGGAAATACCACACGGCAGAGAGGAAACAGTCGAGGAGGTTCCTGGAGTGTGTGGAGGATAACTTCCTGACGCAGCTGGTAAGCGAGCCCACCAGGGGAGATGCCTCGCTTGACCTGCTGTTCACGAACAGAGAAGGGCTGGTGGGAGATGTGGTGGTCGGAGGCCGGCTTGGGCTTAGCGACCATGAAATGGTAGAATTTTCGATACTTGGTGAAGTAAAGAGGGGGGCCAGCAAAACCGCTACCATGGACTTCCGGAGGGCGGACTTTGGCCTGCTCAGGACACTGGTCGAGAGGATCCCTTGGGAGACGGTCCTGAAGGGCAAAGGGGTCCAGGAAGGCTGGACGTTCTTCAAGAAGGAAGTCTTAAAGGCGCAGGAGCGGGCTGTCCCCATGTGCCGCAAGAAGTACGGGCGGGGAAGGCGACCGGCCTGGCTGAACGGGGAGCTCTGGCTGGGACTCAGGGAAAAAAGGAGAGTTTATCACTTGTGGAGGAAGGGTCAGGCAACTCAGGAAGAGTACAGGGATCGCGTTAGGTCGTGCAGAGAGGAAATTAGAAAGGCAAAAGCCCGGCTAGAACTCAACCTGGCCACTGTCGTGAGAGACAACAAAAAATGCTTTTATAAGTATGTTAATGACAAAAGGAGAGCCAAGGAGAATCTCCATCCTCTATTGGATGCGGGGGGGAACGTTGCCACCAAGGATGAGGAAAAGGCTGAGGTACTCAACGCCTTCTTTGCCTCAGTCTTTAGTAGTCAGAATGGTTATCCTCAGGGTACTCAGCCCCCTGAGCTGGAAGACAGGGACGACAAGCAGGATAAACCCCCCATAATTCAAGAGGATGAAGTTCATGACCTGCTATGCCACCTGGATGTTCACAAGTCTATGGGGCCGGATGGGATCCACCCGAGGGTTCTGAGGGAGCTGGCGGAGGAGCTTGCCGAGCCGCTCTCCATCATTTACCAGCAGTCCTGGTTAACTGGGGAAGTCCCGGACGACTGGAGGCTCGCCAATGTGACTCCCATCTACAAGAAGGGCCGGAAGGAGGATCCGGGGAACTACAGGCCGGTCAGCCTGACCTCGGTGCCGGGGAAGATCATGGAGCGGTTGGTTTTGAGGGTGCTCACGAGCCATGTCCGGGACAACCAGGGGATCAGGCCCAGCCAGCACGGGTTCATGGAAGGCAGGTCCTGCTTGACCAACCTGATCTCCTTCTATGACCAGGTGACCCGCCTCGTGGATGAGGGAAAGGCAGTGGATGTGGTCTACGTGGACTTCAGTAAGGCCTTTGACACTGTCTCCCACAGCATTCTCCTAGAGAAGCTGGCGGCTCACGGCCTAGACAGGTACACTCTTCGCTGGGTAAAAAACTGGCTGGACGGCCGAGCCCAGAGAGTTGTGGTGAACGGAGTTAAATCCAGTTGGCGGCCGGTCACGAGCGGTGTTCCCCAGGGCTCAGTTTTGGGGCCGGTCCTGTTCAATATCTTCATCAATGATCTGGACGAGGGGATCGAGTGCTCCCTCAGTAAGTTTGCAGACGACACCAAGTTGGGCGGGAGTGTTGATCTGCTGGAGGGTAGGAAGGCTCTGCAGAGGGACCTGGACAGGCTGGATCGATGGGCCGAGGCCAACTGTATGAGGTTCAACAAGGCCAAGTGCCGGGTCCTGCACTTCGGCCACAACAACCCCAGGCAACGCTACAGGCTTGGGGAAGAGTGGCTGGAAAGCTGCCCAGAGGAAAAGGACCTGGGGGTACTGGTTGACAGCCGGCTGAACATGAGCCGGCAGTGTGCTCAGGTGGCCAAGAAGGCCAACGGCATCCTGGCCTGTATCAGAAATAGTGTGGCCAGCAGGAATAGGGAGGTGATCGTGCCCCTGTACTCGGCACTGGTGAGGCCGCACCTTGAATACTGTGTTCAGTTTTGGGCCCCTCACTACAAGAAGGACATGGAGGTGCTGGAGCGCGTCCAGAGGAGGGCAACGAAGCTGGTGAAGGGCCTGGAGCACAAGTCTTATGAGGAGCGGCTGAGGGAACTGGGGTTGTTTAGCCTGGAGAAGAGGAGGCTGAGGGGAGACCTCATCGCACTCTACAACTACCTGAAAGGAGGGTGTAGCGAGGTGGGTGTTGGTCTCTTCTCCCAAGTAACTAGCGATAGGACAAGAGGAAATGGCCTCAAGTTGTGCCAAGGGAGGTTTAGATTGAACATTAGGAAAAATTTTTTTACTGAAAGAGTGGTCAGGCCTTGGAACAGGCTGCCCAGGGAAGTGGTGGAGTCACCATCCCTGGAGGTATTTAAAAGACGTGTAGATGAGGCCCTTAGGGACATGGTGTAGTGGGCATGGTGGTGTTGGGTTGACGGTTGGACACGATGATCTTAGAGGTCTTTTCCAACCTGTATGATTCTATGATTCTATGATTCTATATAAATATATAGCGTGTATATATGTGTCTGCACGCTTGCACGTTCAGCTTGAAGAATACTTCTTCATATATGTGCTCCAGGAAATACAAGTGTTTTAAATGGGAATAGGAGCAAAACATTTCTCTAAACTTTTTAGTATGATGAATACCAGGAAGGTTTGGTATCAAGATTACAACAGTCAATTTTAGTCTGTCTCCTTTCAATGTACACTGCAGAAAGCTTAGAGACTGCATAAAGACAATATTGTGAAGGCTTTTTTGACAAGCACGCTCCAGAGATCCCAGCTGCTCTGAACATTGACTTTCAGGTGTTCTCTTGGGGTGTGTTGGCAGATAGAAACCAAACTGGCAGTAGAAATTCATTTGAATACACTTTTAGAAAAAATAGTTAGGAAAGTGTTTATCAAAGGGAGCGTTACCTGTTTAAGTTTTTGATGTAAATTAGTAAAAAAGTCTAAAGATCTAGTAGCCTCCTTACCACTGTGTGTTACCAAAACAATGCAATAAATACAGGCTTTACAGAATTGGAAGAATGTCTTGCTGAAAACAAAATATTTGGTATAGAATTCTTTATATATTTCATATATATATCCTAATACATATATATGTATATTTATGTGCATATTATGTGCATATGTATATTTATGTGCACAAGAAGGACATGGAGGTGCTGGAGCATGTCCAGAGAAGGGCAACGAAGCTGGTGAAGGGTCTGGAGCACAAGTCTTATGAGGAGCGGCTGAGGGAACTGGGGTTGTTTAGTCTGGAGAAGAGGAGGCTGAAGGGAGACCTCATCGCGCTCTACAACTACCTGAAAGGAGGTTGTAGCGAGGTGGGTGTTGGTCTCTTCTCCCAAGTAACTAGTGATAGGACGAGAGGAAATGGCCTCAAGTTGCGCCAAGGGAGGTTTAGATTGGACATTAGGAGAAATTTCTTTACTGAAAGAGTGGTCAGGCCTTGGAACAGGCTGCCCAGGGAAGTGGTTGAGTGACCATCCCTGGAAGTATTTAAAAGACGTGTAGATGAGGTGCTTAGGGACATGGTGTAGTGGGTATGGTGTGTTGGGTTGATGGTTGGACGCGATGATCTTAGAGGTCTTTTCCAACCTTAATGATTCTATGATTCTATATATGTAAAACAAAACTAATAATGACAAAACCCTTGCATATTCCTCTCGCTCCCCAAAAGGGTAGTATGAAATTGAGTTTGTTACTGAATGAAAATATGTTAATGACAGTATATTCTATAACTTCTACTGCTGCTGTGTTTAAGCATTTTGAAAGAAAACTTTTTCTAGTTATGCTAAATGAAAGCTGAATATGGGAAAGAGGATGTGAGATTCAGTCAACAAAAAACACCAGGTGTTATGTGAGGCAGTGTACTCTGAAAAATACAATGATTTTTATGGTTATGGTGTTTGTCAAGAGTTTATATCCCCTTGAAAAGTTCTTGTTATAAGCTGATTTTTTTTTATGCTGTTACATATGGAAGTCCTCCAAGCACTACAAAACTCAGTAACAATTACCTTTCCCAACACATACCAGAACACAGAGCATGTTTTTCAGCCAGTCCGTGCTCATCAGGTGAATAGATTGTTGGATAGAACAGTACACTTATGTGGTCGAAGCATGACTGTCATCATTCATCCTTTGTTCATAGTGAGTAACAAATGACTTTTGGTAGATATTGAATGGCGTTATATAGTTTAATGTTATTGCATTCTCAGTCCTGCGTTAGTAAGGGTACTACTGAATGTTGATTTTGATTGTGTTCTTGGCTGAATGTCCAATAATGCTTCTTTAATGAAAACAGCTGTTAGATCTGTTCTTAGCAATGTGTTTCCCAATGCCATTCATATGACTTGCATTCCACATGCAGTGAACCTCATCCTGGAAGAATGGCCAAGACAACTTGACAGTTTGCTGTTGCTCCCATAAAAAGGATATACTGCCAAAGTACCCTGACCTTCTTAAGTCAAGATTTTATGCATTCAGGCGTGTTCAAAATATTTAAATGGGCTACAAGCTCAAACAGAAAGCACACAATTGGTGCAAATTATCTCTGCATAGCTCTCAGTGCAAATAGTGGCAACTTATTGCAGGAATTTATGAACTGGAAGTTTTGTTAAGAAACATTTCAATAAGACAAGAGTAAAGCACAACAACAGTCTGGTATGTCTCTGTGTACTCCCATTGAAAATATTTATTGGTGATCTTCAATGACCTTGGACTGCATGTTCAATTGGTGTAATTTTTCATTAATTTATTATTCTAATGGAATGTAATACAGAAATATTTTCCATCATTTCCTTGAATTTGGTTATGTCAAATCAGGCACAAAACAATGACATTTTGTGACTGCACAATTGTAGCCACACTATTAGACTTAAGTCCTATGTTCTGAAATCTATAACTGATTAATTAGCAACTCTGCATTTTGCTAGTGAATATCTGAACTAAACCTGGACTGTTTTCTACTGTGAATTGTAACTATGTTACAGACATCCATTATCAGACACCCATTTAGCAAAAAAAATCCTCCTTGCTCTCTCCTTGCTCTCTCCTTGCTCTCTCCTTGCTCTCTCCTTGCTCTCTCCTTGCTCTCTCCAATGGAAATATGCTTGCATTCCTGGAATGTATCTATTCAAATAACAGTCTCTAATCCAGACCCGGTATGTGAATAAATGTTCCCTGGACCTCGTCATACACTCAAATATGTATTGTTTTCTTCTATAGATTTTATTGGTTTATCTTCCTTCTAGAAAGCAACAATAGCACTATCTATCTACAAAGCCTGCATGCAGTGTTTACTTCAACAGGCAAGCTACTTTCTGATGGGCAGATCCTAATAAAATTTACAGGACTTGAATAAATGTAGCTAGCAGAATCAGTAGAAGTAATTGATTAACTCTGTTTTAGAGAGAATAATCTCTAATGCCTTAGACTGCATTTTCAGTATACACTTTCCTAAAAATTACGGACAGCACAGAAAACCCAGCTGAACATGGTTTTGCATACGGTTTTGGAATCTCTATGAAATAACTTTGCTGTTTAGGTTATCTCCATTGTATAACAGTATACACATGGATGAGAAAACCCACTATTTAGAGAGCTTCCTGCTCACATTTTGACTCTCCTGCTGCCAAAGACTGCTCAGGAAGCTTTGTTTTTTCTTTCTGTAGACTCTTGTAAGAGTTAATTTCAGAGGAAAATGAAAACTGTATGCATAGTATAGATTGTGATTGAGTGGAAGAGAAAGAGGAAGCCCAAATAGTCTTTCCCTCAAAGTGCCTTTTCATTTTTTAGATGTATACTACTTTTGTTTTCCTGTTTTTCATCTTTTAGAGCCATGTTAAAACATGTAAAAACATGGTGATAGGAAACTGTAGGAAAACTGTCAGTACTTAATTTTTGTTCAATATGTATTATATGTTTATGTTTCCTTTGGGTGTGGGTGTCTTTTTCCAACTTAAGAACCAAATGTGTTACAAAAACAGATGTAGTGAAAATAAACAAGAGAAGTCTCATTTCCTTTGGTGAACAAAGTTCACAATTAGTTTGAGTGTAATTTTATGCGTGTTGTACCCTATCAAACAGTTTTGCTGACCAAAGCTTGCTTTCTTGGATTTATCACAACTGATAAAAGATCTGTGATGTCAGACAAGAATTAGCTACATAGAAAAAGGGGAAAGAGTGGGTCAAATGTAATAACATATTCTAGATGTTATTCCTGCCAACAATTAATGGGGAAATTCATTTTATGAAGCACTGTTTACAGACTGACATCTGGAGAACTTCTCAACTTGGATCATTTCCAGTCTGTAGATTTATATACTACTATTCCTGCCTCTCTTTTCCCCCTTTTTCCTTCAATATTTCACTTTTCTGATTTGTACCATTCACTTAATTATGAATGAATGTGAATTACTCTGCTGCTGTGATTTCTTCTAGGATTCCAGGTGCATAAAAATTTTAAATGCTTGATAAAATGGATATTCAGTGGATACTTTTTGAAATACATAGAGATATACAAGCGTGCAAAATGTTTCTTTTAAAGTAAAAGTTCTGTTAGTCTCTGACCAGAGAAGTCAGAGTAGATACCCTCAGTAAAACCCCTGCAGTATGAAATTAAAAAGTTTAGAGCCCTAGCAGGAAAGGTTCTTTTTTTCAGATAGCTGTCCTTCTGAGTAGTAAAATGTTTTTGAATCACAAAATCCTGGTCTACTGTGGTTTAAATATTATATTCAGTGGTGTATATTTGTGCCTTATCCAGTTTCTATATTTGTGACTTATCCAGTTTTTCAAATAATCCAATTTACTTCGAATGTTTCAGTTCTTTCAGTGTGACACTTGTCTTAGTGTGGTCTCCACTTCCTCCTTCCTGTGGGGAATCATAGCATGTTGTCAAAGGTATCCATCGTTATCTTGAGGATGGGTACCTGTGCCTATTGGTGCAAGAAAATGGAATTTGCCATTGGTTCCATTGGAAGAAGCAGATACCACTTACATTGATGCAGGCTGATGTGTAGATGAGGGTCCAGTCATCCTACCTAGCCCTAGGCATCTGAACAAGCTAAGGGACATAGTTCAGCAAATTCTAGCAGTTCCTTCAGTTAGAAGGTAATACTGGTGTTAGAAGAGTAAGATAGAAATGCAGGGGCACAAAGACCTTGATCATGTAAGCCTCATTGCCTCAAAAGAGTAAAAATATCACTATTACATTGCTTTCTTGTCTGGCCATCCATTTAAATAATTATTGGCACAAGAGTCCTTGTGAAATCCTGCCCCACTGAGAACAGTGCTCTCAGCACATGGAATGCCTTTATGAAACAATAGTATTTAAAAAACAGTTCATAGGGAACAGTTATTAGTATCCTTGCAGAAGTGAGAAATAATTACTACTCTTAATATTGATGCTGAAACTATTGCTCTGTGTATTTTATTTACGTTTTCTTTTTATGTACAATAGTCTATCACTGGTAACATTTCAGTCCTCACTATTCTCTGTCAAGAAAATAAAGTTATGGAAGAATTGAATTTTGCTTTTAATTTTAGTAACTTCTGATAGTATCAGATGACAAGTAAATCTTAACAAATCTCTCGCATCAAAATCAAGAGCAGGAAGTCTTGCTTCCTTTCAGCAAGTAGTGTGTTGTACCCAAGGGCAAATAGATCTTTTCTGACTCTTATTCAGTTACTATCAGCGTTGATGACTAATGAAATATTTTGGCAGCAAAAGCCATCAATTCTCAAGGCTATGTAAGTTACTGAATTTCAGATTTTAGAATGAACGTTGTAAAAGTTCTTTTATTTCCATGTAGAAATTCAATAGATGCTAATTGACTTGGTGAGTTTTCACTCATGCTGTTAGAAAATGCTATAAAACCTTTTAAAATGTATGATGCCATTCTTAATAGCTCTTTTGTGCAAGAAACCTTAATTTTGTATCCTGTATTTACAGATTACTGTTTAATAGGGTAGATTTTATCTGAAGAATAAGAATGAAAAATGTCTAAATTGACTTTTAAAGCAGAGGTTTCCATTTCATCGAATCTCAGTTTACATTTTAGTCACAATTTGCAAATGGGAACAGAAGTATTAGTTTACTGATATTTATTTTCATTTAGGGTGTAGGTACATTTATATTTAATGCAATGTCAGACATTGCCCCAGTGTTACAGTATTTTAATATGAAGACATTTTTCTAATTTCCCATTTTCTCCTTCAGTTTCATAGTAGGTATCCTAAATATCTGAAGCTGTCATGGGTTGTAAGTCTGCACATTGCTGACACATTCACTCCTAACCTTCCTTTCTAACTGAAAAAATTTGCTTGCTCTAAATCAAACAGAAAACGCGTGATGCATCTTGTACTTTCTGTCAGGGTGTATCTGGAATATAGTAGCTTGTGTCTTTCCTCTTCCTTAGGAACAAAGGATGCTGTATCATTTCTTCATCTGGTAGGTATAACTGTTCTCAGAGCTCACCGGAGCTGCTGTGCTTACCCCAGGTAAACAGGTGGTACATTTCTGCAGGACATCGTGCATTGCTTTGCCAGTGCTTCTGAAACTGCTGGGGAAACTGCAGCTCTCCTACTTGGGAATGCAACCTTATTTTTAACTGTTATACTCGTTTAGTTTGTAAGGAGAGAACAGCCTGTGTTGCTCCAAGTTGGATACACCGGTTATGGGGCCTGGAGTAGAACATTTCTTTTCAAAGTAGAACAACTCTGACATAAAGGTGAAAAGTCTGTGCGCTCCACTGGAAGTTGATGTGCTGTTTACAAACACGTGCTTTCAGAACACAATAGATAATACATGGATTTGTTTGCTTGCTCGTGGTGATCCTGGGAGGGCTGCGACAAAGAGATGCAGCTCAGCCGTGTACTATACTGTTAGCAATGCACTTACTGTAAGGACGTGTTTTTGCTGTGGAATAGTGACACATCTTCCAACGTCCTGATCACAGCTGTTTTGAAATAAATTTACATCGACCTATTCCATTGCAAGCTACTGCAGCTATCTTCAGGTGATACTACTACTAGATTATCCCTCTCTTCATATTTTAAACATAGGCATTTAAACATGTTTGAAGAGAAAGCTGTAAATCATTGTGTTCTCTAATGAACTACTCAAAAAGCAATATTGCAAAATACAGAGAATCTATTATGCCATGCATCCTAAAATCACTTGAGTAAGGCATTGCCAGTTCAGTGTGTTACTGGACAGTGAAAGTGTCCCTGTGTTTCCATATCTCTAGCACTAAGTAAGAAAAATACTGTATTTAATAGCCCATCCAAAAAATATCATCATGTCATTCTCTGTGGCAAGCTAACAATCTTCATAAGGTTTGTTGACTTTGTAGAGTTATTTCATTCACACTTAATTACTTTTATTACAAAACTAGCTTCCAGTAATCTGATCTTTAACACAAATCACATTATTTCCATCTTTTATGTGGAACCGGTTTTATATATTCTGTGGTCTTAATACATTCAAACTTTTTTCAAATCAGCATAAGTAGTAGAGAGAAGTCATTAAGGCATAATCAGGCTTCTAAACAATGGCAATAGTTTTCTTTACCAAACATTTCTGTGAAGTGAAAGTAAAGACTATTTCAGTTTTACAAGTTCCTATCAGCTAATTTATCACCTCTTTTCCTTAATTATGCACCAGTGAATTTGTTTTGTTACATAAACGCCGCATTAAGGTTCTTCCATTTTCAACTAGGTGGCTGTACTACAATCCCAGAGTCTGATTTAGAGGAAAGAACGGTTATACCGGGCTCCACAGCAACGTTTCCCAATCACGGGCAGATCACAAAGCAGAAATCCAAGCCTGGTAAGAAAAGGAAAATTACGTTGTTTTACTTAAAGGTGTACAGCTCGTCTTTTCAGAATGCTTGTGGACATATGAAACAAATATATTTCAGGTTTTGTTAGCATAATTTTCAGTTTTTCTTGTGATAATAGTACAATGTGTAGGATTCTGAGTTTACTCAGCTTCTTCTATCAAGAATAGTTAAACTGTAGAGATCAGTCTTGGAATTAAATAACTTCACAGTTGAAAGGTTTTGTGCTACATAATACTTGAATGAGATTCTCACAGGTTTTATTCACGACCTCTTCCACAGAGGCAAGATGAAACTGAGAACATTTTAGTGTAATAAAGGCTTTTTTTTTCTGCAGTATGGTGGTTAGACTTTGTGCCAGCTGATTAAAATATGGTCTTATCTTTTGTGGGGAGACTTCCTAGAATTTCAGAAAAATATTATTGGATATAATCAAATGAAATTATACTGGCTATAAAATATGCTGCATACAGTGATGACACATTTTCTGGAAAGATTTCATGCTGCCGGGAACTGTGATATAGTGTTAACATATTTTAAAAGCAGCACTGTAAAGTAGTGCATTGCAGTTTAATAAAGTAAGCTCTCAGGCTTTGACTACAGCTATTTCCCATTTTGTTTACTAAGTTGTACCTTCACTCCTCTTTCCCCCCTCATTGTCCGATTTTATCCTGTAATATTTATTTTTAAATGTATTTGAATGTTGTTTGTAAATCAGATGTGTTCATTACAGACTGGTGTTGAAGTTAAGAAGAGCAGCCTTAGAGGTTGCAATCAATGATAGTCAGAAATAGGCAGAAAGTCCTTATACATCTGCAAAAAACAATTAATTGTGTGTTTAAAATGCATTCAACTGCTTGTTTGCCTAGCTAACTATAGCACAGACAGGCAGGGAGTTGGAATATATAGTTAATTGCAGTAGCAGAATTTACATTAGCAAATTTTTAATAGTGGGCAAGGAAGGAGGATATCTAAAGCAGCAATCTATAATAATGCCGCGGTGTAACTTAAAACTCCAAAATGAGTATCTGCTTACAAAAATGACCTGAAAAATCCACTGAAGGCCCAGAGCTCTGAGTTTTCTAGAGTGCTAATTACTTGCAGTCCTCATGGACTTCAGGTCATAAGAAGAGGGGAAGCTGTCAAAGTTGACATACGTATAGTTTAACCTTTGTCATCTGGATATATTAAGTACCCTCCTGCTAATGGAAAAGTGTATCGTCTCTCTGATGTAGGATACAATCCTGATAAAATTCCAACTTCAAGCAACTAGACCAATAAATCAAGAACATATGGCAGGCAATCCCTCTTCTTTGTCTGATGCTCCATTCTTCTGATCAAGCACATATTCGTTCTTCAGTAGATAGTGTTCTGTTTAAATAACCTTATTGCTGAAAAGACTAGCGTGAGAGGAAAAGTGTAGAAGTGTATTCGTGAGATCCAGAAACAGCAGCATGGGGACCTGCATATCCTACTGTAAGTCTTAGCCCATGGTAAAAATTGAGACTTACATCACATAGCTGGCTGTTGTTGCTTTGTAACTATAAAAGGCAGAATGAAAACTTTGAAAGCTTTTAAAAAGGCTTTAGGTTTACAGCTATGTCTTATACCAGTGAATTTAATTCATTCACGGTAAAAATTGACTGCCATCTGCCAGTTAGTGCTGCAATATAGAGAGCGCCTAGAATATCTGCCACTGAGCTGTCTGGAAATTCTAATTGCTACAAGTGTAAGAGCCAAGGGAGCTACTTAAACCATAAGGTAACGCTAGGCATGAAATCACAGCATTGCAATGTTTTTCTGTACATGATATTTTTGGCCTGAGTTCTTGCTCAGGCACCAGAAACTGCAGCAAGACCATGGTGATTACAATGAGCCCTCAAAGAATATTTGTTATGTCTTGTGTATCTTTTTTTATGAGTTTGCATTTAATTTAACTAAGTCCTGTCAATGAAAGAAAAAAGGGACAAAGTAGAGTAAAAATTATTTTTCTTGCTCTATCTTCCTTCATTTCCTGAGGGAGTTCACAATAGATTTTGATTATAAGTTGAGAGGTTTTGTTTTCTTCTTGTAGATGGCTTTTGTTATTCATATCTCTAGCTATAGAGGTAGTTTAATGGCAATGCAAAATTGTACTGGCTTTAGAGAGGTTTCTGCATTTAGCTAATATTTTTCACTGGGCTGTATCAGCTGAATTGATATGCCATGCCTAAGCTTCTTAATGTTCTTTACCAAAAAATTCCTGCAGTTTAATGATAGATGTTTAAATAGATAAAAATGGATTGAGGCTGCAACACCAAATAGCTCAAAACTGAAGAGAAAAAAACGGTCTCTTCAGCTGTAGTTTAGTATGAACACGGGCACAATGGCTGATATCCCTGTGTGGGAAACCTGAGGAGAAACATGAGTAGTAACAGACTGCATTCACAGAGGAAGATGGAAATGAAAGGAATAAAATGAGCTGATCAAGTTAGAATATTCCAAAGGATTCTGTAGGTCATGGAGAACTTCAGCTGAATGCGATGGACTACCATCCATTGAAAGGGAGTGAGAAGTGTAGTTACGTACTTGCTCCATCTGGTGCCAGACCAAATCTTAGCAACAGGATTTTGTACAGGTTGAGTTCTATTAATAGTTATACACAATGCAGTGCTGTTTTAGGACAAAAGTCAAGCAGTTTTCAAAAGTACCATCATAGAGGTAGAAAAACAAAGCAGAACAAAGTGCCTTATCTACTGAAAAGAAGAATAAGACCTGAACTGCAAAGGTCTCAGAAGAAGAGGTGGGAGTTCCTCACCAAGAAAGGAAGAAACAAGTCCTCTCAGAGGTGTGCTGTACTAGGACACCCTTGTTTATAGTTAAATTGCTTGTGCATATAAATCTGCTGAAGAGAAATGCTATCAAGAAGGTTGGAACTTAGAGAAATGAGGAGCAAAGGACGAAGCCTCAAGACCAAGAGGAGACCTGAATTCTGTGCCAGGCTATGAACTCCCTATGAGTATGTCTACATTATTACTGCTGTGATTGCTGCTTGCATAGATGATGTTCAGTTAGTCTTGAGCTAACTAACTTCAGTATTGCTAGCAAACTACCTGTGATAGTATGGCATTGAACCCCGGCTGTAGAATTTACCAAAACTTAAAATAAATACTCAACAGTTAATGTACATGAAACTCTTGCTGCTAATAAATATCTGAGCTTGCTAATCTCTGCTAGTGAGATGTAGTATGTAGTGTATGGAGACGACTGCCAGTCACTGCATTGTATGCTAGTGTGCTCTTTGGACGTGCTAGAATTTTTAAAAACCTTTTGAATTTCATGAGTGGACGTAGACCTAGGAAAGAGGTCACTGCCTTAAATATGTTGTATGAGCTATGCAAAGAACTGTGAGGGAAATGAAGTGACTAAGACCTGGAAGACTGCTGTGCTATGAGAAAGTATGCTGTAGGGTAGCATTCTGCCACAGGCTTGCAAGTTATCTCGTACAAAATATTATATTGAGACTTTCCAGGCAGCTGCTAAGTATGTCAATGAGGCTTTTGGCTTTATTTAGAATAGTTACTTAGGAGAGCAGAAAATGACATCTAGTAGTCATGCTACGAGTCTGTGCAAGGAGAGAATGAATGGTTCTGGCCCAATCACGGTCTCTTTGGAAAGGGAATTAATGGTTTTATGATGTTTTCTTTTTATTGCTGAAATAGTTCACACTGATTTTTTTTTTTTTTTAATTATTTTTTTCTACTCCAAGGATGTTGTGATTCCATAGTAAAGAATGGGATCAGGTTCATGAAATTTGGAAGTTAATGATATTATTGAAGTTGTAGGAGCAGCTTCTTGCCAACGGCTTTTGCTTTGAGTGGGTACAAAAGTACTTCCTTGAACATTCTCTATCCCAGTGAATGGAAAATAATTCTTCCTGCTTAGTCCCTCAAGGCACTAAGACTGTGTGCATTGCATTTGGAGGAGTAATGTTAGCATGATAAATCTATCCCTGCTAACTTTGATCTTGGTGTTTTGGTTAGAGTGAGGACAGAGAAGCATAGATTCCATCATGGGCTGCGCAAGCCTGGTGGAGAGTTTGAATATAATTTGAAGTTGAGTCCACTTTGGGGTCTCTGTCGTTACATCATTACTTTTTCCATGAGCTCACAGCTACAATACCAATGCAGATATGCTGACCTCTGGTGCAATCACAAGTACAAATGCAGTGATTGTAGACTCTTTCATGTAGGTCCTGTGGACTTCCTTTCTCTTTGTTACGCTGTTCCTGCTGTCTTCCATTTTTTTCTTTACAAGTTATGAATTTCTTACTAGAGTTGCAGTCTGCTTGAGTGAGTGGTTTGATTTCGAGGAGAAGTTTTCATATGTTCTAGAACCTACGAAATTGTTCTAGGTAACAATTAACGGAGATTTGCAGAACTCCACTTCCCAAGTTCTCCCCTGTACTTAAATATTTCTGATGAAATTAGTTGAAAATGTGGTTTGTAGCAAATAAGTATAAGGAAGTTCTTGTATATGCTGGCTTTTTAGAGACATCTCTAAGGGATATGGTGAACAACCTTAAAACAACTTTTCTCTGAACAATTAAACTGTGCTGGTGATGAGCTTTAGGATGAAATAACAACGTACGTATTTATCAGGATATAGCCCTTAAAGTAAGTATTCTGTATTCCTCATATGCTACTGCTGCATGCTACTTACCATGAACGAGAATTTCCTAAGACGTATTTTTCTAATCAATATTCCTACTGAATATTTTAGACAGGAAGGATCTGGTTGCTTTTTTATGAGTAAAGAGTTTTGTGCTGGTAAATCATGAGTAACTCCATAAGCTGATGGAAAACCAGATGAAAAGTTAGTATGAATCAAAGAATGATTGGGCTGAGAAATGTATCTTTGTTTTTTTGGCTGGTTTTTTTTTTTTTTTTTTTCTTTTTGTGGAACAATGGTGCCGATTACTTTGTAGTTTGCTTAGTCGTTCAGGATTTTACAGCACTGGGAGTCAGATTTGTCAAGTGTCATGTCATGCAGCTGTTGGAATTTTCACAACTTGTAAGACTTGATTTTCCTGGCAGAATTTTTCACCAAAGATCCTGTAAATCTATCCTGTAAATGATCTATCTAAATGAAAAAAGTCTTCAATATTTACGGGAAATGGACTTTGCCATGATAATTCAGAATAATCATTGTCTCTTCCTGAGAGAGCAACAGAGAACATGGCCCAGTATTTACATTTATTGTTTAAATACAAATATTTCTTAGAAGCTATTAATGAGACCAAATGAGACCAAAAGTTCGGCATTTGCACTCGCTACTGTGCTGCCACTGTTTTTACTTAAATTCTTTGTATTTTACTGCCATGCAAATATTTAGATGACTTAAAGATTAAATTTCAAAGTTCTCATCTTGTATGATTATATTTAGTAAAGTAAATAAACTTTCATAGCTTAATACTCATAGCATCTAAGACCAAAAACTGTCTCAGCTTTTATATTTATGTATTGGAATGCATTTTTTAACTGTCTTTAATTTGAAGCATCTGGCTTATTACTTTTGATTAAATACTCAGGCAGCTATACATAAATGACTGTGAGGTTGAGCTATAAACTCCAGTAAAACAAGAGATTCTGAATCAAATTTTCAAAACACCCTCCAAAGTTGCACCCAGACATTGCACAGCTGCACATCTTTTCCTATAAGTTTTACTTAGTGTATTTTATTTATTTTATTTGTTACTCTATCTACAGCATTGCATGATAATATTCATGTAGATGTTGTGGGTGTCGTTTAAGAGGATCTTTCAGCTTTACCTTCAAATCAAAGATTGCTGTCCTTATTATGCCTAGACAATTTTAGGAACTATCACATGATTCCAGCCCACAAAGAAGCTTAGTTACACAACCTTGTGTAAACAGCTCTTGTTAGTAAACAAGATTGCAACTATTTTTCTTTAAAGGGTCTAGTGACACATTTGAACTTAGCTATGTACTTAATTTTTCTTATAATTCATAATTTACATGAATACACAACTGTATGAAACTGCCATCTATGAAGTAGCTCATCACAAAGTGATGTAATATAAGATGAAGTTTTGCGATAGTGTTTCATTTATTTGATTTTAGAAAGGAGTATTCTTGAACACTTGGCTTTGTACAAACAGATGGTAAAGAGCTTTTGGATCTAAATTATTGCCAGCTATCCACTGAGTCTCTTTATTTTTGTACTGTACTGTTCTTAATATTATCTTTTACCTACACAAATGAGCAGAGACATATTCTTGAATTTGTTTTGAAGGGTGTTTAAACATGCTGTAAAAACTCTAAAACAAGTCTATGAAAGACTTCTATTTGCTCTAGATCAGACATATATTATTTATCTATTGGACTAATAACTGCACTAAATTTTCAACATAAACAAGTAAGATACAGGTGGCCTTACTACTGTTACTCTAATTATTATGGTTTGCCACACTGGTAATCATTTGGATACCGATATTCTTGCCAATTACAGCAAAAGTGTATGTAGCCAAGCAATTAACTTTTTCAGGTTAGACAGTATAATAGGACAGAAATCAATCCTAATACTAACTGTATTGTACATGAGATTAAATAAAAGGGAAATGTATAAATTAAGCTAAAGATCATTTTTGAAAAATGTACATGCTGTCTGGAATAGGATTTCATGCCCATAATGAGCTTTCAAAACAATCAGTTGAACGAATCAGAATTGTTGGCAACACAGACTTTTCAGCTGTCCATGACCACAGTTTTGAACCTGAACTTCTGTCTGAAGTTTGGTTACCACACTCATGACAAAAGTAAGAACAACAGGTCTGACTTCAGGCTTATTTTTTGAAAAATCATTGAAGGACCAATTAACGGGGCTCGTCTGAGGGGGTAATTGTGCCTCTGACAGTTTGAATTCAGTTTCAAGCATTTTGGCAAGTGAGTTGCAACACAATATTTTGTCCTTGAGCTAATGAACAGTCTTGAATTAGAAACAAACCTGGCAAAAATGCTGAAACCTGTGGTGGCCTCAGGTAAGTGAAAGCTCCTTCAAGACCTAATCTTATTAGTAGCTCATGTATTTCCCACTGATGTATTGTAGTACTATGAGACTAGATCCTTGTTTCTTTCTGTATAATAGGAAAGATACCAGGAGCCTGCAGCTGGGCCTACCTAATACTTTAAAATTGCTAAGCTAATTGTTTCCACAAGAAAAGGTGCAAAGAAAATCACTGGGCTACAAAAAGTCTATTTTTCTGGAGAGAGCTGAAGAGATTTATGGAGGTTTTCTTTTCCACAGAGCCTGTTTTTCTAAAGAGCAGTACAGCTTAAGAGATTAATGTGAGAATTCCTTCATTAAGTCAATACCAAATGAAGTGCAGTTTCTCTTTTAGCAGGACCTTGTATATACATCTCCTGTGAAATGTAGCAAGTCTTATTTATGTTCTAATATTTACAGATTCAAGTATATTATAATGTATATTATCCACTGCAGTGGGTAAAGAGATCAGTTCTCTGTGTGTTTGCCCCATACCAATGGTTGTGTTAGTGTTTTACAAAATGTTTCCTTTCAATGGTTAAAAAAGTCTGTGACTAATTCCAGTTTCTTTCATGGCTGTCAATGAAACAAAGAACTGAGGGGTACCTTACACTCTGCTTCGCGTCTCAGAAATTGCTGAGATCACAGAAAAGAGGTATGAAATGAACAAGTCGTGGTATAGAGAGCCTGAACCTTTTCCTTCAGATTCAGTGGCTTTAATGGAAAAAATCATTTGTTTAAAGCACTTTTATGATTTGAGAATTCAAAGGCACTCTTAAAATTATTACAAAAAGGTTGCTATTGTTGCAGTTACGGGAGCAGTAGAGAGTGATACAAGGCGTATCACTCATGGCCATATCCAAAGCTTTTTGGAATCTGTGAAAAAGCTTTTCCTTATTTTTATCAAGAAGTAAGAACTGCTGATGGATAATAGAAGATAAGGAGCACATAAAAGATAGGTTGAGAAGAAAGGGCATGCTAAATACGGAACAAAATGAAAATCAAAGCTGAACACATTGTTACGAATTCTGAATAGGTCTTGTATGCAAGAAAGGGGAACTATAGTACAGTGGAAGGAATCAAAAAAAGAGAAGTTTAAAAGCTTTTTCTGTGACTAAATGTTGTTTTTCATATTTCCTTGGCAGTTATCGTGCATAACTATGAGCTTAAGAGGAGTAGATGATTGTCTGTCACTAGGATTCATTCACTCGCTCGTCCTCTGCCAGTAAAGATGGGCAGGACAGAAACTAGTCTGAGTTTTCTGTTACTTGCTGCTGCTGCTTACTTTTCCTGTGTGAAGGCGAAGGTTAATGCTCTGTTTTCCTTTTTAGTGTTTGTAAGATTTCTTCTGTTGTTTTTGTCCTCACACCAGTTATTTTCTCCATCACATCGAGTGTTGCGATCTAAAGTGCACACTGCAAATATGCCCAGCGCTTTGTTTCTGGTAGATATGAACTGCTGGCTATTGTTTTCTCTAACTCTGTGGTGAAATCTTTTCACTGAATACTCAGTAAAATTTGTTTCTCAAGACACCTGTTTTCCCACCTAATACTTTACTATCTCTCCAGTTCTTCTACACAAACTTTTGTACCTACTTTTTTGTTTAACTGGAAAATCATCATTTTGTTCAGAACACGGATAGCTTTGAATTTCTTATGTTGTTTGGATTAGTGTATTATTCCTGGCTTCACTTTGTTGGCTAGTGAGATAGTACACAGATATCTGTGCTACTTTCTTGATGTTATAGAAGTGTGTCTATAAAATTCACTTTCTACTAATGATTTTTTTTGTGCATTTGTGTTAGATGTTAATGGTTCCTATATGTTCTTGGCAGTCTTTGAGAAATGTAAAAAATTCATGCTGTTCTGGTTTCTAATGAGCTATTATTTAAGAGGGGGGAAAAAAAAAAGAAAAGAAGGACAGAGAAACTCATCAAAATATTATTTGAATGTCCTCTCAGCATTCCCAGCCAAGAAAGATTTAGTGGTTGCCAGGTATATTATTGAATCCTGGTCAGTTGCTCATGGCGCTGGACAACAAGGTTGGCAGGCAGAGGAGAATACAGACATTTTTGGCTTCTACCATCCATCTTTATGTAAAAGAGGTAATTAAAAGTAAGATGTTCAACAACACAAAACAGAGCCAAGCACTCCATTTTAAGACCTCCTGTACTGCTGAAAACCAGTACTGCAAGTTTTAGGAAATCCCAAAAACTCATTGAGCACTCCAAGGAGGAGTTTTTCCGATGCAGAAACTTGGGGTTGGAGTTGTGTGGCTTATGTTATATATAAAAGTCAGACTACACATAATAAAGGTTAATTCTCTCCTCAAACTGTTTCACTAACTCTCTCAGAATCTTAAAGTTAATACTATTGTAATTGTTTGATCTATCAGATGAATATTAGTCAAATCCAGGATAAGGCTGTAAAACGGTTTTCCAGGCCTTTTTTCCAGGTTACACAAAATGCCAAGACTCACTTTATAGCTTGTCAACACTGGCCACCAAAGGGAGATTAGCTCTAGGTCTTTAGGAACTGTTTGCTCGAAAAAAATGACATTGTGGAGGTGTTGGAGATTATTTTCCAAAATATCTTCTTTTAAAAGTAATTTTAGTGTCTTGCGCCCCTTTCTCCCCTCCCAATTCCAGAAGGCAGCCATCCATGTTATGAGCTAATGGATTAAACTTTCTTTAGAAAAAAGAAAAAAGACTGTTTTTGAGATACAAGATTGCATGAAAGCACCTGAAACTGCTAGTATCGGTTCCCTTTCCCTGAGGGCTGACTCTGCAACCTCTTGAAAAATAAGGGATTTGAATGGAAACATTGACTCTTGTTTAAAGAACTGCTGACATGCCTGAAATGAGGGAGCACATTCCCACATGCTCTGTGTTGGAGAGTGTTACTGGAATTGCAAATAGGTTTTCCATGTCATTTTGTGGAAATTATCAGTGCTGTTATAAGTCACTTCGGAGCATTGCTAGAGCTTTGAATTGTCAAGGAATGGACATTGTTGGTAATATTGATGATGTATAATGCCAGAGCATATCATCTTAGTTAAATAATATTGTGAATAGTACTGAAATGTTTCCAGAATTGGTATCAGCAATTTTTTCTCTTAATTATTAGAATGAAATATTGAAAATGTTACTGCACCACCAAGGTTCTGCAACTCAGAGCTTTTCTATAGAGGCAAATGATTTCCATGTTTGTACAGGTAGGTGATACTGTCATGCTAGGGTTGATATGTCTCAGAAGAGGCTTTAACCATGAATCCCAATAGCCTGTTGTGGCTCGAAGTTGTTCTCATTTTGGTATGCTGGAGCAGTACACATTTCGGTCATGCTGGCTGTTGCTCTTAAAACTGGTCACTTAAAATGGACAGTAAAATTCTTATTTTACACTTGTATGCAGTAGTGTTAAGAGCTCTTCCGCAGTTTTTTTGATGCTTGGTGACACAGTTCCCCAGTGTGAACGTATGCCTAATTCACAGAAGACTACCTTCTGCTTTTAATAGTAATGTCTTTTGGGGCTCCACCTCTGCATGCTGTCACAACTATCACAGCTGATGGCTTGTCACAAACTCCTTGGTTCTTGATTTGGTTCTCATTGCCTGTGGCTGTGAGATGCAGCACATGTAACCATGTTGTCCGTAATGCTTGAATGTGTCATATTTCTAGCTTCAGCGGAGAATAAAAATTTAGTAGTTAATGACTCTATAAGTTCGACTATAGTTAATGCAGGTTTTCTGATGTTTTCTGATCAAGGGACGCATCAGTTACAATAACAAAATTCAAAAAGTTAGGCTTCAAGAACTGATTCAAGTTCACTATGTTGGGTAAGGGTGGTTGGATGACTTTGTTAAAGAATTGTTTGGTACCTTGGGGCCAAACAATATTACACTTTAGGAAGACTTCCACAAAAGGGACAAGCAACAGCAGAGCAGTAGCCCTCATTATTAAAATCAACAGTTCCAACAATGCAGTGCTTACTACTTACCCTGAGGTAAGTAGAAATTTTGTCAGCCCCATCAAATGTTTACCAACCATCTCTGCTAAGCATATTCTAATTCTGAATTATTTTGTATTGTTGTACTCCACAGAGTATCCTTTTATCTTTTTCACCTGTTACAGTAATTCCATCTTCCTGTGGTTATGGTGTTACCCTCACCGATTTAGTATTAAGCCTGCTGCAGTGTTTCCAAAAGTCGGATATGAGGCTGAAGTAGAAGTGAATGAAAAACAGCGTAAGTGCTGAATTTTGTAATAGCTACTGGAACGTATGACCAGAAATACCCATACTGCACGAAGCAGTGCTGGTGTGTCTTAACACCTTGTGTTATTGCGTGAGTAAATCTATACCCATGCCTTAGTGTTATTAAGCAGTATGCCACTGCATAAGGCTAATCAAGTTTAGGTCTTTGGTAACATACGGTGGATGCAAAAATAGCTTGTATTTCATAGCACAGACTTTGGTTTCAAAGTTTGGTTCTATTTCAGGGGGAAAAATAGAAAGATGTTCCAAAATGTTTAGCAGCTCGGGATGTGATATCTGGAGTGGTGTTACGACTAAGTCTCTTTCCTTTCCTGCTACCCTCAAAACCAATGTACTATGCCACTTACTGAGGACACATTTGCTTTTATCAGTGGCATGTTATTTACAGCCCATGTTGCCTCACAGAACAAGGTGAACCACAACAGAAACGCTGTAGTTCCTTAGATTGCTACGTTTCCTAAATAGAGTAAAAAATTCTGTGATACCAGTTAGGCCAGATTACTTTTCAGCT
This sequence comes from Calonectris borealis, assembly GCF_964195595.1. Lineage (NCBI taxonomy): Eukaryota > Metazoa > Chordata > Aves > Procellariiformes > Procellariidae > Calonectris > Calonectris borealis. Next base: position 116,920,377 of record NC_134313.1, read on the forward strand.
CAATATATAGCTCCTACCTAGTAAGACAGCAAATAAGATACTACTTAATCAAATCTGAACTCTTACTTAATTTAGTTGTTTTTAAAATTTCTCTATAAAGATTGTGTTTGCCTTCATGTTAATAATTACTTGAATCTGTGATTTTTTTTTAATGTATTTTGGCTCATAGATGTCATATATGTCTTCAAGTCTAGTACCCTGAGTGTCATGGACGGAGTAATGGGCTGTGTAATACTGTGCAATACCCCAGCTATGTATTAGCACCCTGGAGAATACCACTTTAAAAATTAGAAGCTAAGTTTGTTTTCTGGAAAGTAGCCTTAGCAAAATGTTGTAACTTGGATTTTGATGTGATCTCTGATCCCATTCAAGAAAACGTTAAATGTGAAAGTTATGAGTTAAAAATACCAAATTGATGTGCAGTTAGACAGAGCCAGAGCTCTCCTGTGGCTCTGTTTATCAAGAAAATTTTGTTCTTTTGTGACTTTATTCTGGTGTGTTTAATATTCAAGCAAATGTTAGGTTGGTTTTTTTGATGTGTATGAGGACTAACAACTTGTCACTTTGAGACTGGCGAGTGCTATCATTGCAGGTGGGAAAGAGGAAAAAAGCAAAGTAAGAACAGAGGATAGAAGAACATAGCACAGTAGAAAATGAGAAAAATAGAAAATACACTAGATGTTCCACATCACATGGGTATTAGTTCTCTCCCCTGTAGTCATAATCCAGCAAAGTTTTTAATTGTGAAAAACATGATTAAAAACATGTGCATACTTTCTTCTGGCCTGCATTGCTAGCATCATGAAGCAAACAATCACTGCAACTGTTCCTCAGTGTGCATTGCAAAATGTGCCCGAAAAGGTAACTTTTGCGTAGCTAGGCTGCTAGCAGTACCTAAGTTAGTTAACTTAAAACTAGATTGGTTGTATCTGAATGAGCTATGGCCTAAATCAGGGCAGTTGCCATGGCTTTATCTTCTCTTCCTCCCAGCCACCAAGTGTTTCTCCATTCGCTGGTGCCAGCACTACTGTTTATATGACCAGGTGGTAAGGCAGCTTTAGGGAGCTGAACTGATTGAAAACTTGCCCCAAATGTGGTTAAAGATGCTTTTTTACCTTAGTCTTTATCCATTACAGTTAGACCATCAAAAGGAAAGGTTACTATTTTATGGGGTCGGTGAGTTGTAACTGGGTCTGCAGGTACAAAACTGCTAGTTCTGCAGTGGAGGAGGTTGGTATGTGCATCACGATGCATGGAAGAGAACATGACTGTCCATTCTGGCAGCAGGCCATAGATGTATCAAATTAAGTATAACATGAAATTGTGTCCTAGCTTTTGACTCGATCAGCTTCCTGAATCATTGACCAGGTAATTGCAGGAGCATGAGTGCTGGTTCAAGAAAGGAGAGAATGGGGAAGCCACGACTGCCCCAGCTTACATTAGCTTACGCAGCCATAGTAGCTGAAGCATGTTCAGACCCTTAATAAATAAGAGCACTGAGAAAAGAACCCAGAATGCTATTAGGATTTTTTAAATTGTGTGCTATGCCTTATTAAGTGGAATTGTAAAGTTATTCTGAGTTCCGTTACCTAACGAACCAGTGCTGGAAATACTAGTTTATTTTTATGCCGAGGAAGGTGGTTTGTGTATAATGGGGAGCCTCTTCATTCTTGTGTTCACAGTCCATTGTGTCAGAACTCATTTATGCTTTTTCCTGGCAATTTTCTCACAGCTCTGAAATTGTGGACACAGGACCTAATCCAACAAAGTTCTTAAGCACATACACTTCTAAGTATACACAGTCTCACCGGATTCACAAGGGAGTATAGTAGGCAAACTGAAAACGCCCTCTGGTCTTTCTATATCAACCTTATTTGGTCTTTCTTGGGGTAAAATTGGTTGTAAGCCTGAAAGAAATGTCATATTAGGACAGCTGCTTCTCCTATTCTCCTTAGCATTTTGTTGGTTTCGTCAAATGGAGAATAGGTCAAGTCTCTATCATGAACATGAAGTTAATCCAACACATAAGTACCCTTGAGCAGCAGTTTTAACATTTTGGAATATTTATAGCTAACAGCTAAACTTTAGGATAATAAACTGTTCATGGGCTGTGTTAGTTCGTTTTCTCTAAAATACGATTTTTATTCTGGCTGAATTCCAGACATCTGAGTATGGACAAGAAATCAATCTGGAATGGTCTAAAATTAAATTACCATTCTTTCTTTTCTTTTCCCTTTGTTAAAAGGATTTTTCAGAGGAGCTGTCTGATACACACAGTGTAATACAATAAATGTGACTAAAAAAGGGCAACACAAGAACCTCTGTTAAATTTCATTTGCTTTCTGGAGTACTGTTCTGACAATTATGCACTGACTTAAAGTAATATGTCACATCCTGTATTTCACTGTTTCTTTTCTGGATCTTCAATATCTGGTATTTATAGTCATGTAATACATCATGCTCTGTATTGTGTACTTTAATGCAAAGACTAGAAAACAGACTATTTAGCCAAAACTGTTCTTTTTTTTTTCCAGTAACTGTATCTCCCTCTCCTGTGGTAACCCTTAAGATCTGTATTTCAGATCTGTTTTTTCTGTTGATCAGCTTTGTTTTGGAGTGTTTCCCCTTCTGCTCCCACTTTCTGCTTTCCTTCTCCAATCTTGGAGTCCTTTTTCTTCCTGGAGAATAATGAATTCTTTTGAGTGCTCAGCTTGTAATATTTGGTAGAGGTGCAGAAGGTGTTAATGATTATTGGTAGTTATGAAGGCAAAGGTGATCAGGACTGCTGGATTTCCTGTCCGGATATCACGGCTGCTCTGCATATTCAGTTCTGTGATTTTTGTAGTCTGAATTTCATCAAGAAGAATTAGGTGACTGTTTCTCAGGATGTTCCTGAATTTTAAAGAACAATCATAGGTAGCACTTAAGAGTTATTGTATTACATGTAGAGAAATCTAGTTGAAATGAATGCAAGATTTCATTAATTTGGTCAGTGATTAGAGTATGTTTTCCCCAAACTGAATTTTGCCTTATCTGTATTTACTACCCATTTGTTTCTTCTTTCAAATTCAGGATTATTTCTACAAGAGTTTAGGCCAATGACTATCAAGGTTGCCATTCCCTCCAGAACTAAGCATTGTCTCTCAGTTCCTAATGCCCAGAAGAATGGTCTTCTGCCAGGTTACATCCCTGAACTTGTTCTCCAGAAGAGCAAATGAGAACTCGTGTTGATACCAGCAGGAGTTTACACATGGGCAGCCACAAATAAGGCAGCAGAGACATCAGCTAAAACTGTTCTAGAAGCACACCTCACAGGTTTGTGTGTGAAGCTGATTTTGTTTATTTGCTTCTAAAATGAGATTCTAGGTTATTTACAGAATCACAGAACAGAGGCAATAGTAATATCCAATACAATTATTAATAAATAACCAAAAAGTACCCAACTGAAATGTTAAGTATGTATGCAGCTCAGTCTAGAGAACCTGAAAGTGTTTTCAGACATATTTCTGCAAATCGGTGGGAATACATTTGTGGAAAAGAAGATAACGGCTAAAATTCATATAGGAATTTAAAAAATCATCTAGGATAACTTAGGTATTATAAGCCATTCTCTAATTCTCAAAAAGTCTTCCACCTAAATCACTATTTCAAACACAATTTTTTTTTTTGCCAACAGTTATTTGGTCTCCGAATTATCTGTGGTTTCAGTACTTCTCATAGTAGTCATCTTTCATGATTTTCCTGCTGAGTGCCCCGTAGTTCTGGGAGAGACAACCTGTAAAGGTTTTTTTTGTTTTGTTGTGTTGTTTTTTTTTTTGTTTTGTTTTTTTTTAAAAGCAACCTGAGTGCTGATGTTTGTAATTTCCGCTGTACCAGCTTTGAGAAGTACTTGCTTCTTACGTCACAAAAATGGGCAGAGGGGGCTCCCTTCCTGCCTTCTCTTCCTTAAATCCTAAATAGTTAAATATTCTCCTAACTTTCTGAAAGCAGGTGTTTCAAGCATGCTTGCTCACCATTATGTGCTACCACAGAAAAATAGGAGTTGGTTTGAGTTCTTGAGATAGGTTTTTAAAGCCATTTTAGATCTTTGGACTATGATTTTGCTAGATACGTATTGTTGTCCTCATTGCAGAACCATGGTGATGTGCTTCATTCTAAAATACCACAAGGAAAATCTCTGTTTTTACAGCAAACGGGATGGGTTTTAAAATCTGCAATGTACATTAAGTAATGCATGTTGCCTGATTTTGTCATAAGAAACAGTTTCAGGGGAGACCATTCTTGGCAGGCACTGCTTTAAGTAGAATTAACAGGCTCATGATGAGAGAGACCCCAAGAGACCTGCTGTCTTTGTATAGATGTATAAAATAACCCACAAAACTTTCCACGGGAATCTCTGAAGAGACAAGGTACGTTCCCTTGTTTTGTGCATCTCCTTTCTCCCAGAAAAATATCTGCCTGTCACTCATACCTGTTCATATCCATTTGTCCTGTGATATGACACCTCTTTCCACCTGCCATTCCAGTAGAAATGGAGTCAGTATTTTTGCGCTGTTCTTGCAAGAGGCAATTTGTCTCATATTGAGCTGAATTTGAGAAATTTGTAAAAATTTTACTTTGTTTTCCAACACAGATTTATGACCAATAGAAAAGGGAATGTCTTGGTAGTTGATTCACCTTTGCTGAAGGAACAGAAGAATTCTGATACTGGAACAATGATATGCAAACTGATTTGTTAGGTCTTTTGATGATAGAAACATTGGCACTGGAAACGTAGTTGTGGCATAGGCTCAAATCTTTTCTCTTGCCCAACTTATGTTGGGCATATTTATTTCATTTAAGAGTAGTATCAGTTCAGGTGAGATCAGAAATAATCTGTTATGTTACGATTAGAGGAGCCTTAATATAGATCAACCTGCTGATTAGTGATGCTTTAAAATTATTTGATCATTAATTTATACATTTATGAAGTCTAGTTTTCTAAAGGCTGAACAAACTCTGAATCCATTTTCAGTATGGTTAAATCTTGTCCTATGCAACAGATACCTGATAGCAACTTTTCGTGTATCTTAGGCCAATGAGGGATTAACAACATTTTAAGGAAATATTTTTCAAAAACTAAACTAAATATTTTTCTAAAACTAATATAAAAATATTTTTCAAAAACTAAAAACTAGGGAGGCTCTAGGTTCACATATTCATGGCTGAATGTGTCTTTGCTTTGGGACTTCTCATGCTGTGCTTGCACGTTGAGCTAGTTTCACCTCAAGCAGTTCTCTGATCCACTTCTGCACAGCTACAAAAATGTTTGAGCCAGTGCTGGAAAGTTAAAAGATGAGGGTTGGGAAAGTGCAGTTGCCTATTTCAGAATCAATTAGAGATTGAATAATAAGAGAAATTAAATTAAAATTACGATTTTTAAGTAACAAAATGCAGAAAATTATCTTCAAGTTCCTGCTCCCCCACTCTCCCATCCAGCAAAGTGTGTTAAGACAGAGCTACAAACTTGGTATTCTGCTCTTTATTTCTTCCATGCTGTCTCAAATCATTGCCATACTTTTAGATGATGTGTTAAAAACTAGGTATTTAATAGAGAAGGGAAAAATGGTAACTGAGTACCTGCAGGGAGGTTTGACGGGAGTGGAAATTTAAGACCACCAACACTGGCAATGCAATACCAAACACAAGTAGTGCGGTTTTGTTTGAGTATAACTGATTAGATTGATCCAAGAGAAAATGGGTGTGAATAGGAAAGTATGGGCTTTTCCACCTTTGGAGGATCTGCAGAGCTCTGTAGTGTGCTTAAGTGGTGCGTTTGGAAACTGAAAATATGTTTAGCCAAGTACATTACTAAGCATATGGTATAATAAAGAAAATGGTGCTAACCATATGTGTAAGATACTCCTACTTCTCATGCTTGTGTGACTTTAAATACATGTCCCCCCACCTCTGTCCCTGTAATTCTACTGAGCTTACAGCAGTGGAATGAGGCAAAGCTGCCAGTATCTTATGTTTCATTCATTAAACCTTTAAACAAAAATGTCTTACTAAATTATGAACATTATAAATCTCTTCTGGAATGAACTTCTAAGTTATTTTAGATATAATTTATTATTTGAAGGTTTGTGCCTGTGTAGCTTTGAATTCTGCATCTGGATCTGTATAAGATTTACGCAGAACTACTGATATTTAATTGGAAGGTTTATCCAGATATTCAGGTTATTGACTTAATCTATTAGAATTGGAAAGAAGCAGACTTTTGCCTTTTCCAAAGGTCAACCGTACCAGATCCCTAGCATTTTAAAAGGAGAAAAAGGGAAGACAATTTTCTACTCTCTCTAGTGAATCCAAAGGTCAGAGTTTTGTTCCACTGACCTCACTATTCAGTATAGAGAAAGTAGATGGCATAATATTTTCTTAAATTATTTTGAATATTACCATTGGTTACTACATGTTAACGTTGTATGTAGATATATAGGCAATATATTCAAGATCCTTGATACCACTGATAGGCTTTCTTTTGAATTAAACGCACTTTGCATCAAGCACGAAGAGCTATATTTTGACTGCTTGATTCAGGCCCCTAGAAGAGTATTTCAGTATCTGAAAACGTGAGCATTTGTTTCAAGCATGGTCATTCATTCCACCTACATTAGCAGCCTAAGCTTCTGGATAGTTAGTGAAGAAAGCAGATTCCTCTGAAGAATTAACTGAAGAACTAGTGAAGATACCCATATCTTTCCATGGATTGTTCTGGGGCTTACCCTAATGCCTGCATATGGCAGTTCAGTGCTCCTGCATGCCGTGCAGGGAGCCACATGGCATGGAGGGAGGCTCTAGGTTCACGTATTCATGGCTGAATGTGTCTTTGCTTTGGGACTTCTCATGCTGTGCTTGCACGTTGAGCTAGTTTCACCTCAAGCAGTTCTCTGATCCACTTCTGCACAGCTACAAAAATGTTTGAGCCAGTGCTGGAAAGTTAAAAGATGAGGGTTGGGAAAGTGCAGTTGCCTATTTCAGAATCAATATTGCTTATGCTCTTTTACTAGGTTTGTAGAAACGTAGCATCAGCAGTTTATCTCTGTCTGCTTGGGGCTGTGGAGACTAAGCACTCAAGTTCAGATGCCAAAGACCAGGAATAAGTGACAGGTTCAGTGCTGTTTATACAGTTTACTCTGCAGTACTTAAATGGAAGTGCATATGACAGTAGGCATAATTTGTGGTCTAAATAGTGATTGTAATGGCTATGCTAAACAGTGCAGGGCAAAAAACCCCCAACATTTGTGGAAGGAAACAGTTTATGTGGAGAGCTTGATGTTCACACTATCTATATTTCAGGGTGTTTCACTTCCGACTCTCTCTAATCTGGTCCAATGGACTCCATTAGTGGTTGAAGTACATTTTCTAGTGTTGCTCCATCTAAAAGGAATCTCATCTGTATTCTTTGAGACTGTTCCATGATATATGAACCAAAGGTACAGAAAGTGGGGGTGACTTCAAAAGCTCACTTCTGTTCCAAACTGAAGTTGTAATGTAGATGCACCCAGTATATATCACTGATAGTGGCAACAGAATTAACCGAACATGCCGTTCAATTTTTACTCATATTTGAGTAAAGTGTTTCAGTAATTGATTTCTGCTTATTAAAATATTCAAATTCTGCCTATGTTATTTTAGCTTTAAATGAAGTATATTCTTATGGTAATTGCAGATGCAATTGTTTTAATTTAGAATGTTTTGTCCTCCAGTTCTGTTTTTAACTGAATATTTCCTGTTACAGATCATTAAAATGTGGGTTCTATTTAAGTGTGCTCCCACATTCAAGTAAAAGTTGAAAAGTATATTTTAATCTCAAATCTCACTGTTCTCACCTACATACCTACATTTTCCCCCCCCAGTTGGAATAGGAAATGTTGCTACACTGTGATACTCTACTTAAAGGATATTTTCTTAGTGCATCTGTCAGTGCTTTATACTGCCCTGTTATAGGTGGATTTTGTGTAGAAATTTAGAGCAATATGAGTTTAAAAAAATTAAACATTATTCTTTGGTAAGAATATATCTTACTGTGTGAAGGACTGGCCAAATGTGTCTTCAGTGGAATGAAACGTAAGCTGAATTTTTAAGTACCTGAGAGATATCTGCAGTATGATCCACAATCAATTTTTGCAAATTTTTGCAACTCCCCCCAGTTTATATGCTGAGCATGATGTCATATGGTATGGAATATCTCTTTGGTCAGTTTGGGTCAGCTGTCCTGGCTGTGCCCCCTCCCAGCTTCTTGTGCACCTCCAGCTTTCTCGTTGACGGGCCAGTATGAGAAGCTGAAAGGTCTTTGACTGCTTAGCAACAACTAAAACATCAGTATGTTATCAACATTATTCTCATCCTGAATCCAAAACACAGCACACTACCAGCTACTGTGGTAGCTACTAGAAAGAAAATTAACTCTATCCCAGCCAAAGCCAGGATAGCAGAATTAAAGTTAACTAGGTTGCATGCTGTGCCATCTTTTTAACGTATAGGCCTGTGTATATATCCATAGATTACAAAAATCAGGAGATGATGAAATCTAAGAATTGTTCCAGCCTGAGCATTTAACTCTAGTCAAATACTATGAGAAATCTTGAAAGTCTTAATATAATTTTGAAATTAGCTTCTTATTTTGTTGCTCAGGTGCAAAATTTTGCAATGAGTTTACACTTACCTGTCAATGAAATGAATCTTTAATAACATGCTCAGGGCACTTCAGGAGCCATATACTGTTTAAGAAAGAGTGGGTTACTCAATAGTTGCCAAATGTCTAGAATATTAATCAGGCGTTGCAAAATTTTTTCATGTGGTTTGGATTTTTCAAGAGTTCTCGTTAGAAAATACAGTTTCATTCACATTGGATTGTTTTATAGGGATGTTGTTTTTCTGACCAGCTTGAACTTTGATCTGACATGATCCCCTATATCATTTACATAAAAGCTTCCCCTGCCTGGCTTCCGTTTATTGGCCTTTCAGAGACCTTATCTCCTTTCCTAGGAGGCCAAGGAGCGAGATGTTTCCCTGGCCGTGCAGATATAGGTATAACATCTACCCATCTGCACCTATCTACAAAGCAATCCTCAGCAGTTCAGGTAGGGACGGAAGTGACCGTACTTCTTATCTGGGGCTGTTACATTGCATCGACCTTCTCTGCTCTTTAATCCCACTTCTTAGCTGAATTTTAGCTGTGGGCTATTCATGCTTGTGGTGTCCCACAGATGTGAATAACCACTGAGGAGGTTACTCATCTGTTGTTTGAGTAACATCTACCTGGTTTTTTTTGTATGTACACGTAGAGAAGAAGGTCAGTCTAAAAACTGTTTACTGTAACCACTTTTCTTCTCCTTTCTGCCTCTTTAGACTATTAACTGTTGTTTTCTCAATCTGATTTAAACTTATTTCTTTGGAGAGGGGAAAAGTACAGCTGTGTCTTACTAGGTTTATGCATCTAAAACCCACTGATTCAAACAGGTTTTCTTTTCTCTAAACAGAAATTAACTTGGGAAAAAGTGCTTCTTCAAGGGCAGTCTCCCTTAGACATCTGTCTGATAAGCAAAGCCTTTTCTCAAAAGAAGGATGTCTCATCAGCACAAGGGCTGAATATCTTTTAACTCACTTTTCTCTTATCTGAAGTGTAGTTTTGTTTAGTTTTATATTCTCTCATCTTGCCCTGCAGGATAAAAAAAGAAGCATACTTTAAAAAAAACCCAAAACCCGAAACGTTGAGATTTGCTGTATCATCTTTTAGGATCAATTATATAGATGTAGCCTCTTCTAGTTTAACCATTTATATGCATGGTTTTAATATTACAAGCAGGATATTCAAATGTTGTAGCAAAATTATATGCTTATTTTGAGCCCTGGTCATACAGCTATGACAGTAACTTAGTGTATAAGCAGTGGTGCTATTCATAGGCAGGTGGTTTGCAGAACTGAGGCCTGAGCTAGTTCTGATCTTTTAGTTTGTCCAGTAAATATTTATTCTCTGCTTTTTGGTTTAAATGTAGAAGTATTTTTAAGTCAAAGCACTTCACTACCACTAGAGAGCTGTGCTTTTAAGGTATGTTGTTTTAACCACTTTGAACTGCAGTATTCATAGTTGTTCTTATACAATGTACCATGAATTGGTGGTTCTCTGTTATGTTTTGGTGAAGTATATAAAACTATTTTTTTGAAATGAAGAGTAGGACAAAACCTGATTTTTTTTAAAGTGTTCTTGCAGTTTGATTTTTCTTTAAGTCAGTGTGTGAAAAACACCATGAGGTGGTCTATTGTGTACTGCTTCATTGATAAAATTATCCTCTTTACATAAAATACTAGATCTCTTGTATAAGTTTCCTCTTTACCATGTTCAGTTATCTTAATGTGTGCTGTAAATTACACTGATTCATAGGCTTAGGATGGGCAGAAATTTGAAGACCTACATCAGGAAAAGACCCAGGAAGGAAAAAGTAACCAAATTGACTTGATAATTAGCCCCACCATATAATTTCATAGTTCTGATTTAACAGAAATTTGGGGGCTAGTTAAAGAGAGAGGGTTTTTTTTGCTCTACCTCGACTTCACATTGGTCAGATTGGATGGCTGCATGTGTTTGAACTTGTCCAGAGACTTCTGAAAAAAGTCATGGTTTTTATATAGGAGAGCATATTACATCTGTGCTGGTATAGGCAAAAGTAATTTAGTAACTTGATCCACAGAACAGAGAGTAGAAACCTCAATTAGAGTTTTCCTTTAATCGGGTTTATGGATTAATTTGACTCACTTGGATCAGATCTGTCTTGATTATAAAGCTATACAGCACATTAAAGGGAACTGAAAAAAGCATACCTGTTACTAATGTACCTCCCACAAGTCCTTTTCATTTTAGATTATTTTGTTTGTTTGTTTGTTCCAAATTTCATTCTAACAGAAAAGCCTTCTGGCGATGAAGTATAAGGATCAGCTACTTTCTTAGAGAAAGTATAAGGAAATCTTTTTTTTTTCCCTGCTTCTTCCTCTTCCCCTAAGGGGTTGCTTTTAAAAGATGACTTACAATTTTGTAAGGACAAATTTATGTCTGCTGTTTAATTGCACAGCCGTATTTTGGGATTTAGTCACCTAGCCACCTGATTGCACCTGCCTACTAGGTAGTTGGATGACTAAACCCCTTAATTTGATTCTCCAGTTAATTGCAAAAAGAACTCTATTAGATTGAAATAGTCTAGACTGAAATAAAAATAAAAAATGGTACTAACTTTTCTCCCTCTGATTTTTTCCTAAAGCATAGTGTAAGGTTATTTACCAAGGTTTTACTGCTGTCTCCTCTGGCTTGAGCCTTGATGAAATTTAATTTTATTAGTAGATTTCACCGACGTTATGTTTTTTGACATTTCTTATTTTGGCTGATAATGTTGTATGAAAAGGTCTCTGTGTGTGGTATATTACTGTGGTAGAATTTTACTTTCCATTTGTATTCACATATTTTTGTTTTCTGTCATACAGATGGTATGTTAAGTGGAATAAATGGTTGCGGTGATATTTTCGAAGTTGCAGTCACTGTTTTACCGGTGTGTTTAATACACGTTGGAAATACGTCTTTTTTAAAAAGAGAATAGCTTCTTGTCTTCAGTGCTTCTGTTTCATAACCCGTTATGTCCTGCACTAAAGATAGCATTGCTCATTTATGCTGATCTGGTTCCAGGAATGTGTTGTGTAACAGCTGGCGGTGCACAACCAGAGGCATCGTCCCGAGTTCCTGCAAATTATTTCAGCAGAAGCTGTAGTCTCTTAGTACTTGCATGCAGTGTTTGGCACTTCCCAACATACACTACCTACTGGCTGTCCATCTCATACCCTGGCGCTTTTATATCGCCCATAGGTATGGTGCTGAGCCAAAATTTTAAGCAGTTCGTATTTCGTCGTTGTTTGCGCATGTCTGTTGCTGTTATTTAAGTAGGTAGGAAAGGAATTTTCTGCTGAAGTACAGAATGAAGTTGCCAACAACAAACCCTGTATCTTCAGCTTTCTGCTGGAATTACTTTTCCTCTATTATCTATCTCAATCGTCTTCCTTTCTGAAACTGTATAGCAGGTTATTGTTCATTGGGCTGTGTCATTGCCAATTGCTGGCTGTTTTTACATAGACAATGCCATGAATAGTGAAGGTGGGGACTGCAGTTACAGATAAATGTTAGTTGAGATGCAACAGAGAATTTCTTACTGAGGAAAGATGTTTTCTCTTGGTTTTTTTTTTTTTTTTTTTTTAGTCTGAATCTTTTTATTGTACAGTCTATACTCTCTGATGAAGCCATCATTGATTTTATTTTTAGAAACCCAGTTTTATGATCTCTTTTCCTTTTGTAATTGGGTCTTTATATCTTTAAACATATAAAAGTGCTTTGTTGTTATGGACACCATGAAATGATACATTTGACAATAATTGTTTTTCAAGAACAACTTGGATCTTTATTTTTAAATGAAGATATACAGTAGTTTATCTGTTTATTAGATCACATAGTCTTCATGATGCGGTACTGAACTGAGATTGCTTTCACAGTGTCCCTTTTCTAAAGGCAAGATTTGAAACACCTGTTTTGGTGTTTAAAATGGGACTTAGGAGTGGATAAAAATCATAAGAAAACAATAGTGAGCTCATGCTCTACTTTAGCCTTAGAGATGCCTTAAATGCACTAAGGATGTCTGTTAGACTAAAAGTTCCCCTCAGTTTTATTGCCTTTCACCGAGTAAGGGGGGATGTGCCTGAATATTACTGGAGTCACATTCCCTGAGTATTATTAAAATGCGCCCACACCATCTGTTTCAGAGCAAAACTCAGGCATGACAGCTATATACATTCAAAAACACAAGAAGGGAGTTTTATAAAGAGACAACCCTGTTTATTAAGGCACCTGACTTCAGTGGAGACTTCTACCCTTGATTCACTCCAACTGGAGACACGTGGTAGGCAGTCATGCTTTAGATGGAAGGAGAGAGATGAAGTTCCAACACATGTAAAGGACAATATTTCCTACTGGCTGTCCTTAGTGGCTCTCCACACAGCTTTTTGGGTTTTTGGACCCTTTACTTTGAAGATGTTTTGCTGTGTCCATAGGCTATGCAGGCAAGTGACCAGGATTGCATTCTGGAACGAGACATCCATTTCTTGGATATTTCAACCCTTAAGTTAGAGATTCCTGAGGAGGTATTTCTGGATCTCTCCCACAATTCCAATTCAACTTTTAGCACATTGGCCATCCAATCTGCAGAATCAAATGTAGAATAGATTTAACTACTATGTTGTTATCTCTCATTTTTTCTAGCCTGATCTTTCAGATCCAGGGACCTAATTTCCCCTGGATTTGAGTTTGTCCTGCACGTACACATGAATGCATATGTCTGTGGAGTGTTGTTGAAGAAAATTTGTTGGAGAAAAGAACTTTTGGGAAGGATCTGAATTACAAGCAGATGGATAATTAGCTCTAAGGAAAGGAAGGAGAGAGACTAGCAACTCTGAGGTCTGTATTGAAGGTGGCAGGAATACAATTTGGGGCACAGAAAAGAACAGTGAGGGCAGCAGGATTTGTCTGGGCAAAAAAATGTGAAAAGATGAAGCCCATACGGATTTCTTTTAGCTTCTTTTCCATTGCCGAGCTCTGCCTTGTTTTGGTTTATAATGATTTTCCAAGTACAACATGCTTAAAAATAAATCAGTGTTTTCATCAGGGTTTATGCACTTGCAGTCCTGATTCTGTTTTTAAAATGCAGCTGTTGAGAATCACTCAAGATAGCTTACATTTCTTTGTGTTTTCCCTGATAAGTCATAGTTAGCTTTTTTGCCAGCTAGTTCTCACACAACTTCAGAATTAGACTTGTAAAAACTATTAAAATGTAGTTGACAAGCAGAACTAATAGTTCTTGTGGTTTTGAACGTGTGTTTTTTATGTTAGTCTTATTTCAGACTCAGTTTTTAGGTTGAATGATCTGCTCTCTGAAAAGTAGGCCTATGGACTTAGACACAAGGCACTAAAAGACTCTATGGTCATATACAATATTATTCTGTGGAAAAAAATTAACTATACTGGTGGATAAACAAAAAATCCATTGGGAAAATAGATAACTATTTTTCAGTAACTGCTTATGAAGCAGCATGAATTGAAGACAGTGGTTCTGCTTACGTGCAACTCAATTGAAGGGCTTGTTTGAATTCTTGTAACAGCTAAAACTCTATGCTTTTGATGCATTAAACACACAATAAAATCTTTTTTATAGCTCTGGACAGTATAACTTTCTGTCACCCTCTCTTTATCCTTGATGCATATGTGATACATTACTGAATGGATGCTCTAAGTAGAATATTTTAAAAAAACCCCAACAATCTAAGTAATCCTCTATTTCCATTTGTTTCTAAGCTATACTATCATCAGCATTATGTATTTTCATATTTATAGTTTTATATCAGTAAAAAGGTCTTATGTTCCCATTCATTCAGGAAGTGCTATCTAGTCAAAACATTCCTTGACATTATAGCCTTTTGCAAGAAGCCGTGTGCCTGAGGTCTGACTAGAACATCTGTGTGTTTCTTGACAATTATATTACTACAAGTAACAGCCTCTATGACAAAACTGACAAATTTATAATTTCTCTTTAAATTTACTCTGTATCAGTTAAAGATATGCTCAGATAAATTACCTTTTTTTTTTTTTAAATTGTTGGTGCAAGATTTGTGTTGTATTGTACTGACTTTCAATTTGAAGAACTGATTATATCCTTCTGCCTAAACAGAATCGAATTGGGCTGATATAATTTTAGCTTATCTCATTAATTATGGGTGCCTTGTCCAATTTTATGTATGTGTGTTCAACCAACCATCCTGCATTTTCTGTATGTCTAAGGAGGTTAAAAGGAAGACCATATTATAGACTGGAATTCCATGTTTAAGCAAAAGGCGGTATTTGGATGTTGGTTGGAAGAAATTGAAGTGAATAGAGAGGTGAACCAGGTCTTTGAGTTACTTGAATAGACTCAGAGACTACTACTTCCTTCTCCTGCTGATCTTTTGCTGGTCTCTTTTTTTTGCCTGTGTTGTCTTCGCTTCAGTTACAAGATGTTTTATTTTTGAGGGGCTCACAGTCATATTGAGAAAAGGGAAGTACTTGGAAAAGGCGTCAGAGCCCAGTTTTGGCATCTCGTGGCACACTTAGTATGTCAGATGATAGGGAGGTTGTAGTACCACTTCTTAGCTGTATTCCCTTTATCTGACTTGGCTATGTCCCACCTAGGAGTTAGAGGTTAAAAAAAAAAAAACAAACCCAAAATTGTCCAGGGACTGTATTTGTTTTTAATGGCAAAGGAAGAACGAATAAGTCAGACTGCCAGTTTCCTCAAAAAGATCTGTCCATTCCCTGTATCTCCTATAGATATTAGCCACATCTATAGATTTTCTAAAACAGCTTATGCTTTCCTTCATGTTTGATAATGACATAATTTGAGGGACACATGAACTAGAAACCAAAAGAGTTCTCTCTGTGTAAGAAAAATGCTGAGACTTTCATCCTCTTCCCTCAAAATTTGTTCAGTGTTTTTTGATGAAGTGGAATGCAGTAGAAGAAGCTTATTTTAAGTCTCATCTAGTTGTTATGTCATCACATTTCATAAAATTAAGTACAGATTTTGGTCAGGTTGAATAATTTTTTACTAAATTATATATTTTATCAGATGTCAATATATTGGCTATTCTCCAGTCCAACCAAAGGAGATATTCCTGAATTGACTGTATTTTGTCATTGATGTGATTCTGTAAGCCTTACTGACAGTTCTTCTTAAAATTACGATATTGATCCAGTAATTTCTCCTGCGGTTGTAAATTTTTAAAATTTATTTTCAACTTGTTACTTCAGACATTGAAAACAGTAGCAGCCACATAAAAAAGAGAACAAGCAGCTTTTTACTAGCTAACAATTATGAGAAAATCCCATTTTATAGTCTAATACTTATGCAAATGAATGGGGACCAGATTTTTCAATTATCTCTCTTCATAATGGCATTTAAACCACTGAAGCTATTAGGATACATTTTATGATGGAAATAGCCACATGGGGACCCAATTCATTAGTCACCTATTTTAATGTGATAATTGTGATATCCAGGCCACTGAAGTCAATGGTTTTTCACAATGTGTTTTCATATCAATAGACTGCTGTACTGAGTAGGAATGGATTTATGCATGTGGTTATTTCATGCACTGAGCTGGAATTTAAGGGTGGAACAGTCCTTTTGTATGTGCAGGTGCTCTGTATTTCCATTGCCATTGCAGTATGAATATTAAATATATTCTTACATAGTTGCAGCATTCATTATATCAGTACCTGGAATTATTTGCTTTAATACAGAGAAAAGTAATAGTTATTTGACACTAATCTTCGTGTTGCATTGCTTTTCTGCTGTCTGGAATTTCCAGAGTTCTTTGGTTCCTCTGAACTCCAATATTAAATATTTGAAACAATAAGTATGTCAAAATCAGCAGGAGTTCATACAGACCCAAAAGATGAGCATTTTAATATGGAGATGAGTTTTCTTCTGTTGATGGGTAACCTCCTGATATCATCTGATACTCAGTTCTTCACTGTGCCTAGTGACAGCTTCCTGACAGAATTCCAGCCTATTTGCCTGTTGATGATTTTTTTTTTTTGCGTTACTATTGTCAACTTTCATTGAAAAAATAATGAAAGAAGATAAGTCCTTTAATGTAAATTTAACCTGAATCACACTGTTCATGACAACACTGTCTGTTTAAATGTCATCAGTGAGGGATTAGGAGATTTACACTGGCTGTTGCTTTTCACTCAATGGTCAAAATAGAACCGGTTCAAGTAGAAGAGTAGCAGGAAAAGCAGTTAAGCCTCCTGCTAAAGACATTGGTTGAACTGAGACCTGCGAGGCAGCTTCTCAGAATTCACCACATACTTTCATAAATGCTGTTGTGTTGACATTCAGTTTCTCAGAAGTTCCAAGTGTTCCTTGGCTTTGCTTTAGGCCTTGCTACTATTTGCAGCTCATTGCAGAACTTTAAAAGCTTTCCATAGGGACTGTGTATATCTACAGTTTATGCATACTGGTTTGAGATTGTGAGAACTTCCTGCATATACTTTTATCGCACTGCAAGTTTCATTTCTATTGTGAGGCTACTTGCATCCTCTCCTCTTTTTTCTGAGTCTTGGGGTAGAATTCCAGGCTCATGGCACAGTACTAGCAATGAAAAAATTTTGCATTTTGAGAGAAAAGATGGGTAGGTCTAGAGAACAGTTCCATCCAGTTATATTATGAAACTTAACTGTTTCAAAGGCAAACACCTTTCTTGAAAAAATGGCTAAAAGTTCATTCTTTATAATTTTTTCCTAGTGTTGAATTATAAACAACCCAGTACTCTCTTTCTTAAGTGTTTCTGTTGGTCATGATTTTCATCAATACTGAACAGGTCATACATTGAAGATAATCAAGGGTCATCTGCTTGATGAACAGCAACTTTAAAAAAGGTAATTTTTCTACCTAGTATTTTAGAGAGAAGGAAAAACTCAAAGCAACATGATGTTGTAGGAAAAGAAAGGGGATCATGGATAAGCAGTAGAGGTCGCATTTGTACCCACTGAACTCTCAGGAAAGGGGAGGAGACAGAGGCTGTGAAGGTCATACAGATAATTTATTGATTATTTGGGTATGTAAATCTCTTTTACTAAATAAAGGGTAATTGTTTTTTAGATCCTCTTGCAAATTCTATTTTTTCTTCTTCATTTAAACACTGAAGCTCTTGGAAGACTGTACTTACGCAACTGCTGTATTACTGAAGGCAGCAAAATTGTCCTGCAGACCTGTGGACGCTGAACTATAAGCCACTGATTCTTTAGAGGGTTAACAAATCTCTTTGCTCAAGAAATGTACTGGTGTGCAAGGAAGAAAATGGAGCATAAAGAAAAGCTAAAAGCAGCCAGGTCCAGTGATGGGACTTCTAGTAACTTAGTGGGAGAGGCATCAGGGTGTTTAGCTTAGCATACGCTGTCTCTGTTTCTTACAAATTCTTACACGTTTGACTTACTCTGGCAGTGGCCTGGCAGCACTGCCTGTGATATCCATGGGATGTAGGATATTAGGATAGAGAAGTGTATTTCATTAAAAAATATCAATATCCCTGATTTCAGGCTAGGCTGGATTTTTAAAGCAGTGGTTCTTACTGCGGTTGCACTTCCCTTTTGGTAATCTTTCTGTGTATGACCAGATACTATATTTATAGTGTCAGTCTCTAAATAAAGCAGATACTAATGCTTTCAAAGTATAATATACAGTAAAGGAAATGCCTCCAACAGCTCCACTGTACCTTGAAGTTTTGTTTTTTCTTTAGGTTTCATAGGGTTTAGAGGTTCTTTTTAAACTTAGATTCAGAATTAGGGCATGCCTCGCATCTCTTGCTTGGTTTCGGATGAGATACCTTTACAGCTGTTAGAAAAAATATAATGCTGCTCTTCTACAAAAACTGCTACAGCGAGTTGCAGATGTATGTTTGCTTTTTTTGTTGTTGTTGTTTTTTTTTTTTTAAATTCAGAATCATCTATAGATGAGTTTATTAATTGTGAAATGGAGCTATATTTTGGGTTGGTTATTTTTAATTCCACTGTCTTAGAAACTGCTTTTGCCATTCTTATGTCTCTTAAATTCACGTTTTTTGACAGTATTTTATCTTTAATGTGTAGTTGGTTACTGTTTGTAACAAATTTTTCTGGTGAGGGATGAAAAAGTCATTTGTGTGCATTCTTCCTTAGTCATAATTTATTGCCGTGTTAAAAAAGCTGTCCTCTTATTTGGGATGCAACAGTTTGCTCCTATCATATTGTGACAGTCTACTTATTTCAGTTTGTTTATCTACTGTTAATGTAACGTTTTTCAGTCAGCAAGCACCTATCATTCTTAGAGTTTTGCTTTCTCAGTCTACCAATTTTAATAACTAATTTTAGCAGGGAATGGTGTGTTTTATTCTTAGCAGATCTGCATTTGATTATTAAATATATCAACTCTTGGATAAATATGACCTGCTCCAGGTAACTGTTACTTTCTAGCTGAATATCTTGCTTTTTATTACTTCTTGCTGAGATAAAATAATTTCTAAATAAGTCACCCCTTTGCCATCTACAAAGCACAGTGATGTTCTTAAACAGCTTGCCAGTAGGGTTCATTCAGGCAAAGTATAGTTTTAAGATGAATTTTGGTAACTTAAGAAATTATTGCCAGCAACATCAAAGAACTGGTCCCTGTAATAACTGGGAAATTTCTTTCAATGATACACTCCAAAAAATAGATTCTTAACTGGCTGGTTTTACTTACTAATAATAACTGTTACTGTATCTTTTCAGTCCTTGCTATTTGTAGGTAGGTATTAGTTGTGTGCAGTAAATTGCATTCAGTATTAAGAACTACAGTAATCCCAACAGCACATCACTCATGATATGGTGTCGCTGAAGTCAGTGTAATTTCTCTTTTTCCAGAGATGAATTGGCCAATATTGCCCTGGATAGTGTAGATTCCTATAAAGTTTAATAGGGTGGCTACTATAAGTATTTTGTAGGTTAAGACAATATTTTACTTTTTAGTCCTACCTGTTGGGTTGGAAATTTGAACCTGTGTTTGCAATGAGTTCAAAAACCTACATGTGAGGAAGAGAGAACTGATCTGTGCAATAACCTCTAAGTAGCTCATAAACTAAAGCTGAGAGCACCTCAGCACTAACACCAGCATACCACCCACAGGAATTAGGATTGGCTAATGTAAGTGTATCCACTTAAGACTGCTAGAAACTACTAAAGTGGGGGTGCATTGGGATAAATAGATAAAATTACGCAAGTCATTGCTTAAGACAGCTGATTTGTCAGGCACAAGCATGTTTATATTGCTTTTATATTTCTGACAGAGGTGATGTGGTCATTAATCAATAATTGCCTTGCTAGATTTAAAGGTAAAGGGTGGCCCTAACAACATTAAGTGAGGGGCTGTGGTAGAAGCTTCCTTTAATAAATAACAAGATTTTGCACTTACATTGCAAAACGCCTTTCATCTAAGCAGGATAAAGATTTATAGAGCTGGGTAAGTTATGCTGCATTCGTTTTAGTATAGGAGGAGGTGAGATATATTGAGTTTGAGATTCACCCAAGGTCATGCAGAAAGTCAGGATCAGAATTAAGCTTTAGAGTCCAAAATATTTTCTTAAAAATCATACTTCAGGCCGAATAAACATAGCTATTCCTTGAGAAAAGAGCTGCATGACTAGTTATTCTACCATGTCTTGGTGCTGTTGCATAATTGCTGACCAATGGAACTGCTTGTGGAGTAATACTTCATACCAGGGCTGAAAGCTTCCTCCCCTGAAGTAATCTGGAGTACTTTCCCTTTGACTGCAATACGTCTACGATCTCACCCAAATGTGAGTATGGTTCAGGTAATCTATCTGCTCTGTGATCTTTGGAAGCTGCCGGTGAATTTTTAATTGAACAAAAGCTGAAGATAAAATTAGAAAGGTTATCTCTTGAAAAGAAGATTGTTTCTGGAACCTTGATGTTCAGTTGTTTTCCATGGTACTGAGGGAGCTTTCCCTGGAGAATGCATTCAGGTGAACGGTGATTTTGAGTGTTGTTCTGATGGGCTTTTTGTCTCAGTTACAAATTTTTGGAAAAGAAAATACAAATTAACAGTGTGTACAAAAAATTACCCCCATTTATATTGCAAAAACATGTAAATACTATATCGTAGAATGGTTTTGCAAATGATCAATTATTTTAAACCGGATTGCGCTAAGAATTGGATGTATGTTGCAACTTAAATTTTGTTAAGACATTTTAAAGGCACCAGCTTGATTTTGTTTTCAAGCTCTTATTTTAATTTCTTTCTCAAAAATGACGTTGTACTTTAGGAATCTTAGCAGCTGAAAATATAGTACAATAAAAGTTGAATTTTTCTAATGTAAAAAGCCTGCACACATGAGAAAATAATGAAATATGGAATGTTTGGCATGACCTTCTTACTAGAAGATCACATCACACCACAAAGTGCATATTCTATTAAGTCATATTCTTATCAGCTGTGGAAAATAAGATGTCATTTAAAATGCTTCCAGAAGGTGAATTCCGGATATTTGAGGTTTTTCTGACCTCATGGATGCTTTGTAATCAGACATTTGCATTAACATGGCTAGTGATTCTGTTCGGCTAGCTATTTCCAGAGCAAGTATAAGGCAGAGGATAAAGTCCAAGAAGTTTCAACAGTTTTTCTACACTTAGTATTAGCCTCATCTGACAAATAGCATGATAAAAGCATTGGTTTTGATCACATGGTCTTCCACTGATCTTTTCTTATGTAAATCTCTGGTCCTAAACGTCGACATTCTAGGTAATCTAGAGAGCTGAATGATGTTGCAGTAGGTTTTGGAAACATCTTTTTTTAACATATAGCAAGTTCACAATTATATCATTTTTCTTTTTAAAATCTAACCTCACATTTTAATTCTGCTCAAGGTGAAAGTTCCAAACTTACATAACTTCTCTAGATATGAACTAAAGTTTCTGAGTAGCATTAGTGCTCTCTTCCTCCCTCCCTCTCTCTTACGTAAAAGTATTTGGAGGCTAAGTGTGCTAATGCTGTTTTTTTTCAGAATCATGGAGAGTTTCCCATATGCTCTTTTTCCTTTTGTTACTTCATAGTCCCAACCTTTCAGAGGAGTCCCATTCAGAAATCATGTCCTGTGGTCTCTTTGCTTTTATTATTGGTTTTATAGTTTTGCTTTTTTAATTCTTTTTGAGTTTGACTTATTTTTAACCATGGAGCATTGGTGTCAGGGAATAATTGGTTTTCTTTGTCAAGGAAACTTCTTTGAAAATACACACATTTGCAAATTATAACCTAAAATATTCATATGTCTCTGCTGTCCAGCATCACTGCACTTCAATTCAGAGCTAGAAAGGGTAAATGGATGCAGAGGCAGTTAAAGGATTTTTAAAATAGGCATTCACTGAACCCTGAGTCTTTATTTATCTCATTTGTCTAATTCTAATTTCAAGAAGCTAAATGCAGTTAGAAGATTATATTACTCCTCTCCATTACACTTTCATTCACTTCTCCCTTCCTGGCTGCTATTTTCCTCATGTGAGATCTGATTCAGGAAAAACTGTGCATCTTTCCTTTGTTTATGTGTACATCCAAGATGATTTTTTTTCAGGAAGACTCTTAAGTATATGCTTAAGTCAATTCAGTTATAATCTCTGAGAGCCCTGAGAGAACTTTATCCCTCTTCATGAAAAGCTTGATCCTGGGGTTGTTCAGCCTGGAGAAGAGAAGGCTCCAGGGAGACCTTATAGCAGCCTTCCAGTACCTGAAGGGGGCCTACAAGAAAGCTGGAGAGGGACTTTTTACAAGGGCACGTAGTGATAGGACAAGGGGTAATGGCTTTAAACTGAAAAAGGGTAGATTTAGATTAGGTATAAGGAAGAAATTCTTCACTATGAGGGTGGTGAGGCACTGGAACAGGTTGGCCAGAGAAGTTGTGGATGCCCCATCCCTGGAAGTGTTCAAGGCAGGTTGGATGGAGCTTTGAGCAACGTGGCCTAGTGGAAGGTGTCCCTGCCCATGGCAGGGGGGTTGGAACTAGATGATCTTTAAGATCCCTGCCAAGCCAACCTATTCTATGATTCTATGTAATTTTAGCTAATAGGAGCTTTGCCTGTGATTATTAATGTGGGTGAGGTAGGATCAATGGTCAAATATTTTTTTTCTGTATCCAGTTTTATCTATCTTGAGGCATTGCTTCTCCTTCTCTTCCACCACTTTTCCATACACTGTCAGAGGCTATAAAGCTACTTCCTTGGTTTTGCTTTAAGTTAGCTGCATAATTCCACTGTTGAATGGTCACTCCATGTTATTCGTGTGCTTGTGGAAACATCTTTAAACACACATGTTAAAATTATTTCCTAACACTAATAAAGCACCAGCATAGATGGGGCCTTTGTATTAACTTACATGAGTTGCAAAAAGTATGCCACAAGGAAAAGTTTAAAAGCCCTGTAGGAATCTATAGACGAGAGAGGATATTAATTAAATGTATGTTTTGGAATAGTGCTTTCTTCGGGGAATGAGACCAAGGACCAGTCTCATTGAGTTACACTAGGGATTAATTTGACCTACTGTCTTTGATGTTAAAAAACTGGGGACAAACTCATTTCTTTGGTGTCTGCTTTGAAGAAGAAAATGTGTAAGGGTGAGGCAGCAAGTTTACATATTGCCAGATAGTGTGTGGATGTAGTTCTGAAACGGTCTGCTGACACAGTATTAAATTTCTGGTCCTGTTCTGTGCATGAAAGCAGTGAATATTTATAATTAATTTTTTTTTTCACATACATTTCTGTAAGTGCTACAGAATGGGCAATGTTTCAAAATGCACAGTATTAAGACAGAAGTAGTGTTTTTAACAAGTAAATTAGCAGAGATCTAAAATTAAAGTCAGCAGCACTGGCCAGATTTCTGAGGAGGAGTGAAGCTATTGGGACAGGCAAGGGGAAAATTCTCTGAAACTGGAAAATTGCTGTATTCCTGAAGCAAAGCTTTGCTGGTAAAGGGTTAACCAAACTGACCCCTTGGTGACAGTGAAAATTCTTGTAAAATTTGCTTGTTGATCTGTAACCTTACTCCCTTCACAGACAACAGCTCTCCACACAAACTTATAGGTTCCTTATGAAATCTTCGACAATAGACATTGTAAAACAATTACGTAATGCTGAAGTGTTTTCTTTCAGGAAAAAAAAGGATGGTGGTTGTAAATAGTTTAGCCCTTAGCAATTTTCTGCTACTTAGGCCTATGACGGACACAGTGTGTGTACAGTGACAGCTTAATTAGGTATAAGATCATCTGTGTATTTGGATCAAATGGGAGATGTAGAAGGCAAGACTTTTTTGATAATAAAGTGAAAAGTGTTTCTCTTTGTGCCATGTCTACATTCAGTCTTAAATATTTTGTCCAAAATCAGTCTCCCTGTAGACTTTCCCAATAAATAGAAAGTCAGTTTAACAGAGATGTAATATTTTGAGTCATCATTGTGTAAACTGGAAATTTTGCAGAAAATGTCTTTGTACTAAATTCTCATGTGCATTAACAGTCAACCTGGGAAGGAGCTTTTATAGGAAGATTTGTATTCTTTGTATGAGTTGTGTTTCTCTTCTTGCTGTTAAAAAGTCAAAATGAGGAAAGTAGTTAACTAGAAACAAGATTGCTAAGGTTACTTGTTTGTTGTTTTGGTTTTTTTTTTTTTTTCACTGAAATGCTGCTTTACTGCACAATTAAGACTGCATAATGTGAAGGAAGTTAATATAAAACATTTTTCCATGTTTACTTTGCCTTTTTTTTCTCCCTTTTGTTACAAGGGGTTTGTTTGCAGGCTGATCAATAGATCAATTACGCAAATGTACAGTTGTGTAATATTTGATAGCTATGTTAAAAAGCACTAATAAACAGGTCAAGAGTGTGAATACTCACCCTTACTAGTACTGGGGCTCTAAGTCATTCAATGTTTTACCTAAGTTTGACTGAAAAATGAAACCGAGCCAGTAAAAGACATAGTTCCTGAGCTGTGAAAACTTGCAGGCTGCCTTATACTTTGGTAAGTGATTGTTTATTGTATTCAGACTAAAGAAACACATAAGGGGAAATTTTATTTTATTTAAATACGACCATGCTTAGGATAACATTGATTACTTTTGAAAATTCTACCCAGCAAGTTGTTTATCTGCGTTTGCAGATAGACATGTGGTAACTGTGGTCATCAGAAATGACATTTTCAAGTTTGTCTTTGCGTCACCTTGTTGATCATGCTTCACTTACTGCTTTACTTGGTTCCAACTATGTAGGAAAGAATAATTTGAGCTGCATGTATGTCAAGTTTGTACATATAATTCTGTCTTAGCCAAAATAAATTTTATTTTATGATTGATAACTCAGAGTTTAATATCAAAAAAGATGATAAAAATGAATTAAAGAAGTGCATCACATGCATGTGTCTTCCAATTTTCTTTTTATTAGCGTTGATGATTTCACTGAATATTTTTTAGTCTTTCTATCAAAGTATCAAAGGTGCATGATCAAATCACGCTTTTTTAGTGAGAAGGGTATCAACTGTAAAAGTCATGTCTGGCCATCTAGAGTATTTGCATAAGATAATGGAGCAGTAGTTTCATTCTCCTGATCTCTGATTAGGAGAAAGGACCCTGACTGACAGTTTGACCAGATTAGAAATGGTTTAAGTTCCTTGGTTATTTAACCATAAAGATCTACTTTCCTATTGAAGTATGGGATTGCATTAATTTCCTTTGGTCTCTATATAAAAAAATTGGTGAAAGAAAGTGTCAGTGATATTGAAATGACCCTATTTGATGTTGATATTCATTTTATTTTGAAATGATTAAGGCAGAGGAGGGGAGTTTTTGCTGGTTTTGTTACTATGACTGTATTGATAAAGAAAGAGATTATAAGAATAAGAATTTTCTAGGCTATTACAAATATGCTATTAACTTTTCACACTAAAAAAAAAATTCTATTTTTGCACAGTGAGAAACAATTTTAATTTTGTAATCATGAAACTTTGTATTTACATAACAGTAGAATCCTGATTGGCGTTCAGCAGAATGGCCGAATGGGTGCAGGTTGTTGTAGCAATTCAGACTTTAACTGCAGCAGGTACCTTAGCAAAATCTATGGCTTTAAGTATTGTATTTACTATCAATTCATATTGTTTAACATCAGTAAATATATTAGTTACTCAATATGGCAATCTATTAAATAATAAATAATGTAGTTATGGAATTTTCATTTCTGAGAAGTTATAATGAATAGCATGCAATCTTATATGCAGTGGATTTTTTTCCTTACGGCAAGATAAACCATGATTGATGAGATGGGTCTGTGCTTAACTTGTATTGGAGGTTACATTTGCATAATGTTAATGAACTGTCCTATTGAAGACTTTGGTATAGGATAGAGAAAAATCCCTTATTTGCTATGGGGTTTTATAAATTGATTCCAAATAGTAAAGATCTTACTTTCTGACAATTCAGTAGGTTGCTAGAGTAGTTGCTAGAGAACCAGTGTTATTACTTCATTGCCTGTTTAACTATGTATTCCAAAGAAAAGGAAAATCAGACACGGCAGTGGTACAGATTCCTTCATGCCATATTGCCATGGTATGTCTGTCATGTATTTGAGAAACTAAATCAAAGCATGTAAAGATATTTTAATTTTGGGCCTCTGAGGTGGTCAACATGTTTGCTAGTGTCCAGGCTTCTAATGCAAAGTTCTGTAAAATTTAATAATAGTTAAGATTTAAAATTTCCAAAGAGATCTAATAACTCTATGTGTTGTAACATGTCTGAAGACATTAATAGAAGTCAGTGTAAAATTTGAATCTTCCCATCTTCCCAGAAATCTGAGAGGAATGTAATTAAACATGATAGAAATGTCAAAAAAGCCTGTCAAATTCTGCACAGATTTTTTTTTTACAGTGTTGCTTTCTTGTCCATTGGTACATTGATTAAAGTTATCAGGATCCTTATACCAGCGGTACTGAGTATGATCACATATGAAATGAAGATTTTGAATTATTATAATTATTCTCCCATTCCTGAGCTCTTTAATCATCATGGAGTTAATGTCATTATAAAGTGTAGGAAGATATATGGAGTTGCTTATACTTTTTGTATGTAGTGAGGCTTTCAGACATCTGAAGACTTAATTTCTGTAATAATGACAGCCAAGCTAACACTTCGAAGCAGTTGAGTTAATGGTTTTAACTCCTAGATGCTGCACAGGAAGCAAATGCCTGACGATAATTCTTTCGTGATTTTTTTTTTTAAATTCAAGTAATTTTCCGTGTAAAACTTATATGTGGAAATACAAAAAAAAAAAAAAAAATCTGTTTTATAATTTTTGTCTTGTAATATCTTGTCATTGCTTCCTTTCATTCAATTGTTTAATTAGTCAATTATTTTTGACAACCTGTGGAAAAGGTCTTTGCATGTATGTCTTCTTGGAACTAAGATGATGAATTTATTATGATTGACCTTGAGAAGTAGGTTTTTATGTTAAAGTGTTTATAAAGAAGAACGGCTGACCATAGGAACTATGCTCAGGAAAGAAAGACTGCTATCAGAGTGAGGAGTACACATTTCTTCTCCTAGCTTGTTTTCTTTGTAACCTCTGGACAGACCTACCACAGGCAAACAGGAAATGCCAAAAGGTAGTAGGTTAGCTAGAAGAAAAGGTGAACAGAAGGTTGTTTCTGGATTTGTAATCTGTAATTATTGCTACAAGCAATGTAGGATCCAATGAATTATCTTATTAAACTTAGCAATGTATTTCATAACAGCTCCTCTCCAAATCAATACTTTTTTTCATGACTCATAAAGAATATTGCGGTAATAAATGGATAGGACAAATTTCTCAATTACTGATTTTAAGAAGCAGGGCATTGGATTGTTCAAAAGAGCTCTTTCCCAACTGCACTGACGATTCCATTTTTATTGTAGGTAAGTGGTCTTTTGTGCTATCTAACCAGCTCACTTCTCAAACACTTTGGCCTGATCACGCTTTCCTTGGCAATGAGATCCAGCTCTTGAATTGTTTTCAAAGAAGAAAATATTTCATTCCTCTGCTTACACAAGTAGCACATAAGCAGTCTAATCTTATTTAACCTCACTCCTAATTGCTGTGAGTAATTTGCATCAGCACAGAATAAGATTGTGTTATTGATAGTTTGTTAATGTTTTCCCGATACATACCTTCAAACTTACTATCAATTGAACATTTTGGTTAAGATCTAAGATTTATATTCTGTCAATATCCTTTTTTCATATTAAAAGTCATTGGGATGCAAGTTAAGTATTTTCAGGGGTCTAGTGAGGTAAATGTGAATATTGTATGAACCATTTGCTCAAGTTTTTTGTGCCTGTATTAACTTGACATTTAGTTACTGAGGGTAGTTTGGAAAATTAATTCTTCAGATGAACAAAGTAGTTGTTTTATCTGGAAATCTGTGTTAATACATCTCAAGCAAGTTGCATTGTCGTATGAAAGATCATGTGCGTAGACATGACTCAGGGTAGGAGCAATTTCAGATTAATTGCTCAATTAATTCTGCAGAGAAGATAACCCCATAGATGGCATGGTACCTACAGTGACAGCTTAGCACTTAGAGTGGTAGTCTAGCAACTATCAATATAAGGCAGTTCAAGGTTTGCAAGATGGTGTAGATGAAAAATCTTGCCTTATGTAGACAAACTCAAACGAAGTATATTGATTTTAAAAGGATGGGAGATGATTCTTACTCATTCCATGAGAAAGCTAATTGTTCTGTATAACAAGCAAATAATATGTCCCAAAAGAAGGAACAGGGTGAAGAAACATATTTTCTATTGCTAGCTTTGTTTTTCAATAGAATATTTACTATACAATCTCATTCATCTGAGGGCGGGGGGGGGGGACACACAACACTGCAAAACATATATAGCTATATATACTTTGAAGTTGTGCAAGCTAATGGAAGTGCTCCTTGTTGATGTATGTGGTTCAGGATTCAGACCTTATGTTATTTTCCACTGCGTCTTCAATTCCTGCCTCTGGAAGAAGCCTTTCTCTGTCACTATAGAAAGACGATGACAGTTGTTTTGGTGGAACACTACTCCTTACAGGAAGTCATTGTACTGAGGAGTAGCAGCATAAAAGCTAAAAAGAAAGAAAAATATCAGGATCCATCTTTCTGAAAGAGGGACATTGTATTTAAGATATTTATGATTGAGATTTAAGCTTAATACTGGCTTTAAAAGAAAATGGAATCTTCTACAGACTCCTTGTTTTTCATGTGACCATTCATTTGTTTGATTTTTATTAGTTTTTAATGTTTTCGCTCCTTGGAATTTTTGTACAAACATCATTGCAAAGTCAAACATATTCAAATAAAACCTAATAAATCTGTCAGAAAAATATTGTATAACAGTTCCATTTAGATGGTGAGGACTCTCCCATTAAAGACTCCTATGGCTTTTTTATTACTTTTTTTTAATGTTTGGTTCCTAGCTTCTATAAATTATGCATGTTGGCTTTTCATTAACATAGAAGGCAAACATAATTCATTGCAAAGAATTCTTGGGTCACACATGATTGAGAAGTTCAGAAAGATCAAAAACACTTAGCTTTGTGGTAGGAACAAAACTGTATTTCATGTAAAGGCTCCAGCTCCCTGATTTTTAATATTGATTTTTTCTCCCCCATCCCAGTTCCACAAAAATTCAGGAATGCTGATACATTACACAAAGACATTTTGTAACTGCTGGAGCTCTACAAGGAACCCACAGAGTGATGTTAACCTCTTCCTAACAAATGAAGTAATTGTTGCATTGCTTTTTGTATATAACAGGAGTCACGCATTGCAATAATTATTTTTGCCTACAAAAAGATTTAAGACAATTTTTTTGTTCAAATGCCTTATGTTGGTTGAGGGAGAAGATTGAAGGTACTGATAAACAGATAAGATCAAGACGACACCAAATAAGGCAAGCTTTGTTACTGAAGGCCTTTTAGGGTTTTGTGGGTTTTTGGTGTTTTAGTCTGAAAAAGGTTTTATATTCATAAGACTTCCAGTGAAAAATGTGATATGAGAAAACAGCGACTGAGGATGATAGTTCTTGCTTTCCAAACGACAAGAATGGAGAAGGATTAAATTTCATAGTGTTAGTGCAGGAAGAGAGTTTTCTATGCTGTGAATATAGGAGACTGAGTACAGCATGAGCTTGGTAAATGAAAAAATTGCATGTGGTCCAAAGGGAGAAAGAACCCTAGTGGGGGCTTATGAAGAGTGGTTTTAGTACTTTGTTTAACAGAATAATCATAGCTGACGCAGGAATTAGTCCACAAATGTTGTAAGTTAGAGGAGGTGATAATTAATTGAATATGAAAAGTTGATGTGGATTTCAATACCTATATCTGACAATTTTTTTCTTGAATAGCAAAAGTACTAAGAAAACATTCTTGTTCTGTATATGCAGGATATCTAGTATTTCTAAAATATACCCGATTTCTGAACAAAATAGTATTGAAATGTAGTTACTAGTTAAAATAGACACTCCTAAAACAGTAAATAATGACAAATCTTGATGTAAATAAGAAGGCATAAATAAACTATATACTCAAAAAAGAATATTCTTTATCTTAGGAGTTCATAACAGTATCAGGATGCAGGCCATGAGGTCTTATATCCTTCCTAGTAGACCATTATATTAATATTTTTGGTTAATGGCTATATTTAACTTAGCTCAAGTAATTGGGCAAAAATATTGTTACATTAAAAAAAAAACCAAACAAAACCAACAAAACAAAAAACCGGGAAATGTGCACATTGGCAATATTGTGTCCAGTTTTGGTCCCCTCCAGTACAAGTAAGATGTTGATAAAATTGCGCGAGTTCCACAGAGGACTATGAAGTTGAGAGCTGGAGCACTTCTATGAGGAGAAGCTGAGAGAATGGGACTTGTTTAGTCTGAAGAAGAGAATGCTCAGGATGGACCTAACAGCAACTTGCCAGTGTTAAGGAGGAGGTTTTGAGAAGAAAGACCCTGGCTTTTCACAGACCTGCAAGGAGGAGAGGAGACAATGGTCATAAATTGAAAGAGGGGAGGTTCCAAATTGACATAAAGGGGGAAAAAAACCCCCACCTTTTCACAATGAGGACAGTAAAACTTTGGTATAGGCTTCCAAGTGAGGCTGTGGCATCTCCTTCCTTGGAGATTTCAGGACTAGATAGATTAGATAAAACCCTGGGCAACCTGGTCTGAATTTAGAGCTGACCCTGCTTTGAGCAGGAGATTTGATTTAGGCTGTTGTATCCAAAGTTATTGTATGAATCTAAGGAATAAAAAGTCTCACGCTATCTTAGTATTGATTGGGTATGTCATTGAAATACAATTCATATGCCACTGGATAAAAGACGTGTAAAAGACATTAAATGATTGTAACATAATTTAGGGAGTATAAAATAGCTGGAGATATTTTCTCCTTATATGTTCATGTTAGTTTTTGTATTTAATATGCCTAGATTTCACTTCGCAGGCACTTAGTGTACTCTTTCTACTGTCATATTTGTTTCAGAGTCACTAATGTCTATATGTGCCCCTTTTGTTCCCGAATTCAGGTCAGTGCAGATTGTGGTCTGAAGTTTTAGCATAGGTCTTTATTGAGGTTATCTTATTATTGGTGCTACCACAAATGAGATTTTACTAGAAGAGGCAATCTTATCCCAAATAAAAAAATATTACTATTCCCATTTTTCAGAGGGACATCTTAAGTATGTTTCAAAAGAGATACCCAAAAGCATAGTGTAGTTTTAGTTAAACTGGGTCCACATCTCCTGACTACCAGCCTAGTGTCAAAACCACAAGATTACTTGTTCTCATTATAAGACTTGACTTATGTATCATACTCTCCTTTTAATAATTTGAATGTTTTATATATGTAATACTTGAGCCCTGACTGACAAAACTTGCAATGTCATCTTATGAAGTTGTCGTACAAAATTCTTTCCTGAATAATATCATGACATCTGTCAGCAAAATTCAGTGCACTGAGATGGTATTGAAGTTGAAATAAATCATGACATTCATTCTTGCTAATAATTTGTGGAAGCCAAGTATTTAATGCTTTGTAATTCACTCCTAAGATTACCTCAATGATTTGCGATCTTGTGTAAAGGTGAGTATTGGGTTGTTAGTTTTACAATGGATAATCTCAAAAAAAGAAGTCAGTGTAAGTACAATATAAAGATAACCTTTCACAATAAGCAGACCAAATTCTGTTCTGTAAATCCAGGTTATTACCAACAATCTGGCTTATCCCTCAAGTGAGGGATTTTATGAATCTGTAAATTACAGATAACTCCCAACAAAATCTCTGTTAATATACATAGCTGAAACTGATTTCAAATTAGCAGACTAAAACTGAAAATAATTATTTCAGAGTTAAATTGATATTGCTTGAAACAGAATTTTAATAAATGTATGATTGATAGAATAGTCAAATAATCTACGTAAAAGTTTGGAAACTCCTGTGCTATTGTGATACATAGATTAGTAAACCCACAGGGGTATTGAAGCCCTGCAGCGTGCTGAGGCATGTGTAATTAATATTATGCACTTTATTTTTGAAAAGTTGTGGCTGAGGGTGAACAGGCATACCAGTGCATCTCCACCATGTTAGTTACGGAGGCAAATGGAGCCACTGATTCTGTGTAAATCTAAAGCCCAAAGCTGCTTTGGTTCAGACTTTTCAAATGTAGGGCTAGCTGAGAGATGAAAAGCAGAGGTGGCACAGGTAACCTACACAGGTCTCTCATCAGCTTATTCCCAAACTGGTTTTATGTGGGGCTTAACTGCTACAAGGAGCCTTGCACTGGTTTTCTACATTTCAGCACAAGACTCGGCTAGAGGGGGTTAGAAACGTTGCCAGATACTGGGTTTGATCCCACACCTTGAAAAGTAGTCGAAGCATAGTACTGTGAAAGCCGGCAGATGATAGTCCTACCAAAAACAAATATATAAAAAATACCCACATTTTCTGAAATATTGAGGTTGGGAAAGGGGAGTTATTGGGTCAGGAGTGAAATGCAATGCATGCGATGCATTTTGCAATAGCTGGCTGTGCATATTGACCTTTTCCAGTTTTCTTCTGCGTAGCTGATGCCCTGTGAACTGGATAAAATGTTAATAGTCAAAAGAAAGTGGCCGTAAGAAATCCCTCGAATACCATAAAAGATGATAAATGAATGGATCAGAGTGATATATTCAGTATGTGTCTCATTTAAGTCTCTACAGTATTGGGAAATAGTGTTTGGCAGGGCCACATTCCCATCCTAAAACAAGTAAATCAAAATCTGTCCTCAGTACAAACCATTGAATTGCATTCACAACCAATGCAAATTGGCATCACTCTACTGCCTTCATATTGATCTAAATTGTCTGAGTCTGATAAAAAGTTTGGCTGTGTTATATTGCAGGCCTTTTCTTACCTCACCACCTGCAGTTTGTAACCAAAAGTTCATTTCTCAGAGGCAGACTGGTGGTAGCTTTTAAGGTAGCTTCAAAGAAGCTTGAGTAAGGCAGGCAACCAGGGAAATATTACACTTTACTTGGAAAAAGAGGAGCTAAAATATAGCTAGATCGTGAGGTGAGTGTTCTGCCTGTGATGCTGCTTTGTATCCAGAACTTTCAGAATATACTAGAGAAACTGGTTTATGACAGCTCTCATACTTATGAAAGTTAAGGAACTGTTCCATTACAAATATTGTTGGTGTTACCTTGTTCACTAGTTATTACTGATAGCTTTTTATGTTTCATAATATAATTATGATCACTGTATGAGTAAGGCTCTGTGATCTGTAAAACCCTATAGAATGTCAGGCTTTCCCCAGCGGTTTACAGGATTTTTGTCTGCAAATCTATTTCTGAATGGCAGTGTCGTATAATATTTTAATATTATATTTTAATGTGTTTTAATTTAACCTTCTTGTGGTGAGCAGCATGACAGAAATTGATAAATGTAAAATGGTAACTTGGAACAATGTTATGTGTGTTCCTAGAATGCTTTTAACTGCAAACATGCAGGCAGAATACTGTGGCTGCAGTTTTTTATGTATCTATACTAAAAATGTTAACTTGAACTGAACCGTTTAACATACCTAATCCATAGCAGCTGAAACTATTTCTGTAAACCACTTCTATTGGCATTCTGAGCTTCCTTTAGTATTGATTTAATTTTAGTCAACCACTCAAACTTTAACCAGAATAAGCTGGTGCCAGATTATGCATCAATGACATATGTATTCTGTATTCTTCGGAAACCTCGCACAATTGCAGATTTCGCTTGCCTGTACGACCACTTTGTAACTAATTAGACTAGACGTAGCACTAAAGAGAAACCACAAACACAGCAGTATGCCCTGATAGATATTAATACAGTCCAGTCTCTTAACAAAGTGAACAATTGCCCAAATAATGATTTCCTGCTGTGGACTTTTTATGCTTTGTTTGTTAAATCCTATTTTCCTTCCTACTTTCCTGTTGACTACAGCAGAATTGAATTTTATTCAAGCCGACTCGCACTGGGTCAGCAAAACGCTTCACCTTTGTGGAAGAAAAGTTAACTCATTGAAGGCTGTCTGGTTTTGGACATATCTTATCGGTGCACTGAGCTCCCACCCACAACCAAAGGGAAGGGGTTAATAGTGCTTTATGAAATGTGGGAGAAATGAGGAGCTGAGGTACATATTTGCTAATGTGTTTAAAGCAAAGCCAGAGTTCACTGGACCATGGTTTGGTTTGTTTTCATTTTCTAACTGTTCATTCTTTACTTTTCTTAGTATTTGCTCATTGCCTTCGCGATTTAGCAAAAAGTTGTGCTAAATATAATGAATATAACATTAACAGTGATTACTAGCATAAGCATCACTGCAAAAAATGAAGGTATAGTGGAAATTAATCCTGTGGAATATCATGTCACTAAAGAGAATGGCAACATCTCTGCATATTCATTCAGCTGCTAGCATGGGGATACTGGAAGTAAGGTAATTTACAACATAATTTACAGAAATATATGTCTAAATAGGTTTATCTAACGATATGCAGAAAATAACTTTGTTGATGGGCAGAAGGGAAATAATTTACTAACATGGTATTGTTTGTATGCAATATAATTGCATGCAAATTTCAAGTAGGTATATCATTAACACTGCTGCTTGCTACCTTTACAGTTGGAAAAACAAACAGTCCAGTAGTCTTTAGGAAATTTGAGCATTTGCAAGAAATGTTTTGTATGCAGTAACTGTCTTGCAAGTACAGGAAAAGGAAAGGTCGGAGGGGTACATTTTTGATCAAGAAGGCTTAATCAAATCTTGATAACTTTTGATGACCTTCCTCTTTCATAATGAAATCCATGGGTCATTTTTTTTCTAATAAACTGACAAGTGTCACACAACTTATTGTTCAGTTTAATACTCTGAAAATATTAGACCCACAGGGGTGCAGATGGTGCTAATTGTCAGAATTAATCAGCAACAGATGAATAATAAAGTAGCATTTCTTTTTGTTACATTGGTATTTTCTTCTGTGTTTTGCACACTATAAATTATGTTGTGTGGATATAATGTAATCAGTCAAGAGTAAAGATTCCATACTAGCACTTTAAACCCTTAATAACTACAAAGGTTTTCAATTTAAAAATCAGTATTTTACCAGGGTGGGAAATTGTCAGTGTGGTACATAGAAAATACTACATTTAAAGCAGTGAACAAGTGTTGGAAGTTGTGTTTTCTTCGGAAGAAAGAGTTTCATGTTGTGGCTTTCTGTGATCTTGAAAACTGCACAAGGCATCTGAATCACATTCATGTTTTCCCTATTTTTGCTGTCTTTTTTAGTACTTTCATCTGCTCAGGTGGTATTGCTTGAATGCTGAGCCTTCTGATAGGAAAAAGGTTGGAGAGACGCAACAAAGGAGGGATCACCAATTATGTAGGAGAAGAAAGTCTAAAGCTAAGCCTCCCAAAATTGCTTTCAACAGAGTGATAGTGGCAGAAGTCACTGAACTGGCCATGGCACATTTCCTGTATGCTTTAGAGCCCTAGGTAGTAGTCTTTTTGGGGGAGCCTCTGAATCAGTTTCTGCCTTCTTTCAACTGTAGTCTTATTCGCGCTACAGAAATGATGCACAGATTTATTAAGAAAAATACTTGGTGAATCCTAAGTCTGATTCATTTTCTGTACTGTCTGTGGATGTGCCAGGTAGTTGCTTGTTTCTCTGCCTTATTTCCTGTCCCAGGAATGATGCTAACCCCTTGACGCAGAATGTCTTTACCAAAATTTGACAGTGTTTTGCAAGAGGCAGCTGTGTAAATTAGGATTCCAAGGGATTGGGGAGGGAGTAGGTGCACCTATCTGCAAGAGACTTTTGCACAATCATTCTGCAGATCTGAGCATAAGCATTTCGTAGATTAATTGGTCAGCAAAACACCACTGAGGTGCAGGTAATGATAATTAGATGTATGTACACAGGGAGAAACTAAAGCAGATAGATTACATGAATTGAAAAGTTTGAAGAGGAATCAGGGACTAAAATACAGAATTTCCTTAGTTTGGATCTCACACTTAGTTTGTTAGACCATGATATTTTTGTTATGTGTGTTACACTTAATGGCAGTCAAATTCACTAGGTATAGGGACATGTTGGAGAAAATTTAGGTATAACCTGAATCACTGCCCTGACTGTGAAGAGCTGAGTTTTTCCAAACGTTGCAGATGACTGATGGCTCTGATTCACTTCAAGTTCAAAGGAAGGGAAGGATCCTGAATGATTAATAATATTTCAGAACAAAATAATTTGATACTGCCCTATGCGACTTCTCTGGCCTTTGTGTTTGCTTATCAGGGAACTTTGAAGGAATTTGGTTAGAGAGGTGGTTATTTTGCACCTAATATGAAGGTCAGACCTCACGTAATCTGTAGAGTGGGGAAAAATTAATTGTTCTACAAGAGAAATTATGTTAGTGCATATTTCTTGTGCAAATAATTAAAAAGAATGTTGGCTTGAAGGTTTTCATCATGTTTCTGTTCATGACGTTTGGTTCAAGCCAAAGTTTGTGCGTCTGTC
Organism: Calonectris borealis; assembly: GCF_964195595.1. Taxonomy (NCBI): domain Eukaryota; kingdom Metazoa; phylum Chordata; class Aves; order Procellariiformes; family Procellariidae; genus Calonectris; species Calonectris borealis. The sequence goes on from NC_134313.1 coordinate 116,957,144, forward strand.
TCCAAGCTCTGATTACAGTTGGCCTGTTCGATTAAAATGCAGCACCCACATCCCCACACTGTCTAGCGAGGTAAAAATTTACTGCCATCAATTTGGACTAAACCATTTGTATAAAGAAACATCATTGATTTAACATGGATTATCATAATACTAACAAAAGAAATCACAGTCTAAAGTTCTGATGTGCAAATGGGTTTAGGAAAGAGAAATTAGAAAGTCACTAAAAGGTCTGATGTGCTGTCCAAGAAGGCACTGAGGCAGGCACATAAACATGCTTGTATTTCCTACTCTGAGGCACAGAACTGGTATAAGTAATCTCCAGTAATCCTGCTAATGCATCCTGCCGTGGGCTGGCTGAACCTCTTGACTCCATCCCACTCCAGTTCTTTTTGAGGAGACATTTAGATCCTGAATCACGTAATTTTTACTTTTTCTTTGAATTCAGTCTCTCCTGTCCCCAGTAGCTGGTAAGCTGTATAATATTTTTCCTGGCAGAAAATGCTGACTCAGTCCTGTTTTGTTTTCTATATGGTTTTATATAATGAGCCTTGTGAGACGGAGCATAGTATTTTGCATGCCTGTCTAGTCTGGCAATGACACCGTGAATGGCCCTAACTATCTTGTTACACTTGTTTGTTGTCCGTGTAAAGTTATATACTTTTGTAATATTGCTAAGGAAATAGCTTTTATCACAAAGAAGCAAGACCTTACTGAATCTCAGCTCCAGATAGAACTCAAATATTATAATACACGAGTTCCTCAATGTCTCCCTGACATATATTGAAGCAGTTTTGCTCTCTTGGCAATATTCAAAGCTTAGAAACAGCCTTGTGAAGGCTTGGCAATCTTTAGTGAGGCCACGGGTGAGGCAAATTAGTTGAGAGACACGTCTGACCTGTATCCAGAATGAACAGGAGCAAAGCAAGTCATTTTCCCTATTTAGATGCTGGAAAAGTGTATAAAAATACACAAACATTCTTTCCTTTTAAATATGATCAAATTTACGATCTTCACATTTCTAAAAGCCCGTTTTGTATCTGTACTGTTTCTTTGATGGAAGAGGATAAGTGAAGTATAAATTATCTTTGAATATGGCATAAATGTTTGAAGTGGGAAATTGGGACTTGCTCCTTAACTTAATTCTGCCAACAAGCAGGCAAGAAGATGACCTGAATCTCAAATTTCATTATCCACAATGGAAATATGGTTATCTTTTTTCCTTTGATAGTTAAAAGGATGTTGGGGAGGGTTATGTGTGATTCTGTAACTCTTCTATTTCCCTTTCTGTTGGAGGACCGTTATTGTTCCCTGCTGCCCTCGCAAATAAAACAAGTTCAATGGTCAGCATACATGTGCAACCTGTGGCTGAGGAATGAAAAATAATCCTTCACCTTCATTTTCTTTATCATTGGCCTTTTTTGTGTGACACAGCAAAGCAGATAAACCAGAGTGTTATAAAAATCCCTCTGCTACTGGGTACCAATGACAACCTTTTTGGGGTGACTTTAACTTGCTTTTTGGAAGTTTTGGGAGCAGTGAGGGCTAAGCATATTTTATGATCAACTAGGGCACTAAGATTCAAAGATTCTTCCCGAAAATCTTGCTGCTGACCTTGCTGTTCCTATTTGTGATACGAGAAGATGAATGTTTACCAGTATCACATTGAGCTCTGGTTAAAAAGCTCTGGACAAGGTCTAAATAGCATTTATGCCCATCTAGAGAAAAGTTATTTTCCTGAAGTGCAATATAGTTCAAAATTGAGTAACCTCAACCAGAGAAGGAATTTAGCAAACGACAAGGCAGTACAGATCATGCATTTCTTGAGGATTTTCAGTGGCATTTACATGCAACTTTCCTGGCAAGCAATGAGTTGGTTACATCTCACTTGTCTGGACATGTTTCTTCAGGTTGTCTGACAAGAAGTTACTTCCTTGCCTGATATTTCCCTGACCCATTCCAAGAAAACCTTTGCAGAATGAACTTGCACTGAAAATAATTCCAAGATTTCAGCAATTATAACTGACCACAGAGGACAGGCTTATTTGTGTTGCTTCTCTTTCCTAATGTGGAGCTAGAATCATGGACCCAGTTTATGCCGGCAACAAACAACATCAAAAGTAGATTAATTTTTTTCTGTTCTCTTTTGCTCTGGGGTTTTGTAGCTGGAATTTCCACATTACTATTCACCTACTGAAAAAAAAAAAAAAAGCCACACTAACCTGCCTGTGACATTTAGAGATGAAAGCATTTTGTGCCAGCAGCAACCAGGCGTGATCACTGCAGTGAACCAGTTTATTAAACTCATGTTTGAATCCAGCTGGCACGGTGAACAGTGACTCAACTTCTCCCTGCGGCAGGCACATCAGCGCACACTCGCTGCCTGCCACCTTCGCTGGCTCGGGCGGTCAAATAAAACTTCTCCTCCCGGGCCAGGTCTGAGACCTGTAGCACGTTTTAATGGCCTGACAGAAGGCACGAGCGACTCGGTGTGTCTGGCACTATTCCTTAGACACCAGGGGCTGGATTCGGACTTCACAGAAGCGCCACGGTAGTGTAACATAATTCGAGATGAGCTGCCTGGCTTAGTCCAACTAAAAGCGATCAGAAGTGTGATCCTGGTTTGAATATATCTGTTCTCTCTTATTCTTGGCCTCTGTTAGCCATTAAATTTCCATATTCTATTACGCCTTTCCCAACAAGGCCATACCAAGATACTTTATGGGCATCTTCCAACCCCGTTCATCTCTTTGCCTTTGGCCAGCATGACCAGGTGTAGCTGGTGGCCTGCAACCCTCGTCCCCCAGAAGCAGTCGGTGATGTTTGTGAGCATTTGTGTCCATTTGATGTTGCCGTCACCCTTCACTTGCTGTGGGTCTGCTGCTTGATATTTTTAGTTGGCTCTTGAAGTTTAGTTTGGAAAAAAGTGATGGAGGAATTGAATGTTGAAAAGAGGGATATTACCATGTTGCTTGATGATACAGCAAGCAGCTGAAGCCAAATGATCCTCCTTCGTATGGAGCTTTGTTACTTTCTGACCTGCCTTTGAACTTGTCTTTGGTAGCTACCACTCCCCCACCATTTGTTTTTGCAGGCTAATCAAGCTTGGAGGATGGATGTGCAGGAGTTTCCTGGGGTCCTGAAGTACCGTTTTGACAAATTCTGAATACATCAGATTGGAAGAACAGACAATGCATAATGGCGTGTCACCATAGCTAACGCTCATGTTACCACGTTCAGTTGGATGATGGCTAAACATGCAGCTACTTGAACTGATCACTTATCTCTAGAATCGTATGGGGAAACCAAACCCTCCTGAAATCCTGTGGGTTTTGCTTAGTAGGAAGTGCAAGCATATTGTTGGGTAGCTGGCATGAATTTTTTTTTGAGTTCATGGCCAGACATTTTGTTCCTTGTGTAAAAATAATTTTCACACGATATTTAAAGGTTTCCTTTCAGACTTCTATAAAGGTAGTGGTCGGGATATAGCTAAAAATAATGTAGTATACATTTCTTAGTTCTGATTTTTTAAATCTATGAATTATCATTATTATTATTGAAAAAAGTGTACAGGTATGAAGCGTGTTTATTTGAGGTTATCATATCTCGTGGTCTTTCTGGCAGTACAGTCCAGAGTCTATGCTGATTTTAAAAAAAAAAAATCATAAAGTCAGTTTTATGACTGCCTGTAATTTGAGGAAAATATGGGCTAAAATAGATATATACTTTAAATATTATTTTTTCCCCATGCATGATTTTATACAATACATGAAATCTTACTTTAGTGTAATTACTCTATAAAAATAGGCTGAAGAGAATATTGATTATAGTATTTGTCATAAGGATGTGTAATGAAAGAAACAATAAGAATGGCTATAAGCTTTTGAAATAATCTTGCTTTGCTGTATATTCTCTGTTCTTATATATGTACTCGCTTGTGTAACTGTGGGAATGTATATGAGTGTGTCAGGAACAGCTTATGGTACACATATCAGTTCTCATGATAAGGAAAAGTGAAAAGTAGGTGGAAATTCCCTGTTGCTGCAGCAAACTGGTAAAGTCTACTTCTGGCGCGCTATTGCTGTCAACGTTGTTTAAAATATAGCGCAGGACACTGTGGTTATCACGAAATTGCAGCAGTTTTCACAGTTGGCCGTTTCGCATGAGGATTACCAGGAAACTTCTTAAATTCTTCATGTCTAGACCAAACTGTAGCAACCAGCTACTGCTGGGAAGAATCTTCTAAATGCCAGTGTGGTCCTGTATTCTCCATCCATATCTGTCTCATGGTTGAAACATAAGGATGGCTTTGCCAATAGCAGAGGAGTGGAGATGAAGTTGTAACCTCCCCTCTCCCAGCTCCACCTTCCCATCCAACTAGGACTACCTGCAGGTATGTACAGTGTCAAGGTACAATAGAGAAGTTCACTAAGCGTACCTGCATCCAACCCTAATAGAAACTTTTTTCCAGAGGACTGAGAGTTCAGGGGCGAATGTGGATTGAGTCATACCCTCGAAAGTGGAGTGTTTATGAGAAGGGCTGAGGTCGATGTGGATAAAGGCGCAGATGGTGGTATAAGTTGTTGTTCTTATTGTTCTGTTGAAGCTCTTAGTTTGCACCAGCAGAGGATCTGCCTATGAAGCGTTCTGCGTAAGTCAAGCAGAATTTCAGTAATTTGCACTAACAGCCATCTAATTTATTGTGGAAAACTGGATTTCATAAATCAGTAAGAGAAACTGCTTAAGAAGCAATTGGGAACCATGCATCACCAAAATATACTTAGTTAATTTGCTCTGACAGGCCTGTTGGTGGTGGTTGTTTATAGTGTTGTAGTGCACTGGAATTCATTTCACAGGCTGTGACCCTGTTATAGTAGGTGCTGTATAAACGGAGAGCAGCACGGCAGCCTGTGCCCGAGCTTTCAGTCAGAGGACAAAACAGGACGGAGGAAGTGGAAATAGAGAAGACAATGGAGTACAAGGAGACAGTGTTAGTGTGCATGCAAATCTGTGTTTTCAGCATGCTTTAAGCCTTACTATTCTGCAGCTGAATCACTACTTCATTTGCGGGGGGGGCGGGAGGGGGCGGGCGGTAAAAGCTGTGTTCTGATAATACTTCTGGGAAGATTTTGCTTTAGAAGCCGTGAAATGCCTAACGTGTCCTGGAGGGGGAGGTTCAGAGATGAAAATTGCCAGCAGTCTGGCAGTTTAGTCTTCTGAGAGGAACACAGCGTGTTTTTGATTCAGTCTAAAAAAGGAACTGATTCCTGTCTCCTGCTTCTTCAAAAGTGGTGTGTCCTCTAGGCTGGCATTGGAGAACGTAGATGCACACGTGTGCCTTGCTCAGTTATATATGCTGCCTTAATCCTAGTAGGTAATAGTACTAGCTGTTACTACAAGCTTCTGTTTATTATGTAAATTTTTCTTAATTACACTGTAGAGAAACTTGACTCCATCGGCTCAATAGAGGCTTAATTACTTAAGTCTTTTTTGGGGGACCAACACCAAATATAGGTGACCTAAATTCCACCTAACACATCTCCACCTTGTGTTTTATATTTAGATGTTTCCAAAGGTTTATGCCACAGATTGTGGTGCAGGAAAATAGGTGGAATTGAGGCTCTCTGATATAATGTATGGTGGTATAATGTCTAAGGTAGATGTTTGACCCTTGCCTTTAAGCCTCACACATTAGGAACCTGAGAATTTTTATTTTCCCCACTGGAGAATGGTAATACAGAAGCTCTGTCTGCACCTGCTGTGCACAGGAAGGCCAGATTTCCCATCTGTTGAGCTTAGGTGTTGATTACCTTTAGTGTTGATTCCAGTGTAATGCAGTCACAACCCTGCAGAGAAAACTTTGAGGACATCCTAGACTCACTCACCTGCAACCTGGAAAGCTAGGGCATGCTGCCTGGCCCAAGGGCTTATTGATCTCACCTGCCCTTAAAATGTTGTCATGACACTGATGCTGATAAGGAAGGAGGGCTGGAAGGAGCTTGATCTCATTGCTGCTGGGCAGGCAAGGTGTGTAGATAGTCTGAACTTGGAGAAATAGGAATATTAAGTTCTGAGTCTTGAAGACACCCTGTGCTTCAGAGTACTCTCACGATCTGCCATCTCAGAGGAACATAGACCACACGCGGGGAGAATTTTAAAGACTTCTCCAGATCACTGAGGAGGCTTGTGGGCAGGACTGAATTGAACAGAGACACTTAGGTCTCTGTTCTGTAAAGGTATGGTTGTCTTGTATAAATGTATTAATTCATAGTTTATTACTTAGTACTGTAAACTCTGTAGAATGTTCTACATAATATCATAAAATATTTTTGTCTTAGCCGTAGGAGACTCACAGCAGTCTCTTTACGGTAAAGCTATGCTAAGATAGTGGTGAGCCTGTCTGCCTTTTGAGATACTTATGGAGGCAGGATGGTTGGGATTAGTGAAATGGCAGTAAGTGGTGTTTTACTTTATGGACTATCTAAGGGATATCATCAAATGTACCTTTCTTAAACCCTTTGATGTATTATTGTGATCACTGTGGTAGTGAAGGATAACTCATGCCCTTTATTGCAGAGAAATGTAATGCAAAACACTGTTGCCTCATAGATAAACCCCCCCCCTTATAAATCAGCTGGATATAGTGAGGGTTTTGTTCTCTAATTAAGTCATCCTTTCTCATGTTTTTACACAAATAAAACATTTTCTTTTTCATTTTCATTCAGGCTAGTGATTTATGTCTTTGGCACCCTGTACTGATGCTGTAGGAGCTCTGAGATGTTCATTGTTAGTCTCAAAGTATTGCAATAATTCTGTTGCTTTCTGTCTCTATGTGTAATTTTCAGTCAAAGATTTACAGCCGTGCACCCCATGGATCCTCATATTAAATTGTCTCATCTGCAAAAACAGATATAAATGAGTCCCTTGGCTATTTCATCATAGTTCTAACACTGTTACGCAGCCTGCATATGGCCAGCACACAAGAATACTCACTCCTATTGATGTAAGAGCCAAGTCAAGTTATTGCCACTGTCTGTAGGTGCACTTTCTGTACAGTTGTTTTTAGGATAGCATTATCCTTATTTCATGTTGTCCTTTAATCTATGTTAGAAAACTATGAAAAGCAGATAGGAGATCTGTGTTGCAGAAACCTTTGCAAAAAGTGCTCAGTTATGTTATCTCAGAAAGTCAACATCTTTCTCAAGTACACTTAATTTGATTAATTTTTTTTATGGTCAACTTCAATAGTCACCATATGTTGACCGTAGATTGTGAACAAGTTGGGTTTTGAAATGACTTGGGAGTTACTGATTAAAAGCTAGTTTAAATTTAAAAATAAAATAAGAAGTGTTTCCTTAAAGAGAGTTTTTTGTACTGTAAAATAAAATAGAAATATCATTTGTAGCTTCTAGGAGTATTCTAATGAAAGTTTCTGAATTAAACACGATCTATTTGCCTATTATAAAAAAAACCAAACCACTGATTTTGTAAAGTTCAGTTCTGTAAACTCAGCCTGTTATACAAAATCAGGTTAGGTTCTTACGAGCTCATGTGTCATCCATGTATAGGCACGCAGAACCCAGAGTTGGAATTAGCTGATATTATTCTTTCTTACTGATATTTTTCTTTTTTAGATATTTTGAAGATGTGTAAATCCAAATTTTTTTCCTGTAGCCTCTTTTTATAGTTTTATGGTAAGTGATTAAAAAAGTTATTATTTTGTATAGAAAATAAGCAGATACAGGCTGAGAAAGATGCAAGGATACCTATAACAGGAGCAGGGTTATAGTATATGGAACAAAGCCTTTTTTCTTCTTTTCTTCCCCAAGCTACAACAAATTAAAAAATATAAAGAGCTTTTAAAAATTTCTAGAATTTTGATGACATTTCAAATTACTGTTTTCTGGGTTCGTTTCTTTATGCAAAATCACTGTTTCCCTGCTTTCTCTGGTTTAAATTAGAATTTTCTGTGCATTAGTAAGTGGTGTTTTTCTGTGCACATCACTTGTGGTTTTGAACATATTTGCTTTTGGCTGAGATGTATGAGACCAATTTCTCTACCCAGTATCTTTTCAGAATGCAGGCCACAATAGGTATTAATTTTTTTGCAATCCAGTGTTCACTTGCTCCTTCATACCTTCTTGGAGGTCCTTCAGCTCTTTCTTGGTCATGTTATTGGACACAAAAAGAAGCCCAAGTACGGCACTGAATATGACCTTTGTGTGACTCCATAAAAAGCCATGTCTCCAATCTGAGAAGGTGGTCAGAATTGGTCTACAAATTAAATTTTAGGGGGAAAGTGTTTTATTTTTGATATCTGGTTATATCAGTGGTGGAATAACAGTTTGATATTTTAAAAATCTGAGTTGGAAATGTTTAATTAGTTGAATTAGTGCTGGGCTGCTGTTTACAATTTTTTAACTGGTTTATTTTCTGTACATTAATTTGTCTAATTATAAAATCAGAATGGTTATGCCATTCAGTAGTACAATGTTATAAGGTAATCATATAGCAATATTAGAGGTGTTCCTTTGGAAAAATAAATTCTACCACTGATTGGCAAAGTAATTGCAAAATACCTTTCACATTCTCCATGATTTTTTCCACACATCAGTCACTGGTGTTTCCCAGATTCATGAGAATAGGAAAGTCGTTTCCTTACTAAGTAGCTTTTTTGCTTCCCCTTTGCTGTTCTTATACTTGTCTAATTATAAAAATAAGCTGTTGTTATTGCCTTAAATTATTCTTGTAATGGAATAATCTTTGTTTTGTTTGAACCATATGCAAGTACATAGTAATTCTTAATTAGTGGCATAAACTTAATGGCTTTGGGTTCTTCAATACAGGCAAAGATACTTGATCTTACAATCCCTTCGCAGTTACTTTTCATGGTCAACCATGCATTACAAGCTGCCTTCAGTTCTGTGAAAAAGCATCTATTATGTCCTTTTGCGAAAGTGAACTGTTCTCTGTTGCTCTGCTTAAAACCTTCACGTCCCATGCGCGTACAAAAAAACAAGGGATGGCGGGGTGGGAAGGCTAGACACCAAGGAGTCACTATATATAGTAGGTTTTTTTTCTTTTGACTGTTTAAAAAGATAAGTAGCTAAGAGAGAGTCAAGTGTTGTTCCTCTATAAATTGTGTGCCAGCAGGTTTATCACTAAATGCTGTAGGTTATGTTGAGTGGAATAATCAGGAGGAAGAAAGGGAGGCTAAAATAACAGAGTGGTAGGACTATTTTGACTCCACAATCAAACCCTCCTTGACTTTTGCCCTTTGGGTGGAAAGTGCTTATGTTACAAAACAACAGGAGGTCAACCTCTGGGTTCTGCTCTTAGTTTCTTTCTTGCTGATCTATACTGAGGGAGTAGTTGCCTCGTATATTTGCGTTCTTTGCTTTTGCGTTAAACGTTACATGCTATTACTGTTTGGGTGATAAGAATGGCAGTCGCTTTTCCTACAGAGTGTAAGAAGAATTGCTAAATTGAAGAATGAAAAATTGCCTAGGTGGCATTGAAGAGCCATGCCTAGGCGCACTAGGAAGATATCCTGGAAAACATGTGAGCATCCGCTTCTCAAATATCTCCTTCCTTCAAAGACGCTGTGCAATGTTAAGATTATTTTTACCGTTATGAAGTCAGTATATAAAAAAAAATAAATTGTTTTGGTTGCACCCAATTGATTTGATAGCACTCTATGAAAGTTCTCCTGAGTTCTTTTGGAAAGATAAATCATACCTGGTCTAGTCTTCAGCTTTTTTCTGAACACTTACCAACTTAGGATGACAACTGCTTGGTCAGTGATCCAGTGATAGACCCGTGATGTGGAAGAGGTGTGGGAGCCCAAGTGTATTATTTAATGTCTGTGGTACAGTGGAGGAGGCCCCTGTCAGGAAGCAGTAAAGTAGTTATTAGGTAATGACTGTGGAGGCACCGTATATAAGGTTAAATTGATATATGTAAATCACTGACTTTAGGATGCTGAAGCTGCCTCTTGGCGCCCATCTTTTTTTACACAAGTGGGGATCAAATAGTTACTGTTTTGATAAATGGTATGTAGCTAACCTACATTAAAGACCTTAAGGGAGTTGAGCTCTTAAATTCCTTTGAAATGTAATGGAATTTGGGCACCGAGTGCTGTTTCTTTAAAAAAAAAAAAAGTCACTGGCTCATTTGCTTTTATTAAACCGCTTTTGAAAACAGCGTGCAAAGACATTGATATGTTCTGTTGCAGTATGAAAGTAGCATAGGCACAGGGTATACATGCAAACGAACACATCTGACTTCAAATGCATGTTGGCAGTGGCAGAAACCAATGCAAACCAACTAGGATTAACTATTGATGGCTTTCTACTGTTGTGTCTAACGTGTGGTGCATAATACTGATTGTAGTTTTTGGAGATCTCTGCACAGGTTGTACGGGATCATTTGAACAGAAATGTTTAATGTTGGCTTGTTGTTTGGTGTCTATAAATTTTACTTAAAATAATGTATTTTAAAAGTGAGAAAAACCTGTAGTTTATTGGAGGCCTGACTCCTGCCATATATGTGACCCCTAGATCAGCAAAGTATATAGGAACATGTCCGAGTAACTTTCACTGCTTACATACCTTGTCTGTTATACAACTGTATCTTAAGAAAATACTTATATTCAGCAAAGCTGTTATACATGCTAAACAATATAAAATCTAGTGTGACTATCGTTATTGCCCAAATTCAGAATAGATTAAGCAATCTTAACACTGCTGAATTGAAGTCATAGTCTACTTGGGTAGTATATAGTATTAGGGTATCTATAAACATTTATACATACCGTTCATATATAAGAATGGATGTATTTGTATGTAAAATAGATATAAACAAGATTTTACAGGGCTCTGTTAGCTGCCACTTCACAAACAAGACCTGAGATTTTTTTATGAATGTATGATTGTTTCCACTTTTGAGGCTTGAGATGCCTTTTCCCTTGCTTGTAAAAATCAATGTTTTGTGTTGCCATGTTCGGAGTCTGTTTATAGCAGCTAAACCCAACAAATTTTCTTTCTTCAGACCAGTTCTATTGGGGGGCTGCAATTTGGTTATCCTCTCATTTTTCATATGGCAATGCTGCAACATAAATACTAACTCGTGTATTTATGGAGAACTGATATTTTTTTCCTCTGGGTTTGCAGCGTCAAATGTAGCTCATCCTACTCCAGCATTACAAAACAAATTTTAATTGGTGTTCCTTCCAAAAATATTTGTAAAATAAGGTGAATTTGTTAGATTGCAATCTGAAACATTCGCCTTTCATTTGCAATGGAAACCATTAGAGGGTTTTTCTTGGCCACACCCAGGACTCCTCTGAACAATGCTGAATTACACAAATATTAAGAAACCAAACCAAAACAAAAAACCCACCCCAAAACCTTAGACATCTGGCTGGCTTCACAAAAGGGAAGAGTTTTCTTCATATGGGAGTTTACACGTGAAACTGTAACTATTTTGAGAATTGAATCTGCTATGATTAAAGACTGTAACCGATACTATTCATATCATTTGTGCTTGGAAACTGTGCAGCATTGTAACAAGAAGTGAGTAAAATCCAAAACAATTGCAATCTGCTTTTCTTAAGAGATACGTAGAATTAGGTCTCTGCACAGGCTTGCAGTTAATCTTAGGTACTCTGCTACCTGAATGGGTGATCACCAGGGGAACAGGCTTGCTTTTGTTTGTGAAGATACATGCAATAAATGCACAGTAGACACTTGAATGAAATTTTATTTTAATATATAATCATGTGAAAGAAATGCAATTAAAATGAAACCAAACCAGATGTAATTTTTGCTAATATTTTTTTAATTATGTGAGTGCAAATTTTGCAAGTGTTCAGTTAGAAGTTCACATGTAAATTCAGAAGTCTAGCTGTAAAGTTAAAACAGGAGAAGTACCTTAATCAGAGTTATACAAACCTATATAATCAGCATGAAAATATTTTTGTACTGCCACATGTGATATATCATTGCTTTGCTGTATAAACACAATTAAAGAGCGCCTTGGGGACTCCCTCAACAAGAGATTAAACAGAGAAACAAGACCAGCAATTCTAATACTTTGCATCTGATGGCTTAACCAATCCAGACAGGCTTTCATTCCCAAAGATTTCTATTCCCTGAAATATGCATTATAAGAATTCACAAGTGCAATTGTCTAATGCTTTAGGTCACAGACATCCAGTCTTTCATATTCTGCTTGTCCGTAAAAGAAATAATCTGTAACCTTTCCACAGATACACAGACATCCAGTCTTTCATATTCTTCTTATCCGTAAAAGAAATAATCTGTAACCTTTCCACAGATACACATAATTTTCCTCTCCCTCTTCCCCCTCTTTTTTTCCCTGTCAGAGATTAGCAACAATTTAGACATGTGAATGGAGCTAATTGCTGAATGCTGTCTAAACTGCTTCAGACAAAATGACCTTGCTTAGCAAAAACCTACCTTTTAAATTCTTAAGTTAACCTCACTGGTTTTGTCTGGAATAGGTTAAGGAAGCAGATCGTAGGCAGGTCTGGAGAAGGTGGGCATTTCTGCTGAGGAGGGTTGAGGTAAGGAGCTGCAAGTGCCTCAGGGAGCATCAACTTCCTGTACTGAAATAGCAACTTGCAGAGCAGATATCAAGTAAACCACACAGAACTTGAAAAATAGTGTCTTAACTCAGGTAATTGCTTATAATTATTTAGGTGATTCTTTCTTATACAATCTGATTCTGACTAATACTCTAGATTTACTAGTTTTGGATAACAAATCCCTATTTCTCATGCTTTTAAAAATGATATATGGAATGCTATAGGAAACTTTGGCTTATTGAAATTCATTATAGAGGAAACCAAAACTTGCAAAATGGCAATTTTCAAAATTTATTGCTTTTGATAGCATTAAATAGAATAGAAACACGTTAAACTAGTTCAGATCAATCTCTTTTGTGATGCTGTGAAATCCATTGAATAATTTCAATGATCATTTGCACCCATTGTTAGTTACAAATAGCTTCATATATATTTGTTATGCTCCAAACTTGGATTTTCTAGTAATAAATCACAACAAATTCAGCTCAAAATCTGAAAAGCAGTTTTGGCAGTGTCTTTTGGAGGAAAAGAAAAATTCCATTTAGTTAACTTACTCAGTTTTGATGCAGGCTGTGCTTTGGATTATAAAATTCTTTTCCAAAAATTCCAGATGATTAAAATAATTTTTAAAAGAAAAATTCTTTCTTTTTGGCTTGAATTATTTTAATTTTCATCCTTATATCACAGCAAAAATGTCAGGCAAAAAAATTCCATTCACATGCCAAATACTAGAATGCATACTGTAGCATACTGCTCAAAGTCTTTATATTGGGTTGGATTCAGTCTTATCGTGGGCAGAAGGAAGAGATCATCTTTCCAATAGGTTGTTTGGGTCTCCAAAATTAGCCCCACCTTTGTCTGATATTGTTTCTAATTTTGAGAAGGACTAGTCAATGACACTAAAATATTTGATGAGATTTGCATATTTTGCAAAAGTAGAGATGCTTACATATTTCTGTGTCTTTTTATAACTGTTGTGCATATAACAGACCTCATCCTCTTTCAGTCATTATGGTGGTCATATGCAGCTATTCTTGCAGAGCTTTCCCTTCCCTGACTTTCTTACTTCTTGTCCAAGTAACTGGAAACGAAGTTAGTTTTTACGATACAGTCACTGTAATGTACTCTAAATGACAAGACCTAACCCACCTGATAAATAGACTGTGGGAGCTGTCTACAGTGGTTGACTGTTAACCAAGAGCACTCATAGCTCTGCAGCTCTATAGTTAACTTCTTTTTCTTCTCCATGCTGCACCTGATATGCAATGATTCTCTAAAGCAAGTTTTATTAACAATTCAATCGTCCTTCTGCTACCCAGAGATTTCCTTTAAAGTCGTAAAATTCCTAGTGGCCTCATCCAAATGACTACCCAAAGGATCAAAACTCCTAATCAGTTGGTTGTGAACATTGCCTAGTTTCAGAAATGAAGTTTACATATTTCATAAACTAAATCCAGATGAAATATATTTTCTTTTTAATCCTCTTCATAGGCTCGTAAGAGTGAAAAGTCTATTTGAGAGAGTAAGAATTAGGAGCGGTGACATTAAAAGCCTGTTCTTTCACTGTCCTTCAGCCTCAGTGCATATGATAGGAATTGGTGAGCTGACACTGTAAGGCATGAACTAAAATAAAAGTTTGAAAAGAAAAATATACAGACATGGTATGTATTTACTTACTTGATCCCAGAAAAGTAACTTTAATTCAGAAATATTGTACTATTACAGCCGAAGCCTTCAACAGTACTGCAAAGTGATGAAATGTTTAAGATTTTTGCTAACTGTCCAGGAATATTCAGTAGCTAAAAAATAAATAGCAAATGGTAAGGGAAGGAAATGGATTTTTAAGCCCCATTTAAAATTAAACCTTGTGTTTATTAGTATCAATCCATAATAGTAATACTTGTATTTGAATATGCTGTTACCAACAGGGAACATTTGGTCTATTTGGACATGCTGTGAGATCCAGGCAGCTGCTATGGCTTAGCCATTTTCAAATACTTAATAAACTGGCACTCCTAAACCTGACTTATTTATTATTATGGACATAAAATCCCACAAAAGAAAGCCAGATGTTTAGGGAAAACAGTTTGGTTTCAGGGTTTTGAGCTGTGTATCATGCTTTTCATTATAAGATTTCCTATTCCCAGTATCTGTATTTTTTTATATCTTCTGATAAGACTACCAAAAATTCTTGCAGTTCACCCATTCCCCACATAAATGAGTTGAATGGAAATTGTAAGAAATAAAATCTGTGTGGTTTAAATGCTTTCTTCAAGAGCTAGTGTGTTTTCAAGGGTAATGCGAGTTTTGTTTTTTTATTCAGAAAGAGCAGAGTTGCTTTTAAGTGCTTTTGAAAGTCTCGTTCAGATCAAATACCAGAAAGTAAGCTTGTGAAGTTTCAATCTTCAGAACACTGTTGCAAATAATATGCCCTGTACCAAATCCCGTACTCCATGTGATTGAACTACGTGACTCTTCTCGTTATCTGTCCCAATTTTCCATTGTTTTCATTCTGTCTCTGAAAAATTCCACTAACTTCAGTTTGTTTGTGTTTCTCTTTCATATGTATCATCCTCTCCTCACTGGCAGTGTTAATGTCTTTGTCTTTGCTTCTCTGTTGAAATCTTTCTTGCATTTCAAATTTCATATTCATGTACGTTGAATGGTGACCCTCATTGAAGTTCTTTTTGCAAGTGCATTTCTGTGTAGAAGCTTACACCAGCATGTTCATTTAATTATGCCTGTATCACAAGAAGGTTGATCATTCAACTTGGGCATTGTATTTGCCCAAACTGGATTCCATCAGAAGGAGTTTTGTAATATCTAAAATGTTTGTCTGTTTTTATGTAGCATTTCAGAAGTTTGTGTAGAATGGAAGTAAGCAGCTCTGGTTGCTTAACTGTAGGCATTTGGTCGTTTTATAATTGATCCATCTCATCAGTGACAACTGTTGCCTGAATTGTCAGAGATTTGTAGTTCATGTATAACATCTCATTAAATTTTATCTGTGTGATATTCTAATTAAATGGGACTTGCTAAGGAATTTGGAATTTAAAATTATAAAGGCAGAAGAAATCGTGGCCAAGCAGAAAGTAATTGTGTCTTAGAAAATAGTCTCATCAATTACAGATAATGACTGTTTAAAGTTCAAGAAAAAGTAAGAATGGAAGAGTGGGCACGGATGTGGGAAATGTGTGTTAAAGGTAACGTGAGGATTACTTCCCTTCTCTGACAAATATTCTTTATGTCATTTCTCTCTCTCCTCTGGAAATTTCTGTCTTTTTTCTTCCACATCCTCTAGAGTCTAAACTGGTTTGTCTATACATGTAGAGCTATAGGTGAGTAAATGAAGAAGTACCTGTTTAAAAAAAGAGCCCAAGGACATCCAAATTCATTCAGTACAGCAAATTTATTGGATCAGAATATTGGAGAATCATGCAACTTTTTAAAAACCTAATGAAACTTAATTAAGGAGAAGCTTAGGTACATTCAGTCCATGACTTGGTCCTTGAAATACCCTGAAATGGCATATTTCATGTCGCCTAGGTTAATAAAGCAGCTGGGAAGTATGCTCCTTCCCAGGTTATTTTCTGAAAGAAGTAATAAAACCGTTGCATGCGATTTTGGTACCAGGCAAGGAGAGGAGGAAAAAAAAAATCCAAGTAGGTAGAATAAGGAAGTCATTTGAAACTCGGCTGGCTACAGTGTTTTCTCATCAAGTTGCAGTTTCCTGAGATCTTTGAGACTTGAAATTGCCTCAATTTTTGTTGAACAAGAGGAAGAAAGGGGAGGAGAAAGGGACAAATGAGATACGCGTTTTGCTTTGGAGCAGACAGTAACACGTAGGGAGTCCTGAACTGTGCTAAACTTCATCTGACCCTGACGTATGTGAACTAACTGTATAGGGGTTTGTTTAGTGATCAATACCACTTTCAGGTTCTGGAGCCTGACATGAGGAAAATATTGTTATCCTTGGGTGAGGTTTTTTTCTGTGCTGAAATAGTCAATATATGTGCATCAGCACTGGTGTAAATGATCACATGGGCAGCAAAGAGGAGGCTAATATGCATCGCATGCCTAGTACTTTCTTGAGGGTAATCTCAGTAGCTTGTGCAGGATTATTTTTATCTAGAATGCTTTCCTTTTTACTTGGCAGCTACTGATTTGATACTTAAAACATAGAAAAGTGCTGTGTACACATGTGTATATACTTTATCATATTTATGGTATGGGACAATGTTTCAAACACTGGGAAGATTGAAGAAGAAATGGGGAATATAGATTTATTATTCAATTCTTGTAGTAAATGTTACAGGTAATTTAAAGAAAATAACAGAGATAAGTAATTTCTCTTTGAAATAAGTATGAGGAGGGAGTGGAGGGATGATTTTTAGGATTTATCATGGAAAACCTGAATAAGTATGTTTACTAGAAACATGTCTTTTAACAGATAAATCCTGTGGTAAGATTTTATCAAAAGAATTTATCATAAGAAATAATTATCCTGAACAGCAATTCGAAAAAGCAACACATTCATTCGCATAATTTTTCTTTTCGTTCTTCTAGATGTGTTTTGAAATAAGTGTTCTCAGATCAATGTCATAAATGCTGCCATTTAAAATTCTGAATATACTCTTATGGAACATGTGGGTTCCTGCTCAGATATGTAGGTACCTTACCTTTTCAGTGGAATAATCAGTGGCAGAAAAAAGTATTTGAAATTACTTGAATATTGACATAGAACCTGAAGTATCTCTTTATGTAAATGGTGGAGTTAACATCATTTATTGAGGAGCAGAGGGTTTGTCATCTTCTCTTTTTTATGAGATGAGTCCAAATTAG
Source organism: Calonectris borealis (assembly GCF_964195595.1). Lineage (NCBI taxonomy): Eukaryota > Metazoa > Chordata > Aves > Procellariiformes > Procellariidae > Calonectris > Calonectris borealis. The sequence goes on from NC_134313.1 coordinate 116,974,590, forward strand.
TGGAGCATTTCCAGCACCTGTTTGGCCCCAAATTTGGCCTTTTAATTTTAATTAATTTGTGCAGTCCATGTCTTTTTATTGAGGCCTCTGCTGTTTCCTGAAGGGTGTAGATCAATATCCTTTTTATACCTTTGAAATAAAATGTTATTATTTGGACATGTTACAAAGGGAGTTAATTATGCATAGAAGATGGTCTTAACTTCAGTTTTTCTAGTTTTTTATATCCCCCTCTCCTCCCACATTCATAGAAGGTGTTATGTTATCCATGAAAAAATAAAGGCGTGGTTTGAAAATTATCTGTATTTAGTACTCAGATTTTCTTCTTACTCATATCAATTGCAAAACAGGACCTTTAATTGCAGAATACAGTACTTTCTGTGATAAAAGATTCTTTTATTTTCACTTGAGTTTTTTGTATTTAGATAAAATTTTTGTTTCAAGTCTAAAACTAGTAAATGGAAATCAAAATTGTACAATATTGTTTCTCTGGTTAATATAAATATATATTGCACATGGGTTTATATTGTAGGTTTATAACCTAGTTTTATGTATTAAATGTGTTTATTATAGGTAGAAGTATAGATAGCAAATATATCAGTCTATAACATCAATTTTACTACAGTTATCTCTCTCATTAAATTGGACCCTTTGTACCATGCATGCCTGTTGATTTTTTTTAAAAAAAAAAAAGTTCCAGTATCCACAGTTGCTTCTTAAATAGCGGCTGAGAAAGGACATAACCACAAATGTTTTCCTGTATTCTACAATCACACCTACCATTATACCTCCCAGCCTTAATCAAAAGTTTGTTTCTGGTCTACAGACTCTGGCTGGAGCAGGTGTAAATGGAAAACAGATTTCTGAGTCGTGAGCCCAGCAGCTAACAACTTCCTGCCATAGTTGCTCATGCATTCCCTATAGGACTTCTAGTTTCTTAAATGCATTAGTGGTACAACTGGATAAGGACAGTTACCAAGGTGATAGTTTAAAGTGAATCCTATGTGTTGTTCCGAGATTCCTAACTGGTATCTAGTAGTACCAAGCTGGTACCTATCAGCACCTAACTTATTACTATCCTCTGTACAGAACTGGCATGATTTCTAGGGGCAAACATAAATATAATGTGCTGCATTGATACAGTTCCAGAACTATGTAAATGTGGATTCCTTTCAGATACATGACTTAAAAAGTCCAAAGTCTAATCAGATCTAAAAAGAGGTTGCACAGGATTTTGGGAGGTGACTGAAGCTCCTTGACAAGTCCATTGAGTGCAGGGTGGTTAAAACCAAGAAAGCAAGAAATAAGAGGCCTTAATACACCACCTGCCTAAATTGCATTTTTTTTCATAATCATATCATTAGTTTCACTGAAAGCAAAGTTTATTTGCAGGTACAAATTTCCACCTTTCTTAAGTTGTTTTCTGGGTGTAGATGTTCCTGTACCCTCCAGGTCTTTGCTATGTGATAGCTTTTTTCCTTTGGACTTCCGTGTTTAGACTTAGCCTAGTTGCTTTTGGCAAATTTTGAATGTTCCCGGGCACAACGAAATCAGATACCATGTTATGTGGATTAGATTGTCTAATTACTTGCGGTAAAATGTCCAGCACTTTTGACTGAAGATGAGCCTGCAGTATAATATAGGATTCTGATTTTGGATCTATAATCTCAGCTTTGAAGTTCAGAAATGTTCATATGGCATGAATGGGAATGGCATATATGTACAGGTCACCTGCAAATAAATCTGGATACAAAGCCAGAAGTGATTTACAATCAAAATATAATGTAAATTAAGTGCAAGTTAATATGTTTTGAAAATAATTGTATGTTACTATGCTATTTTGTGGTCTGCATTAAAATGCAGAAAAAGGGGTTTGCTACCCTTAGATTAACGTGCTTTTCACCAGGATATCAATAAAACCCTAATGCCAGCCTTGTCTGTGAATAAAATACCTATAAACACAGTATATAACACGTTTTTACATAGTTGACCTATTGAACATTTCCACATGTTTTTCATTTGTGTGGAATTGTTCTCTCTTACTAGACTCCATTCAAAAATTTTTTTTTAAACTTGATTTAAATAGAACAGACACCTTAAATATCTTAACAAGCATAGCTGACCTTTTTGTGGAATTCTCCAAAAAGGATTGTCTGCAGCTGCTGTGCCCAAGGTGTGCTTAGATCTGGTTTGTGGAACAAATAAGGTACAGGAATCCTCAGAAGAGTTTGTACAAGTAGAGTGTAAAAGCTAGGCACAAGGGAAAATCTTGGCACCGGTCAAAGAAGTGTATGTGGTGCATATAATTTCCCAGCAGTTGTGCTGTAGTGCACTCATACGCACAATATACTGGTTAACTGGTAATAGGAAGCCGTTGTTTTCTTTACAGATCAGAAACATTAACTCCTGGCATGTCATATGAACACGTGCATAATGTAATAACTTAAACATATGTCACTGTTGTAAGGCAGGTGTGAAACAAGGATATTCAAGTCGAAAGATCCTACAGCTAGCTTTAGAGTCAGAGGAAAGCCAGGAGGATGTGTGGTCTGGAAATAGACAACGCAAATGTTTTAGGAGGTTGTTTTCATTCTGTTATGTGAAAAACATAAATCTGCATACATAAAATTAATCTTTATGTTATTCTGTCCTTTTTTCTTTTTCATTCTTTTTTTCCTTTTCTTAACATTCTGGTCTCTGGGGAAAAAAGCAAGTTACCGTTTGATAAGTTCTTATTGCTGTTCTTGTTTTTCTTTAGCTTAGTTTTTCAAGTTGCATTATATATCTATATTAGAAAAAAAGATAAAACTTTGCATGCTTGGTCTTAAAAGGAATTGTTTGTACCATTTCTGAGACAGAGAAGAATAATTCCTATTTAATATTTTAAAAACAGATTAATTTCTATTACAGTTAATAGGCCAAAATATTTGAGAATATTAGTCATGTTGTATTATTTTGATAGCATTCAGTATATGTCATTGCTCAGTTCTAGCTACTGAAATCAGCTCTCAGTCTGATGACAATCTGTGCTCTAAATAGTCTTAGTCATTTCAAGGTGTATGTTCATTTCCTTTTGGTAATGAGACAAACTTTCTCTGGCTCATAAACCCCAAAGCAGCTTTAATATAAAAGTAAAACTGAGGAGTGATTTAGCCATATTATGATCTTGGTTTTGGATTTCCCTCCTTGTTGCTAAGAACTTTCGGAACAACAGATGTTTTAAATGTACAACATGAGATTTTAAATATAAAGCAAACCCAATGGATAAATCACAGATTCAGGGCTCTGTAAACTGCCTCTGTACTACAGAAAAAATATATTCACAATCATTGTGGTATAAAACATGTCTAGTGCTGCTTTAAAATTTCCTGTATCAGACAGTAAAATATTTGTATGTAGGTTGTATCTGTTTTAAAATCCTTAATTTGCAGATTAGGATAATTTGCAGAAGCCATACACTTTTTTTCCTGAGTGGTCTGGGTACATGTTTTTTTTTTTTTTTAACTTAGTAAGAATTCTTATAAGTAGGAAGTCAGAGCTGATACTTGCAAACTTCGTGTAGAAATGACTCCATCTACAAAATCCTGAACAGGTAGAAGGAAAAGGACATTTTAATCTGCCATTGAAACTCAAATATTTCTGTTCACAGGGCAAATCTATACAATAGAAATTTTTTTTGAAAAGGCACCCTCCAAATGAATCCTGTATGTGAGAGAGAGAAAGAACAAGAGACCAAACTGTTTCCAAATTGTAAAATTGAGGACTTGAAGTCAAGGGTCGTCTTGCTTCCTACGTACTTGTTTGTGAATTGCCAATATAATGTCTCTGTGGCATATTCTTCCTCTCCCCAGCTGTTAGCAGCAGTAGGGTTAAGTGTAAAGGCTCACCCCTTATGAACTATCATTTGCGTCTTTAAAACAGGGTCCTATTGTGGCTGTAACTTTTGCGAATGGTGTGTGAAGCCTCGACGCAAAGGAAATCAGTAGAAAGTTTGCCATTGACTACAAGAGTCTTTGGATCAGGCCCTGAGCTTTTAAGTCTGTAACTGTCGTGGAAAATAAATACTGCACTTTAAGGAGCAAGCTCCAGGGTCTCCTAAAAGTAGCTTAAATAGCTCAGAGAGGAGCAGTGTAATAACTCCAGTTTTCATATAGTAGGTTCTCACTAGTTTTACATCCCAGGGATACTGCTGGGACTCCCAAATCACTGGTCAACAGTGTAATGATACATGGCAAATTACCTAGGTAATGGCAGTCGGATAAATCACCTCCAGCCAATGCTGGTTAGCCAAGGGAGGGGTGTGCTATGTATTAACTGGAACCAATTCCCCAAAGACAAAATCAAAGGAAAAATGGACTTGAGAAATTTTTTTTTTAACCCAATATGATGATTAGTGGTCATTAGTGAAGATGATTTATTTTTCCTTATGGAAAGGCTAGTGAGTGACTTTAGAAAAGCAAATGTGAATGTTTAACTTTTTACAGAAATTGCTGGAAGGGATCAGAGATTTCACAGCAGAGCTGTTCACCTTCAAGACAGAATTTCTGTTTGTATTCTTCAAATAAGGCAAAACAACACGATGGAAAAATTTCAGTAAGTTCTTGATAACATCCAGGGCTGCAAACCAGACACGGTGACTTGGCATTATTGTTTTCATGAGAAAGAAAGGAAATAAACAGCAACTACTCCCAAACCTCCTAAATGTTTTGCGGGGGGTGACATGAAGTTGAAGATCAAAGTGCTGTCGACTTGTTCGGAATTGAAGGTGCTGAATATGTCATAGGATCCTGGCAAAGGAAAGTGTTGTGACTCGTCTTAGCCAGAGCACAAACTTTTCTCAGAACCGAACCAGAAAGCCAGTTGAAGTCACAGAGAAGTGTTACATTTTTCATACCTCTATCCAGAAATGTAGGACATCTAAATCACATCTGATGCTCACAGTTAGCTGTGGGAAAGTGAATGTGGTTTAGGCTGATGCCAATTATAATAATAATTTGGATCATCTTAGGGCATTTCAAGATATTTTTCTGACAGTAATGAATCACGTGCTAGCAAACTGAGCAGTTAAAGGAAGGTGTTAATGGAAGGTAGGTACATTGACGAGCATTAAGCACATCCTGTGTTAGGCAGTGATGTACGAGCCCATGGTGATATTTTTGGAACTTCCTTTGTGGAGCATTGTTGAATGCTGGAATTGTCACCTCTTTATGAAGGTGCAGGCAGGGGAGAATGACTTAGCCATCTCTGTTGCAGAGTTCAAATTGTAACTGCACTATTTTCAATCTGGGTGTGTGGAGACAAGCCTGTAGGCTCCCGTCTTGTTCTATTGATCGTATTGCTGGTTTTATGCTGTTGTGCATAAAACATGACTTCAGTGCATGTTAAGTGTATCTATGCAAGATTTTCAAATATTTCAAACTGAATAATTAGGATGATGACGCACAGAATCGCTTGCATGTAGGGTGCCATCTGAGATTTACAATGATTGTTATACAACATTCAAAGCTCTCTGACTTAGAACCGGTATTTATATTTTCTCAAATGAGCTTGTTTTCCTAATGTGACCTTTCCGTCTCTGGCTTTCCTGTAATGTTTCTGACAAAAAAATCCAAGACACTTATTCTTTTAATGCTGTGGTCTGCACTCCTGACTAATCTTTTTTCCCGGTAACCTGGATACAATGTGGTAAGAGAGAAGCAGATATGATTCATCATCTACTGTAAAGCGCAGCCAAATGATACATGAATTCTAAAAACAAGTAGAAGTTGAATGACAGAAGATGAGACTGAAGCAGTCATGGAGGATTCATGCTAGCAGCAGAATACAAAGAACCTGACCTGGTGTTTGATCAAAAGAGTCTTTACCCTTTCAGTAGCTTTACACAGAAGAGTAATCCCATTGATGAATCTTAATCTTCACATAGTTTTCAATATTTAGATTATAGAGAGACTAATGTATCTGGAAATTCTGTTAAACTCTTCCTCTTGTGGCAGTGAATCCCATAGGCCAGTTATATTAATAACACAAGGTGAAGTGAGTGTCAATGTTCATAGTAATGGATTTCTACTTGTTGGCTAAACACTGTCCAAATGCTGCAGAGGGTTAGACAGATTTTTGTTAAGGATGTGGGTAGAATACAAAGAGTAATAGTAGCAATTGAATCTTGTTTCCATCTTAGCTGACATTTTGAAAAGTTTTGAGTGCTTCAGGGTACTTTATTTTTCCTGGATTTTAGCTTGTTCCGGACAGCCAGAGCTGGATTGAAAGTCTGTTCGTTAAGCATCTGTAGTTTCTTTTGGTACCGAAAAAATAGATTAGATGGAGGAGCTGGGGTTTTCTCTTCTGAAGAGGAATTCCTTGCGTCTGGATAAAACTCAGTAGCATCTGCATTTTACCAGACTTTTTGTAGCTGAACTAATTGTCTTACAAAGGTGGTCCTTCTCTCTCCCAAGGAATACACAGGGATGCTTTTTCTTTCCCTAGGAATTTGTTCTCTCATGGCCCTATTTCTAGTTCCAGCCAGTTCTCATTCCTCTGAGAATGACTTCGGTAGCTTCCTGACTGGCTCTTCTCCTCCCGCCCCCATTGAAAATGTTCTCTTTGCAAAAAACACCAGAAAGCTCATGACTTTCTGGATTGTGCTTCTGACCTTGCTTTTAGTCACTGGTGGGTTCAAAGGCCCTCTCAACATAATTCTTTTTTTTTTTTTTCTTTAATTATTTTCTTGTTAGCATCTGAGCAAAAGAACCACCCAAATACTTGTATAAAAAAGAAAAAGCAATTATTTTTAATGGAATCAGGAGATCAGAGGTCTATTTCTTCATTTGGCCTTACTATAGGTTATGCCAGAAAGAAGGTAGTGACTCTCTAAAACCAAGAAGGCAAATGTTTCAATTTGCCAAAGAAATCCATTTGGGTTTTTTATTTGGAGTCTTTCACCATTCTTAAGTGCATAGTCACTGAGTCAAGTACAAAAATAAAGGTCATATTTCCATTATAATTATAAATAAATTATAATATGTTTAATATGGCTGATCAAAAAGGTTGAAGCTCCGCTCCCAACAAGAAGTGGATCAACTACCAGTTGTAGTACTAGGCTGTGTCTGCCAAAGTTTGCAACAGGAACCAAATGTCAGTTGTTTGATAATGTTAACTTTTCCAAGATGCCTCATCAACCCCAATTTAAGTCCTTCCTTGTGTGTAACTGAAAACAAGGATATTCTTTCAGTACATCTCCTAGTTTACTTCACTGGCTCCATTTTTCTTTAGTTAATGAGAATGGTCTTTCTACTGTTGTAAAGATTTTTTGTGTAAACAAAGAAAACAAATGGAGCTTTCATGCAGTCTGGATTATCTAATCAGAAGAGTGCTTAAGAAAAATTCAGGAGGGATTAAGATTCCTGATATAACCATTAAATCATTGATAGCCTTCCAAAGGCTCAAAGAAATGTTACCTTCAATACTTTTGGGAGGGTGGGAATAGAAGGCTCTTGTTGAAAATATATAGTATATGTTATGTTGCACTTTGGGGTTCTTCACAAACAGAAAGTTTCCCGTTAAATAGGACATTCACTGCAATTTTATTTAGCTACTTTGTTTGCATGATGCTGATATCATAGTCTCGCTGAAAAAGAAGCAAAGTAAATTTGCAAGTCATTCAAACTGAAAGGAAATCATGGTCTAAATATGAAACATTTTTTGACAAAATCTCTGATAAAACAGATGCACAATTTGTTGTAATGCAATCTGCATATCAACCCAGACAGTTGTCTAAGTATTAGAGGTTTATAGCCTAAATCTGCTGAACCAAGTTATGCTGCTGCTAGTGTGGCAGACTTAGTAATAACCAAACTGAGCTGGGAACAAACTATGAACTACGTGTCCTTAATTGCTATGGCAATGGTCGTATTTTAAATATGGCATGGTACAATATTATTCAGATAATGCAACCTAAACTATAAAAATGAAAAACAGTGAAGGAAGTTGAAGAAATACTCTAAAAACATTAATTATCCAAATGAGGTGTCATATTTTGGGATATAGGTTATGATATATAGTCCACTAGCAAGATAAATTCCTTAAAGAAGCTTTGTCTTCCATGTCTTAAATCTCCTTTATACCATTTGCCATTTGGGAGTTATGAAGAATAAGACATTTGACATGAGGACATAGCTCTATGCTATAACAACTCAAAAGGAAGGGTATCCAGGTTGGGGCCTCATGGTCTGGAGAGGGGGGCAAGTAGATGAGCAAATAACTGCTTAGATGGTTGGGCTCAGAGGGTAGTAGTGGGTCATACTCTACCTGGAGGCCAGTCACAAGTGAGGTCTATCTGTGACTTAACACTATTGGATGTGTGTATCACCCAGCAGGAGGAGGTGATGGAGTGCACTCTCATGGGGTGTGCACCACATGCAATTGGGGTGACCAGCTGATACTCTCAAGGTCAGGGCTGCCATTCAGCATGGCCCAGGCAGGCTGAGGGAAAGGGCCAGTAAGAACTTCATTACATTCAGCAAGGACAGGTGCAAAGTGCTGCAGTGGGGAAGGATTAACCCTTTACTGGGTGATACTGGGGAGGGACTGGCTGGGGAACAGCTCTGTGAGAAAGGCCTGCAGAGGTTGGGAAGGTTGCTGAGCATAAGCCCTGAGCATGCCCTGGCAGTGATGGAGACCAGCATCTGGCCCCTATAGGCAGGAGCACAGCCCATAGGTTGAGAGAACAGATTTTCCCCCTCCACTTGGCACCTACCACATGTAGATACTGTGTCCAGCATGGGGCCTCCAATATGTGGAGGAATCGATGAACTGGAGCGAGTTCAGGTGGCCAGGGCTGGAGCTTCTGCCCTGTGAGCAGAAGCTAAGGGACAGGATTGGTTCACCCATGCAAAATCAAGGTATGCCTGCCTAATTAAATGCCTTCAGTAGATTCTATAATGCTAGTTACTGTTTCTTTCCAGTTTACTTTTAGATGGTTTTAGTTTCAAAGTGATTTTAATGAGAAAAATCAATTTAAATTGTGCCTGTGAGTGTGTGTTAATAATTTATATTTATTCACTGATCTAAGGAGGGGCATGATCGTGGCTCTCTTAAGACACAGATGAATGTGTTTGTACCAGCAGGTATACTGATAATTTTGGAATGATGCTTTTTCAGTCTCTCCTGTTGGAATTGTTTCACTTTAAATAAATTAAGTATTAATGAGAGGGAAAGACTACAGTAAAGGGTTGTGCTATTGAGTTCTTTTAGGAAGTGAGATTTTTGACTTCACATCCTCGCTTCAGTGAATTTTAGTTATCCAAAATGAAATGATTGCAGAGACTGAGTCAACTACCTCAGAGGAGCCAATAGACTGATAGGTAGGGAATGCCTGGGGATCTGGGGAAATAGTGGAATCCAGCACTTGAACTTAAGACTCTCTCTTTCCAAGTGAATATGCTACCTGGAGGCATTTTTGTCGCCCTCTGTTCCCCTTTTTGAATCTGGCAAATTTGCATTTTCCAGTTTAAAAAGACTATTGAAAACTTCTTGATGAGTTCTAACCTTAATTTGATCTGTAACATAAGATCTAAGATTTTTAATGCTACTTTTCTTCGTTTCGTGTCTTTTATCTGCTTCTGCAGTGATTTTTCATTTCCAAGTAGTTTCACAAAAAGGTCTCTCAAATATTCTGGATTTAGGATTTTTTTTTTTTATTTATTTAAGAAGTGAAACTTTATTCTGTGAGGCTAGTAGCTGGTGTAAGGTGGAGCAGTGTCCTTGCCAACTATAGAACATTTGTTAACAATGTTTATTATCATAATGCTAAAAGTATGTTATTACAAACTTTGTATGAATAATATTTTTGTGCAAGTTACAGCACACAACAAGGTGTGCATTATAAAACACCATGTCTTTGGCTGAATGACCTAAGTGACTTGAAAAGTAGGATATTCATCCACACAAATGTATTCATACATTAAAATTTTCCAAAACTAATTTCTTTTGAATGGTGAGAGAGATTAAAAAGGGAAAAGTGATTCCATATGATCTCGTTGTGATGGAAAGAACTGGATTGTAATTTATAATCTGTTCCCATTTTATTTTTTTCAAGGCAGCTATATGTTTTGAGTATATTGTAGTTTAAGATGGAAACAGTTCTGCTTTGTGATCTTAAAGGGACTTATCTTCAGTAAAGTGCTGAAAAACATTTGTGCTACACATCCTGTCTATTTTCAACTCATACAGGTTCACATAGTTTAAAAAAAGTAAACTATTGATCAATGTTAGTTTGTTCATAATGTAGCAAAGAATCAGCTACTACGTACATTCTGCACTGTGATTAACTCATCTTTCAGCTCCAGGTAAGCTGTAGAAAAAAAAAATAGCTAAATCAACAACTTTTCACAATTACAGTTTCAAATTTGGATGTGTGATCAGTGCTAGCTGCTTAGGCTTCAGAGTACGCAGAAAAGTAGGATAGGACGAAACATCATCCCACTCTAAGATGGATGCCTTACATAAGGCAATGGATTACTCTCTGGTTGTGAATTCCTTTCTCCATTATCTATCAAAGGAGTCCATTTCATTATATCAAAGTGGATGCCTAATTTTTGCACAATTACTGTTAGGTGAGCTGGATCCTACTCTCCACCCCCACCCCTGCCCACCCCCCCAGTAATGAAGTTAATTGCTAGATAAAACTGAAGCTGGTAACAACTGAAACAATAACGTTATTGGTGTGTTCTGTATTATATTGGTGTAACACTTTGAAAGAAATAGTGCCTTTACTAAAAAACCAGAAACTCATTGTGTATAAAATCAGTGCCATTCTACTGAAGTCAATGGACTTGTGGTGATTTTATGTGAGCTGAAGATCTGGCTTGTGTCTTGGAGCTAGTGTGGAGGACCTTTCATGTTTACCTTTTACTTTATTAGTGTCTCAAATCCACACTGCACTGCCATATATTTGTGTCAGTCACTTTTTAGAATTGGCATGTATTAGTTGCTCATGAAGCATGTAAAAGGTTTGATAATTGATTGTTTGACCTAGAAATAACTAAATGAAAATACAAAGCAGTTTTTGCCATCTGAGTGCTGGCAGGAAACCAAAATGTTAAGCTCTAATATATACCTCAAATAAAACTTGACATATAACTATGAAATGTATAGAGAGATACATTTCACTAATTCTATATTGGCATAATAGAGGGCAAAGTTCTGCTCTCCATTAAATGGAATTCAATTTCCTGATATCATTAATGTGAAAGGAGAATTTGGCCTCCATCTTCTTAAGCCACCCTGTCTTTATTATTGATAAGCTACTAGTTGTCTTGGTCCACTGTACTGGTCTGCACTTTAGGCTTGAGACTGAAATAGGGAAGCTTTCCTGAGCATCAAGCAGCGTAGCAGGTCAATGCTGTTTAGTCAATCCACATTTACTAGCATCAGAAAATATGATGGATTGCACTGAAATGAAACCATCAGGTTCTTAAACAGAGTGGTTCCTTTCTCGCGTTCAAGAAAAAGTTTGAACCACTGGATAAAATTATGTGCCAATTATGTATAAACTTCTTTACCACTAGAATAAAGGAAGCCATAATTCTGTAGACTTATGTTTTATTGAGTTCATCTGTTTTCATTTATAAATAGAATGTAAGAGAAGAAGAAATCTGTGCTGGTGGACAGTGAAATAATGCGGCTTCTATACACTTGCAGAGAAATGAACCAGAACCCATGGTCTCTTTCTTTGACATGTTAAAAGAAGACTCAGAAAAGGCAAATCTACTTTAAGAATGTCTGTCTTGAATAATGTAGTTGTTAATGTCAATCTTGAATATTATAGTTAATAATCAGCCTGTTGATTTTTAACAGCATATTCAAGCTCCTCCTGGAAAGAGGAATTTTGGAAGGAAGACAATTATTTTAACAATTCTTCAGAGAAGAATTTAGACCAAGCCTATAAAACTCCATATTTGGGGCATAGTTTTTTAATTGCCTCAAAAATTCCTAAGGATCTAATTTCATTATTTAGAATGTTTAAACTTATCCTTTTGTGTGGACCCTTTTAAAATTAAATGCAACTTAAATCTAAAAAATGGGGAGACATGGGATGTTTAGTATGTAGTAAAATACTTAAGCTGGGACAATAAACCAAGAGATCCAAAAAGTACCATGGTTAATATTCTGCTGTTGCATCTAGCTTGGACACTTGCTGGCTGGAAAAGGGGAGTATTTTTTTATTTAAGATAGACAGACTTGTTGATATTAACTTCTTGAGAATGATAAATATATATTCTGTTAAATCTCACTTCTATTTGCTACTCAACAGTAATCTTACATTACACCGAAGTCTTAAAATTAATCACTGGAATAAATCATAATTAGGGTCGCAGCTGGTACAAACAGGAATGAAGTATTTAGTACACCTGTCACTAATGAAGAATTCATTTCTCTAAAGTATATTCATCTAAGTATGAATATACAGCTTGCTAATTGAATTTATGGTTTACGGAGTGCAGGATGAATGTATTCTAAAGTATCCCTATAGATCCCTTTAGTAGTAATTAGGACTGTAAGGACAGCCTTGTGGTATTTTCATTGCATCATTAAAATGAAATGATTAGTTCAATAGTCTTGTACCAGAGCCACACCAAAGGGGTAGTGTTAGCTTAAAAAAGGGTGTTTTTCTACTTCAAAGAATTAGTAAATCCGTGACCAAAATGTTGCTTTTTTGCATGTGTGGAGATATAAGTATGTTAATTACACAGAATCTGGAAAAATATATTACTGATACTAAATATCAAAAGTAAATAGCATTCATTTTAAAATAAGATGTAAGTAATCTGTCACTCCCCTGTAAATTCCGAAAACATCCTCCTTGATAGGTCCAGATTTCAGTAAATTTCAATGAAATCATAGTATTTGGCTAGTAGCTAAAAACCGCTGCAATATTTTCAATTTTCTATTGTGAGAGGGTCTGAGCTTCAGCGAATATCTCTGGAGACAAAAGGTATCTTAGAGTTGGGCTATTAAGTTGTCTGTAGTAATTTCAGTCTGAACTATGGGCATCATCTTGTTGACAGCAAGTGCTGCATTTTGTAGCTATGTGGTGCAGAGTGAATGGTAAGTGCCCAATTCTATTTTTGTGAATTTAGGATAATTATATTTCTTCTTATTTTGCCCAAAACCTGTTATCGTAGAGTGTGCGTAAGTTCCTCAACAATGTTTTCTCTGAATCTAATCAAAAATTAAATCCTAAAACCATCACTTTGTTGGATTTTTTATGACACGACTATTACATTGCAATGTAAGACTTTACTCAGCATAAGAACTAGTAAAATTTCTGTGGAGTCAACTGGGGCAGGGGGAAGCTGTTTTCAGCCAAAATACAGACATATTTTGCCACATAATATTAACTCACAGAAAAGCATGTGTGGACCGAGGGGTTTTCTTGAATGTTGTTTACATGTATGTCCAAGCAAGTAAATGAATGTGACTTCAGCACAGGAAGCTTTACTCCGGTGTTGGTGGGACCAGCAGTGGCAGTGAGGTGGCACAAGCCAGTGGTCCCAAAGAGCACTGAGAACCCTTGGCAGGTTGTCCTTGTAGCTTGTCCTCGGTGCCGCATCTTCACGGAGATGCCCATCAAAGCTCCTGGTGAGCCTTCGCGCTCTCTGTGGAAATGTATGAAAGAGGCAGAAAGATTTAACAAACAGAGCCTGTGGAGAATTGCGGGGGACAAAATTGTGAAAACACAGCCTCAGAAGAAAGCGAAGAGTGAGCTAAGATCGGGCCCAATCCCGAGGGAAAGGCAAATAACCTTGTTAATGAAAAGTAGCTTCAAAGAAACATGCGAATTTCTCATCGTTTTCTCTTTGTAGTAGAAATACCCTAAAGACGCTAAATTTTGGCTTCCTGCTTAGGCCAAAAAGAAGTAACGCTACTCGGGCAAAACTCCCGAAAGATGTGTCCAATAAAAATGTGTTACTTTCTTGGATTGCCTTTCACTGACTTAACAGAGATTTAGATGACCTAACGTACATGAGCAGTATAGGTCTGTTTGCTTCTCTGTAGTGTTCAGAATCATTCTCCTAATAGCTGTCATAAATTACATGTACCTGTTGTGCGCCCAAAAGGCTGTCTAACAGCAAGAGCCTAGTCAGAGTTAGGGTCAATCCAGTTATTTCTCCTTTTTCCTTACGTCGTGACCAGCAGGTGGGATATAAGGAAATACAGGAGTCATTATCCATGCCCTTGAACACCTGAGAGCTCCTTTGCAAAGGTGGGCCATCTGTTTACTACAGAAAATAATTTTTAATGATTGTTTTTCAGCACCAGAGTACCAATGAGCAACTTTTAAAGGGTCAGAATGACTGCCTGTATTTCACTGCCATGGGAAATCCATCAGGCAATAATTTAACCTGTATGCTCCTATGCACATGTATGCAAGTTCCATATTGTATTACAAATCTGTCACCTACTTTGTATTTCCCCAAACAGTCTTTTTGACTCATAAACTGTGTTTTCTTTAAAACTGTGGCCTGCATAATTCTCTGTGGATACAGAGGGAAGGAAAAGGATTGTAGTGAATTGTTTCCAGAGTGCTTGTGTATATAGGGATGCTTAAGAAAGAGTGAATTTATTTAAGATTGAGAAATAAAGCACATAAGCCAAAATTGGATGGAAGTCCTTGTGGAGGGTGTCCTTCTGGAAGTAAGATGGTGGTAAAGCGTGCCACCACGGTGCTAAAAATACTCCCCTTGCAAGGTGTAGCAAATGTTATTTGATGCATTTGTCTTTGAACCTCTTTGCTTAATCACTTTAACTTTCCTGAAGGAACCCAGATGCATGTCGTTAATCCAGTCAGTGGATCACTGCTCCACTTCTGTGGTGGTAGTGTGAGGTTTATTTGAGGCTTAATTTCATCATGTGAGCAGAACAGGAAGATTTTTTTCCTTTTCTTTTAATGAAAAAAAAAACCACTTTTACTCCAAAAGTGAAAGTGGCATGTGAAGACAGTTATGCTACTCCCATAGCCACTGTGTTAAATATATCACTCTGTTAAATATACATGGTACTCTGTAGCACTATGTAGATTTACTAGCTGGGGCTTCTGCAATCTCTGCATCAGTCTCATTGTGCATTGTAAAACTACTGTGAGAAAGTTTGGTCTCTTACTAAATGAAGTGTCATTCATGAGAATCCTAGGAAACATTCCAGGAAACATGAAATGTAAAATGGCATTATTTTTTTGTTTGGTCCCATCATTCCCCCCCCCAAGTACCACTGAATCAATATCCAGTGCTGTAAGAAAATGTGGCTATTCTGATGTGAGTGCCCACCTTTGAAGGATGCATTACTGATCTTTTTTTTTTTTAACTTATTACTGTGCTATCCCACTTTCAGTTGGTGAAAAAACAGTTCCACAAAAATGTGTATGTTCTTCTTCTTTATATTCTAAAACAATTTGTAAGGCTGCAGAGAAAACATAAAAATGCCAGTTGCTGTTTTCTTTAAAATTTTGTGTACCAGGCCAAATATATAGTAACAATTAATTTAAATAATTTTGTCTTGATGCAGTGGTTTCTTCATTTGAGATAACTTTTTATTTCTAATTTAGGGTAGCCAAAATTTTATGGAAGTATAAACTCCTTAATAGAGTTTTTAGGAAATAGGAAAATTGGAATATAAGAAAATCAGAAATAATAGATATATTAAAAGACTCTATCTCTGGGGTTTTTTTTCCTGTTCATCTCATACTTATTCTGCTGTTTTATAAACACCAGCTTTAAAATCTTATCATAAAGTTCATACCTAGATCAGTTTATCAAACTCTGGTTTTAGTTAGAAATTTGATTTGGATAATCCAGAGAAAATGTGGCATCATCAGCCTGATAGGTGCTATGTTGCTTCAGAATTTGCAGCTTACTCAGTCTTTGTGCATGTAATGAAAAGCGTGTAGCAGACTACAGAACTATGTAATTTTGCAGCGCCCAGACAACATGATCTTATCAGAATGTGATTATCCATACTGTCAAGATTGTAGATATCAACAGTAGCTGTATTTTCCTGTGAAAGACTGGAAGAGGCACTGTATTCACAAAAGCATCTCTGGTATTTTCAAAATGGCTGGAGTTCGTTTCAAATAAACCATTTAAGTTCATATTCCACTTAATAATATTGATTATTTCTCTTATTGACATTCTCGGGCAATATTAATTTTCAAGAAAGAAAATTGATTACATGTCCTATACAAGCATTAGGAAAAAGTGTTTCTGGTATCTTCATCACCAAAGATTGGATAAAGGTGGGTATGTTTAGTCACTTTCAGTTTTCCTCCCATTATTTTTAAAGTGAGGAGATATTGTGAACTTTATTTAGGATACATAATTTGCTGATCCTTGAAGGACTTGTAGTCATTTTAAGGTTTAATTAAAACCAATCTGAATCTGCCAAAATTTTTCCTGTTATGCTCGTTGTAGTTGTTATCAAAGATGAATCCATTTGAAAAGAATCCTTTCCTAGTTCTGCGGCAGCCTTGGCTACACAAGGGGAAAACTTCAGTATCCTTCCCCGTAAGCCACAATAGCTCAAGTTGTTAGTATTCACTACATGCGCTATGTTTCTGTTGAATATTTTCTCCCTTGTCCTTAACGTTTGGTTTTAGTGTCCCTCTCCATTTTCTGTGTATAATGTTCATTCTTGTCTAAGTGCAGGAAGAACCAATTATTGTTATAGTATTTCAGTGAGGTGACATTGTATATCGAGGTATATTAGGCATTTAGGAAATACCACAGATAGGTGGTTGACGGCTTGCCTGCTCTGGCATTTCATTCTGCCAGGTTACAGACAGCCTGGCCGCCTTTACTCCTGCCTGTGATCTTTGGGAAGCTTGTCTTTAGTCCAGATATGACTAATGATCTTTATAGATATTTCAGACAGATCTGTTTAATGCAGATTTTTAAGATAGCTTTGTCTTTGTGTTCTCTGTTCAAATAATACAATTAAACTCATGCAAGGACTTAGCCACAGAGATGCATATGGATTAATTAGGACTAGTGTTTTTTCAAACTTTTTTGATTTGTAAACTACTACACTTTTTCCAAAAGAGCTGAAGGACTATAATGAAAATTTGCTTTTTCAAGGCCTTTAGAAGTAGACCATTGATTACAAATTTAAGACACTTGTTTTCAAGTATTGTTAATTGTCCTTCCTAAAATGACAATTAATAGAATTATCATAACAATCTTCATCTGTAAACCTCACACTCCTCATGTATTTTCCCCTTCTTGTCCTTTCTGTCATTACCATGACTATTATAGTCTTCTCTTCATCATAGCTTCCTGTCCATCATCTCTCCTGGTTACAAATTATACAAATATCTTTTTCTAAGATAATTTTTTCTCTGTCCCTCTGTCCATCTCTGTTCTTCTGCCTCTTACCACATCACATTCAGTCTCTTGGTCCTCAGCTGTCAAGAATCCCATTGCTTTGCTTCCTTCTTTCGGGCTGCTGTCACTTTCTGGTGTACGTTGTTTTGGTGTGTACAGTCCTTCTCAAGTCTTGTTTTCTTTCTGTGTGTTTAATACTCAGGCCTGAAAAATAATACTCAGGCCTGAAAAAATTCTTCAAGAATCCTTCTTTCCAAATTCCTTCTAAAGCTTCTCTTCAGGAACAGGAGCACATCTTTTCATTAACTACTCCTCTGTGCGTTTTCTTACATCTCATAGGTGATGGTGCTTTTTGGCAAAGGGATTCCAGTTAATGGTGCCTAAAATATTGATGGTATTGCTAGCTCTTGCTTGTATGTCTTGCAAAATCTGATGCTTCAGTAAGACCTTCAGCTCTTGAACACAACAAATTTGAAAAGTATGTCAACTTCCATATTAAATCCATTTTTTTCCTGCAAATGATGGCTGTGGAAAGATTTGCATTAAAAGCTCAGGAATGAGAAAGCAGAAGTAAAGCACCTTAATATTATTTTTTAACATTTTTATTTTTAAAGTTAATGTCATGAATTTTGGAGCCTGACTCATTGTTTAGAACTTTGGGGATTTGAAAAACTGTCTTTTGTCAAGGTTTCTTATATTAAGAGGTGATTGATAGTTAAACTCTGCATTTCTGGTGGGCTCATATGAAAATGAGATGCATTTCAGAAAGCTATCATTTTGCCAAGCATAAGTTTTGTGTTAAGTCATCAGTACAGAGGTACCTGGATGAAAGTTAGTGGTTTTGATAGGCAGGTGGTCAGACTACTTGATCTGACGTTCCCTTCTGGCTTCAACCCCTATGAAATGGAGTTTATAACGAGTATAGAAGCCTTTGTTCCTGAGCAGGAGGGTTTTATTTTTGTCACTCAGTCATAAAGATGAGTCTTTGCATTTTCCATTTTTTGCACCTTATCTTTCTTAGGAGTTTTGGCTTTGCTTGTCTCATTCCAAATATTTACAGTTACGTTAATTTGGGGGGGAAGAGGGAGGTGCAGAGGACAAATGTTAATATTTGTATTTCTTTTTACATAGGGATCACAAGTTTTGGCTGTAGGCTTTAACTGGGTTGTCTCATTTGTGGGGTAAAGGAGGGATGAATCCTCCATATCCTGCATTTATGAAATCAGAGAAGACACTTTCCAACCCCACACTGGCTAAGGATATTCTATTTCTTTGAAAAAATCTCAGGGGAAAGAGAGCATCCAATTGCCTGTGCCAGATACAGTTTTATCTTGGTCAATGTGTGACCAGCCATATTTAAGCAGTCCACAGTTCTACTAAATCAGGCTCTAGTAAATTCGTGTCTCTGGTTGTTGTAGCAAAAGACTTCTGAAACTCTTGAAATTTTCCTTGTTTATCAGCCAAGATTTCTGGCCTGAAGGATTAGCTAAACTTGTTCCTCTCGGTAATCATGTCATCTTTTAACATGCAAAAGCAACTATCTTCATTCAAAGATTTATCACATAAAATAAAATGGTTTTGCTGTATTAAAAATTTCATTTGAGTGAATATTTAGCTCATGATATCAAGGACTGTAATTCACAATATAATTTAGAAAATGAGAAATTATGCTGCAATAAAGTGTGCTTTATTCACAAGATGTTTTAAGCTTATTATATTTTTCTGAATATATGTTCTCTGGAGTCTATACAGATAACCCTTTTTTAACCTCTAAATATAGTACAACGGTAACACAGAGCGTTTCATCCAGGGTACAAGTAATCTAGCAACAAAAATGCCTGTGTTACAAGGTTTGAGTTCAAATGTTCAAGGGTAGAATTGGCTGTAATGGTATATCTGTGAAAAAAATAAGCCTGTGGTGAAGTTGGAACCCCAGTGCCAAAGCACAACATATAATTGGGCCTAATTTTTTCCATATGTATCAACAAAAACAGTCTTTGCTTCCATGAGAGATGAAAGCTTCCCTTTCTGTCATATTTTTATTTTGTATATAATTCCTAACTCTTCATAATTTCATAGGCTTTTAAAAAAACATGCCTAGATTTAGGGAGGGATGAGCTGTCACCCTGGATTTCAGTTTATATTTCTAATAGAAAAGCCTTTTTTGGTGGGGAAGGGAAAATACGACTATTTCCCCTCCCCTGCCAAAAGGGCTACTATGTTAAAATCCTTGTACAGTGCCTGTGAACTATCCAAGTTGGCTTGGAACAATCGGTTTGTGAATTGATTTAAATACCTCATTTAAAATAAATAATCTAGTGGAATTAGTGTAATAAATCTTCATAGAATAAGCTTACTATTTATATAAGATCGAAGAAGTGTTAAATACATTTCTGTTCTGTTGACAATGTATGGTGGTGTTTTTCCCTCCTTTCAGTTTTACGCTAAGTCCCAAATAAGAGATGCATATTTCTTATGCATTTGTTCTGTCGTTTCATGTGGTATCTTTCCAAATAATCTTTCTTCTTCCTGTCTAAAAGTTCAGCTAATATGTATCTGAATTCTGTAGAAGACTGATACTATAAATTATATTTCACCAATATTATGTTATATTATTTTACATTCTGTAAATTTGTCATTATCGGGATGGTTGAGATATTCTCTGCATTGTATTGTAGCTCCTATAGAAACTTAAAAGGTTTATGCATTTAGTAAAGGATTAAGGCAAGCTTTGCTATCTATCCCTGACACTTGTGCGTGCTCATAAATACACACAGGCAGACAGACATTTGTGTGCCTTCTGATACAACATAGAGCCAGTCAAACTGCCAAGCAGTGTTTCCCAAGTTTCGTGCAGGTGACATCGATGCAGTGGCTGCTAGATCCAAGTGCTTTGCCACATGCGTAGCTAATCTCTTGCCACAGCAGTCTGCTCTCCCTGTTTGTGTGGTGGCAGCCACTAAGACTCCAAGTGTTTGACTGTGTTCAGAAGGTGGTGGGTTAGAGCTCTGCATGCCGCTTGAACAGCCTTTTTGTGTGTCTTCTAAGAGGGGGAAAAAAAAAAAGGTAGACTTCATGGAAATGTCTTGCAGGATGCCAGCAGTACCTTGCTGGTTTACTAGTTCACCTTACTTCAACTCCAGTTACATCTAGAATTTGTTTTGTAATTTATCCCTTCCCTAACTGGTTCTGTGGAAGTGAAGGGATTTTTTTTTTCCTGGCCTTACATCTATACAGAGCTTAAAACATTTTGCTCTACATGTGGTTGTTTTGCTAGGGGCAGAGTTGAAAGTTGGACTGGCAATGGAAGCAGATGTCATTGAAGTGACTCTTTGAGTTCCCTGTATTACTAGCTGTGCAGAACTTACTTGGATGTGGATGTGAGCTAAAGCCATCTTGGAAGTTATTCATGAGCTGTTATGTGTCCTATAAAGATAATGTACATAGTGGAGTGCACCTTTCCCATAGGACTTTATATGTTATTTTTCTGTTTGTTAGGGGAAGAAAAAGCAGGTACTCAAGAAAGAGGAAGTATTCTTCCTCTTCGGACGTAGCTAGAAAATATCTAGTTAAAATCAAGGAAGGCACGTCTTAGTCATGGTCACCTGTTTCCATGGAT
The DNA here is from genome assembly GCF_964195595.1 of Calonectris borealis. Lineage (NCBI taxonomy): Eukaryota > Metazoa > Chordata > Aves > Procellariiformes > Procellariidae > Calonectris > Calonectris borealis. Next base: position 116,995,578 of record NC_134313.1, read on the forward strand.
CCCCACTGACGTATTTTTGTAGAAGCAGTCTTACACATCTTTGCTCCTGGTTAAGCGACTCCAGGAAAAGCAGCCAGCTCAGAAGAATGAAGCAGAGAAAGCTTTTCTGCCTTGTTCTCATTTCAGGTCAGCCAGAGAAACATTCTCTCAGACGCTAGGTGACCCCACGTCCCAGGACCCTCCTGTAGCCGCAGAAATACTTTTGGATTTCTTCCAAAGGATTTCTTTGAATCCTAATGTAGGTCAGCCACCTTAGAAAGAGGAGCTGCTTACTTGCGGTGTTGACAGCCTCCAGGTACACAAGCCTTCCTTCTTCAGTAGTCTGCTCCTGTCACTTGATTTTTTTTCAAGCCTTGGGCTGGTTCTGCTTACCTTTTCTGCATCAATTCCCCATATGCACCATGCAGACCTCTCAAATCCCAACGCTACTACCCCCACCTCCAAGTGTTGGAATACCAGAAACGAGAAGTCTGGCGTGTATGCCCAGTTCAGGCTCAGATCAAACACGCTGCTGACCTGCTTATAGCAGCTCTCCTGAAAGCCCCCTGCTAGTCCAAGACCCCTTCTGACAACTAGTAACTGTATTCCTCCCACTCAGTTATGTCTAACGAGATGTATTACAAACTAGATGCATCTTTTCTCTCACTTCCTTTATTAACAGCCATTGGTGTTTTTTGCCTCCATTAACTACCGTCTCCTGCCTGGATCACCTACATTTGTCCTCTCACTTCATTGCTTTCACACCGTCCTTTCAGACTTTCAGCTCTGCTTGTGCTTTTCCTGCAGCAGTTCCTCTCTAGCTGTCTCTCGCTTTTCTTCCTCTTTTGGCAGTGTGTTTTTATTCCACCCTCTGAGCCTCTTCTTCATAAACTCCATCATTTTGGATTCCTTTTACCTTTTCAAACAGGATGTCTTAAGCCAAAATTTTAGGAATGTAATTCTGGCCCTACTCAAGTCAACTGGCTGAGGATTTTCCCATCTATCTCTTTGTGTAGTTTTTTCCCATGTGTTTGGGCACTATTTGCATATACAGTTGTTACATATGGATCTGCCTCATAAAAGAAAAATAAGCTGAACTTACTCCAGTCTCTGTATAGTCAGATGATTGATATATGACCAGTATAGACTAACAAAAAGAACATTCTCCAATGTGCATATTGCTTTGATTACTGAGGTTTTTAGAACGTCCAAACGCTGTACAAAATGAATAACAAACATCAGATGTTTGAAAAGTTAGCTCGATAGAAGTCAAGGAAATAATGCTTAGTAGCAACTTGTTACAAAGAGTTCATATTTTTCTATTAATGGAAAATGACACAAAGATGCCCTTAGGCCAGCTCAGTATTTGTATTAGTAAGTGACCAAAACTGTGTGTCAAGGCACTCGCACACATACTAATCACTTGCATTTGTAACTGCTTCCTCCGTCTTCCTGGCAAAATATCAGCATTAGGAAATTGTGACTAATGGTAAGAAGAAAGAACATTGAAACACTTATCTTAATAGGCACTATATCAGTACAATCTTTATAGGTGCCAAAGAAAAAATAAAATACAGTTTGATTAACCTAAATAAGATAGAGTGTGAATGAAGCAGGCAGTTCCTTTGAAATGTAAGTGAAAGTGACCAAAAAAGCTCCCACAGACTTTGCTTTTATTACTTATTATTTTTTATTGCATTTGTTAGGGACATGAACAGTGTATGTACTCATTCCTTCAACACAGAATCAGTTTTGTGCACGTACAGGCATGAAAGAAAGGCAAGTCTACAGTGTTCATCTGTTTTGATTTTTGGATATTTTTACTCCTTTTAAAATCTAATATTTCTGGATAAAATTTACATCCTTTGTTCCCTTGTTTAAAAATAAGGGGGTGGTGGTGGTGTGTGTTTTTGTTTTGAATAATTAGTTATGGCGTCTGATTGTATAAGAATTGCTCTATTGTTTGGACAGTATGACAGTCTCTTGTGTTTTAAGGATTTTTTTCAGGCAAATGGCTTTTGAGAATGGCAGCATTTCAAGATTATGAAACTGCCGCTGATGGTAATGGTTCTGTGATAATTAAACTGTCCACAGTCTCTTTTTTTTTTTTGTGAAACTGAGACAGGGGTAGTTGTGATTTCATCAAAGGCTTTGTTTGAGCTCTGGCAGCTGGCAAGGCAGAGCCCTCTGCTAGCAGACTGAGTACCATCCTGAAGAGTTTTCACTATACATTTCCTTCGTCAGCTGCATATGCATCACATTTCATCTTTGCCCATCTTGTAAGATGACTAGTCGACTTGGTGTTCTTTGTTGACAGAATAGCCAATTTGTCCTCTTAGTAGTAATGTATTAAAATTAGTTTTGGAGGCTTCTTAAGCCAAAGGTAGGGACCACATTCTCCTTGGGAGTTTCATTCTTTGCACGACCATTTGTGTAAGAAAGCACAGTAAAATAAATGTGCCCTGATATTAAAAATAAGTCCTAAAATTATAAAATATATTGTGTCCCTGCATTAAAAATAAAAAAAGGTTTTCTTCTCTTACTTTAAAGAAATGTACATCTCATTCTTTGAAGAGGCCTGCAAACACCTATGTGTCTATCTTTAGGCAATTGTCTGATTCTCTAATGCTTTAGGACAGGTCAAGAGTTTAAAGTTAAGGGCGATCACAGGTTCTTGTAGCTGGAGGAACACCAAGGGGTTTTCACAGCTACTTTTGTGTGATTGTGCCACGTAGCCAAGAGATTATCTACTGTTTTCTGGAAAAGCATTCCTGTAAATTGAGTCCCTAGAGATTCATGGGAGCAGAGCTAAAGCCTGGCACATAACTTTGTTCCAATCAGTGGTGACATGCTGTTGTTGAGACAGTACATTTATTTACTGCTCAGCTGGTACCCTCACTCACGTTAATAGCATGGGACTTTTGGGCACTCAGAACGTCATGGGATCAAGTCCTTCTACTGAGGATATTGCTCAGCTCCTGTTCTGTCCCTTTTTATATGGTTTTTCATTCAACATTGTCTATTAACACAGTCTAATTAGATCTGAATATAAGATGGAATGCCAGTAGACAGAAGGTGAAATCCAATTTAAAACTTACTTACGGTGCGACGCTTATAACACACTTGATAATGGAGGTAACTGGTCGACTATGACAGCTCTCTGTTACCCTAAATGTATCGTTTGTTAGTCTCTATTGACTTGTACGTGTTATGCTTGGGATGGGATTTTGATGCGGTGGGTACCACACAACTACTGCCCATTCTTGGGTTTGGAAAGAACTGGCTCTTCTTCCCTAGCGGGGGAAACAAAGTGAGTCTGCTGAGCGCTAGTTCATAGGGGAAGTCTGGCAATTCAGAGGTATGTTAAGGAGAGACGTGATTGTAAGTCGAGAGCAAATCTGGGAAAATTCCACTTCTAGTGAAGAAAAAGTTAAAATGAGGACAGCATTTGTACTATGAGAAATGTTTTGAAGAATTTGGGTGAAAGGTAAAACAGTTAAGGAAGATGAAGGGGATTAATACACAGAGAACAGCGTGATTCAGAGTTTGGGTAACTGGGGAATGTGGAAGTCGGTAAACACTCAATTGAGCTTAATAGGTGAATTGTAAGATATTAAAAACTAAGAGATTGAGAAAGAAAGTAGGAAGTCAACAAATACTGGCAAACAATGAGCGAGACAAAAGGTCTTTAAGGTTATTTGAGATAAAGGTCTAAAGTGTTTGTGAGTACAGCACTAGATGGGTAGTACATATTTCCCGGTTAATTCTCACAACTCATTAGCAGTGGCCCTTTACAGAAGTCCTTTAGTGTGGAGTTACATGGGATGACTGAGTTGGTCTCGGATCACTCCTTGCTGGAAAGAGGAGATTGTTCTCTTTTCTTCCTCCTGCTCCTGCCCCCCAGCTCTGGAGGCCACCTCTCTGCCTTGCCCTTGTGCTAGCACTTTGTTCACTAAACCACCGGAAAAATAAATGTTTGTACAGTTTTTGCTGGTTTAGCTTTGTGTGGAGTTATGCGTTGATTCAGTTGTGAAGTCTGATGGGCCTCAGCACAAGGAAGGAATGGGAACAAGCAGCTGGAGTAAGAGACGGGAGATAAGACAGAGGTTAGGGTGGGAGCAAAGCTTGACACCATTGTGAATTAGTGACTCCTTAGAGCAGCTGGCTTACCTGTCTCTACACTGCAGCTGCAGTTTTACAATTATCCGCATCATATTTAAGTTCAAGCTCCTGCTGAAAGGAGTGGGAATGGTGCTCACCTCTCAGCCATGTGTTTTCCCTGCCTTGTGGTGACACCACCAGTGCTTGCATGGTGGGATGGTCAGCTGAGCTGAGACAGTTAGCAACCTGACAAAAGAAGAGAGGTCTATTTTCAGCTGGATCTGTTCCCTGGTTTGGCTGTGTGAGCTCTGTTCGCAGGGACCCAAGAGGAGGGAGGAGGAGGAGGAAGTTTGTTCCTTTGTTCTGGGCTGCAGCCCATACTTAGATGAGCTTCAGCCAAGGGTGAAGCCATGCCCATAGGCTTTTCTGGTCCCTGCTGCATTAGATTCTGGTTCTGTAATGTGGATATAGTCTTACTTGCCCAGAGGGAAGAGAGTTGTAAATAAAGAGGCAGTTCACAGAGATATGGTAAAACTTAACATAAAAGTGTTAAGTTCTTCAAGCTTTTTGGATGGAAGGTATTGTATAAATACTGTTTGTATTAAACTACAGAAAAACACTGTTTAAAACTTCAGGAATAGCTGTGGGAAGTAATTTTAGGTCTGTGTAAGGAATGCATGTTATTTTAAAAGGGGGAAAAATACAGAAAGAAAAGTTACAACAGAGCAAAGGACAGCTAGAATAATGCAGGAATACAGGGGTTTCGGATACGCAAAATAAGTAGGTCTGAGTTCTTTAGGAAAGAAGGGGATCCTGCTGAAGTAAGAGCGATTCCACTTAAAATGTGTGTAATTTTTAAGGGAATTGAAAGAGTGAGTCTCTAAAGGTTTTTTGAACTAGAGTCTGGGGCAGAAAACAAGGAGTTATGGACAAAATTTGAGAAGTGCCATGTATGCAAGGAACGGAGGAGGAATTGCTGTTTTACAAAGATGGTTATTAATATTGTACAGCTTCCAGAGAGAAGACAACAGAGAAGCAACTGATACAGTTTTCAAAAAAGAGATGGATAGGCATTTGAAAGAAAATATGTAGTGAACGTGTGCAGACTTAAATGAGGGGAATGTCCTAGCTGGGTTTTTGGCTTCTCTGAATCAAAGGCAAGCTCTATGGATGGTTCCCGGTCCATGGTGGTAGGCAACACAAGAGATTGTGCCAGACTCTGGTAGAGGCAGTTTACCAGGGAGGTTGCAGCATGTAGTTTTTTGGTGCATATGCTCTAGTACAGTCACTGATTTCACCTTTATGGTTGCATTGAAGTAGAACTCACTGTGTTTGGATCAGTCTCTAGGCTGGTGGGTGTTTATTTGCTCGCCGAATTGCACTTTCATATTTGGTCAACATTCGATGCGTTATACTCTCTTGCCTCATGCGAGGTATTATTTTGGTTGATGTTATTGTGTTCTCTCAAAAGAACACATACATATCCTATGTGTTTTTAGCCAAACCAAGCACATATTTTTGTACGCAGATGGCAATTATAGTGAATATATAGGGCAAAGATTGGGACTTCCTTCCTTTTGACCACAGCCTTCTCTGTTCCTGTATAGTTACCTCATAACATTAAAGTAGTCATAAGCAGTCATGCATGCTCAAGGTTAAAAATGATTTCTCACAGTGGTGTTATACAACCTGTAACTAGATGCCAAACCCCCAAAGTGCACTGAATCAATAAAAATTCCTCTCGGTCTGCGTTGAATAAAGTGATACTGAAGTGGAGTAGCCATACCATTTTATGTACCCACATCCCTTGGTACTTTCTTGCAGGTGACAGAGTTGCAGAATTCCCCCCCTCAGTTCCAGACTGCAAAGGAAATAAATGGTGAGGGGCAAATCTCAAAAGAATTGAGAGCTCCATTCCTGCAGTTTTTCTGTTTAGGATATTTATTCGTATTGTTTTGATTTTGAAACTAAGCTGGGAATTTCATGAGAACAAGCATTTTCATGAGTTTTCTGGGATTTAATTACCTTCTGTTTGATATAAGTTTTACATGTTGTAACATGATTTTAATAATGCTCTGTGTTTACACTTTTTAGAAATGCGTTTCTTATGTACTCTTCAGCTACATGTCATGTAAAAGGCTGCCCTCTGTTTGCATGGGAACAGAGTACTTTGCTTATACTCTTTTGAAATTTTTTTTTAAGAAAGTAGGTCTCTGAGTGTCCTACTTTGGTCATACAAACAACTGTGTTATTCCAAAGGCAGTCACGGGGACTAAGGAGAAAATCCCATCTCTCCAAGCTATTGTTTCTTCTCCAAAAGCTATTGTTTCTCCTGTGTGTAGAATCAAGAAGATGGTACTTACAGCTTGCGGTTTCATAATCGGCTTTTTGTTGTTGCTCAATATAGTTACAGACTGGAGCTAACTCTCCAATAACAGTTGATTGCCAATTCTGTAACTGTAGATTCACTGAAGATTCAAGACCTGGTTATTTTTTATCTAATAAAGTTGTCTATGTAATGGATCACAGACAAAAAGATGGCTATGCTCTTCAAGAGCAGTGCGGTTTGAAGTATTGAGAGTGCCTTTTTAAGCGGAGGTTAAGTTAAGAGACAGAAAATGAATGAGGCATTAGTATGCTTTGTCTTGTGTAGTTGTAAAATGGTTATTCCAACTGAAGGTGAAGTCAGGTATTGTAAAGGTCTTAAAATTGAAAACAAAAACATAGGTTAACTGAAACTGCAGAAAACTTTTGCTTTGAGGGAAGATTTATGTAGGTTTTTAGTTTATCCAAATTGCTTCACCTATCCTTAGAAACAGTAATAGTACTTTGGATTTCTATAGCACCTTTCATCTGAGAACCTCAAAGCACTTTACAGGCATTAATTTAATTAAGTTTCACAGCACTCCTGTGAGCTAAGTAATGTTTAAATAAGGATCACTTCACCCAGCACTGAAACAGAGCCACCCCTGGGGTGGAATGCGGTAAGTATTTAATAGTACATAGCAACACTACACAACAGTTCAGGAGAGATCGTGAAGAAAATACTGTATCCCACTGAGACTGCAGGGTGAATCTTGTTAGACGGCATATCTGTTTGCTTGTTGCTTTTCCTTCTTAGTTGTAGGTTAAATTCCATCATCTTTTTAATGACTGCCAGGGGATAGGAACTTGCTTTTAGGTCCCCCCAAATGATCTTTGCCTAAACATGACTTAGCTCAAAGTGCTGTGATGCTCAATTCAATGAGTTGTCCTCTCTAATAAACACAGTGTCTGTTACTTTCATGCCTTGATAGTTTGATACTGATTTAAAGAGTGAAGCATATCATCTGCTCCATCATCAGTTATGGACTAGCAGCACCCTTTTTTCCCTGGAAGCTTACCATGCAAGTACCACACTGGTCTATCTCAGTTGTGTTTGTAAGATCTGATGGGATCATAGTGCAAGGTACAATTATCTTCTCAAATCATGTCGTGGTGCCAAAAAAAGATGGACTGCTACTTCTGGTAGCTGATTTGGCTTTTATGTTCAAAACTGAGCTAATGCACAGAATTAACTTTTACTAAAGTCTTAGACACACAACAAAGCATTTTTCCTTTGTTATTTTTTGAGTGCTGTAGAACACAAACATACCTGTTTGTGGCTGTTTTGCTTTGAAGAGTAGCAGGTTATGGAATTTTAACTTTCAACTTTTACAAAAATAGTGGAGAGAGGGGAAGGGATTCAGGCTAGTCATGCTTGGTACTTGCTGTGGGAACCTGAGTTGGGACATTCATAGGTCAGCAATATGTTGGTCACTGAAAGCAGAAGGAATTTCTTTCCCACTAAGAAATTGCTGTAATAACTCTTACTTTCTGTTTCTGTCTTTCCCATCACGTTTTGCATCTTGTTTGTATATGTTTTGTTTTACTAATCCACCAAGATGCTGGGTGTACCAACTAAAAAAAAGGGCATATTTTATTTTTAACCTTCTTCATATGCATTTATCCTTTTAAAATTGCCTTCACTTTTTTAACATGACATTGAAAATCTCCTGTCTTGTAAGTAGTATAGAGGGAATATAATGAGAAATTCTGTTCTGTCATAACCAAGGGGCAGGTGGTTTCCATTAGAAGCTCAGCTGGAGCTTCCTTCCATGCCAGCAGCTTCCCACAACTGAACTACTCTACTCATCTCTGCCCTTTTTGGTGGGGAATGTGCAGAGGAAGTGGAACACAGCCCTGAGAGATAAGGAATTACTCAAATGGCTTCTGTCGCAGTTTGGGGATTAGGTTCAGGAATGAATCCATTTATTTTGCGAGTCCTGTTTGTACTTGCGACAGTCGTGAATGAGGACATTCTGCTGGCAGGAATTTGGCACCTGGGGAGTGGTGGTGGAGGCACAGTGCCTGGAAGGGTGCAAGAAAGCTATCTAGCCATTTCAGTATCGGGTGTCTCTCACCTGCTTGAACAGTGGGGCCTTTCGCAAACAGAAGTGTTGTCCGTACCTGTGCTATCTCCTCCCAGGCCTTCTGCTGGAGGGAAGAGTACGTGACTGGAAGTCTTTTTGGAACGGAGTCTGTCTGGAAAAAAACATTAGTTTTATTCAGCTGTGACCACTTGACCAAAGAGGGACAAATTCCTACTTGAGGTAGGAGATCGGTGTGCAGAGGTGATAGACTTATCAAGACACTTAGAGGATCTATTAGAAAACGGAGAGGTGAGATGCTGGTCATAGTCCATATGGATAACAAAGGCAAAGAAGAGGGAGGAGACAGAGCCAAAGGGCAAAATTTAAGCTAAAGACCAGGTGCTTCATGCTACCGTTTTCTAGAACAGAAGAGAAGAGAGATGAATGAGGCATGAGATTATATGATAGAGACATAGAAAAACTTGAATGGTGTGGAGGAGGTCAGGAGGGGATTGTTCAATGGTTCTCAAAATACTAAAATAAGGGCCACTGAGTGAAATACAGGGCAGCAGGTTTCAAAAAAATAAAAGGGATACCTTTTTACGTGGCATATAAATTGTGGAACACCTTCCCACAGGATGTTGTGGAAACCCAAAGTACAAATGGGTTCAACGATTAGATGAATTTATGAAAGAAAAGTCAGTTGAGAACTACTAGCTATAAAGATGTAAAACTGATCTCTAGCTCAGGAAACTTTCCAGCTGCAGAGTACTAGAAGGTGGACATTGCTTTATATTTGCTCTCTGCTTTATGCATGCTACCAAAGTATCTACTTTGGGTTACTATCAAAAGGTGGCTATTGGGCTAAATAGGATTTTGTATGCCATTCCTGTGCTTTTATCGAAGTATCTTTTGAAATATTTTTTTCTTAAAGGTAAAGAAAGGTTTGTTTTTAGGCAGAAACACAAGGCACAGAAGGAAATGAGAAGCAGGAGTTTACCCAGTTTATTCTAAAAAATTGCATCATGCTTAACTTTAAACTTGTAAGTACTGTCACAGAAGTAAATGGAAATATCTGTATGCTAAAACATAAACATAGATGTAAGTTCTTCCCTGGTTTTGTGCCATGGTACTGGCAACATATAAACATGTACAATTGCAACTCAACAGTTTGTTTTGTTTTGTGTTTTTTTAATTTTTCTCCTATTCCATTTGAAAATAAGTGTAGTCATTGCCAGAAAATGGATTTTTCTATGCAGATTAGCTAATTGGGAATTGGAATCAGTAGATGGGGAACCAGATGTGCAGCTGGTTTTGGGCATAAGAAAATAGGAAGATGGTCAACAGAAGCATTTCTTCTTCCTCCCACCCCGCCCTACTGCCAGCACTGAGCATTAACTGTGCAAGGGGAATGAAATGTGCTTTCTGGAGATAGATGGTAAGTGCCTATTTGATTCTTTTCAGGTTCCTATCACCATCCTAAAAGAGTGCTGAGGAACATAATGATAATCAAATTTCAGTGAGATTTGGGTTACCCTGAACTCATCTGAGAATTTAAGTGTTCTACACAGAGTTTTGAAATGCTGTTATTCAGTTTTGTTTTGATGGACAAGTTGTATTTTTAAGCAAACATGCTATGTGAGCAACTTTAAGCCTGAAGCTTAATTGTGTAAGAAGAACTAATCCCAAAGTTAATTAAAAGTGGATAAATTAAAATTATAAGATATGAGATATCCATAAAATGTTACAATGGATTGATTTATTTACAAAATATTTATGATATTACAGTATTTTATACAATTATATGCAACAAAACGTACAATATTATTTACTAGGAAAAAAAATTGGAATCCCAGCTTTTTAATTCAGCAGGTGCCTTTTAAAGTTAACAATAAAATAAAAAATGAGTTCTAGCCACAGAGAAACATCTGAAAAAAAAAAATCAGTTCTTTAAATTCTATATTTCAGAGCCATTTTTATTCCTGTGTATACATTCATATCGAACAAATCAGGAGAATTATAGCTTCAAACTTTAAGACCTCTTCCCAGGTTAATTTTCTTTATATTCCAGAAATAAGCTGGCCTTTGGGTCATTGGTTTTGAATGAACTTCCACTTTATTTACACAGCCGTTCTTAAATTTGGTTTTCTATTTCAGTGATGGAACAAATCTTTCTTATTGTTTGAGAGAGTTCAGCAGATGCTTCAAACCAGAAATATTGGCTTAGCTGGCAACCAATCTGACCTGTGGCTTAGGTGCCGGAGAATATATTGCCTCGGCTCCTATCCTCTTTGGTCACAAACTGCATACTGTGCAATATTCTTGTTGTTCCTTGGGGGAGATTGTTTATTTTTATTTTTGCAAATCAAATACAAACCAGGTGGTGAAAGACTAAATAGCTAAACTATAGTCAGGAAGTGGTTAGAAACAAAGCAACAGTAGCCTGTTGATTCTCAGCCGGATGACCCGATCAGGGGACCTGGTCCCAGTGTCTGTGTATGTCTAAATTACGAAGCTGCTGTCTTTAGTCTAGTAATACTACCTTCTGCAGAGCAGCTGCCAGGAGTGGCTTTAGGGCTTGAGGCTTTAGTAAAAGATGACGTAGACGTGGATGTAACTATGTTCCTGGTATTGTTCTTGGTTTGTCGATGAACGTGGTAAAATGGTATTTTTCTGAAATTTTATGTTTACACTATGAATTCTGCTACCTCAGCTCAGCCAGTGTCCCACGGAGAGCTCTGTTTCGGCTTGCATTGCTCTGTTCCTGTGTGCCATTTAATCTTGCAAACCTGGCTAAAGATTTCACTGGCAGCCACAGTCTTTGGTCAGTGTCCTCCATCAGAGGTGATGGAGAACGACCCGTGGTTCGGAAACAGCATAAAACTGTGGTCTTCCCTTTCCCTCTTCCACTACTGATGCAACTTGGTGCAAATGTATTCCCATACTACTTGTTTTCCTACCTCATGTGCTTAAATGGCATTTTTAGGACACTGAACAAATGTGCAGTTTGTCTTCATCTCTCTACACACCGCTCCTCTGAGCGTCACCATTTCTTCTTTATTGATGAAGCATGAATCTTTCTTAACAAGAAGCTTATTCCACCATTGTTACTGTGTTATGACACTAAAGTTGAAGGCTTCTGGGGAAGTATGTCTGCCAGTGCCTTCTGCTGAAGAAAACATCAGTGTCCTAATCAGTAGGGACCTTTCTGGTACAAAGTTTCAATGTGCAGAGTACAAGTTTTTAGTTTATAAAATGCAGATTCAGTTTGCCAAGGCCCTCGGTATCTCCACTCCGCTCTTCCAATGACTGACACACAGCATGGAACTGAGCTCCTATTCCATAGTTATGGCCAGAGAAGCAAATTTGTTTTAAAAAAAGGTACTGTTATTTTATAAAGAAAATTATCTGGCAGTAGAATGACGTGTTAAAGCAAAGCTTTTTGCATAAGTCAAGTCATCTGGCTTTCAAACATACTTTGAAAAAAAGAGAGAAAAGCCCACCAGACTGTTACATATCCTGTGGAGAAAAATCTGCTGAAACTGCAAAAGCGCAGAGTGTAGCGAGTGTCATTTCTGTCTCCTTCGTTCCGTAAGCACTCCCTGACAAATGGAGAAACTATCCGTGTTGGGCATAGTTTGCTTGCATATGTGCTTTACCTAGACTTAATCCTTCTAGTACTGGCAGATTGAACTCACTATCCAAGCAATGACAATTCCAGTAGACAATGTGTGTTATATTCAAGATCATTATCTCGTACTTTGTATGACACTAGACATGAGATTAAGTGCTCTGTAATGTGCATATTACAGCTATTTTTTTTACTTCCTCTTGTGTTTTGTTTGATGTAAAGTAGAGATGAACAAAACCAGATAATGATTTTAGAGCCGATGTATTGCATATGTACGTGGCTGGAAGCAGAAGCAAGAAAAATTTGGACCTAGAAATAAAGGACAAATTTTGGGCAGAGAGGAATAACTTCCTTACAGATGTGATTCATTCTTCACTTGAAGTTTTTACATCAAAAAGCTCAACTTGAAGTTAAGGGCTTGTTGAGTAAATTATTGGGTGAAATTCTATATTCTGTATTATTCCAGGCATCCGACTAGATGGTTGTATTGAGATCATCATAGTCTAAGCCCTTCTGTTCTTTAAAATCTGTGAACAGTGAAGATTGCTGGCATATGTTTTCATGTTACCATGATGTGTTTTCTTAAGTGGTGTGCCCCAGTGAGGAGCAGCATTCTAAAGGTTGCTTAATAATACCCAGTATTCCTTTAAAATAGCCAAATTGTGCTCAGTTTAGCTTCAGTAGGTTTTTTTCAGGTTCCCAACGGAGAGTTTCCCCAGCACAGAGGTACTCTGTTTGGCGTGCACGTGCCATACGCATGACCACGTCTTCATTTCCCCACTGATCCATTAAAGAGTCACTTTGGTGGTGCGCTTCAGGGTTGTGTGGTGCCAGCTGAAAGAATCCCTCCTCGTTCTTACGCTTGTGAGGATGAGGCCCTTCATTCAATGCTTCATCCAGAACTATATGTAAAAAAAAAAAAAAAAGACCTGATTATTTCCTTTTGAAAATGAGCACCTGTTTTTGCAAACCCTTACTGAGAAGTCTCTGCTCCATGGATTCCTGTCCTCTCTATTCCGTGGGGAGCAGCCCACAGAAATTAGTTTCCACCAGTTTCATAGAAATCCTCTCTATGCCCTGAGAGAGGCCCAGGGCCAGAAAGGCGTGCAGGCGGGTTACAGCTCTCCTGGTCACCTCTCCATGCGGAGCTGTGCTCAGGGCGTGCGGTGCAGACTCCAGCGCTGGCACTGAGTTTGTACATGTGCGGGGAAGTATCTGCTGGGGTCCTGCCAGCGGGACAGAGCTTGTGTTAATAAGCCCCATGCTCTGTTCCACAGAAACCTGTGGGTAAAATCAGGCATCTCCACTTAAAGGGCATTTTCTTTCTCTCTTCAAATGATGCAGATTTCAGTACCATCTTTCTGCAGAACATTTACAATCAGGAAGGCATTTTTAGAGGTATTGAATTCACCCTACTTTTAAAATTATGTTTCCTTTTTAACATGTGGCGTTTTATAAAGCTAACTGGTGGTATAAATCATAGGGTTATTTTTTAAATCTAATACAAGCCTCTAACTTAGAAGTGCTTCCTTACAGACTCTTTTTCTAGTAGAATATATAATTAAATGTCAGGGTGTGGGCTTTTGATTTTGAGTGGTTTTTGATTCTCCAAAATGTCTCATCTGAAGCTACTCTTATCCAGGGAAAATTAACAATACCATTCCCACCCCCCCCCGTGGTGAATTAGTTTATGTAAAGGTTTTCACACAACTTCAGTGAATATCTCATTTTTAACCTGCTTTGAAACCTTATGTGATCATAATGGCTGTCTCTTGTTCTTCTCTCCCCACCCTTGTTGAACGCCCATGGCCAGTTTCTGATGCATTTTAAAGAGAAATAAACATCTCAAAAAATATATATAATTTCATACAAATTTCATAGAAGTTGTCAGGTGGGTGTAAAGGAAAGGTTCAGATTATTAGGGAGAAGGCTTAAACAGGAATTTAAGTATTACCTGTTGTGTTTGATGTGATCTTGAGTAAGTACACCCTTACCTCAAAACCAGCCTAATTTGTGGCTCTTGCACGAGAGGAAATTAGTAGATGTGAAGGGTAGCTGAGGGTATGTGAGGTGAGATGAGAGGGAACATAGGTAGGTTTAGCTGGCCAAACTGTGGGAGAAGGGAGTATGTAAATGTGACAGAAATCAGGAATAGAAATCAGGATAGGAAATGAGACTTTGTCATTTCTGTTGTTCTTCATAATCACAACTTGTTTTACGGTGACATTGCTGATCTGAATCTTAGTGAGAAGTTTCATTCTTTGTTATATTTCCATGTTTTGATATAGAAAACCTACAGTAAATACCAACATTTTCCATAAAGCAAGCATTCCACTTCCAGAACTGAGTCGCAATCACAGACTTTGCACACTTCAGAGTATATATATTTGTCTAGTACAAGTACTGACAATCAGACTTAAAAAACTCTGTTTTCATTATTCTGGCCTCTTGGCACTTCAAAGTTATATACAGATCTCAGAAGAACTGCCTTTGCAAATTTGGGTGACAATTCCGCTCCTTGGCAAGTCAGATTTCAAAGAAAAACGTTGTTCTTGCTGTCAATCCTCATTTCAGTGTTTGATACCAGCCACAAGCCAAATTTAAAAGATTATTATGAAAATAGATAATGTGAGGTGGGAAGAATGAAAGACACCAGAAAGTTACCTGATCTTTTTAATACTTCCAACTATTTCAAGTTGATTTATAGCCTTTATTTTATCTCAAAGTTCAGCTATCAGCAGATTTACTGTGTAAATCCCTGCTTTATCTTCTTTATTTTTCTTTCTCACTGTTACAATTCAACATAATGAGATGCAAGTTACCCTTTTATCTTGTTCTTACTTTTAAGTTAGCAAAAAATGAATGTGGTAAAAGTTTTGTTAGCAACTTGTTAATCTTTAACGAGTGTAAAGGATGATGCTATCTACTATTTACAGTTTTAAAGAAAATGGTCTAAGGAATGTCTTCCAGATATCAGATCAAATATAAATAATAGCGACGGTGCAGAATTTGGCAGAGTGAATATGCATATGTACATGACTACCTAATTATATACGATCATGTGGGTATATTTACATCATGGTAATAATGTTCTTTTTAAGTTTTAATCTCAAGTATATTATCCTTTAAGATTTCACCAATAATATTAGAAATTGGAAACAGTGCTGACTTTAGAAAGTTTTAATTTCTTTTTTCTTATAGATAAAGTCTGTTTGTAATGTAGAAATCGTACAAGTATAGCACAGTTCACTAGGAAAATGAGTTTAGTGTTCTCAGTTTAGTCCAAGTTGGACAACACGTTATTTGGCCAATTGAGTGGTCTATCTTTAAGAGAAGTACAAGACTGAAAAAGCATATTTGAGTGAGCCGAACTGTATGCTTAGAATGATGAGAAACCCTTGTTCTGCGTCCCACCTGCTTTCAATTGCTCTGCTTTTATAAGCATTGGATTTACAGTAAAAAAAGTCTCCTGGGGAAATGCTGTTCTTTCGTATTGTGTATAGATGAAAGGCTGCATAATTCTGCCTTTCACGTACTGTATTTGTGTAGACAAAAAAAAGTTGTGTAAGTTTTATAGAAACATTGATAAAAATATTAGTGTGTACATTAAAGTTGGATAACATTTTTCAGAAAACAAATGCGAGATATTTTATGTTCAATAGACAAATCATTTTGTTATGTTGTATATTGCTCTTGTGCCTTGCCTGTTGAAGAAAACCTACTTTTAAGGGGAAATGCCCTTTTCTTTGTCCAATCTTAATGACTGCTTGGTAAAATGTTGACTTCTGTTGGGGTGTAAGTCTTAAATTATGTATTCAGTTCCTGTGAATCCTAACGTTAAGAAGGATGAAATTCATACACTAAGAAAGAAGTCATTCCAGTTCACGGAAAGTGTTATTTGTGTTGAAAGAATATGATAGAATAGACTGCCAGTGATGAGCTTCCCATTCAGAGGGTCTTCAGAAACAGGCTTGGTTGTTACCAGTTGGAAAGTACTAGCTCAAAGATGAGATTTAGTCAAAGCATGACAGAAATCCTCAGTCTGATATTCTGCTCAGAGATGTTGAGCATGGGGACCTGAATTTTTGGACTCTGATTGCAATAAAAGGGTGAAATTATTAAATGCTGGCCTTGCAGTTGACTCATGGGTTGAAGAGGAGCTATTGAATTTCATTTCAAGAGAGAAAGAGACTGTTCTGTATGCAGTTTTGTCTTGGACCTAAAGTTACAATGTACAGGGCATTTTAGATGGCTTTAGCATGAGCTGAGGTTAAATAAATAAACTGCGAAGTTAAGTGCAGTTATCAAATACTCGGTCAAATAAAAAATAAGGCTGCCTTTTTCATATAGTCTTGGCCTTTTCAGAGGTGTCAGAGGAGGAACTTCAGTATGAAGGGTGTTGAAAATAGCTAGTAAAGCAGAAGCCAATGCTAATAAACAGTTTTGGAAGTACTGTGAGTGGCTTAAGCAGAGTCTGGATTATTGTTATTACTGTGTTAAATCACAGCAATCAAATAGCCAAGCATCGCTTTGACTGATTAAGTGGAATGGCCGTCAATAAAAACCCTTCAGGCTGTATTGCAGACATAGGCATGGGTGTGGCCACGGTCAGCTCTCCCAAACATTACTTTGGATGCTGTTGCAGATACAGAGCAGGGTGTTACATGATATTTTCAGAATCTGGCAGATTTTAGTTTGGTTTGGATATTTTTTATGTACCTTGGCAGGCACGCATACCCCTGCAGCCATACAGCAATCTGCATTAATGGCTGAAGTAACACCTACTGGTGAGGCAGAGTCAATCAGCAGCAGGCTGCTGTTGACTCATAATCCCATTGAGCTTTGCAAGTCACTTTTTGCTCCCACCCTGAAGCCCTGTGCTAGTTCCTGTCATGATTTGAATACCCATTGATTAAGAAAGTAGATGATGTGCTTTGTGGACAAATGAGCATATGCCTTTAAGGAAGATATGATAGAGCCTTGTATTATTTCCATCAGCTAATTAAGTTAGTTGAAATTATTTATTCACATTTACAAAAGTTTCCACCCAAAGTTTTAGATAGATTGCACTAATCATAGAATCATTTAGGCTGGAAAAGACCTTTAAGATCATCAAATCAACCGTAGAGCTCAGTGTGTCAAAAGAGCTCAGTGTGTTATCAAGTCCAATCCAGAGCTCAGTGTGTCAAAATGACACAGAAAGATCTCACAAAGTGATTTATTTCAAACTGTATTAAGACTTTATCATCCTCCTTATATATTTTTGTCTCTCCCAGAAGAGCCTGGAAAAACAGATGAGGCTTGAAATGTGCCAAGTATGGGTATTGTCATGTGAAGGTGGCATCATGTGCCAGATGAAGGGTTTTCTAGATCAGATTTAAGAGAAAGAATAAAGGAAGAGAACATTTTGATCCTGGAATTTGGAATGTAAAGAAGTAATAGAAGCATTTCTAGAAAGTCATTCAAAACAGTCTTGGCTTGAATGGGAAGTGGTGTTGCAGCATCTCTGAAGATAGGTATCTCAATATGATCCAGTTTAGTTTTACAAACATGAAGTCATTGAACTTGTCATCCCATGCATGATGTGTGATATATATGAGAATAGCTCGTTCTTTTTTAAATCTGTAACTTGTTAAAATGACTAGCTATCCTTTTCCAAGCTACTGCACAGGGACTCAGTCTGGTGACGCGTATGGAATCCTTCAGGCAAATGCTATTTCTGACAGCACAGTTTGAATTCTCCTGTGTGGGTGGAGAAGATCTGGCCGTGGTAAGTGTGAGCCAGCAGACTATTCCACCATGCTTAAAGGAACTGTCTGTCTTGAGCTACTTGGTAGTCCTTACTGCAACCCATTAAATGAGATGCTAATACCTGGACCTATTTCAAAAGTGCTTCTGTTTTACTGCCTTTCAAAAGGCCTGAGAGAAGGATAAGTGCTACTTTAAATAGTGTATTTAAAACTTCGTTACACTTTGGTTTTGTTTTGTTGTTCATATGTTTTACTGTTTTCTTGTTCATCATCTGTAGTTTAAACTAATACTGGTAAAACTACAATTTGATCCTCTACTTTTCATCTTCACGCACTGTTGAACGAGTGGTTTTCACACTTTCACAATCATGTATTTCCGCTGGCCCATTTCCTGCAGATGATCATATCTTTGCACCTTTAGCTGAAAATACTGTAAGGATTATGTTTATTTTCCTGTTTAATGTGGTTTCATGGGCTGCAGGCCATGACTTTGTGGATGACAGATTGGAAAACACTCTTACACACCATTCCAAGTAAGGGTTAAAACCAAAAATTTTCTACACCTTAACTCTCACAGCTCCTTTCAAAACATCTTACATGTGATATATCTTGCCTTTCTTCCAACAAAATCCCTAATTACAGCAACAAGACCTCTAAACTGCAAAGGCACTGGGAGAGAAGCAATAGCATCCAGCTTGTTGCAAGACCCTAGCAGAAGCAGATAATGGGCAGGCACAGTGGGACTATGTCTACATTTTGATAAATCTCCATCTACTGTATTTAGAGTTCACTTTTACTGCAACAAAATCTCTCTCAATCACCTATCTCTCTTTACGTTTTTGCCCAAACCATCACCTTGAGAGGCTCCAGTGGAACTTTTGGAGCTCTATGTGAACTCTGATGTAAAGCTCTCCTGCAGTGGGAGATCAGAAATGCCATGTGTAAAAGCAGAGACTCCTCTGAGAACACTTTAGAGACAGAAAAGCATCTGTTTCCTAAGAAAGTTTTAAACAAAATTGTATTGAGTTAAATGTAATATGTGATTAGGTATTTCCTTGGCTGATGTCACCAGGTTATTTTTAGACTTAAAACCTCCCACAAAAAAACCATACCAACATTACTTGCAAGTCATGTGCACAGTAAAATGCAAAAGATTTAAAAAAAAAAATCAAACAACTTATTTCCTTTTTTTTACTAAATGAGCATTGTTCATTAGCATTTTATATTTCATTCAGAACATGAATGTAGATTTTTTTTTTAAATTTTTTTTTTTCTGTTTCACCACAGTTCTTTTACACCAGAGTTTCAGAGATCATTAGGAAAATCAGGGAGGGACAGAGGAAGAGAAAAGGCAAAAATTATACACAAAACCACTGTCACGTTTCAAAGATTTTTTAAAAAATCAATATTCTAGCAAGGTTAAATTTGAAATAACATTGAAATACATAAATGCATTGATATAATCACTTTTTTTCACTATAGTGAAATGATGTGTTATAGCATCGGGGAGTTCGGGGGCATTATTTAGGAAAGCATTTAAGGCTGTACTTAGATTCTTTGTGAAGACAGTGCTTGTGTGTGCACCCAACTTATATTGGTAACTGGAACACATACATGGTGCGTTCAGTTCCACTGATCTCAACTGATCATATGCTTAAGTGATCGGAGATGGTTTTCTGAACTGGAATTGGAGCTGATTAAGTATCATGCATGAGTAGTTGGCTACTCTCCGAACTAGTAAACCTGAGTCTTAAAGCTCTGTCCTGTAAGCTGTTAAGTAGGAGCAGATTTATGTTGTTGAGGAGGACTTCCACTGACTTCAAGGTGGCTTGTGAAAATCTGGATGCCCACCTTCTTGGGGAGGCATGCATTATTGCTTACATAAATAAAGACATGTGATGGTGGCCTAGATACTGTCTTTAAGCACAGGTTTGTGGACCTTGCATGTATGAAGTATGGAAGAAGAGCATTAAGTTGAATCAGAGTATAAATAAGCCCATGAGGTTCCTCTGTCAGGTAGGTTACCTTCAAGTATGACTGAACTGTGTTTAGGCTGTCTCAGGTGGATGAAAGGCAGAGTAGAAGTAGAACGGCTCCAAAGATAGCTCTTTCTCCACTAAATATACATAGCTGCGGAGTCTGGGAAACCTGACTTTCATGCTTCAAGAGATTATTTGTTTGCATTAATTGGTAATATTTGATTGATAATATTATGCTACTCATATCAGAATAGAAAGAGAACATCAGTTAACAGCTTAAAAAACATATAGTATGAAAATTAGGCTCTACTTCTGCAAGCATTTACATGTTTGATAATTCCTGTAGGACTCCTTAAGATCAGTGGAATTACTTACACATAAACCACAGCAAGTGTTCACAGTACCTGACCTTAAATCAAAGATCTTTTTTTTAACTATTTGTGGCATATACTTTAACTATGTTGGGATTTGGCATTTTATTTCAAAATGTTCTAAGCTGCTGATGTTATTTAAACTTGTTCCAAACTTGGAAAGAACTGCAAAGTGATTGATAAATTGAAACATTGCACAGCAAAGGATCTTCTTCTCACTGTATTTCAGTGTATTTTCTGGAAATTGTTTACCTTATTAGTGTTTTGGTTGTTTTGGTGTTTTTTCTGATTTAGCACGTCTGTCTTTGCTTTCCTAGCTTTGTTCAGGCACTTACCTTATTAGTCAATGCGGAAATTATCTTAACATTACATGACCACCAGAATGAAATCATTTGCTCTTCCTAGCATCGTTAGTGTCCATTTCAGCAAGAAGCTGTGATCTAGGACAGTTAGTTGTGTTGCACTGTAATTAAACCAGCTCGTTTATATGACAAATTTATTTTGAGCAGTGTCCTTGTAGAAAACAGTAATTCAAACATAACCTGCATTTGTTGTGGGAATCCCATAGCAGTGACGTCTCCTGAAAATTTGTAATACTGAATTGCCTGTCTGTAAAAGTTGAGCATGTTTTCCCTACAGTCACAGAAAATCATAGAATCATAGAATGATGAAAGCTATATTGCTCTCCTGCAGTCCGACTATACTTGGTTTTTATTGCTTCCTGAGCCCATGAGAAAATCCGTAATACGTTTAAAACTGATGCAGGCATGTTGGCTTCCACTGCTTTTTCTGGAGGTGCTAAAAGGCTTAGTCCTGCAAAGTGCTGCTCTCCCTCTGGTTCTGCTGATTTTGGTGTGAGGTTGGAGAGCCCAGAACTTTCTAGTGGTCGTTCTGAATTGCACAGATTTGGGCCTTAAGGAATTCTTAACTGGATCATCAAATCTGAGTAGCTTTACAATTTTTGTTATGAATACTGAAATTGCCATTATAGCTACCAAGGTCAAGACATGCCTGGAAATATCTAGGGGTGTAGTGGAGGCAACTCTACTTCCATCTATATGAGACAAGACTGATGTCAGTAGAAAAGTCGTGGAAATAAGGAGCGTTACATTACAGGTCTTTGATATAGAGAGATACTAAGACAGTTTAAAATACATATCAGATAAAAAATACGAACTGCTATTACATTACCCCTCTATCCCCCAAAAAACATACTTTGCATTTGCAAAGATAAGGTTAATAAATAAAAAATAACACCCCTCCCCAAACCCCAAACAAAACAAAACAAAAACCCCAAGCAGATAGAGATTTTTGGTGAGCAATAGAAAGGAGTTATGTGTCCATTTAGAAGAAATTTCATCTGTTACTTTAATACAGGCTCTTTTTATTTTGTTCTTTTGCTTTTAAGCCAACACTGAGACTTATCAAAAGATTGCATTGGAAAAAAACTCTTAGAGCATTTTTCTCATATACTGTAGCTTGAAAGGAATGTGTGAAATTCAAGATTGGAAAGTATTACACAAAAGTATTCTTTTTCCTTTATTTTTTTTAAACACATTTTTCCTCAAACCTGCCTCTCTACCAATGTCTTTTTCCCAAAAGACTCCAAAGGAAAAATGACATCAAATGGTAAAATCCTGTTGTATGTTATTTCCAGAAGAATCCATGGAAATCTTGAATATGATTTTATCATTTGCACTGTAATGTTCCATTGTTAAAAGGAGCAACATATTGAAGAGTATTCAGTTGCTGAATACTTGATGGTAAGCAAAAGCTGATGTTTCTGTGAATATTACAAAACACTTAGGAATTTGTAGCACCTCAGATCTGCTGTATGATAATAGGAGTTAGAAATGGAAAACTCCTGTTATATCAGCTTGACCATCTCCCTGACACCAGCAGATTGTTGTTTTCATTGTGGTACTAATTTGCAAATGTCATAAGCTGTGTGGCTTCCACTACTTCCCTTGGGAGAATACATGGCATTAAAGCGGCCTTGAATATTCCTTTCCTTGACTTCATCTTCTTGATCCTCTTCTATATCTCTTCAT
The DNA here is from genome assembly GCF_964195595.1 of Calonectris borealis. Classification (NCBI taxonomy): domain Eukaryota; kingdom Metazoa; phylum Chordata; class Aves; order Procellariiformes; family Procellariidae; genus Calonectris; species Calonectris borealis. The sequence continues at coordinate 117,017,831 of NC_134313.1, forward strand.
TGCACTAAATTCCTAATGTTGCTTTGCCTTTGGCTGTTTTATTTCTCTCCCTCCCCTCTTTTGTGCTTTCCACAAAATCACACAATTATTTATGCTGTTCCTTTTGGAATTTTTTTTTCTATTTTGTTGTATCTTTCATGGTACTGAGGAGCCATGGGCTTTATAGCTGTGGGCTATAAAGAAAATGTTGGAAATCTCTACTGGAGAAACTGATGTTTATGTATGAAGGTGCTAAGTTGTTTTGTAGCCATACAAGTTAAACTTGCACAAGAAGCACAGCACAGGCCCTAAATCCAAGTCTGTATCTGACTCATTATTCATAAAAAGGTGGGTTTTTTCCCCCTATAAACCTAATATACTTTTTATTCTATGTTTTACTGAAGCTGGTGTTGGATAAAGCCACATATAATTTGCATGTATGTATTCTAGCTAAATTTGTGGAAAGCTTCATTCTGACAATTATATCATGCCATATTAAAAGGATAACTGCACCATTTTTACTTAAGATACAGGTATATACTAACAAGAGTAGAGCTCTGTGAATAATTGGGGTTTTTTTAAGTTTCTGACTTGAAGAAAAAAAATTTGAATTTTTTTTACTTTGGAACAACCTCCAATGATCGATTCAGGTTTCTCTTTTTCTCCTCAGATGAAATATTTCGCTTAGACTTCATATCTGCTAACTTATTTTAAAAAACCCAAACATTATATTCAAGGAAGTTTATTTGCAATACTTCAGTGTGAAATGAAAATTCAAAAGATTTTGAAAATATCAAAAATGCTGTAATTATTTACTTTTTTTAGCCAAATTGGTCTGACAAATTCAGCAGAAATGTGACCAATGAGTTGTTTGACCTGCACTTGCAATTTCTAAGCAAAATCATCTCAGCTGAAAAGTTTACTCAGTATTGGCTAAAGTTGTATAGGTAGATGAGGAATGTTTGAATTTATACTAACAGGGAGGTTGTAGGTCTTCAGATGTCAATTATGAGCTGCAGCCAACCTATAGGAGTAGAAATTGTCTGTAATATCTATCTATCTCTCTCTCTCTCTCTCATATCCGTGAAGGATCTTAGATCTTCCTGCAGGCAGGCACTGGGTGGCTGTCTCCAGGAGTAGGATCACTGCCATTCATATGAAAATGGTGGAAAATCTTGCCCTAAAGCTAACCTACCCCTGGAGTTTTGCCTATCTGTCATGGTGATCGCTTGTCTGGGAAGATAAAGGATTTGTTAATAGTCAGCTGGCTGGTCTGTCTGTCTGGGAAGTCAAAAAAACAGCACCACGAATCAAGCAGGCAGAAGACTGATTACTATGGCATTACTTCTCCCCAGGAAATAGTGAAGAGTTACATCTACGCAAAAAAAGACCCTGTTTTTAATATGTTATCATCTGTGTAATCTCAATGTACATGGCCCAAATATTTTTTTTTCCTTCTGTCATCAAATTATTAAAGAGCCAACGTTTCTGAAAAGCTTAATAGGATTTTGGGTTGGAGTGAATGGGAAGATATAAGCATGATGAAGAATAAATTGAAGCATTGACATTTGTGTGGCCAAAATTAGTTAAGTTTTAGATTTGTATTGTACGTATTTGCCTTAGAAGCCACTGAATTAATTTATGGCCCTAACAAAGGCTGATAGCGAATTAGAAAGAAAGCAGGTTTGGCCACTGAAAAGCAAACTCGTTTTTAGGGATTTACTTCCTGGCAAGAAAGATCTGTTCCAGCTGAAATGTGTCATTTGTGACTTCTTCTTGTGATCATCTCTAAATGAAAACAACTATTTCTCAAAAAATTTGCAAACTTTCCTAGAAAAATGTGCAGGATTTGATAGTTGATTGTGATAAGCCAGATATTTGGAGAAAATAGGCATTTTTCATCCAAAATTTTGGCTTCATTGAAATTACATTTCCCACAGTAATGATCAATGACTTCGTTTCAGATAGGTAACTGCTTTTTAAGCAGCTTGTCTTCCTGCAAGCATATTCAGTTTGCTCAGTAACAATTTTTGGTTTTTTGGTTTTTTTTTTGGTTCCTGAATCCAGCTTAGAATACCATTATTAGAGTGCTGCTTACAGAGCTCTACATTGCTTCAAACTAACGAGCATCCCATTCCTCTTGTTCTTCTCTCCTTGATATCTATGAATGTAAGCTAGATTTGGTGTTTTGGCAGCTCCTTGTTTCTTACAGAATGTGTTTATTCCAGCTGTATGTATATGTGTGTATGGGGGTGTGTGGGTGTGTGTGTGTGTGTATATATATATACACATATATATATATATGTATGTGTGACCGGGGTCATTAGAAGAAGCAGCTGTGCACCTGGGAAATTTTTGGTCATGTCACTGGATGTTCTTCCTGATGTTCAAATTTGGTAACTTTATATTAGAAACATTTCATGTGTGGGCATTTTCCAAGTACGAAGCAGAAGACCGACCTAAAGAAAGTATAGAAACTTTGCAACATTATAAATGTAGGAGTCTGAACTCTACCATTTATAGATTGAGTACTTGATAATCCCAGGAACTGTGAAGTGGTGCACACCTCCTTACCTTACCCAAAACAGATGGGCAGTAATTCAATCTAGTTGTTTGTTCCTTGGACCCATTGGTGGCAGCTCTAATGCTTTTTATGTGTTGGGATTCTCAACAGAAGATTTTGTAGTAGTGATGTGTATGGATATGTATGTGTGTGTGTACACCGTATAATGTAATGAAGGTTGAAGACAACAGTATTATACAAAACAAACACAGCGTAAGTTATTAATTGTCAGTATAAAATTAATGATAAGGATATTTAGTAGCTGTACTTTGGAAAACAAACAAACAAAACAAAGAAATTGCCATGGAAGGGACACTGTAACTTTTCCGAACATGTCCCTTTTCACAGTCGACCTGGGTTGCCACAAGCCCGTGTCTGCATAGTCTCCATTGAGGGCTACTGCCTAGGGGTATGAACACACAAGAACTTTGTAAGGTGTTTAAAAGTTAACTAAAAAAAAAAAAAAAAAAAAAAAAGTGGACACTTGGTAAATGTTGCCTTTGTCATTGTTACCTCCTTGTTATCTCCTGCTATTACATGTTACTATTAAGTCAGAATGATAAAAAGAAGATTTTTAGCAAGGTGTTATAAGTTTTGTGGGAATAGACCCTGCTATCTCCAAGGTAAAAGCTGCCCCATCTACCCTCTGCATTTTTGTGGCAGTTTGGAAACTTAACTGTTGATAACTTCATATAGGTTGGACTTGTCATGTTAGTTGCAGTTAGTAGGGGGCATATTTAAGAGTGATGGAAACTGTTGTCTCACATTATCCACCCTGTGATGTATATGGTCCCTTAGGATAAAGAAAAGTTCACTGAATGAAATCCTTTCTCTCAGTCACACTACTTCCTAAACGAAAAGCAAATTTATTTTATTTACACAGTTCTTTAATGAATGAGTCAGTCCATGCTTCCCACTCATTCAGCTACCATCACTCCCCTTTCAGATAGAAACAGCATTTTAAAATTATGTATGCAGTAATCAGTGACTCGCTGGTGACTTGGGAGGCAATGGTAAGGCTCCCTCTCAGTTTATTATTCCATAAAAACTGTTATAGAATACTGATCAAGTCCAGTTTCTCCCATTAAAGCAGTGTAGGACAGTTTGTAGCTTGTGAATAGATGGGAGTTCTTAAAAAGAGAATTATCATCATTTTCAGAAATGTGACGTGAAGGTGCTGGGAAAAATCTGTCGTCTTTTGTTAACAAAAAAGCAAAAAGAGCTATTAACTTTGGTCATTTGGAACATTTAGTTTTGGATCCAAAATTTTATGAAAAAGTTACTTTAAAGCTGTAGTTTGTTCTAAAGCTGTTTTATGTCAGATCTAGAAATAGCAATATTAACCATTAGGCCATGAGATGGGGTGTTTTTTTCCTCCTTTAGGTGGGAATAGCTGAAGAAAGGGGTGCCTCCCTTCTCTAACTTAATCTGAACTCAAAATAACTTTTGTTGTCTTGTTACAACAGCCCTTTTTCTGAGTCACTATATGAAAAAGAGACTGGGAAGCATTGAATATTGTAGATCAAACACTTCAAAGCCAACTTTGACTTAGTTTTATGCATGCTTCAGAGTAGACTAATGTACGATAGTATCCAGGAAACTCAGCCAGTAATTCATAAGAGTCCAAAATGTTCTCCTTAGGATGAATCATAGCAACATAAATGATAGGATTGGAGAAGATCCTTTAGGCCATCCAGTTCAAAGCCTGTGTATCTTCCTCTTCACTAATCCCCACTAGGATTTCATCTACCCTGTCTTTGCAAACCTCTCATATCCTTGACTCAGCCACCTCTCTGGGTAGTTTCTTCCATTGCCTAATTGTTTAACCTGAACATCTTTAAACTTTACACCATCATGCTTAGTGTGAACAATTTATGACTGCAGAAAATGATCCTTTCTCCTCCCTTCTGCCATCATGCTCAAATATGATCCCTCCCTTTAAATGTGTTGTGGTTTTTTTTTTTCTTTTCCCTCTAACTGCATGAATAATAATTCCAGGAAAGTTGGGGGTTTTTAGCTGTCTTTGGTGCTTCTGTCACTGTAACTGATTTTCTTTGAACTTTCAGTTTTTGAAATTCAAAAATACATTTTGATCTACAAATGAACTTTCTGTGACTCAAATATATGTATGCATTAAGTCATAGTTTTCAAGAGACAAATTAACACGACTGAGGTATTCTGTGTCTTTGTTTATAGAAGCTGCTTTCATGGGAGTGCTAATGTGCTCTGATCGACAAATAGAAAAAACGATTTGAGGGATTTAAGTGACTGAAGGTGGAATTTGTTTTTGACCTCAGATATACGCAATCTCATGTTCCTCATCGGGATATTAATTTAATCATATATTTTAACTCTGTTTTGAAAAATTACCTGCAAAAACTCCTGGGGTTGCGTACTGCAGAGGAGTTAAAATTTATCACAATTATTTCCAAAAGCAGCTTCCCAGTTCATAACTGTGTTGATAAATAGAGATATAAATCTTTTAATACACATTTGTCTAAGTGTGTGCTCAGACCAGTATTATTCTGATGGGATTTTTGGATGATCTATAAAACGAAACATTGAGAACTTCATAATGGGGGATATGAAGATGGAAGGAAGCTATTTTTCCCGATGAAATGAGATAAAGGAGCCTTAATCTACAGAATTTTTAATTTTATATCCTGTATTTCTTAGACTCTGCCTAAGCTTGTCAGAATATAATGGTGATAAACCTCTCTGATGTTAATAATTTCACCTACTGTGATATAGCATGTGCCGGTTCGATCAATTTGAAATTTGTGTTGTTCTCCTAGATGACTAATAAATATTGTGTGTTGCAAAAATGCAGGGTAGAGGTGGGAAGGCTGATTATTGCAAGCCGTGTTTTCATACTGCCTTCCATTTTGGAGTTACACAATAAAAATAGCTGCAGTCTGTACGTCACCTGTCAGCTCGCCTCTCCCACAGTTTACTCATGTGGTAGTTCCACTTAAAAGTAGTCCAGGTTCCCTATAGCCATGTATTGTGCTGTCGGGCAAAGTTGTGTGACACTGAGGTAAATCCTGCTATATTACTTCAGTTCTGCCAACCCATAATTACAGTTAACGCATTAGGTTTAGTGGATCCACTGTGTTTCGTGAGCTTGAACATAACCATTCATATTGCCCATTTTGGCATGGCAGTTTGTAGAAATAGACACAAGCGTTATTTGTAAGAAGTCAATGTCATGGAGATAACAGGTTTTGAAAGCCGTATCTTGGGCGCTATTTTATGGCTCAAATAATTTTTTTTCCATTAGAATTTTATAATTACATTTTAATTTTTAACATAACTGTTTTCAGCCTAATAAAGAAAAAGATGCAGTAGGATATTATAGCCTTTTCATGAAGATACCCTCCCCTACCCGCCCAATATTTTTGTAAACCTCCCTTCCTTAATTTCTGTGCTGTTATGCTTCTTAGATGTCCTCTAGCCAGTCCTCAAATGTATTGAGCTTGAGGGCACTGTGCAGTGTCAGTGTCGTGTGTCTTAAGCGTGCAACTTAGTGGGCAATGCTAATGTACAGATGAGTGCCTCTTGGTCTCTGGTAAATCTGTGGCTCTTCTCTTCAGGTACAAAGAGCTGACCATAATCACACCACCTTTTTGCTGTTCCCCATCCAAACTATGTGCGTGTCCAGCTTTGTAAGAGTCTGCAGAAACCAGTTTCCTGATTCTTGTGAACTTTTTTCCTTGATTATGGTGGGAAAGTAAGATATTCTGCAGTACCTTTTTATGTAGTACAGAGCTGTAAACAGCTCCAGATGTGATCTCAACAAAGCTATATAGTCAGGAACAGTATTAACTGTAAGCTCTGCAGTGGCTTCTGTGGTCCTGCGCTGCATTGAGCTACATGGAGTATTTCACTGCAAATGCATGTATTTAACAGCTTTTTCCACTGTGCTACTTCTGCAGGGCTTTCCTCATCAAGTATCTGTGTTTAGGATTGTTATTTCCATGATGTATTTCAAGCAGTATCTCCTTTTTATCTTCTCTCAGCCCTGTTAATCTCTTAGTCCTAGAGCAATATTTCTTTCTCCTTTCCAGTATTTGTAGCTCATCTTGGTTTCTTATAATCCACACATTTCATTTTCATACTACCTACCTCCTTCCCCTATATCATTAATGAAACAAAATGGGACCTGCTGCTAGTCCCTTTGGCATCCCAGCATGTGCTATGTGGTAAGAGTTTTGAACAAAAGAACTCCCATTCAAGGGCTGACCTTTGTAAACCCAAGTCAGCTCTTAACATGGTGTTTTTAATTGTCCTTAAAAAAAAAAAAAAAAAAGAAAAAAGTAGAAACTTCAGTAAGGGGAACTTAGCTCCTGCCTTGGGGGCCTTGGGCTTCCAACTGTTGCTGAAATTTTACTGCTTTAGTCTTTTGTATCTTGGCGATTTTATCCTTGATCTTCTGCTCTGTTAGCTTCAGTGATGCTTTGCTTCAGTCTCAAGGTTTGAGATAAAATTTGTTCGGTTTAGTGCCATCAGCCATGAAAACCATTGTAAATACTGAAATCCCCAAGCACCAAAAAACATTGATAGTGTAAAATAAAAACTGAAAAAGAAATCTAGATGTTTTTTTTTTCATGTGGAGTTGCATGGATCTAAATGAAAGCGTATTCTTTTAAAATTATGTAGATTGTTGGTGCTAAATTCTCTGTGAATATGATTGTGAAGGTGATTGGGCTGACAGGCGACTGGTGGATTGGGTTTAGAAGACCTCGATGCTCAAATTTTATTCTGCTGACCTGCTGGATCATTTCACTTCACTGGGTGTGTGGGGATTTCAGCCTTCTTCCGAGATGGCTCATAAGGAAAAAAAAAATTGCATAAAAGCTGTATGTTATTTTTATTATTATTCATATATCATTTGGAGAGAGTGCCAATTTATTTTGGATTGCTTTACATTCATTAGGAAAGGATTAAAGTTAAATCATTTTCAACCTAAACATGTAAGAAACTGCTGGGTTAAATAATCACTTTAAATTAAAGTTACGCAAGTATGTGCATCTTAGAAATTTGTGTGATTATCCGCTGTTCTTTTTCTCCCTAGATATTCCAAGCGATTTTTATGAGTTTCTACCTACTTTTCCAATTCTGTCAGGTTCAGTATTGCAAAGATGAATCCATCTTGGATCAGATATTAATCTCTTGCACTGATATTTGAAAATAGGAAACGCATGCTTTCACGGTGTAAGACAGAAGTTATTTTCAATACAGGGGTTTTGCTATTTTCCCCTTGCCCAAAGTGTTTGTCTTATATAAAAAAATGTCCTTGTTAATGAGTTTATGGAGCCTAAATTTCTATTGTTTCGCAATCTGTATTGCCAGTTCTGCCTGGAAAAAGGGGCAGGCAAAATGCGAGCAGATTGGAGTAACTGTATCTCAGGTCGTATGCCCAGTTGTTCTCTGCCATCTTTTTCTGATGTAAAAGTAGTCTGTGATTTTACAACTTAGACTGTATCCATCCATCATATGCATAAAAAAGCTGATGTGAAATTGCCCTTATTGCCTTGATTTTTTATATGTAAATTTTTTTATATCACACTAAACTTGTGAGTGCTTGAATTTGCAAGTTATGCATTTTTATCCTAACTGGTTTGCATGTAATAAATTGTTTCCTCCAGCTATAACCAAGGCTTTTACAAGCTGATGGAATCAACAATATAGTGCATGTAGTTGCCAAGTACACTGAATTTTTAAGCATCTTCTTTCTTCTTTATAGGTTTGTCTGAGGATGCAGCAGCGGAAGCAGAAAAGCCATGAAATCTGAAGACGATCCTCAGGAGGAATTTGCATCCGATGTCAAATGCATTTATAATGCAGCAGTACCAATCCGTTTTACTCTGTACTGATTGCAGCTTCCAGAAGGAGAGGACTGTGCTAATTTATACAAAAAAAGTTCCATTACAATAATTTTGGTTGGGTCTCCCTGCCAACTACTAGCATCCTTTCTGTGAGCAAAGTTTAAGCACTTACCCAACTGTGGTAGGCGTGTTGTGTTATGTTTTGCGATATATCAGCCCTTTCAAGGATTCAGTTGATTGATCAAAGACTGTTTACACATAGTTAAAAGCAACCTTTGTTTCAGGATATGTTTTATCTTTTTTTTTTTAAAGATATTCTGAACTATACCTCCCTTTGAGTTTATATTAACATTTGTTATATCACAGTTTTGACAAAAGATAACTATCTCGTTTCCTCCTGTACTAACATTCACGATTCCAGACAGCTGAATTCACCACCAAAAGAAAAACTGGTAATCCATCAACCTTTTTTTCCCTCTCTCATTGCTTATACAGACTCCTGCTCTCTAGAGATATAGAGTAAAATATGGTTACTGGACATAAAGGGCAAAACCTTTTGCCATTAACTATGTCACTATGAATGTAAATAAAGTTTACACTGTAAGTACCTTGAGCACAGCAACACATGGATCTTTTTATGGTTACCTGTGATTTCCGTTTTTCTTGTCAATCAGTCTGTTCTAGTTATGGGCAAGATTTTCAAAAGTAACTAGCAATTTTTGAGTGCCTTAATTTTTATTAATCCAGTTGGAGGGTGCTTTGAGGTTTGAGTTTTTAAAGTGCTGAGTATTTGCCTTCTGAAGGTCAGGTCCATGCAAAGTGCCTGAAATGCAACACCCAACAACTGAAGCGACCTTTGAGAGGACCTTGGCCTAGGGTTTGGAAGCGTCAGGCTCACATCTGGATTCCTGAGAGTGAGTTGAGATATCAATAAAAGATACTTGGAACTGAAAATAACTGAGGCCTGGATCAAGTGTAAAAACCGGCATTTGAATGAGGCCTCTCCTGACTGTTGCTGGTTTATACCAAAATACAAGTTGCAGTCTTTTGGATGGCAGATATAAAAAGCACTACTGGTCTCAGCTTAGTTTCTGGTGGATGCAATTGCAAGAGCCATCTCCGCATCCCACGCTCCTGTTGGTTTCCTCAACAGGGGTTCACCAACTTCTGTTCTAGCTGTAGAAGAGGTCCCTCCAACTCACTTTTGTGCTGTTTCAGCAGAGGTTGTGACAGTTGCTGTGGACTGTGCTAGACTCGATCTGTAGCTAAAAAGGAGACATTATTTTTCAGGATGTTAAGCCATCAACATTCATCATCTCCATATCTACTTTCAACCTCTTTGCATCCACCCCCAAAACAAAACCAGCTTTGCACCACTTTTGCATCTGCTGCTTAACCTCTGGTCCTACTCCGGCTCAGTAAACATGATATTACCATGTTTCATGGAGCCTTTTTCAACATGTTAGCTATTAAAATAGAGCTAAGAGGCCAGGGAACTGGGTAAGGCTTCTGATACCTCTAGGGCTGAAGTGGGCAGCAACTCCCAAGAAAAATGACTCTGTCCCCCAGGAGACCTTAGATGTCTACAAGTTGTGGGGCCAGAAATCTTACTTCTTTCCCAGGAAGGAAAAATCCTACCCCCTGCTTGTTATGGAGTGATTCTGCTGGCTGAGTTTTCTTCACTCTGATCCCTCCCCCGTGGTTTTTGTCAGGAGGGTGGTATCCAACCCATTGTCAAGGTATCCTGCTGCGCTGCGAAAATTACACAATAAAATAATCTCCTGTAGTCTCTGCACATATCTCAATGACCAAAGAAAATCCATGGAGAACTAATCAATTACTGTAGCTATTAGGCTTAAACTTTAACTATAGATCTCAAATCTTCTTTTGTCCTCTTGTCAGCAACTACTAGGTAATCTAGAAGAATCAACCACAGTTACTACTGAAAACCCGTATCGGAATGGTGTAGAATCCTGGACCAAAGAATCCTAAGCTATAGGTGTATAATATAGCTGGAAAGCACACTACTATGAGACTTCTGTGAAATATATTGCTCTGTCATAATTACCATTATTGAATGTGATCCCAGTACTCAGAGCTGCCTGGCTTCATTGGGAGTTTAGGGTAAACAACGAGTAGGCACTCAGGTCAATTATATCATCCACTCTTAAGTTATTTTCTGTCATTTTAAGATGTAAGGCTCAGAAGCACTCTTAGTTGCCTTTTCTGCTCCATGCTTTGTAAAATGAGGTCTCATGAGAATGGTTTTACAGAAAGGGGAAAACATACGGTAATAAAGAGGAAAAAAAAAAAAAGGTAGAACTGTCTATAGTAGTAATGTATGACCTCTTTGTATATTGCACTAAATTGTGGTATTTGATAGTATCATCAGGATTTAAAAGAGAAAAACAGTTGCATTGAGTAAAAATTACTTAGTTTCCCCCTATGCCAAATAGCCTGTCTAATTCAGAGGAAGGAAGTCGTTGAAATGTAGTCATTTACGCAGCAGGGTAAGAGGAAATATTGTAAAGTAATTCTTAGCAGTTCTCAAATGTAGTTTGAATTTTTAAGAAAGTTCTTTTTGGCTGGAAAAAAAGTCAGGCCAGTTACAGGAAGTTTTGAAGTTAGAGAGTTGGCTAACTGAAAAATGTAAGGAAACATAGCTAGTTCAGGGGGACAAATGTTTGGTTCTCATCGACGATGTTTCTGAGGCCAAGACAGACATTGCTGGCCAATCAAACTATTCTGAACAGGATTTGAGAGTAATGCCCCGTCAGCTTAAATATGCAGCCTATCTGCACGTTTAGCTAGTCAAGGAGAATTTTACATGTTTAGGTGGCTCACAGATAAAAATGAATTTCAAATTATCATTTTATTGAAATTAATTTTGTTTACATATATCTGAAAGGAATTTTGTGACATTTTGAAAATCACGCTGTGAGTCATGGCAACTTTATTATATTTGTGCTATAGCACTTTGAAATGCATTTTCTAAAATAAGTCCTAACATAAAATATATACATTTTATTTCTGTTAAACAGGTAAATACTTCTAGAGTTTATTTTCTCGGCAGAGTTTATTTTCTGAATGTTATTGTACAAGAGCTTTTCTTTCATTTTGTTTTTGTGCTGTTGCAATTTAGAAAAACAGATTAAAACAATTACTACTCTGATGACCAAAATCTGGAGATCTGGGCTCTGCTGATCTTTTGGGCTTTGAACACAATGCTGAGCTCAAATTAGGACTGTGGTTTCCAGCCCCAGACTGATTCTTCTGTCCAACTATTATTAAACTATGACACAGAAAAACAACATTTCTTTACTTTCAAGGGGCTGGGTTTTGCTTTATAATGTCTTGTCTTTTTCTCTTCTTGAGCATTTACTGTACAGCAAGCATTAGAGATAAGTTTCAATATTCTTGTATTGCTTATAAAGAGTAATTCACTGCCATAAACTGAACTTTGCTGAGCAGAGATTGTATTTCTATGTGAAGTCCTTTCAGCATAAAAAAATACAGGGTATGCATTATATTGAATAAGTATATTTCCTTCTTATCAGAATATCCTGTTTATAAATAATCTATTAAAAAAACTGCTGCAAAGGTGCTGTAAAATATATGACGTACTCCTGAAACTAAGCTTCTGTATCGCTTCTTTATTTGAAATTAACCTTGAGTTTCCCATAGCCTTGTTTGTTGTCACCCCTTGACATCATCCTGCTTTGTTCGTTTGCTCCCTTGTAGCATAAGGTTCCTCCAGTATTTATGTGATATCTTCACATGCTGTTTGCAGGTGACTTAGTTCCTTTGCAGCTCAAAGGTAAAGTTTGCATAGTTTTTCGCTGGTGAGCCTTGATCCTCTTGAGGATACAGAATGCCCTCAGGTCCTGTTGAAACAACTGGGAGGCCGAGGCACTCAGTGTCTACGGAGCTGGGTTTATAATTAGCAAAAGTGACCCAAACTAGAAGTGGTTTTGAATGTCTTGTTCCTGTGAGAATTTATTCTAATATTGCAGTAGACCAAGTTCAACACAAGTTTGATATTCATATAAAGACTGAAAAACACTGCTTGGTTTAGAGTCTGAAACTCCTCTCTACTTGTCTGTCTCCTGTCTTGTAAATTCTTATAATGGTCAATAGTATCAGGAATGATTATTTCTGTCCTTCTCCTTTGCAAGATAGCTAGCTGTTTGCTGCATAGAAGCTGCTAATTTGGGGGAATATGCATTATCCAGGAGACCAGCAGATCACAGCAGAGACACGTAGCACTTTTGTTAGCATTAAATGTATAGCAAGTGATTTAATCACGGGATGGAAGCGTAACACGGTTAATTGATTTGACCTGGTGTTCTCTGGCAATATGTCCTGATCGCTGTATCTTTACATCTGCTGTAGCAACAACTACAAACAAATGCAACATGCAAGTACATTTAAATAAGTATAATTGTTATTTTAAAATACTGTGGTATTTTCCAAGAGTTTCATGTTGTCGAAAACAGGAAAAGGGAGTAAAATACCATTATATTTTCATATGCACTCGCTGTAGGTTGATGTTTCCTTTGCATGTGCTGTCATGTGTTTATATTTACTATGTGTGTATGAGGCATCCATGCTTGCAGATGAACCTGCTGTATTGAAGATTTCAGTATCCATCCTCATTCTTAAAATTGAAAGGATTGAGCAAAATCATGTTTTTATAGCAGGAAAAAATCGCGAAAGTAACCAGGAGCCCTGGAAGAGATCCACACCCTCAGGCTACAGCATGTAAATTGATGTTAGCTCTAATGGGAGTATTTTCCCTTTGATATAGCATGAGCACATTGTATTATTCACTTATTTGCTAGCACCACTTTAACACTACACTCTCATCATAAAAAATATTTCTTTTGGAAATTGTTTTTGGCAAAACCAGTTAAGACTTCAGAGCAAAATGATAACAGTGCTTGATAAGATATTTTGATTCATCTTTATAAGCAGAACAGAGACTTGGAGTGCTTCCTAAGTGGGAATGATCATTGCAGATCATAGCTCACCCTGCACCACAGCTCTGGCTGGGTGCAGACTGACAGTGTATTCAGCTGCGGAAAGAAGGCAAAAGCTGTTCCGATTGTGTAAGCTGTGGCCTGATCAGAAATCTTGAAGGGAGGTCAGTCATCCTGAGTCATTACTGTAACCTGGTTAGAGGCCCAAATCTACTTTCGTTGAATTTAACAGTATTTTGACAGGAGAGCATCCATACTCTTCTACTGGAGACTGCATGTCATAATACGCATGATATATAAGCACTGTTTAACTCCTAGCTAGATGATGTAATAAATTGCAAGGGTCGCTCCAAAAGGTACTATTCCCAAAATACAATATGCGTGAGGGTTAGCTAGTCGGTATTAATTAAATAGCTGCTGCATTCCATCCCAGAAACGGTTGCTTCTCTGTAGAGAGTGATACTGCTTGTGAAACAGGCCCTTGCAAAATAAAACCCCAGAGCATTTTATACATGTTACTTCAGCCACTTATGAGATGAAGTCACTCTCAGGATGATGTATAGCAGCTTTTCAACAACCAAAGCAGCACTATTAAATAGTTTAGGAAATCAAGCAATGAACAGTGTGGTCCCCTCCTGCTCCCCAACCAAGAGAGTATGGAGGGAATTATTTCCAGGACATGTTCTATTAAGAAGAATGCACTTAATTTTGCATTTGATCAACAGAAACCTTGGCCCTCTATCTTTTAAAAAGTTGCCATGGTTTCTCTAAATTGATGATGTTGTTGTTATTACTATTTCCTGAATTTCACGTACTATTCAAAAATTGGCACCTCCAGTCTCCTCTCATTATACTGAGACATTTTATCATTGCTAATGAATGTAGCATAGGTGCTATTCTTAGACAACCTTAGGAAACAACAAGGGTTTTGATCCAAGGACAGCTTGGACCAGTCCTCCTTACTTTGCGATACAGTCTCATCAGATTTAGCAAAGTCTACAGTGTGTTTGGGAAAGAAATGAGTTTTTACTGTATTGATTTTATTACTTTATTCATTTTAAAGGATAGACCAGTTCCACAGCATCTTGGAAGTGTTAGAGAATATATGAAGAAGTTGGTCTATAACAGATGATATTCCAATTCATTATGAAGCAAGCATTCAATAATTAATAGTTACTTCAAGTGCCCACAATATATTATAATCATGGTTGGATTCAATTACAAGAGACATAAAGAGGATTATTGTACTTTTTCTTCCCCGGATGGTATAATGAAGTGGAGGCAGTTGGGATCCATAAATATTGGAGAACAGTCAAGTTGCTACATATATGATAGGAACTGCTTTTTCCAGCTGTCTGGATGTGTAGTGCCTTCCTTTTGCTTGAGCAATGGCTGTAACTAGGAACTGGCGAGAATACAGCTTGGTTAACATTGTGTGATTGCTTCTCATGCAGTAGAAACAGAGAGTTTCTCTTGGCAGCATATTTGAGTGCCATATTCCAGCATTAGCTAGATATTTCATGGTGGTACGACACGTATCTTTCACCATGACACTGGACAGCTGCTTTGCAGACTTCAGGGTGCAAGTCCCAAAAGCAGTCGGGAGGTCGGTGACTTGTGAGGGGCGTATTTTGCCCATTGCTCTGGCCCACGGTATTTCAGCTGTAAGGATTTGCCCCTTCTGGCAGTGACCAGAAGGCCTGGGAGGAGGAAGAGGAGACCCAAGGAGCTGGAGAGTTCACTTAGCTCTTTGATTCCCAGCAGGATCATATCCTAAAGCTCCCATGGCAGCTGCCCCAGAGAAATGTGTTCCCCTGAGAAGAGGAATCCTGGCTCACCTGGGTAAGACTGTGCCCCCGGGATTAGTGCAGTCGAGTGTTTGGTGGTCAGGCAGCAGGGCTGGATGCAGTGTTAACAACCAGCTTGACATCGGTAAAAGGAGACTGAAAACGAATGTTTCTGTGGCCAAACAACCAAAGAAGAATATGGACAGTGTGACTGGCCTTTCAGAATAGCTAACGGTTTATCATTGCTGCGTCAGTTGTACCTATCTAGTCCCACACCTCTGCGAATCAAGAGATCCGGAGTCGCAGGAAAGCAAGGTCCGAGCAGAAGTGGATGATACTTCTTTACTGCAGGTAAGCAGAACTGTAGAAGGTAAAGGGTGGTCTTCTATTAAGTGCTACAGGTGAGATTGGCAAAAACAAGTTGGAAGAGAGTGGCAGATGTGTAGGTGGTTATAGGTTGTGGATGCTATGCATTTAGTGTATTAAGAATTGGTTTTATTTTTCCTTTTTTGTCTCTTTTTTTTAACAAAGTCATTCCACATTCAGCATTCATTAGCTCATCTCATGGGGAAAGGAGTCCTTCTTTTGCTTTTAGTCCTTCTTCTCATCATCCGCATTTTTGTAGATAGCAGTCACTCTTGCAATCATGTCATTCGTTTCCTTTCCTTTTTGCTGCTTTTTTTCTACCAGATCTCGTTGACCATAAATTGATGATTTTGCCCAGCAGCCACTTTGTAGATGTGTTTTAAAATCCTGAAAGAAGGAAAACTTGCAGCAAATGAGTGTTTTGGTTAAACCTTTGAAATACAATGTAGCTATTCTTCTCTGGGATGAATAACATTGCTTTCAGCATCAGGAAAATAATGAATGGAAAACTAAATGTGCTCTAAAGAAGTTGAAGCTTTTTTTAAAGGGCTACTGCCCAAGTATGTCATCCAGCGGAGGAAAGTTGGTAGCTGCATTGTTTTTTGTAAGACAGCTACCCAGACGGTGATGTGATACCTTTTATTGGGCTAACCAAAGTTAAAATTAGAACTGAGCAAATAAATCCCAACGAATAACAGAGTTAGTACATTTAACCTTTCTTGCTTCTCATTAAGATCAACTTCTTCAAACCTGGCCACTGATTTTTGGCTTCCAGTTTACAGCATGCTGGGAGAGGACCTGATTGCTAAGCCTGGTGAGCTTCCTATCTTCAGCTTGACAATTTTGATCGCACAAAAATACAGTGTAGTCCTACTTGTTCAGGATTATTGCACTGGCCGGAAAAACAATTTCTACAAATGCTCTTCCACCTCTCTCTCATTGGAGATCTCCAGTACACAAATCTGAACCCAGAGTGTTTAGCTGAGTTAGGCTTCTTGGGTCTCAAACCAGTGGGGCATGTCCATCCCTCTGTGGCTAAGCTGGGAAGTGAGTTCAGGCATTTACCTGTATGTTTTTTTTATTCGGGTTGCTATAGCAGAGCTGGGGGAGGCTTTGTGATAACATTTATGGAAACCTGCATGCACTGTGACTTTTTGTATGGAGGATTGTTACCAAATCACTTCCACGTTGACTTCCGATTTAAAACTCATTCCTCTCTTTCTCTCTGGTCATTGTTCCCGCTACTGTAAATTTTTATTCACTGAGTTTAAAGACAAATTATTGCTTCTCTGTATCATTATCAACCCCTGTCGATAGCTACCTGTCCTTCAAAAGCAGCCGTGCAGTACTGCAAGAGAAGTGAGCAGTACAGAGGCACAGCAGAGGTAAGCAGATCAAACCGCCTGTAAATAGTGAAGTTGTGTAACTCTCACTGATTCAGCATCCAGCGGGTGTGGCGGAGCAGTTTCCAAAATGATAAACTTACTCACCAGAGTGGCCAAAGGACACTTTTGTTCAGAAAAAGAACCAACAGCCAGAGGGTATAAGCAAAAGGAGCACCCTTCTCCTTCTTAATTTCTTGTGCCTACTACGTCGTTACTCGGGGCTAGACTGTTAGTCATGTGGCTTCTGTGGTGAGAAGATTGTGAGTTTGACTCTCGGTTAGGACAAATCAAAACTGGGGTAGTGGAGGCTCTGACAGGGTGCCTGGGCAGCCCCGGAGCCATGCACTAGCGCTTTTCCCCTTCTCTCCCTCTCCCCACACGTGCACAGGCTCCTCTGTGCTCCTGGACAGGGCAGAAGTGGGGATGTTCAGTTTTACTTCTCAAGGGTAAGTCTCCTACTCCAGCACACGACTCCTGCAGCTGCGTCTGCAGTCAGGCTGTGCCAGCATCCCTCAAGACTCGCCACAGATTCCCAGCTCCCTGCCGCCGCCTGGCTCAGGGAGGTGTCATCTGGCTCCCCTTTATATATTTTCCACCCTTTGTAAACTATATCACCAGGTGGTGCTTAGAAAATACTCATAAACCGATATAATAGTTTTTGGCCTCTCCCTACAGGCTCCTACATCTCTCTTCATTTTCACTGTGTACCCATGGGGATATTTTTGGGTTAATGTACCACACTGTCTCTGCTAGGCTTGGCTCGGTCCCTGTCCTTTCCTTTGCTAAGGCCTGCATTATCAAAATTAACTGATAATTTGGATTGTGCTCATTTTTTAGGTACCCCAATTAAACTCAAGGCCCGTGGCTCAGTCTGGGAACCCAGAAAGTGAGACTCCAGATTTGGAGAATTTGGTTGCAGGTGAATAGAGCTATTGTTCGGCTGCTCCCATGCTCATACCTTTGCAATCCGTCTGGATTCTGCTAGCTGTGAAAAAACACTTAGTTTGCATTACACCTCTTCTAGGAGAAAACAAAGTATAGCTTTCAGAGCCATCTTTTCTTCCTCATTTCTTCTAGCTTGCATCATGTAAATTCAAACTGTCTTGTCTTAATCCTTTTCTGCACTTGGGCCAGCAGCCGAAAGCCTGCGAAAGTATGTGTGTGTTACCCTCTGTGTGCTCTGCAGAAACAACTTTACAAACCACAGAGACTATTTTAAAATAAATGGCCATTTTTTGAAATCCTATCATTACAAAGCCGAGGCTTGATTGTTGTCCTCTGAGTGCTTCATAGCAGCAAAATTCCTGCATTTTGGGAATTGTGCTGTCTATTCATCCAGTTGGAGTGGATCCAAAAGCAAAGCATGGAACTGTTGTGAGCACTGGCTAGTTATTTTCTCTAATAGATGGCCTGTATTGTCATTTTCTGGAATGCTTGGATGTCAATTCATCATCATTTGGAGTGTGGGGATGATTTTTTATTTTTAAAGATGCACAGAAATGATCTTTAAGAAGTCCAGTTGCTTTCATTACTTCTGGTACAACAGAACTGAAAGCAGCTCCACTGTGGCGTGGCAAAACCCTCAGTTCTGTGATTTATTATTTGATATTTTTCTTTCTTAATATGAACATTTATTAAGGTAAGCACATGCTTCAAAACAAGTCCATCTAAGAAAGTAACTGTGAAAGTTAAGAAACACCATCCTGGATGATTTCTCCGGGGAAAGGTTGGGGTGTCCATCCTGCAGGTGCTCCACGCCACGTGCATCCCAAGCAAGCCATCCAAGCAATGCCAGCGGGCAGCCAAATCGTGCAGCTTGCTTGGCGTAGTCTGTAAGTCCAGGGGCAGTCTCACACCTTTTCTCCAAAGGTTTCCAATTGGACTTTTGGGTTTGTTTCTGTCTAGCTTCCACGAAACCACTGCCTCCCAAGGAAAGCCTGGAGAGACCCTAGACACTGGCAGCTGCCTAGCTGAGTTTGTGGATTAATTTAGGTCTGGTGCCAGTCTGAATGGGAGGGCTAACTAAACAGGGTGGGGTGTCCTCAGCTTCTTCTGGGACCACAATCACATCCCCCTGGCCTGGAGGTGTGTCTGTCTGTGTGCACAGCACTCGGTGCTGCCACTTTCAGATGGCTACAGACCCAGATTCTTCCTCCTGGGGGCCGCAGGAGATGCACCCCCTTGGGAGAAGAGACCTGTTCCTTGGGTAACCCAACACAGGGTGAACCTGAACACAGGGGCACCCCGACGCTGTAGTCGCCCTGCTTTTGAATGGCGTTATCCTGGCTTCCTCTGGGGACCTGCTGCAACAAGTGCATGACTGCCCATGACGTGATTATTCTTATTGACCTCATCGAGCCTACTCTGATGTGTGAACATTTCCCGGGGAAGGATCTAAATTATGTGGTCTATGAGCATGGTGAGTAGTTTCCAAAGTACTTCCAGCACCGTAATCTTCTTTTTGTTTAATAATAGCTATCTTATTTGTCATCAGACTTCCATACGGATACAAACTACACTACAGCCATACAGACTTCAATTTGATCAAAACATAAGAATATTAAAGCCACTTTGATCAAAACCTAGCAATATTAAAACCAGTTAGAATTTTAAGTGACTTGGTGAAGAGGTAGCTCTCTGTTGTTCAAACTCACTTAGTTAAAACCCCAAATCCCCAAAGCCACAAATTCTGTTCTGAAAATAGTTTATCACCAACCAGCCTCTCACAAGACATCGTTTTGTATGTCAGAATACCTGCCAGCCTCTACCTTGAGACTTCAGAGTCTACATTTAAAGATACCTAAAATAAATAGCGTATGCCACATGTAAATCTATATTTAAAATTCTGCGAAGCCTTGAAACTGTTGATTAATTTTTTTCTTTGGTCACAGATAATTCAGCTGACTCTCTTGGGTTTAACCTGCTAATATATACAAGACATGTGACCGATACTTTCCCAAAGTAAATACTATTCCCTGTCTCTGTTCACCTCATACTTCTAAATGATGTATTTAGAGGTATGCTACTGTCAGAGAACTTGGGGATTTGGCAGAAACCCCCTGCAGATCTTTGTAATGACACTGAAAGCCCACCTCTGGCACGTTTAATGATGCTCTGAAAGAGCCTTAGATAGCTGAGAGGCAGGTAGATGAATTACACTGCCTTCTGGAAATACATTTTTTTCTCTTGCTCAAGTGGCTGTGTGTTTTCTTTTTGGTGAAGGTCTGAGATTAATCTGACCTGGGTGAGTTGGTAGCAAAATGAGATGGGTTTTAACAAATTTCTACTTTGTTGTTGCTAGTATACTTGCTTACTTCTGCTTTTTTCTATACTGTTGTCTACTTTTGGGTTTAAGCATGTGCAGATTGTCCAGGCTTTAATTAGTCAGTCAGATTGGTGGGCAGTTCAGTGTAACTATGAAATCTTGTAGTATTGTTTCTTTAATAATGGCTATATTACTCATTATGAAACTGCATAACTAGCAGAAGTTTCAACAGATCAGTGCAGGATTACCCTGATTTGCTCATGTATATTGTCTGAACATATCCTAATGGCTGGAGCTGAAAAAGACTGCTTATTATTGTTAGTTTATTGCTTTTTATATGTGTGGTACTGTCAGTCAGTAGGACAGATCAGGTATTAATGCTAATTGAGTGTGCTTCATCTAAATCAGAAGTCAAGAAGAGGTAATAGGGAGGATTTCTTACCTATGCCAGTTGCAATGCTGCATAGCTAATTTTCTGAGCAAAAAAAAAAAAAAGGAACAAAACCCCCAAAATTAAAAAAGAAACCAAAACAAACAACACCCAAACTCCAAACACTTAAAAAAAAAAAAGAAGTAATTCTTACAGATTCTTACATTTCTTAAGCTTTGTATCTGGAAAATGACAACAAATAGGAGTTCTTTGTAAAACTGTCTTTTGTTTTGCTTCCAGATAAAATCAGGTATGCTGTACTAATTGCAGGGACTGTAAAAGCGAATGTCCTGTACAGCCAAAGCCAGATGAGCGAAAAGAAAAAGTACATTCCGAGAACAAACCAAGAGAGCATTTCGCTCGTGTAGGAGCAAGACATTAGCACATATGGATTAGATTGCTACAACCAGATCTGCGGTTCAGGTTAATTGTGGAAGCAGCTCCAGCTCGTCCCTGCTCCGGGGCTGCCGGGCTCCGCTCTCCCAACGCTGCCACCTGCCAGCGACTGCGCCGCACAGCAGCTTGTCGTTTTCGCCTGCCATTGTCGACAAGCTGTAACTTTTTATTATAGACGACTTAAAATTAACGGCCCTTAGTCTCCTCTCACTCCTTTGAGCGTGAAAATGAGGGCACCCGTGCGAAGGAGAGGAGACTTGCTGTATTTCATTCCTCAAACCCCACCTCTGAGGTTGTAAGCCTTTAGCTGTCATTCAAAAAAAGTCCTGGGAGAAATTCTGCTGTAAAACAAGACCAGCAGCAGGAGGAATGAACTCGCAGGGTAGAGTCTTAGTAGGCGAAGCGATGGTCTTACAGGATGCGTGCCGTTGGAAACTTGTCTTTCAGCAAAGATGCGAGTCTTTGCCTTTCTGTGCTTGGTAGAGGCAGCTGCTTTTGAACTGGATCCTGGCTGGAGGGAAAAATCTTCTGTCAAAAGAAGCACGTCTTTTTTTTTTTTTTTGGAGGGGGGGCAGGGGGTAGGATCAAGCGTTTCTGCGCATGCGGAGCGGCTGTCTGTAGTACAGAGAGGGTCCGTCCTCATCTGCAATTATCAATCTTCCATTTTATAAAATATTTCGTTGAGTGCTTCTTGTTTGTTGCATTTATTAGCTAGTATAGCAGCCAGGCAAAATGCAGGTTTTGGTTTGTCTCACAAATGGAAAACAAAGAAGAAGCTCATGTATGTCACTCTCCATGTGATTTCATTAGCTCTTATCCTTTATCAGACACAGCAGATGTTCAAGGGTAAATCTAACACAAAAACACATAACTCACACAAATTAATTTTTATTATTTCTGGAAGACAAACTATTTACAGCAGCAAAGTAACAAAAAAGAGTACGAGCATATGCCACTTTACTCTGTTTGCTTGGCCTACGGCCTCTTGAATAGCTTCTGCTGGGAATCCCACAGTTAAAATGGCAACAGCATTTCTGTTATAATTTACTTTTTTTTTGTTGTTCTAGCATATTTGATATGGACTACTACAGCACTCTATTGTCTCCAGATTAGAGCAGTATTTTCTGCTGCATACAAGTATTTTTCAGTTTGAGGTACTGGTGGCAGTTATATCCAGCATATATCCATATATATATATGCTCTGTTTGGTTTGCATCTGTACGAATACAGATGACGAGGATCATTTTGAAGACTTTTGCAATCAGAAACTCCCTTTTGTAAGGCTAACTTTTTTGAATTCTTAGAAAATATAATTTAAACAATAGAAGTATGCAAGTTTGACCGTGCCAGGATATTCTATGTTAATAAACTTTTAAAATGTTACTCGTTATCTTTATCTTGCCACAAATAAATTAAATGCTTTGCATGTTCCAGGGGTTTATGGAAAACTGTCAAAATGATGAGTTGTTTGATAAAATTTATAAACATTTATTCAAGTAAGTCTCACTGTAACTTTTAGATACTTTCTCATACTTTCCTTTTATTTAAGGACTTTGACCATATGCCATTTTTAATTCTGTTACAGTTCTAAGACTACCTCTTAGTGTGGTCTCCAGACCTTGTTTACATCCATTTAGTTTTCTGAATACTTTGCAGTAGGGGAGCTTGGTCAGGAGCACCTCTTTGATATTCTCAGGCCAGTCTCGAGGTTTATTAACATTATCTCCTGGAGGAAAAGTGGCCATGCAAGAAATACTGTTTGTTCGCACTGGTAGATACTCTTAACATTAAAACGTGATTAAGCACAGAAATGAATGAACACGAGTAAGCATTTGAAAGGCTGCAGCCCAGCTCAGTATGACTGAACTGCGAAGACCTGATCAGCCACCGGAGGATGAACAGTAGAGTAACTCCCATCCGCTCTCCTGCATGCAAGTGCCGTGTCTCCATCACGATCCCATGAGTTACTACAGAGCTTCCCGATTGCTGTGTGCTGATGCACCATGATAATAAAATACCTTCCTAAATTACAGGTCTCTCCGCAAGAATTTGCAGGGTTGAAGCTTATTGCTTCCAACTACAGCAAACGTGTGTGACCTTCTTTTTGATTGTGTAAGTTACTGGATCGAGAGTTCTTTATCTTTAGTAAAATGTTAATAACAATAGAAATGTGTAAGCTCAATCTGATATGCAAATGACCTTCAGTGCCTTGTAAATGCATAGTCATTTAGCAAAACAACTGGAAACAGTGAGTTGTGCCAATTTACATAGCCTTCAATACAGTGTTTATCGAAGACGTATTTTCTTCTTTATTTTAAGAAGTCTCATAGATACAAAGACACTGTGTTAAAATAATAAATGGCAACATAAAAGTAATAAAGGCAGGGACACTCCCAGTGCCAACCTATACATGTTCCTATGTAGCATGGTTATTGCACACTTTCTTGCATGGTAAGGGACTCTTGGGAAGGCCTATGCCCAAAACCTAGAAGAGTGAATTTCCCAAACAAAAGAAAATACATGTGAATTCTAGTGATTCAGTGCCTTCCTCCACTCCTGGAGGATTCTCTAGCCCATGAAGAAAGGGCCTTCTAGCGATTTTGACTCACCAGTAGAACAGATAATCATGAAGAAAGATGTGAGCGTGATCACTGTCTTCTTCACTGTTACTGTTATTAACCT
Source organism: Calonectris borealis (assembly GCF_964195595.1). Taxonomy (NCBI): domain Eukaryota; kingdom Metazoa; phylum Chordata; class Aves; order Procellariiformes; family Procellariidae; genus Calonectris; species Calonectris borealis. The sequence goes on from NC_134313.1 coordinate 117,041,491, forward strand.
TAAAGCTTTTTTTTCTTTTTAGGTGGGTGCTGAGTTGAACCTTTATTATGACCAGCTAATGGCTGACATTGTTTTATGGCTGACCGCTGGGAAAGCATCGCTGGAGAAGGAGCTGAATTATATACATCAAGCTGGGTGAGCCCAGGCTGACGAAGAAACAGAACTAATGAACGTCTCCTTTCAATAACAACTGATACCATGTAATGCTTATACAAAAGAGGTAAGGGTTTTGAGGAAATGACTTTTATTTTAACTGGTGGCATACAGCAAAATCTCTGTGCATATCCGATAGCAGGGCAGAGTTTTCGGTGTGACCCTCTGATTTTGCTAAAATTACCACAGCTTTGAACGTTGCTTGGAAAAATAAGTACCCCTTCAAATAGGGATGCAAAAGGGAAAAATGTATGTAATTGAAACTGTATTTAATGTGGCATTACAACCAGAAAGGATGCTGATCTCTGATAAGGTAGACTTGGGAGATGGGGTAAGGGAGAGGCAAAAAGCCAAGACAAACCCCACACCTGTAGTACGGAACGGGTGAAACTAAGGTGGGGAGGATTAAGATGGCGTATGTCCCCCACCAGGCTGGGTTTTACTTCATGAGAGATTTAAATGAGAGAGTGATCTTCCTCTGTGACATGTCACCATTATCAATATTAGAAGAAACAGAGGTTGCCGCTGAAAACAAGCGTCTCCCCTCTTCCCTGAAGAGAGGGGAGACAGGGAACCAGGGCATCGGGAGGCTCGGAGGCAGCACGCGTCCTCGGCAGGCTCTTTCACTGGGCGGCTAACAGTCTGCGAAGTGTGGTGTAGGCATGGTACAGGGAGGCTTAGGGTCCCATTTCAGCAGGTGTTCCAAGCAATGGAGACGGGCAAATTCCTCACCCCAACACCGGTACTACTAGGAAAGAGGCACGGACCCCATGAGCTCACCCCATGGACAGTATTTTCACCCTGCAGGTGTTGTTTCGGAGGTAAGTTTTAGGCCTAATCAGTGTGTTGAAGGTGCTTTAGTGATGATCACGCTTTTTTTTTTTTTTTTGCATGGGAAAAGTAAAACTGTGTAACAAATCTGTGTGTATTGCTCCGTAACAGCCCTGCCTTAGGTATGATTTCATTATGTATTCTTGTTAACTGAATGAGTTATGGCAGAGATTGAGTGTGAAGTTCAGTTGCTGTCGCCTCTTGTCTTCATTTTATAAAGGAGATGAAACTTCTGGCATTTTCAGAGTATTTTAGCAAGTTCCCTGCTGTTATTTGGATGCCTGAATTGTTATTTGATGCCCTCATTGTGATTTGTATGTTTCTCACACCGGGTGACGTTAATATTTAATGAATTTTAGACCATCACGAAGCAAAGATTTGATGCACACAATGATATAAGTACTCTCCTGTGCTAGTTGTCACTTGAGAAATTATTAGGGTACATTTTTTTTTCCTACGGCTGTTGCTTTAGAAGGGCTGTGGCTGCACTGGAATTAGAAAAGGGAAACGTAGCCACTGATTACAGATAGAGAAATAAGAAAAAAGCCAGTTTGCCAAAAGATTCAGTACATCTTTCCAATGGAAAAAACATTCAGACGTGTGAAAATCTCTTCTGGAGTAGTGCGTAGTAATATGTACCTCTACAGACTCATCTATGTTTAAAATGCAGGGAATCGTGAAGATGATATTTGCCAGAAAAAATATATCCAGGTTACATGCATTATATTTAGGTACTGAGTTTGTTATGCACTCTACACAATGTGGAGCAAATTTTGTATCCCACTTGTATTTTTAGGGAATATAAAACCCTTTCAGTGATATCTAAATTATCATATTTGCCTATGCAGCTTCAACTGGTACAGATGGAGGTTGGGAGATAAGAAAAAAGTAGGCTTTCTTTTCTCATAGATAGGGATTTTGCTAGTGATGTCTACAATTTTACCAGTATGAGTTTTCCATAGCCCCTATCATAGGTGCAATTTTAGCTATTTTAGGACTTTTGCTTCCCACCCTAAAGAGAGGTGACAAATTGCGTTGGAAATGAGGTGTACGTATCTCACTTCTTAGAACAAAGATGCAGGCTTTCAGAGGTCTTGGCTTTTGGGTTTTATTCTTAAAATGAACATGCAAATCTAATTGTCTTGCATCTTACTGGGAAGTGAAACGTATTTAAAGTAGTCCTGCACGTACCAGCCTGCCATGCACCTGATTTGCCATTACAGTAAGCTGTTTTGAAATAGCAACTCACATCCACCCCCCAAAGAAAGAAAATAAGAATGTGTATTAATCTGAAAACACTTTTCAGCTTGTCGTCAGACCAGTTTATTTCGGAGAGCGTTCACTTCCCCAAATGAAACATCACAGTTGGGAGGAAAACGATTTATAAAACAGGTTTGGGAAGATCTGTCACAGAAAAACCTCCTGCCATACACCAGAAGTGTCACCCCGTCCAGACCATACGTGTATGTGTGTGTGCAAAAGCCCGGTTTCGGTGATGTCTAATAGCTGATATCACCTGTGTTCTTACCTAGGACAGCAAAGCGTGGACCTGCAAAGGGAAAGTGTTAAGGAGGAGCTGCAAAGGCTACAGCCCACGGGGGAGCGATGGACCGAGGGACCCACACGGCAGGTCAGGCTCCGGGAGGGAGAGCGCGGTCCCCGGTAGCTCACCCCTCGGGCGGGGTGAGCCCCAACCCCGCCGAGCCCCGCGCTGCCCCGATGGGGAGAGGCAGCCCCGGGGCCGGGCGGGGAGGACCGGAGAAAAAGCCCCTTTGGGGGGGGCAGCGGCCCCGGGAAGCGGCCGGCTCCGGCTGCGGCAGTTTGTGCTGCGGCTGCCGCGAGCGAGGGGGCAGCACAGGGGACGGAGGGGAGGACGGGGGGAGGCGGGAGGGGATCTCGGCGGCCCCGGCCGAGCGGGCAGCCGGGGAGCGGAGCCCCGCCGCGGCGTTCCCCGCGGGCAGCCTCCGTCCCTCCCGCTCTTCCCTCCTTCCCTCTCCCGGCTCGCCGGCGGCCGGTAGGACCTGCCCGCAAGCACAAACGGTACTGGCACAAGCCGGGCTGCGGAGCCGGGGACGAGCCCGCCGGAGGCAGCCGGCGCCGCCACTCGCTGCCCAGGTACCGGGGTTTGCGCCGCACCGGACCTGTGCGAGGATCGGCGTTTCCTCCCCTCCTACCCCTCTTTTACCTTTTCCTCTTCTTTCCTCCTCTTCTCCTCGATCCTCTCCCTCTCCCCCCGCCCCACCCGCCGAGCGGCCGCGGGCGCAGCCCCCCGACGCCGCGGCCGGCCCGGGCGGTGCTCGGCGGGGCCGGGGGAGGGAGTGGCCGGGCATCTCCCGGCAGGGAAACGGGGTCTGGGGCTGGCAGCCTGTCTGTGCGTGTGTGCGCCGGGGGGGGAGGGAGGCATGGGGGCCGGGGGGTGCCGGAGGAGGGACTATGGGGAGAGGAAGGTATAAGAAGGGATGCGGACAGGGGAGGGGGGTGATGGAAAGAGGGGGTGCGGGGCCGAGGGGCACGCGCTGACAGCTGCTTTCCCCGCACCCACAGTCCCCTCCCCCGGTGCCGCCGTGGGGTGGGACTCCCCGGCGGGCCGCTGTCTCCCGTCCTGCCCCCCACCCCCCCGCTGCTGCCCGGCGCCGGGGGTCGGTGCTGGGGCGGGCGTGCCGGGGGCAGCCGGGCTCCGCCACCCGACGGCGCGTCCCGGACGCTGCCCCGCAGCCGGCGGGCAGCGGCACCCCCGGGACGATGCCCCGGCTCGGCGGGGGCTGGCCGGCGTTGCCGCGCCTCGTCCCGGCCGCCGCCGTCCTCCTGGGCGCCCTCTGCCTCCCCGGGGCGCCGGCCTCCTCCCTGCTCACAGGTAAGGGGGCGCGGGGGGCCGCGGGCGCGCAGGCTGCGCGATGCCCACCTGCCGCCGGGGCTGCTGGCATTCCGCAGGAGCGCGGGAAGGGCGGGCAGCTGGAGGTGTAACCGCGTGGTGCGGGGCGGGTGGACACAGGAACTGTGCTCCCCCTCTCCCCCCCCTTTTTATTTTCCTTTTTTATTTTCCTTCCCCCCGCCCCCCCCCCTTTTTTTTTTTTTCTCCCACTTGCCCTCGAGGGTTGTATTTTCCTGGTACCTGGGGCACGGCGGGAAACGCTGAATCAATTTCAAGTGCAAGCGAGGAGCCATTAGATTTCGAGAAGTGATTCCAGCATGACACAATACCGGCTAATCAGCGCTAGGGCCATAAAGGGATTTCTAATTTGATTCCGTCTGACAGTCAGCCTGCTAATTTTGACTCCTTTGCCAGTTGGCTGTCGTGCATTAAAAGGATACTTGGTTTAGGGCTCGTGCTGTACTCCTGGTCCGAGTCCTCGGAGTGTAATGGACAGCTTTCTGCTGATTTCAGTGAGCTCTGGATCTATCGTTATAGAAGTATCCTGCTTTGCATGGAGTACTCATTATTCTCCACACGTCATCTGAGAAGAGAAAAAGCGTCCTTCTTTGCTATATCTGGGGCACAAAGAAAGTCTAGGTTTGTGCGGCAATAAAAGGCCAGTCATTTCCCAGTTCCCTTTGGAATCTTATAGAAACGCTGAACATCCTTGCTTGCTTAAAGTGGGCAAATTAAAGCAAGATTTAAAATCAAAGGCTAGGAATGGAGCAGGGGTTAAACATGAGCGCAATGAGGACAGTTTCCAAAACCAGCTAGGGAAATTGAAATATGTCAGTATTTTAAAATTTTTATTTCTATTTCAGGATCCGTTGCAAAATGTGAAAATGAAGGGGAAATTCTGCAGATACCATTTATCACAGACAACCCTTGTATAATGTGTGTTTGCCTGGTAAGTTTGGATTTCAGATAGTAAGAACATTCAAGCCTGTGCTAAAAGTAACTGCACAGAGAGGGGAATATTTCACATAATCAAATCTTGGGTGCCTCTGTCGCCTTTATGTAGCACAAGGTTATCTCAGAACTGAGCTAATGGAAAGTAATCCAATCCATGATCTGGCAATCATTTCTTTGACTTTAAAACTCTCGGGCACAAAGTTGTACGTGACTTTAATATGACATTGTGAAACCGCATTTACCACGTGAATTTGGAGGGAGAACTGTTTTCACGAAGTCAGGGGTGCACGCAAAAGTCTTTGCGTGTAGCTCAGCAAAGAGAGTGAAAGGTAAGGTTTGCAAATGCTGCTTCTTCAAGCTCCCACGTGCTTAGTTTCACACGCCAGTGGCTGGGGAGCTGCACAAGGGTGCAAGGTGAAGGCTGCAACGTGACTATACGCGCTGTAATAAGACAACAGTGAAAGCACAAGCGATGCTTTCATCAAAGCGCTTTGTTCCAAGGATGACGCTGCCTGCTGTGCTGGGAATTCAGTGGTTAATAATGTCGCTAGCTGATACACGTTTTGGGGAGAAACATTCCCTTTCCTTGTAACTCTGCTTCGGAGTTAAGCATTTTTGGGAGCAATTCAGCGGGACGAGCCAAGGCTGAGGAGATACTGAAAAACAGTTGTTCTAAATAAAACTTTGTACAATATATTTAAAAGAAAGCCATAAACCTTAATTTGCTGTTGAATGCAAAGAAAAGTATAGACCAGAAAGCACTACATTTTACATTTTGGAAGTTACAGAGTAGCTGAATGTACAGAATATGTTCTACTTTAGGAGTGAAATAGCAAGACACCCTCTCCCCCTCTTCTATTATTGCTATTAATATTATTAGCATTAGCCAGCATTATTATAAGTCTATAAAAGACTTAAAGATTGTTTCAGACTGCCTTTTAGAAGGCAATATCGGCAACTGTAGGAACCTGATCTTGAGCCCCCCCAAGGTTGATGTGTATCTCTGCACTGAGTTCAACAGATTTTAAGCGAGACTCAGTGATAACTTTTTAGCTAATAGTGATAAAGAGTAAGTTATTGATTCTTTTGAGTAGAGGGGGGTGGGGAAAGGGGGAGCATGGGATGTGGTGAGTAAAGAAATCAAAGGGAAAACAAAAAAGAGAGACGAAGCTGTGTTTTATCATGGATCACCTTCCCAAATATGTCTGCCACCACTCTTGCTAATGGAAGCTGGTGTTAACCAGCGAGGAAGCAATTTATCTGTGAAGGAGCAGAAGTTCAGTCTTGGGCATCAGGGTAAAATACTTGTATTTATAGATCTCTCTAGACCTTGGCTTTATTAAATCAATGAGCACCCTTTTAGTGCGTGAACATGAAGAACTGCAAAAAACATTGGGTGTAAGAACTCTAAATCTATGCGGTTTGTAGGGCATACTTCGGCAAAACGGCAGCTGAGGGCATTTGGCTCCCTTCTATGCAAGGAGGACGCTATGTTTTATTAAGAATACGGATGCCTAGTGAGTTACCACAGTTACCTGCACGGGATGTGCTCTGTTTTATTTCTGCCAAAGGATAAATGCGATCTCTGTTTCTTGAGTTGGAAGCTGGGAGGCCTGGTAGAGGAGAAGGAAACCAGTCTGGAGATACTGACTTTAATGCTGTGCAGCATCCAAAGCTATGACTTATTGGACAGCCGGTTGCTGAAATCTTTGTGCAGGCCTGCCACAAGGGAAAAGATCAATTTTAAGAGGTCTGTGGAGAGCAGAGACGAAAGAAGCAATGTGGTGATTTGTGACCAGGAGGGAAGAGAGAACCAGGTTTCCTTACATCCAACTAGAAATATTGATTGTTTAATAGCAATTCAGTGAGGAACTTTCTCTGGAAGACTGATCATACTCTTCAACAGCAAACCTGATGGATGTTCATATCATAAGAAGTGAACAACTAAGAAGAGAGCTTAATCAGCTGTTCCAGGAAGGAAGCAATTGCTGTCCAGGAGAGGACACAAAATTCAACAGAGGGCACTTGTGTTAAAAACACCAGTAAAGTGAGTAACTGAAGTATTGGATTGGATTATGGCAGGTCTCCCCTAGCAGTGATACATTTCCATGACTGCAAGCTGCCATAAATAACTGCACAAGTTATGGAAATCTGAACGGCTCTGGGAAGAAGAGAAGTATCTAAATAACGCCCTTCCAGGACTTTCCCATCTCACAAATGAGAGGAGACAGAACTGAAGTGCTGGAACTGAATCATTAAGTGTTTGACAAAACTGACTCTGCAGGTTGTATCCTGCAGAGCATGGGGATGCACCCTAGCAAGGGAGAAAGAGGCAGGCAGCATAAGCAAAGCAGTCTCCAGCTTTCTTTTAACAGACTAAATTAGTTGGGAGGGCAAAGCAAGGGGTAGTACTCTAAGAGCCAATGTGGTGAAAACTGGAACCCATAGGTTATGGCTAAGTTGCAATAATGCAGCAAAGACTGCAAAGAGCAATTACAAATTGCAGTTATACACCACTGAGAAGCGTTGGTAGGAAGACCAAAACCAAAAGTTGTCTTTTTTCATTGATTAGTGGAGGCAGGGGGGACTGATTTTCATGACAGGAACATGAACAGGAGCAAGGCAGGCAGAGCAGGCACTGGCTTCTGGGAGTGCTGCTTTAAGAAAGCCTCTAGCTCCTGTTTTAGAGTTACTGGTAACACACAACCCTGCATCTTGAATACAAAAGGGACACTGGTGTGGATCTCCTGGAGAGAGCCAAGTCTAGCTACCAAACCAGATGAGTTCATTCTTAAGCATCTGCTGTAACATGTGGAAAGAGAAGTTGTGGTGATATGGGAATTCAGACTGGGGGACATGTGCTGGAGGTTTCGTATATAGTACATAGTAAATAATTCACTTCTAAAGTACAGGTAATGCTTTTCTAATAAAAAGCCACTGCACCCACCATGAGATAACTCTGTTTTGGACTTCCCTACTTGTCAAAATGAAATGTGGTGGAGTGCACGGAACAGCACTGATGCTTGCCCTTAACATAAGGAAACAGGTAAGACTAAGAGAGTGTGTGCATGTGTGTAAATGTACACTGTAGCTCTGTATGCAAGAACTACCAGCTGAACAAGCCGCTATGGCTAAAATCTAGAGTTCCCTAATTTGTAATTTATACGTCTCTACTTTATGGTCTTAATAACACCCATAAAAATGGTCATTTTTAAGATCTGTAAGACAATACTTTCAATTTGAGCTTTTACAATTATACCACTTTAGCAATGGTATATTGCTGTCCAACTAATCATCTCTAAGCACTTAATAAACATGGATGAATTTGGTCTCCAAAGAACTGGTCATTAATTACAGCTGACTGCAAGAAGTGGCCATTTTTATTTTTTTTTAGAGAAAAACATCAAAGTCCAGAAGGAATCTCTTGTAGGACTGTGATGAAAGCTCAGGTCTCATAACTCCTGGTCTAATGGTTTGACTACAAAGCCATCCCTTCTCACTTCATGCACTTTCACTTTACAAGTGGATGTGGGTGGTACAGTCACAGTATGAACACACTCAATTTATTTTTTTGTCTCTCGGGCAGGCTGCACAGATGCCAGGTTTTTGGTGTGTCTGCTCTCCTGAGCTTGTTCTGAGGCATAGATGGGCAAAGGCAAATTAAAGCTGACTTCATGACCCAGAGGTTTTGAGAACTGTGATTTATGACTTGCTGTTGCTATCTGCAAAATGCTGTTAGAGCTAGTGTGCTTTGGTCTTCTGCCCACTTCCACTTCGAATGTCTGTGGTTCCGCATCTCCGAGGAGATACTCTATCTCCGGAAAGCTACCGCGCCACCTGGCTTTCCACCGGGTTTGAGATACTGGAATAGCGCAAAGCAGGCTGAAGGCAACTGAAACTACGTGCTTCCTCGTGCATTCACCTTATACGCTGTTAAACACAGAAACTGGAGAAAGCACGGGCATCCTTAGTATGTAAAGCTAATGGTTAAAACAGATATACGGAAGTCGCACTGCAAAATTGTTTTTCTTGAAGCTAGGTCACGTAAAAAGTGCAGGACAGCCTACTTGTGAAGTGCCATGGCTGAGTGTCCCATTGCAACCATGTTATAGCTGAAGACTTCTCTGATGAAAGGATGGAAAACGCTCTAAGCTGCAGCAAGCTCTGTGTCAGAGGAAGGTGAACAACTGAAAGGAAATACTGGATGTGACGGGCAGTAATAAGGACTAATTCAACCAACTCTCTGAAGAAAAAATATTGTTGTCAAAAAAAGGGAAATGATGTGGCCCTTGACAGTACAAAAAAAATGTTAAAGAATATAGGATTGTGAAATTATTTTATGCTTAGTGGTCAATAGTAAGAAAATCTCATGTCCTGCTGGTTTCTGAAAATCAAAGCAGTGAAACTGTGGGTTATGAAGTTGACTGTAAAAAGTTTGGGTTTTAAAGAACTTGTCTGAATTGGCAATGATGATTATAGGTAAAAATATATAATCTTGATGGTATTCATAATGGAATTATATTGATTCAGTTTGAGAAATGGATTCTTTTATTCCAGTTATTAAATGCTTTAAGACCGCAAGCGATTATAACTACACTACCTAATGCAAAAATTCTCTTCTAAAAATATTCTCCCACATCTGTGGAAAAACGAGTTTATTTCAATCCATAGGGGCATTTCATACACCTTGTGCAGTTTGAGGAACCCAAACATGTCATGTATGACAGATTCTGATCTTTATATTTCAGATGTGAGAGTTCTAGGCTGAGGGTAGTGGAGGCATGGGTGAATTTCTGTTAGTAGAAACAAAACTTCATAAATGTGAAAACTTACCATATTTTGGTGAGTTTTGGACTTTTTGTAGCGCAGATATATTGTGGATTTTTAAATGTTAGGGGGAAAATGCTATTAACAGAATATTGGGAGTACTTCGGATTGGATTTCTTTTATACGGGTGTCAGCATATAAAATAGGCATGGAATATTTAAGTTCAACTCTGGTAGAAGTAACGGTAAATGATCAAGTGCAGCAAGAGTTTTTGTTGGTACAGCTTTTTGGCTGGAAGGTATCTAAAACTCAAAATAGAAGTAGGCTCACACCTGATATTATGGCATTTGCTTTCAAGAAATAGATATTTCAACATACGCGTGGAAAAGACATAAAAATGTCGGAAATAGGTGAAATGAGAACCTGTGCATAATTATAGGACAAGAATGTAAAAACCCCACAGAATTAACTTAGCCTGAATTAAACTTCTGAGTGCTGAGTTTTTTGAAGGTGAGATGACCTCAGCAATGACAACGATGACAGGTGGTGGTGCCAGAGGTGGTGAGGAGAGCCATGTCATTTCATGCTCATTTATCATCACCTGCATGGACCCTGAACACCTTGCCAGAAGCAAGCAGAGATCCAAGAATAACCTCTCTATTGGCCAATGGTGGACGTAGTTTTAAAATGAATGGTCCAAAAATGCTAGCTGAAAGGGACAGGTAAGAAGCCAGGTACTGCAAGGAAATAGATAAGTATACCTCAGCTAACGGTGCCCTTCACATTGCAAGAGCTTTTTTTTATTTTTTCAAGAGAATGAAGGGTTTTATTTTCGGTGTGTTCTTTGTGGGGATAAAAGGTCTTTTATTATTTTCTTATTTTTCCAAAATACTTTAGAACAAAGTAAGTTGTGTCAAGAAACAGCTGATAAAAGCCAGTAGTGATCTTGACAAACCACATCTAAACCGGTGCCATTTCCCCCACCTTTTTCCTCCCCGCTTCCCCCATGCCTGCGCCTCAAACTTGCCAACTGCACCTGAGGAGTGGTAATCATATGTCTCCACCTTTTATCACCTAAATCCAGAACAGAAGGAAATAAATGTGAGCCAGAAAGTGTAACCAAGTGTTGGAAACCTGAGTAAAGTTTGGAGACAGGAGCTCAGGAAACTAGAAATCAGAGCTTTGCTTGGCATAAGTTTTATTCAGCATGAAACATCATTCTGTAGTTTAAATTTCCGCTTTTAAATCCAAATGTGCAATGTAGAATTTGACCTTTGCTCATAAAAAATTATGTTAAATTCGTTGTTATAAGACCTAGTGTTCTACCTAGCTTGAACCGACAGAGTAGTGAAACCGAGTGCAAGCAAACCAAAAAACGGAAGAAATAACTTCTACCCTTGGTCCTCCCTGCACCACCACCCCCCACCCTGAAAAACTCATCTCCTCGTCGCAGGCTAAAGCAAGAAAGCTACTAGATTTGCTGGGGTTCTTTACCTATTGCATAGTTGATTTCTGTGACACAAGACACAAGTTGAAAGTGCATAGCTAGCCTGAAAGCAAGTGTTTGACACATGTTCAGTGAAGATGGCAGTATTTTAGTACATCAGGATTCAATTGTTGTTGCGTCAAGGTATAATGCAGCCCAGATGACTTTTAGTGGAGTAGTGCATATTAAAAAAAAAAAAATCATCAAACAATTCTTTCATACCTATTTTATTTAATTTAATTTCAATAGTTTACATACATCAACTACAGAATCTACCAAGACTGCATCTTCTTTCAATTTAAATATTCTTGGTCTTTATTACTGCATAATATAATCAGCTTTCTCTTCACCCACAAAAATAACAAACAAAGAGACAAAAAAGCCTATGATACAGTAGTGTACTGGTAGTTTTCACCCCCATATTACTGCAAGAGGATGTCGTTTTGATCGGTGTATGAAGGGTTCCTGGAACACAAACATGCTCCAACATGATGAAAGCTTTATTAGTTTTTATCCAATTTAAAAAAGATACAGATGTATATGCAGTCTCTTAAATGAAAAAAACTAACACCCCACATCCCAACAACAAACCCCGAAAACTAAAGCCAGTCATAACTCCATGGCTGGCGCAGCTGGGTGTCCCATATGTGCTTTCTCGTGGAGACCAAAGAACAATGTCTGTATATGTGTATATACCTATATATATGTATGAAGATGATTTTGCAAGTGAGAAGTGAATTGAATCAAGAGCCCAGAGCTGGTTAATTACCTGTTGTGGAGGTGATTGCTTTGGTAGGCTCTCCTGGAGAATTCAAGTAGGTTCAGTTGTACTTGTTCTTAATTCATGCAACACCTGTAAGACAAGACTTTGGCCTGAGAATGAAACACAAACTATCTATGGTAGAAGATGGTTACTCTAGCTTGATTCTCTAAGTTTCCAACAGCAGCGTTGGGGCAATGTTCAAGTCAGTTTAGTCCCATACACAGATATGGCCACCCCGGCCAAGTAGTACCAAGTAGTGCAACATCTCATCTAATTTTCTCCTCTGAGGAATGAGTATGGATTGTACAGCCAGGTCTTGTGTCTGTGCCATCGGTGGACCTTTTAAAGTCCACTTTCTGCACTTTGCTTTACATCCCAGAGCTGCCTCAGAGCGTGGCATGTCCCTACGCAGGTATGTTTGCATTCAGTTCGCTATGCTTTATCGTGACATTTAGTTTGGAGACATGGTGCACAGTCATATGTGACAGCTTATGCTGAAGCCTTTCTGGAAATCTGCAGGCTTGAAGAAGCTATTTCATGTTGTTCTCAGACCACATGGGATAGTGAAGAGTTCACTACTTGCACATTTCTAACATAGAGTCAGCTGCATTGAGCAAACATACATATGCACACAGTGCTGAACTGATTATAGATCTTGGCAAAACCCTCCTGGAAGAGAGCTGGTGATATGTCACTGTAACAATGATGAAGATCCAATCCATCAAGTATGGAAATGACATTCTCTTTGGCATAATTAAAGGATCAGAGAACTCAAATACAAAAGAACATATTTAAAATGTATAAATAATATGCGGAAAAATATGAAGGGTACAAAAATGCCATAAACTAAATGGAAAAATGTAATACAAGTTGCAAATGTCTTTGGAATGTGTCTACAATAAGTGCAAAATGGATCAGTCTAAGTTAAGGCGCTTTTTTATTGCCAATAAGAAAAACATTATTAAAGAGCTGGTCCAATATCAAAATGGCATTTTAAAAGCATACAGTTACCTGTATATAGTTTTTATTAGCTTTCAAGTTTCTTCCACTGAGTTGTTAACAGTCTTTTTAAGAATTATGGTTCTGTAAGTGAATGGTTCATGGTGTCAGTACTTCTGCTGTTCTGCTTTGTGCTGCTATATAAAAATAGATATTTTTTTCCCCCACCAAATATCTGGTTTTATTTCCCCATCATGTTTTAATAGAAATTTTTGAGGGAAGAAAAATATTAAGCAACAACCAAAAAATCAAATGAAAATGCAACCTTTTTATATTGAGCTTATGGTCAAATAAAAGGCCATTGTGAAGAAAAAACAATATTGTATAAAAGCTTTTACCTGTAATACTACTATTAAAATGACTATCGTCCCGGTACTTACTCACATTGTACCTAATAACTGCTGTAATTACTTCCTCTGAGGCCTCTTGGCCTCTTCATCTTATGCATTAAGCTGCAGCTAAAAAATTCCTAGTCTGACCATTTGTCAGATTGAGCTCTGTGCACCGTTTTGCATCCAACTGAATCAAGTGCTGAGCTCTGGGCCCAAGTACAGCATGGACCCCATCTCTTCTTGTCGTCCTCAGGAGCTGACCTTGTGTGCTCTCTGAGACCTGGATTTCCCATGTTTTTTTTTTTCCCCTGTCTCTCCCATTTATTTATTAGACTTTTTTCCTGCCTCCTTTTTCCATTTCCGGCCTGTGCCTGGAATCCACTTGCTCTAGATAGCGGTTCAAAATGGGCTATTAAACTAGGACTACCGCAGTGAAAAAATAACATGTCTTTGTGCACCATCTATGATTTGCATCCTCTTTCCTTGTTTCCTCATCCGCTCTAGACATCAACCTCCTGGCTGTAGTTTTCATTTTCTGTATTGTATCTTAGATTTTTCAGAGCAGGAAGCATTATACATTTGTGCTATAAAGTGCTACGGCAAAGGCAGTACTATTAAATAGCATTAGAGTTGGAGATCTGTTTGTTGTTGTGAGCACAAAGGATGGACGTGTGATAAAATCTCATTTAGAAAAATGATGCAAAAGAGCTGGTATTTTTCCCTGACAAACTGAGGCCCCAGTTTTTCTGAGTCCCTGTTTTAAGGAAACCTTTTCGCAAAGCTTCAATGTTGTTACACTGCGTTTTGCTCTAGAGCGGGTCTAGTTCACGTAGGGCATCTGCAGTCGGTTGCGTGGTAGCGACGCTGCCGTGTGTATGCATAAGCCCCAACCTGCAGCATTGAAACTTTTTGCTCATCGGGTATTTAGTGCAAATTCCTCAACCACATAGACGCTTCCATTTCAGTTCTAAATTTCTCTGTGCCGAGCGCTGTGTTGACTTCGATGTCCAGAGCTGTGCCAGACTTGAGAAGTTGAAGACTGCCATTTCTACCTCAGGCTGAAAACCAGAAACCAGATATCGCTCAACCCTGGGCTGTTAAGGTGCTCAGCGTAACCCCAGGTTCCCTTCTTTGGCCCTTTCTCCATACGGCGTGGTACATGGTGCGGCTCACCTTCTCTTTTGTAGCTAAAGATCTCGCTTGAGGCATAGAAGCAGCAGCTCCACGCTCCTCCTCACCCCAGGGGGGTGCAAACCCCAGAACCCTGGCCAGGGAAATCAGTTTTCTGACAGCTCATAGGCTAAAAGTTATGTGTTTTGGGTTTTGTTTTCTTGTTTTGTTTTTTAGCGGTTCCTCGCATCTTTATATTCAATTATATTAAGTGGCTTCAATGGGAATTGGATCTTCCCCAAGGTTTGGACCATCAAAGTGTATTCTGGTGGCGAGACACAGTCATACACTTGCATCTGTTTTTCTGGTTTGTCTTATGACTTATCAGGGGCTGAAGAATAACAGACCTTGATTGTCCTGAGGTTGTCTCCTCCTTTCTGTCTGGGTGGTGATGCGCAGTTGAGGCAAGGTTTGGGGGAGAGAGGGAAGAGCTGATAAACGAGTGCTCTAACGCTGCGTAGTGGTTATGATCTGATTGTGCCAGTTAATGAAACACCTCCAGGTTGTGCCTCTTGGAAATCATGGGGGCCGGAAGGAGCCGGGCAGGGTGGCTGGGCTTGAGATAAGGCTATTAGCTGAAGGATTGCCTGTGGGACCCAAAATACTGATAAGACCAGCTGGCTCTCCTACTTCAGGGAGACTGTTGATCATTTGCTTGTGACAGAGAATATTTTTTTCTGTATATGGCAGTGCACAGCTGATCATTTTCACATTTAGCACGTCACTCCCCCCACCCAAATACAGTTAACTTGGTTAGGTGGCTTGGTGATTCAATCTGGCAAATGCTTTTGATTAAAATAAATGAATAAAATTATGTTGGCAGGCAGAATGCAAAGCATGCAAGCTTTTTAGTCTGTAAACCAAGGGTTGGTGGATGGGTTGTTTGTAAAAGCAGTGGATAAAAAATGCTGGACAATTAAAATCATTATACATTAAAATGTTGACGGTGCAGTAGCATAAGAAACCTTTTTAAACAGAAGTATGCTTGAGGCATTGTTTGTCTATGGTCTAAACACATTAAGCGTTTCTGGAGAAACTTGCTGATGTGGACATTTAGGATGCAGCGTAGTGCACTGATACTGAACCAGAGCTTGTTTAACATGAAAACATGGAGGAAATAGAACAGGTGTGCAATATGTATAGCTTCTGGAAAAATGTTTGTATATGTCCGATTTAACTTGGCAAAGTTTCCAATCCTCAAGTAAAAACTATATTTGACCCAAAAATCAATCTGTAGTGCAAATTTAAAAAATATCTAGAACTCTAGGCCATAGTAGTAAGAAATTGGGGTGGTTTTATGTACTTGCTACAGGAAGGGTACATATACGGTGCCTAAAACTATATGTAGTCATTTAGTATAAAGTGGATATCTTTGATGTCATCAGGATTCTTGGCATAATTAAACCAGTCCACATATGGAAACATACAAAGGTGGGAGCCAAAAAGGGAAGAAGAAAGCAAATCACCTACAGCAAAAGGGAGGTTCACTGGAAGGCATCCATCTGGAGAGATGGGTAAGCAGCTCCAGCCTGTTTGCTGGGCATTACCTCTTACATACAAGACAGGACAAAAACTACTGGGGAGACAGAGCTTTAGTTGAGAGAACGTGGATGTGAAGTGACTCCAGGAAAGCTATGAAAGACTCCGGAACCAGAGGTCTAAAAGGATTTTAAGCATCTTCTGGAGACAATATTACTACTGTGTGTTTGTGGACAACTTGTGACTGTGGCCATAAAGTACTGTTACCATCAAAGGATTTAGGTTAACCCACTGAATAGTGCTTAGGTTGGGCTGTTGGCTCAAGCAGCCCATGCTAACCGTCTTGTCTCCTCCGTTGAGAAGACAACTCAGAACGGGGATTTCTTACAGCCGACATGCCGAGCGGAGAGCTGACAGGAGTTGCTGAGTACAAGGCTGTACCCTAAACCCCTCTCTCTGTTTTGGGGCCCTTCAGGGTTCTCTGCTCATTCTGTGCCCTTCAGGGTTCGCTGCTCTGACCTGGGTGACAGAAGCATCTCCTCTTACGTCATACAGCTTAGTAATTGGAGGCTGTGGGAGAAAAGCAGTTTATTGTAAAGTACATCAAGAGTCATCGATGCAGAAATTAGTGATCTCATCCTGCTCTTCTCTGGGCTAGAAAAGTGCGTTTCAATTGCCCGTGCAAAACGCAGTAGCGTGGACAGGCTGGATGAAACGTTGTTCCTCTTCCAACCCAGATCGGGCTGTGACTTGGCAATGAGAGCCTTCTCTTACTGCAGAAGAATGCACAGTTAATAAAAAAATTAAGTTTCTAAGACCTCAAGTAGATACTTTTTAGTTTTCTTTGGTTCAGCCCCAGGTTCCCACTTTTACCTGTCACTTGAGTCTCTCATCATACAGAGTCCTTCTCATGCTAAAGGTGTGAAACCTTTGGGTTTCAGACCATCTTTCCAACTCCCCTGTGGTGTGCCCTGGCTGCCCAGGTAGTAGCATTGCTGCCCGAGTTCTTGCTCTTCAAAGAGAACAGTGCTGTCCCACACAAAGAAATCATCTCTGGCTGCCTTGCAAGCGCTGTGGACTTCCAGCCAGGCATAATCCCTTTCCTGACATTTGAGTCTCATTAATTGGGTTAACAAGATGCTATCTGCGCTCCATACTTATGTAAATATAACCTGCTAGCAAAGATCTTAAAGGCACCTGATATATCACACTGCCTTTACATCTATCAAGAGGTACCACTGCAGGAGTCACTTCCAAAAGCAGGTTGTGTTGTCGGTCCCATGGGTCCCTTTATAAGCCGTAAGAAATGCTGGTGGTCAAGGCCAACTGTTCAGATGTCTTTAAAGTGTCCCACTGGTGACCGAAAATCACTTTGTCAAGATGACAAATGGCTTGCACATACCCCATTCACCTTATAGTTTCACTCTAATGTCAGCTCCATTTACTTGTCAGAAACAGGTATTTTTTTTACTTCCAGCAGTGCAAGTGGGGCAGGGGAAAGGAAGGAGTGAAGGGAACACAGGCTGAGGAAAAATCTGCTTGTATGGCTTCTATTCAATGTATTGTTATAGTTGAGATTCACAAGCTTTGGACATACCAGAATCTGTTTGTTTGTACATGTGCAAAACAGAAAGCAGGGAATTCGCTTTTCAGAAGTGAGAACTGTCCCTGCAGGGCTACGATTATGCAAAAACATGTTTTAACCACTGGATTTTTCAAGCAGAAAGTGGTTGTGCAATACCAGTTTCTTATTTTGGACAGCAAACTTCTTTCCAGAGCAACATTTAAAAATAACTGTTTAATTAACTGGGTCTACCCAGTACATAGGGCATTGTGCATGTGTCTGCGCTGAA
The DNA here is from genome assembly GCF_964195595.1 of Calonectris borealis. Taxonomy (NCBI): domain Eukaryota; kingdom Metazoa; phylum Chordata; class Aves; order Procellariiformes; family Procellariidae; genus Calonectris; species Calonectris borealis. Next base: position 117,059,150 of record NC_134313.1, read on the forward strand.
GAGCTCGGCTCAAACCTCTGAACTCGCGTGGGTGGTTTCATTGACTGCAATGGTATTGTCATGTGGCTAAGTGATCACTGCTGTGAATGAGGGCTGCTACATCTCACCCAAAAGCAGCGAGGGCCAGGCCACAAAATATGGTCAAAGTCAGCTCAAGGACTGTGAAAGTGACTTTGACAGCTTTGGCTTTTAGTTTCCTCTCAATGACTTCCATATCGCTTTTGTTTAGTTCACAAATCAAAATACGCTTTTTCTCCTACTAGCTACAGTGTTGGCTGAAGTTTTGAAAGTCGAAATTTAAACTTAATTTGTCAATGCGATTGGTCACAACAAAGGAAAGCTTATTCCACCTTCCTTCTTTGCATCTGATGGAAGCTTTGCATCCATCAAGAGTTTGAGTCGATGTGAAGTAGAAACACGTAAGAAATGAGATGTGTCAAATAAAACATCATTGTGGCATAAGTTTTTCTGGCTAAATTCTCCCATGGCCTTGAGCCTTCTCTCGCTGGCACCACCTGGATGAAGCCCACTTGAGGATGACTGCTGCCACGAGCTGTCCATGAGTTAGGATTTCCAGCTGCCCCTCTGAGATGTTACTAGCGCGGAGCAGTTGCAGCAAAGAGGAGTAAGACCCTGTGAGTTGAAGTCAGCATTAAAAGACCCCGAAAGCTCTTGCCCCCTTCAAGGAGTCCTGGCTGAAATGCTCTTGGTCCTCGTCTCTTCCCACTCTTCTCTATACAGACTGACAGGGTGGGGGCTGCCCCTTCTCTCTGCAGACCGCTGTGAATAACCTCCTCTTTTTTTTCTAATACCACTGTGTAGCACAGGCAAGATCACGTAAGAAAACAAATGCGGGGTCAGCGCTCAGTTTACTTGCAAGTTCATTAAAACAGCAGTGTCTAGAGGCCTCTTGCCTAAATAATTTTATAATAGAAAACAGACTGTTGTTGCTTTCTTTTGGGCTACTATTTTTATTTAGTTGTTGTTCCTCAAGCGTTTTGGTCCTATTTCAAAACTTGCTTCAAGTAAATGAAGAGGGGTTTTTTTTGGTGCTTTCCAGTTTAAAAATTGCAAAACTTCTAGGAGTCCTCTGGATTATGAAGCTGGGATTGTCAGGGATTTTCCTGACAAAATAACATTAAAAAAACAACTTGTAGATTAAAAATTTGGAAGAAAATAAAACCCCCTCCTTCTTCCCTCCCCCAGCCGAGATCTCCTGTTGCTGCTTCTGGCATGCATCACATCTTTGAGGATACAGTATCATGAGAAAACTGTCACTTGGTGATGTATTAGGGTAATATATCATGAGAGCATCGTTTCTTTAGAGGATATGGGCAGTAAAAGACATGATTCTGGCCAGACAGAGCAGCAGGGGACCTTGCTTTTTTTTCTTCCCTTTTCTTTAATCTAGCCTTGTTTTTGTGTTGTACAGGAGTGAGTTTCTTCATGGGATATGACTTGTTGCAGAGTAAGTTAGGAGGCCCATTGGGCTTTTTAAACTCTTTAAGAAGTACATGGCCTCAAGGGCTGCTTTGTTCAAAGTTTTTTAGAACAGGCTCAAGCCCAAAACTGGAGTATTTGCCACTGCCTAAATCTCCAGTGTAAGGGTTGAGTAAACGGACTTCAGACAGAGAAAGCAATAAAGATGCAAAGACAGGTAACTATTGTTTGGATTTAGCCCATCAATATGTGATGAAATGATATTTATAAAAAAGCAGTCAATGTATCTCTTTTAAATAAACTTCAAATGAAGTTTTAATTCACATAAGCAGAAGAAAAATTACTATCAGTCAGTATTCAGTCTGTAATAGAAGATATAGTTACCTCATCCAAAAATAGGAATTCTGAACTGATGGACTCAGATTTTGATGTACTTTCTTTTATTGTATTCATGGTTTTGTTTTTCTCTCATTGGCAATGTCGATTGGCTTGGAAAACAAGCTGAACACAGTCTATAGGACTAGGATGGCAGTAGTTGAGAAACAAAAGTAGAGTATTGTTAGGACACTTTTGATGGGACTGAGTTAATTTTCGAGATGGGACATAACATGACACCACGGCTCGATCTAAAATCTGTAGAATTCAAATGATTGAATCATTTATTTTAAACCTTTGGCATAATCTGCTTTACCCTCTATGAAATCAGCTTGATAATTCATAATGCCATCTTCAACAATTTTTTGGGCTAGAATTTACTTAGAGTGTTTTCAGACCAGTTTGGCTCGGGGATTATATGAACAAACTCCTTCTTCTCCAAGCCATGCTATGGCACTTCAGGGGGGTCAGCAGAGCAGCATGCTCCAGGAGCTAATACACCCAGGGCAGCAATGCTGTTCCACATCTGCTGACTCCAGCTGTGTGCGGGTGGCCTCTGGATCGAGCGAAGGTAGTAGAAGATTTTATGGCCCTCAGCTGCCTGTCCCTTCCCTGGGAGAATGAATTCTGCCCCATTGGCTTCAGTCAGGGTAAACCAGGCTAGGCTGGACCATGCTTTCAAGATCACTCATTTTGCTCAAAATGAGTTGGGCAGTGATCATCCAAAAAGTTTTGCTGGCTGATCTCAGCGACTGGGAACATCCAGCAAGGGGTAGATCGTAAGCTCGTAGGGTTGGGTCAGTGAGCTGTAACCTTTTCCAGCAGCATGGGTACAGGTTTGCACCCTGAGCTTCAAATTGACAGGTATTGCCTGTGAATACTGTTTTCTTAGGTATTGGCATCAGATTTAGGTGACTGATAATTAAACAGAATTCTTTATTGACAAAGTAGAAAATGGATTAATTTGTTTTTTGTTTGTTTAAAAACACATTTAAAACTCACGGGAAAAGCAGTGAATTTTAAATGCATGCATCTCATGAAATGCAAAGGTGTGGTCTCCCACAAGAACCCCAGTGTGTACCCCTTCCCTGAAACTCCGCTCCTGGATTACTACAGGTAGTTTTTCAGAATACAGTACGAACTGCTGGGAACCTGTGAAGACCGTGTCTCTTATTGCTAGAAGACCATCATGCTATTCTGTTGACAGGTAAAGAGTTTTGTCTTTAACTTTACAACTGAAGAACTCTCATCCGAAGTAGCACTTGGAGGTTGAGGTGGAGGCAGGGAGATTGCGAGCTAAATGGTCTGGATCTTGCTCTGGTTTTCTCGCTGACTTAATCTGCAGTTATGGTCATTTCGTCTGGCTGTGCTTTTATCAATAAGCTCACTGGAGCAGGGATGTAGTCCTATGATGTGCTTATGCGATGTCTGATGTAATGGGACCCTGATCCCAGCTGCGGCCTCAGCAGTTGTATTAACGCAAACAAATGTAAGAGGAAGAAAGCGCTTTCTTTTCACCACGTAGTAGTGCAGCAGGCTGCTGTCAGGGAGTGTCGGGATTGCAGCAGGCCACCGAGGTCACTTTCCTCATGCTGGTCAACATCATTAAACACAGTGGAAAAAAAAAAAAAAATCTGTTCAGTCTCAGGGTTGTGAGTGATGTGTCCTGAATGACTTGCACATACTCATGCCTTCCTCACAGCGGTGGGGAATACCCGTTTGCAGTGAAATTCGGTGTCATCTTTCAGCAGGGCCTTTGTTTTAATCATCTTTCCTAGGGAGTGGGGAGAGCTCGGATTATGAAGGGGGTGGTGGATGCTGGCTGAGCACCGCAGCAGGGAGAGCTGCAGCCTCCTCCCTGCTTGCCCTCAGAGAGGCCAGATAAGCTAAAGAGATTACAGGGATGAGGGGATAAATTGGAGGCTACCGTGTGCTCTGCTCAAAAAAGGAAAAAGAGACTCTGTGGACTGAACTGGCATATTTTGTTCCTGACGAAATACCATCATTTGCATCTAATGCAATTCATGCTGAAATCATGGTCATGTTGTGCCATGGGCAAGGACCTAATGCTGAAAGTACTGAAGCATATGTTTGGCTTCGCTCCTGTGAGTTGTCCCATTGAAATTGAAAACAAGCTTCAAATAATAGGATTTTTCTCTCAAATCTTCAAATAATAGGATTTTTGTGGGGTGAAGCATATGCCTTGGTGTTTGTAGGTTTATGTGGGTAAACAGCGAGAACTGTTCATTTTGCAGAGAACACACATTGTTTCACAGGGAAATATTTTTTCCACCTTCAATTTAAAAACACACCTAGTGTGCGAAACCATTTTTGTTATTGTGCCCACAGAATTTGTTTTTGCAAGGAAAAAAAACCCAACAGATAATTGGAGGGGAACAAGGGGAATGAGACCTTTTTCCTCATCTCCCTTGGTGAGAGTGGTTCGAAATGTCTGCAAACATCTCTCCTTGGGGAGTGGTGTCTTCTCCCTGAAGCCAAATTGTGCAGCTCTTGCTCAGGCAGAGAAATGCTCATGGAAGACAGCGGTCCCACAGTATTAGCAGGGATTGCTTTCTTGCATCAACTCTGCCAATTAAAGGGAAGTTTGTAAATCGGACCTCAGACAGCGAGTTCCAGGCAGGAGTGCCAAAGGAGCAAGGATACTATTTTCAGAAAGTGCCTCAGGATTTGTCTAGACCATGAGTTATGCACGTGTCTGAACCTGTTCTCAAGTTCAAGTTGGCCCAACATGGGGTTTGTCTGCACGTAAGCGTAGGTGCATGCACACGCTTGGGAACCTGGTGCTCCCAAGCTTTGCTGAGGGACAGAGCCTGTGGCCAGCGCTGGCCCAAACCTTTGCTCCTGTGGCCTGTGTGGCCTGAGTGTGGCTCTGTGCACACTTGAGAGGATGCTCTGGCCATGTGCAGCATCTGGCAGCGAGCCAGCAACGTGGCCGGAGAACGTGCAGGTCATGGCACGCGGCATGCTCTGACTTGTGTTTGAGCCTGCCCCATGGCTTGCTGTAGAGATGTTGCCTCAGTGACTTGAGTGCACTTGCTTCATTAATTTTAAATGGCTTTTTCTTTTCCCAAGGTCATTCGTGCGCGTTTGAAAGCTGCATCCCAAATTCCCTGGGGGGTAACTTTTGCCATTGTTTGAAAATTGTTGTTGTTTTGGTAGATGATCCCACAGGCTTCTGGCAGAAATTTAAGGACACTCTGAACTACTTGGTTAGGAATCCTATCAGAGTTACTAGTGGGACTGTGATGAATAATGGTAAAAATGAATGTTTTCAGGATTAGCCATTAATGGTAGTTCATATTTCTACCTAATCTGTCCCTGTTGCTTTTATTATTTTTCTCTCCACAGCCTTTTTTGGTTAAATGAAAGTTTAAGCAGCATTTTTTTCTATTCAATATAAATAGTTAATAACCTCAGGATACCAGATATGCAGTGCGAGCCTCCTAAAACATTTTCAATACATAAAAAGGGGAAAAAAAAAACAAACAAAAAACAAACCAGACTCTCACAGTGGAAATCTAGCCCCCTGAGAACCCACATCTGCAACATCTTCAGCAGCCAGCTGTGACAGCACAACAGTGGGCTCGGGGTACGGCTGGTGGAGGTGCTCCTTGGTACAGCCCTGAAGAAATGAAGCAGACTCCTGATTTTTTTTTTTTTTTTTCCTCTTCCAAGCCAAATCCAGGTTGAAAAGAGCCATCTTCCTGGTGGCTGCTATGAGTCGGCAGGAGCCCAGTGGGGAACCCTGTAGAAAGTTGGCTGCGGCTTCCAAGCTGTGGTTTGGCACACGTCCTCTCCAAGACCTCTGCCAAATATTCAGATTTCTTTTTAGTGTTTTTTTTTCTTTTTCTTTTCATGTTGGCATTTTATTTAACTTTACCACATGAGTTTAAGGCCGTCAGTTTGATATATTTTGTCACCAGAATGGGCTATTTTGTGCAGAGTTCTTTGATGGAAGGTAAAAATACGAGGTGTATGTGGAAGGTGAACAAATTGCGTTGAGAGAAGGTTGTAGTAAAGGTAACATGAAGCAGTAACACTGGTATTAGGTCTGGTTAGTGTATCTCTCCTGTATGGGAATTTAACATCACCTTTGCGTGCCAAGTTAAAGAAGAGACCTTTGGTTCCCACTGGCAAAGCGTGGGAGAGGGAGAAACACAAGCACCCAACAAAACTTTCTGATCTTTCCCCAAATGCATTAAAAAGTGAGTTCTCCACCAGTCGGGCTCGCTGAGCACAGGAGAGGAGTCTGGGGTGATCTTCCGGCACTTCCCTAAATGTTCCTTTCCGAGGGAGTCTGGGATTCCAGTGCGAACCCTTTGCTGAGCCGAGTGCTGACTGGGGAGTTGCGTCAGCTGTGGCAGCGTTGTCCTGGATCAGCCTGTCCTCTTTTAAAAAAAATACGTATTTTTCCAACACTAATAAAAACCTTAGCTGAGGTTCTCTCCCTTTCTGTGTGTGTGCCTGAGTACTAAATTAAAAAAAAAAAAAAAAATCCCAGATGTGAATCTATAAACCATCTGTTTAAAATAACTATTGTGCAGAACTATAATTAAAAGTTATTTATTATGAATCTTGGGATCCTATTATGGATTTTGACTGACTCCCAGGTTTCTGATTTAGCAAACGGTTTATGTATTTATGAGCCATGTGTCTCTCCTGCACTTCTCAGTGCCAGAGTGCATGTCCTTTATACAAAAGGAAAAAAAAATCCCCTACCCTCCCATAACTGTTGGCTTCTGAATGTTGCTGTCTAAGAAGTTTTCTCTTAAGGACAGCAAAAATCAAAGTATCTGAGAGCTTTCAACAACTCCAGAGACGCTGCTGACAACACAGATGGAGGTTTGGTAATACAGCTCTCCTGCATGCAGCTACTTAGCAACATTTTAAATGTATGGTTGGGAAAAGTAATGAAATGTTATGATTACTGGGGGTAGGAGGGGATGTATTTGGAAGGAAAAGATTTGTTGCTAAAGTCCATTTGCTCTCGCCCTCCGCTTTGCCCTTGTGAAAAGGGAGGGAAGGAGGCAGCAAAATCGAAACAAGCAGATGGACAGTATACATTAAGAGCAGTGTTTTGGACGACAGGGTGAAGGAAAAAAAAACTCCTGGTGACAATTGCTCTTTATCTTTGTACTTTTACACCCAGTGGGCCTAGGAGATCTGCACTGGATAATGCCTGACTGCAATAGACTAAACAATGATTTACCAGCCCTGTTTTATCTGCTGCTGTCCTATGATTGATCTGCATGGTACATTAACCCTTTCCTCCACATCTGCTGGCCTAGTTTTCCACAAGATGCAGCACTGAGATAAAACAACAGGATTTTCAGAAAGAATGTCAGGATTAAATCCGGTCCTAGAAGAAGCAAGAGGTATTCGGCTGTGCTTCCCCAGAGCTATGCTCATCTCTGTGTGCTACAACAGGGATTTTGCTGTGAAGACTATGTCGGGGCAGTGTGTTGCAATTGTGGCTCTAGTGTATGTTTGCTTAGCAAAAAGCCCGAAAAGGAGCCGTGGGAGCTGCAGCCCTGAGCGGTGCTGTACCTCACACCCTGGAAGAGCAGCCCAGCCCCGATGGCAGGGAGTTAGGCACCTCGGGGTGGCATCTGAAACAGACAGTTTTGGAGCTGTGTGGAGCTTGCCTATAATACCAGCTTGAGAGGAGAAATACCAGCTTTGCAAATCCCACCTCACTTAGGGCTTAGCCACCCTTCTTGTGGTGGCAAAGTTTGACTCTATTTATCTGGGATACACAGACCTATCTCTGCAGGCAGGAGGCTGCAGCTTCTCCTCCAAGGGATAGAGCTAATCTTGCTTTTCTCTTTAAAAAAAGAAAAAAAAGAGGAAAAAAAAAAGGTGGTATGGGGATGAGTGTGGCACCTCCTGCCCACCTTTTAGCACCATGCTGTAGCAACTCACCTTTGAGACAGCGATCCGGGTTCAGTGCCCTCCACCTCCAGAGGCAATTCAAAGATTTGCCTCCTGCTTTCCCCACAAGCATCCTTGCTATCAGGACCAGTGGCTTTTGGGAGCATGAGGAACAAGCCCCTCTTCTGCTGAAGCTGAGCCACTGAGCAGCAAGTAGTTCAAGGTCTACTGGGCTAAAGAAAGGAAATGTGAATCTGCAGCCTACTGCTTAAGACACCCTCCAAGGGGAGAGGACCCTTCAATTCCCATCGCTGCACTGTGGGCCACTAATGTACTTTACGTGGAACAGCTACTTAATGTAAAACAGCCCTTGGCACGGGGACATGAACTCCAAAATCATACTCCCTCCCAGGAAACCTCCCAGTCATTAGGCTGTACAACCTGGCTCAGTTTTGCTTTCTCTTTCCGGTTACTTCCATCCTCGCCTATAATGCAGGTCCTGAGTTTGGGGTTGAGCCACCAGCATTGCTGGTGATAAGGGAAGAAGAGTAAGATGCAAATTCGGCAGCACCCCCAGGTTGGCTCAATGGTACCAAACTTGTCGTTGGCAGAGAAGATTTCTGATAAAAGTGATCTGGGCCAAACGGAGACTTCTAGTTAGGAACGGTAACTAGCAAGTTGCTCCTGTTTGAAATACATGTGTCAAGGTCATCCTTAGGAACATTTTGTATCGCCAACAAGAAGCAACCATGTCAGGATGTACCTGAGGGCAGAGGGAGGCAGCTGGTGCTCTGGGGAGAGGGCAAGAAGCTGTCTGGGAAGCTGGGCTGCATGAGTCATTTGCCCCAGGAGTCTCCTGGGAATCAGGGAACAAAAAGGAATACAGAACTGTGTTCTAATTCTTGTCCCTCTCCCTGCCATCCCCAATAATGATTTCCCCCTTTGAAGAGGGAGTCTGATGGGTAGCTGCCTGCTAGACCCCCTGATGGGAGTCCTACCCAGCTGGGTTGGCCCAGAAGGGCACCGTACATCTCGCACCTTGCAGAGGTCCATGATGCATGCTGCAGCTGGGTAAATCACATTCTCCAAAGGAACACACTCTAAACTGGATTCTGCCCTTCCTTCAAACCCGCTTTCACTGTGCGGAAGATTTTCCCACAGATAAAGGTAACAGGGCCGCGAGGCTTATTAATTCTTTCCTTGAGCAAACTCTCATTAAAGAGAATCAGATCTTAGCAGAACCCTTTAAAATACAGACTGTGTGTAGTTGATTTGGTAAACGTGATTCTACTGCCCTTCAACAGGCTTTACGGAGGCAAAGACGGGGTACTACGTTCACATAAGGGGAATCAAGATTTCACCCTTCGCTCTAAAAAGAAGTTGTTGAGCCAGTTGCGCTGCTGTGCCGTGGCTGCTTTGTGCCAGTCCAGAGCTGAGATAAATTCAGCTTAACTCACCAGTTAAATTGCATTTATGGTTGCTCCGCAGTGCTGGAGTGATGCAGAGCAGCCAGCATGTAGCAGTGACCTGGCTTTTTACAGTAGTCGTTTGTGTCGCTGCAGCTGCGCTTTAGGGCCTGACTCTCATTTGCTGATTTCACACGGGCTTGGTGAGAGTGAGCCCTCATTTAAACACTGATAAGATTGAAATGCCTTTATAGCTCCCATCAGATCAGGCAGTGACTTTGAAGAAAATAAACCTCTGATTTTAGACAAAGAGGTGGAGTGTAATAAAAGCTGCGTGTTATCCTTCACAGGCACCTTGAATAAGGCCACTGGGAGCAAAAGAAAAAGACTGGAAAGCACAGTTTCTTCTCCTTTAGTTTTATGATTTACATTTTTCAAGCCCTTTGATTTTTTGGTCTCTAATTAAGTCATAACATTGGGTGAGGAGGGTGCTTGCATCTAGTAAATGGCCACCTGTGTCACTTAATGAACTGAGCTACTAATTATAGGTGGAGGTCACTTCAGAGGGCTACTTTCAGTCAGGAATTTCAAGTAGCAAAATTTTACTGAAAAAAAACCCCCAAAGTAATTGTTTTCTGCCCTCGTTTAAAGTCAGGGATAACCAGAAGGGTTGACACCACAGGGGCAAGCCAGGCTATAAATGGAATATTTCTCCTGCCCACTGTCGCACATCCTCTATTGACATTCCTTAATGTGGTCAACATGCTCTTTGGCCTTGGCCATCGCTGTTTTTTTGCCATAGAAGGATGACACTATAATGTACGGTGATTCTGCCTGTTTGTGTTGTTTCATCAATTTTCAGCATTTTGGGGAGAAAGATGAATTACAGTAGTCTCTTTTCTACTATAGTATACAGCAGGCTCTTTTGAAGACCCTCTGGGTAGCTAGGTAATACCGCCAGTGAAAAATGACTTTCAGCAATGGTAGAGAGTTTTGTTTTCTCTGAGATTGCCACCTCTTCCTCAGCCATCTGTCCTTTTGTCACCATGAGAAACGATTCCTGAGCTGTGCAGTTCATGGGGCAGCACCTCAAGACCCCGAGGATATTTTAACAAGTGCATCACATGTTCATTTAAGTAAAGTGAATTTCTCCAGTGGAGCCCATTTTCTGTACTATGATAGGTAACAGTTATGAATTACTGTCTAAGTGGAATTTAAACACCATTTACTTGAGGTCCTGAATAATTCAGATTGTCTTCTACTGCGTTCCTTCAAGGGGAGAAAGGTGTTTTGAATCACAAGGACCTCTCCTGAAGTGAAAGAGCAAATTGCTAGCCTCATGTTTTATTTTCTGAGTTGCAGGGAACTGAGCCGTGAATTTGGTTTGCTTGCAATAGCTTTTGTCTTTTTTTTTTTTTTTTCCCAGAATAAGGAAGTGACATGCAAGAGAGAGAAGTGTCCGATGCTCTCCAAGGACTGTGCTCTCGTAATTAAGCAGAGAGGAGCTTGCTGTGAGCGTTGCAAAGGTGGGGTTCCCTTCCTGTTGTTTCCCTCTCTTTAAAATGATATCAGTTCACATTTATGTTGCCAGAGATAGGACAGAGTGGGGAGCTTCTCAGCTGGGACTTGGCTGTCACCAGAGGCTTGAAAAGGGCAGTAACCACAATTAAAATCAATGTTTCCAAAGCTGGTGGAGATGCATAAATTCACATATTCATCCTGTAATTATTAGTTCTTGCACAACGACAATCCTTTAGAAATACATCTTTATTATACTTCATTGGTATGTTGTCAGTCTTTTGAGAGGTATCGCCTGTTCTAACTTTATCTATGAGAAATATTTTAGGTCAAAATCAATCTGCTAGTAGTCACCGGTCAATAGGAATTCCTTAAACTTTTTGTGTGGTTGAACAGAATAGGAATAATGCTTCTGAGTAATAAAGAGCAGAGTAATTATCTGTGACTATTTTTCTCTCTCCCTATACTAGAAACAAATCAACCAAATTCTATTCATTTTAATAAATATTTCCTTATTCAAATAATAATATTGTGGACATTTTTATTAAAGCCAAAATGGGCAACAATCTGAACATTGTACATTTATTTATTGACCAAGAGCGTATCTTCCAAGCTCTTTAGAATGAGCTAATTATCAAATACAAAAAATTAATAATTTCATTGTGTGAGCATGTATGGCATGTAACTGCCATGCTTATCCACATGAAAAATGTGCAAGTAGATGAAGTTGAAAACTAGTCTTTTTTATATCGATACAGTAAGTAATATGCTCTAAAACACTAATTTTGCTGAGAGTCTGCTGATGCAGTCAATGAGGTGAAGAATGTCAGATTCAAAGAGCTTTACTTTCCTTTATTTTTTCTCTGTTTTTTAATTCCCCAGTGGTGATAGAGTGGTTTTGGGAGGAAGATAGGGTAGGATAAATTGTTGGGAAATGCAAGCATTTATTGCCTCCCAGAGGAAATACAAATGCAGGAAAACAGATTACACTGAAATTCAGACGGAAGAGACATATGATGGATATGTGTTTTTCCTGGATGGTTGCAGAGGTTTGTTAGCTGCTGTGCTCATGATTTGCTTCTGTGGTGCGACTTTGGAATAGGTTTGGCAAGCCCCAATTCGAGGATTTGTCTAAAAGTCTGACACTTAAAAGAAAAGGAAATGAATGAAGAAAAAAAATTAAAGCATTACTGAAAGAGTAAGAATTTGTAGTTACAAGTTTTACGTAAATTAAATGTAATTTATTTCTTTTGTCAAATTATGTTTACTGTCAGCTTTATAGCAAAAGATTCCTAAACATTGGTTTGTTTAAGCTGGAGGTTGATTCTCCATTTCAATAAAGGGATGCGTGGTTGGTCAACTGCATGAAAATTTTATATTCACACATATGCGTATGTGCACGTATGCATACAAAACAATTCTACGCTGAAGAAGATTAATGTTTCAAAGTTGGGAATACAGATATTAGTGCGTATGGGCTATTATCATTAGATGGAAACTTTAATTCAGAGTCCTTGTGAGATATTCTGTTTATCCTGAATTGAGTGAGTTCCTACAGAACATTAATAGGCTTGAGCCTGGCATCTGCAGATTGGTACACCTGACATCTCTAACAGGAAAATTTATAGAAACTGTTCAAAAACAGAATTAGGAGGCACATGGATAATTGTAATATAAGAGGGAAGAGGTATGTCTTACAAAAATGCTAGTCATTCAAATTTATCATAAGTATATGGACAGAAAGATCCAACTGATGTGATATTCCTGGATTTCTAATAGGCATCCAACAAAACACTACCAAAGAAACTAAGCAGTTTGTAGAGAAACTTACCAATGAAAAACTAACAGGTGGTGACTATGAATGGTTATTTTCGTAATGGAAAAAGGCTACCAGCAGATCCTTGCAAAGATCTCAACTTGTCAACGTTCTCAAAAATGATCTAGAAAAGGGGCGAAGAGAGTCACCAGGTTTGCTGCTGCTGACCTGACCTCTTCACTGTAGTAAAGGAGGAGGGCTGCCTGCGAGGAGTTGCAGAAGGTTCTTGGGACATTGAACAACTGATGACAAAACGGCAAAGGAAGTTAGTGCGGATGAGAATAAATGGGTGCACACAGGACGAAACAGTCCTAACTGTACAAATATAATGCTGGGCTCTGAGTTGACAGTTACCTATTAACAACTGTTTCTCAGTGTTATAAAAGACACTTCTGTAGCAGGATCGGCTCAACCCTTAGGAGCTTTCCAAAGGGAAAACTGAATTTTGGCTACAAGGACATTTGGTCTGATCCAAGACGGCAGTTCCTATGTACTTAAGATGCAAGAACAGCTTTAAATTTCAGAATTAAAAAAAAAAAAAGGCTTAATTTTCAAAGTAAATGCGAAATTTCTGAATAAGTTTTTCTGCTCTTTCTGAAAGGTAAAGTTAAATATGCAGCTGTATAACTACAGCAGTCCTGACACCACAGATTGTCACCAAGTTATTCTGGTGCCTTGGGAAGAGGCTGATGGAAACACCTCTACCCCTGGGGAAGCTGCTTGTTCTCTTGCCACTCAATGCTGCTGAAGCTTGTGCTCTGTTCTGTGCAAAACCCAAAATGAGTGTCCCGTGGGGAGTATTTGGGGAATCGAGGGTGCAAACGCCAGCCTGGCTGCATAGCACTTCAACTACTCCCTTTGGTGTCCCAACCGCTCCCCGGCACTCCCCGTGTGGAGCTCAGCGGCAGCCGGGACTTGGCCCTGCAGCGCTTGTTCTCAGTCACTATTTTGTCAAGCTGCCAGAGTGCCCATAGGGAATGCAGGCAGGAAAAGGGAAACAGGGATTTTTTTGGTGTTTTTTTTTTTTTTTTAAACTTGTTGCATTTCATCTAAACCCGAACAAAATGTTACAAAGACATCAGAACCTGATGGCTTTTTTCTTGGATTCATTCCCAAAGCCTAGAAAAGCTTAATCGGGCCTTACGGGCTATTGCCAGCTCTCTTTGACAGCTTCACGTCTTTGTACCGTGTGAAGGAATGAATGAATGGATGAATGGCTTCTGTCATTTGAGTACAACATCAGGAGGATAACATCAAGACCAAAGGGTATGTTTCCAGAATTGGCTTGTGTAGGAAGGAAGCCACCACTCATGAGTCATTTGTGACATTGCTGCCAGGATATTTTATTCTATTATGAGGAGTGCATGAGGACTGGATACGTAGGCCCAGTATCTCTGATAGCAAAGTAGTCGTCTGAAACGAAGAAATACTGTACCCCTGCAATGGTGCATCCAGCTGAACTCCCGTGTTTAGAGCTTTGCATACAGGAGAAACTGAATTGTCGGTAGAGAATTTTTCCTCCAAATGGTTGTGTGCTGAGCAGAACTCCCTTGCTTCCATTTGGGTATTTGTGTGCTACTTAGATAATTACTAACACTTTCTTCCTTTTTCTTAATAAACAAAAAAAGTAAGAAACAGCAGCAAGTATAGCTTTGGCAATCAGAAAATCAATTGTGGTGGAAACAACAAGTAATCCCTAACATATTAAGAGATTTGGCTTTACTTAAGATTTTAATCCTCTGGACTAGCAATGTTTTTTAACACTATTCTTGACTTTAGGCTCGTAGGACCTTGCATAGTAAAGTCGGTGGGGCAAGGCTCTCTTTTGCTGTGTGTTTGTGCAAAGTCTGGAACAGAGAAATGTGGGCCTATGATTATGGTTCCCTGCTGCAAGGAGAATGCAAACAACTAAGTATAATAGTGAAAACTTCCAGTGAGATTATTCTTCTGACAGATACTTACTGTAGTTTATAAAACATAATATATACCTCTAGCATAGTATTCATTTTAAAAATATTAAAAAATTAAGCCCTCTTATTGCTTTAGCATAGGATAAATAGGCCACTTTTCATCTCTTATTTTATTTAATATGTTTAATGAAAACATATGAGATCGTTGAGATTATAGAAACAGATTTGGCAGCATTTTCTTATTTAGTTGGATGGAAACCTGTCACTTGGATATAGAGCTCTCTACACCTCTAATAATAAGTTATTTGCTCTCTGAAGGAGTGTATTACCGGCTCAGGGCTGCATAAAGTTTGCATTTCTAAAATTGTGTACCATATCCTATTTTTTTATCTTAAGAATTTGAATCTTCCATGGATGTGCAAAGACAAAATTGGTGGGTATCTTTTATAACAGATACGATTTGTTGTTTTGAAGTTTCTTTCACTTCCCATGTGCAATTTTGCTTTTTCTGCCCTTGTTAACTTTTGAGAGTTACTGTGGCGTTTTTTGTTGTGTTTTTTTAAAAAAAAAAATTAATGAACTTAGAGCTTCACATGCTGTGCTCCACTGATCTGGAGTCTACTAGAGAATGGAATCACAGCCCAGGCAACAGCAGCGCTAGTTCCCCTGAATATTGAATATCCAAAGCTATCGCAGTTAATTGTGCATTTCTTGGAAAGGATATCAAATATTATGGTTGAGGATTGCAGCCAATTTCAACTATTAGGGCTGGCTTGCAAAGGAAGTTAGAGGGAGATTATGAGTTTATCAGTGTTCTGGCTACTCTACTAACACCCTGCAGGAACCATACGTACATTTGGCACTTTGTTCGCCTGTCCCCTAGTATGAGATACCCGATACCCGTTTGGTGCCCTGCTGTGTAAGACTGACCGGGGCACCCTTTGTGTGGGGCCCTGATGAGGCATTATAACTTGCAGCCCATCCTCGCATGCTCTAAGGCAAGTTTGCAGAGACAAGGGTGCAACCTAATACATGGATGGAGGGGGATGGGCGGGGAAGATAATTATATATTTTCCTACTAAAATCTTTTTCACCTTCATCTGAATAATCTAGCCCTGCATCTGTCAGAGACTGGTTATGGAAAGAGATGGTTTGGGGACATAATCAATCTTAACTTTTCTCTTGGCCTTTCTCACTGTCTCTCAGTCTCTTGGTAATATGCTCCAGCTTTAAAGCAGGAGACCTGTTTCTTGAGGCTGGAGGTACAGGTTCGTCTCAACGTTCATTCAGTTTCTAGCTTTGTATTTCAAGTAAAGGCAGGGATTTTGAAGCAGTGACGTATAGCCGCGAAGGACAGTATCATCCAGTATCACCATGGTGCCAGCTTTGATTACTTCTGCTTATGCCTAACAAAGGTCTCTATCCTTCCATCCTTCCTTTGAGTTAACTCTTCTTACAAAGGTCTTAGCACATACATTTAATATCCCTTGAATATCTGGTGTATGCTATTGTGTTCAGTAGCGCCTCAAATTTCAGATTTTTGTATTACCTTGGTTAATATAATTTTCCATTTATGTAAGAAGCTTTTAATGAACTGTCTTGTCATGTTGTCATAAATACTTTTGCAGTCAAACGTCACTTACCCAGACTTTTACAGTCACAGAGAAGTTGTTCAGGGTGCCTGCATTAGGAAATAGCACGAGACCTCCGTGGTGATACGTGGATGCACTTGTACCTTGTCTGTGGACATTGTGTCCACTGCAGCAAAGTAAAAGGAAACTGAAGACCAGGGTGGAGGCTTCACACAACATTCACATGTAACGTTTCTCTGGAACAACACGATAAACATCTTAGGACAAAATACTGGAATAAGAATTTATTTTACCGTTTAAATTTCAAGCTGTAAACTGTACTGATCATGAATGATTTTGCTGGTGTGACGAAATTGAGTATAAATGGCAAGTAACGGTGTCGCCAGGCAATGTCATTCATGACACCCCTCGTAACCATGAGAGGTCACAGTTCTCCAGCTGCCAGGCTTGGCAAGCACATCCAGTATCAGCTCAAGATTCAATGGCGGCTCTAACTATATGGCATTTTGGATCGCAAGGTTCTTATGGACCCTGCAGAGTGACTTTTTTCCCCCTATATACATATTTGTGAGACACAAGACATTTGGGAAGGTGAAATTCAGTTCCAGTGGGGTGGAGAGGGCAAAAACAGCACGGGGAGGAGTTGATGTCTTTGTTTCTGCTGCTATTTGCTCAGCGAATATGAGCTGCTTTGCATCATATGCCTGTGAACGGTGCAGTCCCGGCACAGCTCACCCCCGTGGCCACTTTACTCTGCTGTGTTGTACGCCCTTTATATGGCCCCTGCGCCTCCTGTCCCTTGGGTATTGTAATTGCGATAGCTCGGCTGCAAATAGGTTTGATTGTACTCAGTTACAGAGGGAAGAGTTGGACTTTCACTGTTTAGAGTTAGACTTAATAAGCATAGGAGATTTTGTATATATTTTCATGCTTCTGTGTTGACAAATGAAGACCAGGGTTACCCAATAGGAAGTTTAATTTTCTAGTAGCTGTCAATGGCTTTACCATCATTAAGACGTGAAAATATATTTTATAATAGGTGTATGTCTGATTCACAGTTCTCTTATTTTGGCCAACAGATTTCATGCCAGGGAAATACTGCAGAATGTGCAAGTTGGTGTTTTTTTTTTTGTGTGTGGGGTTTTTTTGTGGGGGGTTTTTTTTTGGTTTTTTTTTGGCTAGAACTGGTATTTAGTGTTAGCATGCCTGGATACCTCCCTGAGGATTAATTTATCACACACTAAATAAAACATGTCTTCCGAATGTTTTCTTTTTCCTAATGTTTATTTTCCATGCCAATAAAGAGGTTACTTTTTTAAATAGAAAGTGGAGGGAAAGCAACAAAAAGGCTTAATAGGAGAAGAAAGATGCTGAAGAGATGAGGGATGGGGAGCCAGACTATTGTGCACCAATCTATCACTTTTACTTGGGAGAATAAGGAAATGACTTGTCTATAAAATTCTCATTAGCTTAAAATAAGCAGAAATCTCTTCTGGAATCTTATTAGGCAATGTCAAATTGAGTAATAAAGGCTTGTTTTTAATGAACTCCTGAGGACACTGGTTGCGCTTTAGCACTACTAAAATGTTCTTACAGTCAATTTCCCTATCTTCATGACACTGCTCTGTGCTGGGGTGTCTGGGGAAGAAAAAAAGGGTCATTTAACAATGTTACTGGATTTGGAAAGACAAATGGCTTCCTGATTGTCAACTTGTCCACATGCCAATAACAAAATCTGCTATAATTTGCCTCTTTTGTTATTCCAGTCCAATTCTGTGTGGGGATGCTTGTTTTGGAATTAAATTGCTCTCTTTCAAATAAATCAGCCAAAGGCATTTCATCGTCATTTTTTGTGCAGGAATGACTCAAGTCTAGAGGATCATTTTGCCTTTATGAGGTAACTAGAAGGTAATTAGCAGTTTCCACTGCATATAAAATAATTGACCAACTTCAAAGTATTCAGTTGTGTGGTTTGATTCAGATAAGTCCTGGCTAAACATGCAAGCTGAAAGTTGCTTATCTGAACTATTTGGCTTGAAGAAGGTAATAGGAACAAAACCTACAACTAACCGAAAGTTAATATTTTACATTAATAAAACACCAGCTATTCTTAAAGAAAGAAGCAGGAAAGACTAAAAAATTAGGACACGCTCCTTGACTGATATGAATCACCTTAGTGATTCAAATGAAAATTGATATAGACCACTGATATTTAACTTCCTTCCATATGTGGAATCCTAAAGGTTTTCCTTATGGGGTTTAACGTCACGGGATCAAATTTACCTATTAATGTCGAATCTGTTACTTTTCATGTACTACTTAGAACATTCTCAGGCTTTTCGGGTTTCCCTCTTGAAAACCTCCTCTGTAGCCCTTTCTTTTAAAGTTTTGTTTTAAGTGTGTATTCAGGCAGAAGTAAGTGGACGGCATTTAAGTGATTGTGCTAAGCTCTGATCTTTCTTGATCTATTATTTTCTCCTGTTCTCCCTTTCAAATGGTGGATGGAGACAGTAGTTAATGTAATAATATTTCCAAAGGGAATTAAAATGGCTTTTAGAAAATTGAAGTATGTTCCGCCATGCTTGGTTGTAGAAATTGGCATCAGGGACTTTGCTGATGCCTTTGGACATGAGATATTCAGTGACTGCTACTTTCCAAGCCAAGTATGATGGACCTTTAACCATGGATGAGGTAGAATGGCTCAACTGAGTTGGCGCATGGAGGCAGGTGGCTTTCAACTCAGCTGAATTTACGTGAGGCTCATAAACTTCCATGCTATGAATAGGTGGGCTAGGAAAGTCCGGGTATATGTTTGCAGGTGTCCGCTGAGAGATTTGTACATTGAAAGTGAGGTTCAGAAAAACTAGCTGGTATGTGGGCTTTTTTTCCTTTTCCTTTTGAAGAGTGAGCGGTGGGTGTAGCTCTGGGGCATGCAAAGGGCAGGGTGTCAGGGCACACCTCTGGTCAGGGACAGGTTAAAATCTCACCCGGAGATTGTAAAGCACCTCCTTTCTTGCTCTGTCTTCAGTTTGCCTGACCTTCAGCCTTCCCTCAGCTCTCGTCCAGCCTGCCTGTCTTACAGGCTAACTCTCCCCCTCCTTTGTGCTCTTTTCTTCAACTGAGCATCTGATGAAATCCAGCTCCCACCGTGCCTCGCGTTGGTGCTTGCATGATGCTGCTCTGACTCCCTTATTCAACCTGCTGGCCTGTGCCAGAGCTCGGGAGCAGTTTTAGTATCTCCCGTGCTTCTTCAGACTTTGCCATCCTGGTCTCCATTTCTAAATTTCCGTTTTGCTGCCTGCAAGCTCTCCCTGCCATAGCTACTTCTGGTGTGCTGTCCCCCAGTGCTGCCAGCACCTTGTATCAGTGACAGAAGTGGCTCGCGGGCAGGTGGAGTTCGGCTCCCCTCTTGCTGCTTTCCACAGGGACAACGGCTGGTGCTGCGGGGCAGAGGATTTTGTAGCATAGCTTGAATATGCACTTCAGGTGAGAGCAGTGGTGACTGCACTCATGCAGTCCTCACCTTCATGCTTTCTCAACCAGACTAAACCTTGAACTGAAAATTTCAGTTTAATATATACATCTGTACCTGCAGATTAGCCCAGGGTCATTAGCTTTCTTACAGAGAAAACATTTTAAATTAAAGAACATAATTGGTGAGCAAATATGCAAGGTATTTTGCAGTTGTTAGTTTCCAACCTGGCCCTTGATTCTGCACAGTGCTGAAGACACCAGATACATCTGGTAAAACACGCACATGGATATTTAACAACACAGCTCGTTCCATCTTGAGTGTCCAGCACACGTGCAAGCTCTTTCTCAGACTGGGACCAGTGTGCCAGTATGGCTTGGACTTCTGCAACTTGAGGATACTAAAATGCATTGAAAAGGCTCTGCTATTCATCAGGGTTGGCAGTGGGCAGTAAGTGAAACCGTGCTACGAGATTAGCTTGGTGTTTTTCAGAATGGGACTTCAAAATGCGTAAGAGGAGTATAGGGCTTCACGTTCCTCTTTTAACGTCTTGGCCTGCGTGTATGAGAGCTCATGCAGAACTTTATTAATATGCTGAAAATCTGAACACTTCTTTATTACTTGGAATTGCTTCATTGGGGCTTTGCTACTTAAAAAAATATGAGATTCAGATGTATACTTTGTACCTTTCAATATTTGTCAAAGATAAAATTATCACAGCCAGCTCTTAGACTACTGATCAACTCTTTTAAAAACATACCTGTTTTAGCTTAGGTAAGTGAAATGGCCACAGCATCTGCAGATTTCTCCTGTGTTGCTCTGTACTTAGCTTGGAAAAATGTCTGAGTACTGCAAATCCTGAAGTACAAGTCTTGTTTAAGATCTTAACTGGAGGCAGTTAACACATTTGTAAATGATCTCTGCATATCAGCTTTTCTTTAAATTTGGGGTTGAATACAAAATGATTTTGTGGGTATTTTAAGTTCCTCAGCAGTTTGGAGCTGTCACCCTCAAGTTTTCTTACACAGTGGGCTCAAACATTTCCTGGTGTGGGGCTGATAACTTGCCTTTATTTTCAGAAGTACATAAAACGTAGCCCAAAGCAGTTCAGGACAGTGCACCCTGCACAGCAGAGAATGTCTTAGAGTAGCTGCTGAGGTAGGGTGTGGAAAGAGAATGATGCCGTGGGCATCGTTTGACTGAATGTAGTTTTGTGCTTGGCGACTCTATGTATATGTCTGTGTTTCAAAGTCTCTGGCAGGACTCCTGTTGGTTTCATGGGCTCTTTGATCAAGCCTATTTTGAATAAAATAGACTAGGAAAAAAAACTCAGAACAGTAAATGGAAAATGGGCATTTTTCCTGCAGAAAATGGGGTATGTGTTGCTTTTAAAAAGTTTTTTTAAGAAACACTTTGGCTCTCCAAAGAATTAATTTTTAATTGAAACAATTTTGCATTGATAAACTAACTCTTTTAAAACAAATATTTTATTGTCACTTGATATGTCTTTTCTAGTTTTGCTTTTCTGGTGAGATATTTTATACTTTGTGTTCCTTTTTGGTTTTCCCTTTTGCAAAATACCAGAAAACAGTGAAGGAGTGGGAAGAAAACTAGTAGGAACATGTAAAAAAAAAAGTGAAAATTAATGTTTTTTTTTCCCAAACAGCTCAATGAAACTTCATTTTGCACAAAAAATGCTTGCCGATCCTGTGCACAGACAAACCAACCTATTTTCTCTTAATAAAGTTGTCATATAACACACAAAGACATATAAAGCCAAACCTGGGGGACTCCAAAATGTCCCCACTCAGAGATTCACCACCCACACAGAAAAGCCTGATGGCTTTTAGTGGATGTGGATGTTGATCCCTTCTATCATGAAAACGAAAAAGATATACAGAAAGGGGTAGCTCTGCCAGTGTCAGTGCATCCATGCTGAGCTGCGCTGGCTGAAGAGCTCTCCTGGGGGTTTTGGTTGATGGATGAGGATAGCACGGCCAGGCTGGATGATGAACATTTCCAGCTCTTCTCTTACCCTCTCTCCTCACTCTCCCCCGTCCAGTGCGTGGGTGGCTGAGCAGCTCCTGAATGGACAACAGAATAGCCACTGACATCCATTTTTAGGTAAATTGTCACTGATTTTGATTTGTCTTGAACGGTCATAGTTTATAAGGATTTTGGCCAGCCAGGCACCAGGAGCAGACATCTGAGGCAGGGGTTGCTTCCAGCCCTCCCAGGGGACGATCCCTCTTGTCCGTCCCAGCTTTCAGCTCTACCTCTTCTGTTAACCCAGGGGAGAGGATGGGTCGCATTTAGGACGCTGCTTTGTGATCCTCATCAGCAGCCTCTCACAGGATGATTGCGTTCAGCCTAACCGACGTGCTTCTGTCTCTTCCTCTAGATTGCAGTTTTGGAGGAAGTACGTACAACAGCTCTATGAAATGGCACCTCCCTAGCAATCCCTGTGTTACATACCAGTGCCAGGTAAGGATGTCATCAGCGTTGTAATAATTGCGTCATGAGCTTTTCCCATGAAATTCTGAGCCTTTTTTACCCAATCCAAATAACCTGAAATATTTTATACCGAAAGCACAATATGGAATTTGCATTTAAAGTAGTTTAAATCAACTCAGATGTGGCCGGCTATAACCAAACAGAAGGATAGGTTTTATATGACTTAAGTACCCAAATGTTGCTGAAGGAGAGGTACGCAGCCCTGCCATTTCCTGACCTTGAAATAAGTCCTCATTTTTCAGCATGTTAAGCCTTTTCTGAGATAGAAATTATTATTTTAGTAATTGGACACTTTTGTGTGTATGTGTCCATGGGTTTTACCTGGGATGTTCTTTAAGGGAAACCTACAACCAAATCTTCTTTTCCTGGGCTCCTGTGCTGTTAACACAGTGGTATTTTTTTGGTAGATTACCTATCTGCAACCGTAAAATTTGCAAGATTGTCCATTTTCAGGCACAAAACAAGTAATTATGTAGGTAATTTTAGTTTCTGTCTGTGAATAGATCTGCAATTTTTGCTGATAATTTGATCCAGTTTTAATAACAGGCAGCTACTAAGAATCGCAACTGTTGGAAAGAGGAGAGATGAATGAGTATGAAGAGCTTCTACAAATAGGAGAAAAGGGTTTCAAGATTTTTCTCTTTTTCTGTGATACTTCTGTTCTGTGAAACCCACCCATGATTTTAAAGACAAGTGCACTGAGAATGAAGTTGGAGCAGCAGTATTCTGTTCCTTGCTCTTAATGAAAAGATACTCACAGCTTGAATTTAGGTACTCTGATCACTACTAGCTAGTGAATTGAGCAATTTTTTATTGCCTGTTTCAGTGTCTAAATGCAAAACTGGGTGATCCTGTTTACCCTAGACCCACACATTTAAAAAACAGGTTTCCCTTGCCTCCAAATGCAAAGCTGCAAGCAGCAAAAAAAGTAGCAGCCTTTTGTGCACAGATCCTCACACCCAGATTTGGTCAGGAGGACTCTTGACTTCTTGAACAAGAAGTACAGGAAATGTTAATTTTATCAGGCGAAGCATCAAAGATAAGCGTCTCCCCTTTACAGAACAAGATGCTTTTATCTGCTTTCTAAGTCTTTTTTCCTCCAAGGGGAGAGGGACGAGAATGCTTTGTGTCTGGCCTGTTTTCACCAGAGCTGCATGGCAGATTACTGAGGCTAAGGATTCCTGATAAAGCAGGATTCCTTTTCCTAAGAAGCTGCTTGGTTTTTTACCTGATGCATTTTAAGGCACATCCTGTGTCTGGAGTCAGGGAGACTCAAGTGGGTCTTTTGACTGTGGATTAACCTGAATCGTGATACCAGGCAGCAGGTACAGAACAAAAAGAGGTTTTGAAATCCAGGGCTCTGCAGCATGTGCCGTGCTTTAATTGTACCACTAGTAATTGTGGATTTTTGCTTGTTAAAGCAACCACAACACTAACTATGAACACGTCTGATCTGCTTCTTTTTCAGGAAGGAGTGATAGTAGAGTCGGAGGTACAGTGTGTTGTTCATTGCAAAAACCCTTCCAAACTCATGGGAATGTGTTGTCCTGTGTGTCCAGGTGAGATTTCATGGGAAGATGCTGTTCCACATGTGCAACTGTGTTTCTAATGATAACCAACATTATCTGGGAGGTTGTCTCTAACTTCTCCTTTATACTTGACAAGTTACTAAAACATGGGCCAGTGGCTCGTGATGCACTAAATGACACAAGAGCATGCTTAATATTTTTTAGTAGACACGCAGACTGGGGGATGCATAGGCAATAGCCTGTGGCGATAGCCATATATGTATTTACGTTGTTCTTCAGGGGGTCTGTCAGCTGGGTTTGCCTGGCTGATGACTGGGATTTTGTTAAGGAGGGGAAGTATAAGAGTAATCTTAAAAGAGGAGACTCACTTTTTGAAGGGGAGTGGGAGTGGGTTGCCTTTGTGAAGCATGGTGGCAGATTAACCTGGTTTTGTAGACTGATTTAATTTTAACAGAGGTTTTGTAGGTAAGCACTGCTCCAGTTGTGATATAATGGGTTTATTATGTTCTAATTTGTTATAATTTCTGCCAACATCTAATATAAACTCAGAGAGTAAGTATGAGCAGTAAAAAGCAAACAGCTTAGAAAAGTGTTTCAAAGCCACTTTTAATGGAAGACCTGACTTAGCCTTTACTTCATTGGTGCAAATTTATCTGCTGTCGAAGGATGCTTTCTTTCCCCCAAAAGATATTTGGGGGTTCTCAAGGCCTTTGTAAAGGATTCTGAAGTGATTTGTATCAGAGAGCACGGTACGATTTACTTTTCATATTGTCCCATGGCGGGGCGTGTTATAAGGAAAAGGCAGCGTGCTCTCTTGAACTAAACTTATTCAAATGCTGTTTTCTAGGTTGTATATTTGAAGGGAGACATTACAATGAAGGAGAAGAATTTAGGCCTGAAGGAAATAAATGTACCAAGTGCTCTTGTATTGTAAGTATTTGCCTTTTGGCATTGTATCTCCCTGTATGAACTTCAAAAGGCATGTTATTATTGCCATAACAAAGCAAAAAATATAAGGAATTCAACACTATTATGCATTCTTCTCTTGCAGTTCAAGTTTCTATTGAAGATTTTACTGCACTAATACGTTATATCACTCGTTTTCTGTTTATTGTCTTTTTTGTGACTTCACACTGTGCGCAGATAGAGCAGGGTATTTGGGAGAGGCTCGATGTGTTAAATTAGTGATGCTTTTTTTTTTTGTGATGGGATCATGCAGGAGGAGACAGAAAGCTCTTGGGGTTTCATCTGTTGATCAACATTTGTTAGATGTTTCCTTAAACTGATCTTTTGCAAGGATTTCTCTCCACTGTACGTGGCAAGGGCCTTTGCTCTGAATTACCGAGTGAAAGGATGAGGGTAGCTTCCTTAGGCTGTCCCAGGTGGATTTTGGCTTGATGCTTAATGAGAAGGTCATATCCTGGATTTTATCCTAGCAACAATATAGAGAGGAAGTAATAACTGCATCCTTTGGGTAATGAGCACAGGCTTCTCTTTCACTTCCGTTAAGTTAAGAGATAATGCTGTATAGTTGGGGCAGATAACTTTGACTGCATTGGTGTGATCTGAGAGACCAGTAAAATGCAAAGTTAAAATCACTGCTTTTGTTGCAATCTATGGGCTGGTTATCAGCAGAAAACGCAAGACCGGGGAACTTTACATTTCAGTAGAATGCCAAGAGTTTTGTCAGTACCAGACACAGCTCTCCTGCATCATGAAAATAAAATAAAAAAGGGAGGAGAGAAGGGTAGAATTAAAAAATTAATATGTATTTATACATAGACATACACACACATTTAATGAAGCTGCTGCAGAGAACTTGGGCTGTTTTGCAGGAAAAAATCCTGGTAATCTGCAAAATTAATTTACACTAAATCATCACTCTGCTGTGGAGAATTAGGCTGCTCAGGTGGTTTTGCTTTTTTTTTTTTTTTCTTTTTTAAAGTTTTAATCCTGTAATAATGAAAATATGCTGTCACACATGTCATGGTGATATACGCCCTGGGCTCCTGCTCTGCTGAATGCCTCTTGTCCCAGGCTGAGGAACATTGCTCCCTCTGTACTCAGTGAGTCCCCCTCTTACTTTGGCTTCAGCTGTAAAGCAGCAGCTTTCCTTAGTCGTGTTCCTCAGGGGAAGGCAGGTCTGAATGTTGAAAAGTCTGTGAAGACACGCTTAAGTCTTTATGGGCTGTGGTTTGCTCTTTTCTAAGTACTGTACAGATATTGCCTATTGCCTATTGGCGTGCCAATATCTCCTTGATCAACTTTCATTTGTTCCCTAAATAGCAAAAGCAACTGCGCCAAGAAGAGCACGTGTGTGTGTGTATCTGGGGGAGAAAAGAGAAAGAAATACAGGGTATATAGGGTCAGACCTGAGGGTCTTTCCTTGACAGTTACCAGTCCCAGGTACCCTAGAGAAGGAAACGCATCAGCTACTGATAGTAAGAGATTTAAAGCCTCAAGCAAGAGGCTTAACGATCCCTTCTGAGAAAGGGGGTCTGACAGTTTTGGATGTTATTGACATCTGTATAACACGTCCAGCTCTAATTCTGAATCTTACCGACAGCAAAAGAAATGACATCTGTGTGTAAGCTGCACCTGACCTTCCTTCCCTGTCTCTGCAATGCCTTTTTTTACTGCCTCTTGCCCATTTCCTTCAGAATTCGGGCCTATGCTAATTCCTATGTAATTTAAATTGGACGCAAATAACGGGGACATCTTCAGGGTTGTGATAGTGGTTTGCTGCCTGCTTTACATCCATTCCCTTTGGGGAATGGGTCACCAGTGAATCTCTTACCTAAGCAGTTAGTGGTTGTCTTCTTTAAAGATACCTATCTAGCCATGCGATGTGATGGGAACAGGCGTGTGTGTGATGTGCTGTAACTTGTGCAGGCTTTGATAGATGAAAGGTAGCTCCTCACCCCAAATTAGATTTTTCTGGGGTTTGAGATGGTAACTATTTAGTGAGTCTTTTGTCGAAACGTGGCAGAGGAACTGGCACAAATTATTGTCAAGGTCTTTTGGAGGGGGTGGTGGTGTAAGGATTCAAGACACCTTCACTTCAGGGTGAATTCTGCATTTCACTTGGGAGCAAGCTTTTCTATCAGTGGATTATTCTGGACTCCATAGGCCATCATTGTCCTGGAGGTAGCTCAGGCTGGGACTGCAGGTAGCATTGAACAGGCAAAAAGTAAGGAGGGATGGCTGGGGTTTGTTTCCCCAGAGAGATGTAGGGCTGTCCCACGCTCACTGAGTGTATTAAAATGAGGAATTACTTACAAAAAAGGAATTTTACAGTTGCAAAATGATGCACTCAAAAGTCAGCAGGCCTGGACTGTGGGGCACAATCTTTGGAAAGCTCTTTGGTAGTTCAAGTATGTAGGATTTTCAGCTCAAAGCAGTGCCTATTAGATACTGTTAAGCTCCTAAAGAATGCGAAATGGTCATTAAGATGTTTTTTTGTTGTTGTTTTTAACACACATCGCTTGTGCAAATGAGAACAAGTGAGGATCTTGGGAGTTGGGGACCCCTGTCTCAGGGGAGCAGACTGGCCGATGGCGGGGCTTCCCTTGGGCTTCCCTTGCGCTCCTCGGCCCGAAGGGCGGGGAAGCAATGGCACAGCTACGCGTGGGCAATTCCCTCCGTCCTTACCCGCCGCGCGCTCAACTCGTTAATATGGTTTCTGTTTAACACCACTTGTGGTTCTAGTTATTGTCTGCTGAAAACCGGACCAAACCCATCCAACTCATTTCATGTAGGTCACCAAAACAACCCGTTAGCTAATAACTTTTGGGTTGCTATCGAGCCAGGCTGTGCTCGTGGCGGTGAGGCGGAGATGAAAGGCCCTGTATTCCATTACCGCTCTCCTGAGCGAGCCGCTCCTTGGGGCGGCTAAGATTTCTTGCTGAAAATGAAAATGTATCACCTCACACTCAATGCATATTGCCTGTCAGGAGCGAACGAGCTGGCTTTTAATGACTCGGTTTCTCTGGGGAGAGGCATTTGTGTAAGAAAGGTGGATGGGATAATAGGGATCTCCTCGCACCCCGGCTGAAACCCAGCTGTCTCGCAATAATTCATCTGTCTGGCCTGTTCCTGCTTTTCGTGATAGGCCAGTGGCCTGTTCTAGAGAAACCTTGGATATTTTCCCTACCATAAGCACCTACTTAAATGAAGGACTGGTTGCTTTAATCAAGTGTTATTTCTCAGATACTGCTTTTACGAGGTTGAGAGTGTGTTTCTGCTTGCACAGTGAGGCACTTGGCTTACATATTTCCTTTCCTACAGCCTGCATTAAAATAGTCAGACTGTGATTATCTTAAATGTTTTCATTTTCTCTTTTGATGTAGCACGTTTGGGGGAAAAAAAAAAAACAACACAGTGGAGGGGAAAGGAGAGAGAGCCAGGGAGGGAGGAGAGGAGGTTTGGCAGGAGAGTGACCTTGCGTGAGAGCGGTAACCATGGAGAAGCTTATCTTTAAATGGTAGTATCCAAACTCATAACTAGCCTCTTTTGACTCATACCGCTGTTACCCGGACCATGGGCACTGCGCGTTTCGGCATGCAAGGCATGCGGCGGTACGAGGCACCGCCATGCTGAGAGCACGCAGCACTATGGAGACGCCGCAGCCCAGGACCTGTCTTCCTCCACACCCCTGCAGGGAGAAGGGGAGCGGACCCGCTCGGGAAATGGTTGGAGGCTGGATTACGGCATTGCTGGGATGGCCAAGGGCCGGGAGCGGGAAGGGTCGCGCCGTCTGTCTGTCTGCAGGGAGCTATGTTGTGGGGAGGACCATTGGCAGGGCAGTCACGCATGTTTTGTCCCCAAGCAGCATCGTATTGCTTCTTAGCTGCTCTTCCAGAATGATTTGAAGCAAGTGAAACCCAAATGGCTGGAAGCAGAGCACGGGGGTTTGGGGCCCTTGGAGAGCTGCATTTAAAAGCATCCTTGGCTTAGTCTCCTTTGCATCATCGGGGGCTTTTACACCGCTGCTCAGGCGTGCTCAGAGGGACTCAAGACGCACAGAGCTCCTGGTCTGCAGGTGTACGCCTGGGTGTCTGCAGGAAATGTCTTGTCACTTATGTTCCTGAGTGCTAGGGTGCAAAAACTGCATAATGAAAGTTTTGCACAAAGAAAAGGAAATCACACCAAGGAAATCTGTTCCTAAATCAATGAGTAACAGGCGTTGCAACTGTGATAAGTAATGAGAAACTACATATGTTAGTGTTTTGGACACTGAGGGTGGAATTCATCTTGCCGAGCTCCAGCAATTCAGAAGTAATGTATCTGGTCTAAGCTACTTATCTGGGCTCCTCTTCAGTTAATGGAGAGAGAGAGATGTGGGATGGATTACTCTCTGCAGATGCCTATCTTCCTCCACTAACCACAGGGGGAGCCTACCCAGCTCCCTGGCCTCTGAGAGATGGCTGAAGATAGCCGAGATGGATCCTGCCCCTGCAGTCAGCTGGGTGATAAAGCACCCCCCAATACTGCTTTAACAGTTTGGCTTTAACAGAGATTGGGAGCTGCTGAAATATATTCCCACCACAATGGACTGCAGGGGAGGTACTCCAGTCTACTGGAAAACTCAGGGGAACATGCAATTAAATGTATCCTCAGTGAAGGCCAGTAGCAGAAGCTATGTCCAAATTCAAATTTCCGTCCTCAGTGCAGTGCCAAACACCAATCTTCCCAAATTTCCATGTACTCCAGCAGCTTTGATTCAGCTCCAAACTCCAGCAGACACTGTCTGCCCCCACTTTGGAGGTAAGAAACGTAGACAGAGTGTTGTACTCTGGGGTGGAAAAGCAAGGAGTTGGTCTTTTGGTAGGAGGAGTGTTCACTTTCTCAAAGTTAGTAACATAAGTAGAAGTGGTTGGCTTACAGGTGGATGCAAATGGAGAGCAGTAAGCATTCAGAAATGGGATATGGAGGGGTGCTCACCATGTCTCTCTGGGAACCCCCCATAAGTTTGTCTGCAGAGTTTTTGCAAGGCTAGAAAATTTGGTTTTCTGACTAGCCTAATAAAAACACAGTCTTCCAGGTAGGTGAAGAAGCATGGCTGTGCAGGTAGGTGTGGAAGGGCAAGGACTTGGTATGTGCTGAACTTCAGCAAGAAAAATAATGCAGCATAGAGACATAGACAGTGTCCTGTTATTTAGCCTTTCTTTATCTGATTTTCTTCAGACTTCAGAAAGTACACCCACATCCATGGGGTTTGTACACTACATGTGCCATGTCTGAAATATTAAATTCCTTTAATTTTAGAAATATCAAAGTTAAAAAAAATAGTTTGGACATTTAAAAAAAATACTGGTTAGAAAACAATGTGAGGTTTTTTCTTTTCTCTCATTGACATGCATAGCCATTTTTAATCTTTCTTTTCATTTCTCTCAAAAAATGCAAACATTTTCTCAAAAAATGTGTCTTTGAGAAAAAGTTTGATTTTAATAAAAGTCATGGAGTAACGTTAAAAATAAAATTAATCACAGTTTTTCTGAAATACAAGTAAACTCTGGAATAGCAATGCAAGTGAGCATAATTCAGTGTAATTAATCAGTGTAAATGATTCGCATTTATAAGCACTTCAAATCTCAGACTTTAGAAAGCATCTTTCTGTGGCAAGGTCTCATTTCCTCCCTCTGTGGATATTTGAATTTCATCCTACATCTCTCCAACCTGCAGAGCTTCCTAGCTCACCTAGTCCGAGTGTGTTCCCAGCTTAGGCTGCAGAAACCCTTCATCATACTTTTAATTTTGGTGAGAATTGAAGGAGCCTTTCTGTGCGGTGAGAGACTGTGCCCGGTTTGGGCACATTTCTAGGGAAGCAGAGGTACTGAGCAGCTTCCTGAAGATCTAGGTGACTCTTTAAGGATTACAAGCCCGGAACATGCAGCATCTTTCTCACATTCCTTCCTTCCTCAGAGCCCTTTGCTCGCCCCTTCTGCCCTTCAGGATTCAGTTCAAATTTACCTTCTGTGCTTCAGCATGGTCCATGCTCCTCTGACTGTGCAGTCAGAGGGGTTACCTCCAGCTGTTCTTCTCCGTTCTTCTCCATCGTTTGACATAGGTAGCACTACCCAGTTGTTGTTATTTCTGAGATGGCATCTATGGGCACCAGACAAAGATGAGTGCCCATTATGCTTTATATCATACGGACATGTATTCCCGTCCCCGAGAGAGAAGAGTGTGAAAGAAGAATGTGAAGAAAGATAAAAGGTTGATTTGGCAGATTTCTGTGGGAAATTTATCCTGCTGGAAAAGAAGGATGGAAATGCTGAGGAGTCGGAGGAAGGAGCTCTGCCTTTATAAGGCTCTTGTTTAGACAGAGACTGTCTTTCCAGTTTGATGATCCAAGATGGTATTGTGATAATGAATTAAGTGATACTAGAAGCCATGAAAGATTTAAAACTTCCTGGGTACCTGAAGGGCCTAGGTAAATGCTGATTAACAACACCCCCCAACTGTGCATTGCATGAACAACCTCTTGCAGTACAGAGAAAAAAGTGTCAAGGACTTCTTATCATTTAAAGGAAATGAATGCACAGCGCAGGATGGATTTTGCACTCCTAAAGCATATAAAGAAAAAAATAATGCAAGTTGACCACTTTTAAATGGTGATAATAGAGGCTTATACCTCGAGTGTAGGTTGCTGTAGTTCTTCAGAGCAAAGGAACAGAGCTTATGCTGTCAGGTGTCTGTCCGTTGTCTCGTTAAACTTTTCCTAATTAACAGGCTGAGATTGGTTGTTCTTATTGACAAAGAAGAATTAAGTACACAGAGCTTTAACACTAAAGAAGAGCTGTTAACAGGCAGCCTCTGATGAGGGGACTATTTTTTATTGGCATTGGGCTGCAATGAGACTGCAAACATCGCTGCTATAACTCACTCCTTGCAAAGGCAAGGAACTATCTTGGAGGGAAAACAAAGCAGTAAGAGGGCAGAAGACAAAGAACCTGGTTAAAGTAAGCAAACAAACAAACAAAAAAAGAACCTGCTGGCCAGCAGGGGATGAAAGGGTTGCACGTGGTTTCAGAAGTGCCTGGTGAAGACAAAGGTTTTATGTGAGACGGCTGTTGTGCTTCTTGTAAGTGGCTTCAAATGGGAATGCGTGTGGCATCTCGTGGGAACGCTTGTGTGCAGAATTGATTTGGGTCTGAAAGATTCCCACAAGTTGTGGTAGGAAGCAGTAAAAGCAATAGCTTGTCAATTAACAGGGCCTTTGTTTGCCAAACATTTTATGAAGAGTCCAAGACCCTTCTGGCTGGTGTTACAATGAAGGAAAGGCTGAGAGGAGTAGGAGTGCTAGGCTTTCATATTTGTCACCCTTTCAGGTTAAATGAACTTGGATGTCACAGATTTGGGGGTTGTTATCAGATAACAATAGTTAATGATTTTAAACTTGCACACACAGCCCTCTGTGTCCTGAGTCAAAATGTCTTAGTATGCACAATACTGCTAAATGAATTTACACAAGAGGGCTTAATTAACTGCATAACACCTATTTGTTTTCCTTTGTCTGATTTTCAAAAGCAAAATAAAGAAAAAAAAAATTAAAGATTGGAGGCAATACATTGCTACATGTGGGGCTTCAGGTTTTAGTTTTTTCCCCTCTCTCAAGTCTGACCTCTGCATCACTTTGGGTACCATATTTTTTTACTTAACCATGCTGTAGCCATTGACTTTGTTCATATTTAATGTTTTTTGTAGAAGACGTAAAGTGAAACTTGGGATCATTAAGTTTGAATTGCTGTTGAGATCTAGCGTGATTGCCAAATTCCATCTTGACTTGCTATCAGTCTGCCTAAATTCTCCTTGCTCTTTCCACTGCCTCCTACAGCATTGCTTTTGTTTTCTGCCCTGGAAGCATTTTGTGTTGATAAGGGAGCAAATTTCCAACCTTGCCTGATAAACTATTCTCCAGCTGGGATATGTGATAAATTAACATTTCTTACAACAAACCAGTCATATAGAAAGACTCCTTGGATTCCATCAACTTTTTAAATGTTAATGAACATATTTATTACTTTTGTTGCCTTATTTAATGATGAGACAAACACATTGGATAGTCAAGGGGAGGAAAACGATACCCAGCAAATTATTTTCAAGATTATGACAGGCTGTAACTTTTTTATACAACTCATCCTCTTAGGCTGAGAGCAGGATAGGCAGAATAATTAATTGGCTGTCAAAATAGACATGGGAAACAGAAAAGAAAAAAAAGTTCTTTGAGACATGACAGTGATTTACTACTTCTGCCTTTAACCTGTCAGAAATAAAATTTGACTAGGAGCCAAACTATCATAACATCTTTGGCACTCTGCTGTGGGTACATCAATCTGAAGGAAAGATGCAGAAATCCTTGCGGGCAACTCAGGGTTAGAGTCAGCAGTGGGATGTAAGGCCCCAGCTTCCCCCGTAGGTGCTTAAATACGAAAGGTAAGTCCTTAAAAATGCCTTCTAACTCTAGTGATAGAAATTGCCTGGATGTCTTAACTTTCTTCCAGGAAGTCCCGCTCCCACAGTACCTAAACTTCTGTCCCAAACACGACTAGAACACCATTAAACTTGACAATCCCAAGCTTCATTGAAAACCCAAGAAGTTTTCAGCTCTCTGCCAGAAGCTTTGTAACAAAGCATTGAGATTTTCTACAGAAAGCAGATGTGGGGGGGGGTGGTGGTGGTTGGTTTTGTTTTTTGTTTTAAACTGGGGTTTAGTGGCATTACTCAATATTTTGTGCTAAAATCATTGAAATGGAAATTTCTTTATCGCCCCTACTTGGGTGTCAGAGCCAATGCCATTGAAAGTGCAAAGTCCAGATTTCCAGCAGGCTCAGATCTGATGTTTGAGGCGTCTTAAGCCCAAAAGGATTTGAGTAGCTTGCATGCTTTGTGTGGTTTCTTTTCCCTTTTTTCTTTTTTTTTCTCCAGAACACAGCACCAGGAGTTTTCTGAGAGTAGGACAGAAGCTAATGTGCCCTTGGCAATAGTATCTTTCTTCAGAGGAAAAAACAGAGCTGGCCTCAACTCTGAGAGCATCACAATGAGGAAAGTCTTGTTCCTTTTACCATCCTCTGCCTTGCCCCCAAATACTCAACATGCTGAACAAAAATTTCAAAATGAGACAATGTATGTGAAAATAATTAATTATAAGAAGTCTAAGGATTTTGTGCTTTTCAGCGCTCAGTCTGTTCTCTGTCCCCTCTCCTAGTTGCAGCGTAACTTTCCTTCTCCTGGATGCAGCTGAATAGCAATTCTTCCTAGCAATCTCAGTTCCCGATGCACTATTTATTCTTTCAGCAGCCAGCTGAACTGCCCTGCTCTCTGTCTTTTGAGGTCAGTTTTTTTAATTCCCCAAGGTTCCTGCAATTACCATTCCCCCCCATCTAGGTTTTTTAGTGCTGCACTTAAGCAAGTGTGGTCCATGTCTGGGACCATGCAGGGAGGGAAAATCCTATGTTTATTATATCTTCTACTATCCACTGCTCTTTGTAGTTGACATGCACATGTAAAATCTCTTATCAGTAGTACTTGCACAGCATCTCCTACTATGACTTTGTCTTTTTGACTGTGAACTTGATTCTAACACAGTGAACATTTTATAAAGTAGCTAAATGGGAATAGGACCCATAAAAGTTGACACCTGGTGGAAACCAAGCCAGGGAGGTATTTTCTTTCCCCGTGGTGTTGTTACATTCCTCATGGTCAGCAGTAATAGCTCTGCCTCCTGAAGTATAGGCTGTGGGGTTTTACGCCGTGTTCAAATGGGCATCGTTTGAAGCTTTAGCATTTATGGTGTTTGGAGGACACATTCTCACTTCCTGAGTATTCAGTGTGGCAGAGGTAACAGCAAGCAATTATATAAAATGAGGAGTAAGTTACAGGCTACTTTGAAGGCCGAGGGGGATGGAGGGAGAAGAAACATGGTTGTACACCAACAGAAATATCGTCAATCTGCATAGCACGCTTGCTGTTGTTCCGCTGAGACTGTTTTTTTCAGTATTTCTCTGAGTCAGGCTAATAAGGATACTATTAATACATCTAATGACCAAAAGTACTTTTTGCAGTTTTCATAATGAGTGCCTGAGTTTCTATTTCTAAATATCTTATCCGGCTGCCTCTCATTGCTGTCAGTCTCTGGGAAATCCTTTATCTCAGACTTTCCCGAAAAGAGAAGGTGGCAAGGTTCCCAAAGTAGACTTGGATTTTGCCTGCTTGTCCCGTGATACTGCTCTTCAGAGTTTAGTGAGTAGGCCGGTATATTCTGATTATAATAAATTTTTGATTCCTGTCTGATTTTTCATGTAGGGCAATGGGTTTCAAACAGAGAGGATGTTCCCTTCTCAGGATGTGACAAGGTTTAGCGGAAGGGAGCCAATTCATGCTTAGGGAATAATTTTTTCCTTCATGATGTAGTGGTTGCAAAACAACGTGTAAAGCGCACGGTGCTCCAAGGGCAGCAAGCAGGGCTCAAACTCACGGGGACTCTGGAGCTGCTACAGCAAGCGAAGGTGCCAGCTTGCCCACGAAAACCCAGGGGTATCCAGATGTTACAGAGATAAGAATCTGCAACTTCCAGCTCCCCACAAATTCCTTCATCTCTCCTTCATTTTGAACTCTATCTTTTTCTAAATGCTTATGTTTATTAAACTGGGGAAGCATGCATAAGATGTGTCCTGGAGGTGGGCAGATGAAAGCAAAGGCAAAAAAAGAATTAATAATTCCTGGTGTACAGGATTTATACAGTATTTATGCTCTTGTGAGCAAAGTAAACCAGTCATACTGGGAGTAGGAGGTTTAAGTCAGTAACACAAAAATAATTTCTAAAATCTCATTTGAAATTCATATCAACTTTTATCAGATGGAAGACTTTCTCCTAGGGATGACACTTGCCCGTGGAAGGAAAACTAAAATAAAATGTAGCATACCACACATGCCCAGTCAGAATAGCCTGAAATATTCATATCTAGAATGCCAACAAACATATTTGTGGTTCAACTACAGAATAAATAACAATTTAATATTATTAATTAAAATTATTTAAGCACACAATCTCTGGGTAGTGTATAATATCGAACATATTAAACTCCGCTTCCCTGTTTCCCCAATGCTGAACAGTAATTTGGATAAAATGTAGTTATCTATAATAATAGCTTGCAAAATTACCAGTTTAATAAATCAGAATCAATACGGTGAAAATGTGTAGGAGTGTGACAATTTGTCTTCAACAGCTGGAACACCAGAATGAGGACGTGTCAGCCCTATGAAATATTATCAAGCTGTTTCTCTACAGTCTGTTGACAGAAATGAATTTTTTTTTTTTTTTGAGGACTCAGGGTTTCAACATTTCAGTGCAGAAAGGAAAGCAATGAAAAGAAACAGGATGGAAATTTTCAAACATGGTAACTTATGATTGTGCTCTTAGTTTTGGCTTTCAGTTCCAAAATCTAAATGGTCTCAGATAAGGCAATGGTGAATACCACCACCTCATACTCGAGTGAGAAAGTCTTAACAGCACTGGCTTTGAAACCCTGGCCCTGGGGAAGAAGTTTCTCCCAGCCCTTTTAAACCCAACTTCATTTAGACTCGATGTCTCCTTCTTTTATCTGAATTAAACAATGCTGAACTTAAAAGGTTGCAAGTATTAAAATGAATGTGGTTTTCTATGATAAAATTGAGATAACTTTGTTCGCAAAAATGGAATCCACGAGCTGGGTTAGGTGGTATAAAAATGAGAAACTAATTATGTCCACTGCATAATTTTATCACCTATTGCTAGAGCGCTGTCAAAAGAGCAGACTGCTGTCTTTAGATATCGCTATGTGCTATCTCTAAATTTTGCAAAACAAAGTTGTTTTTCATGTAATCCTGCACGACCCATGATTTCCTGGTTTAATTAGGTTCGTTTCAGTGGTGTTAACTCAAGGATAAGATTGAGTCCTGCATTTGCCACTTACTGTTTTGATACTCAAGAGCAAATACTGGCAAACTTTACAGTAACACCTTGCGTAATGGCTTGGAGGCCGAATGGAAAACTTAGTCTAACTGGGTTGTATTGCCGTATTGCAAAAAAGTAGTATGATGGGGGGGAAGAGAGACGGCTTTTTTTTTTTTTTTAAACTGGAACATCCCCAGTGAAATGGAAAAAGTTGAGTGTCCGTGGGTACCTCTATATGCATATGTGTGCGTACGCCTGTATTTGCGCTGTGTGTGTGTGTTGGTGTGTGCACACATGTGAGTGAGTGTATTTGTGTGCGTGAGCGCTTATGTGCTCGTGTCCGTGTATGTGTGCGCTTAGGTCTGCGCGTCTCTCGGTGTCCTTGTCTGCGTGGCCCTGAGCGTCCGTCCCCGCGTGTCCCCACGCACCCCGCTGGGTGCCTGCGCGCCCCCGCCCCGCCGCGGGGCGGCGCGGCCCGGGCGGGCGGGCGGGCGGGCGGGAGCCCCGCGCTGTTGCCCAGCGCCACCTGGCGGCGGCGGCGGGGAGCGCTC
Organism: Calonectris borealis; assembly: GCF_964195595.1. NCBI lineage: Eukaryota > Metazoa > Chordata > Aves > Procellariiformes > Procellariidae > Calonectris > Calonectris borealis. The sequence continues at coordinate 117,096,102 of NC_134313.1, forward strand.
CTGCGGGCGGCGCGGGGGGGGCAGGCGGGGATGAGGGCGGCCTGGTCCGGCATCACGGCCCTTTTTAAGTGGTCACCTTAAGAACAATACGGAAATGGGTTTGTAATTGCAGGTTTTTTAAAAAGGCCTGGAGCCATAAAGCGAGAAGGCAGTCAGAGAGCTAAAACTTCTTCAGTGAAGAATGAATTGTTAAAATGGCGGACCTTCCTAACGTCGGGATTTGGCAGAGCTACCTCAGCAGCGCCTCGGTGGGCTCAGCCCTAGTCAGGCCTTACGAGGAGACGTGTCTCACCAAGGCGCGCACAAGATCCATCGTCAAACAGCAGGCAGGCAAGTGGCAGGGGAAACGGTGGCCAAATTTTCCCCTGGCCCTGGTGGAGCCACTGGCGGGGCAACATTGGGCTGTGTGGGGAGTGGAGAGGTTCAGCCTCGCCTGCCACCGAGCCTGGCTGGTGTTTGCTTGCCTGTTTCCAGTGGCACATGGGGCTGCAGAAAGTGAAATTTAGTTCGGAGGGATACGAAAGGAGAAGTTACCCCAAGTGCAGATAACTGTACCAGTAGAAAGGTGCTGTGAAGTGCTACAAGCGGCCTGACGGGCTGTCCCCAAGTTCAGTACCTCCTAAGCAGAGAAATGGCCAAAAACTAAAAGGACAATTAATCTTAATAACAGACGTTTAATGAGAACCATATTCAGAGATTTCATCAGCTCCGTTTCTGCATACAGTAAAAACCCAATTTAAATATAATTTCCTAGAACCTGAAAGCACTTGACATTTTTGTGTTAGAGCTGACTTCCTAGCTGGTAGTGTTACCATGTAGGTGCTTGAGTGATGCCTTTTCATAGTGCTTCTGTTCTCTGCTTTTGCCCCTCCCCATAATCATTTCTCTGGTGACGAAACTTGGGTCAGTAGGATAAAACTGTTGGATTTGATTTCTGGTGACAGTGCAGTTTTTGAAATAAACTTTTGCATATATAGATTGATAAAAAATTTGCAATACTGGCATGATAGGCATTAATATATAGCTTTTGTGTTTCAGCCTAATTAAAATGATAGGAGAATACAAAGGAAGGAAATCTAAACAGTTGTGCTCCGCTGGGGAGTTAAAAAAGGTGGTACTGAGTTGGAGTCTAGTCAGCTGCAAGTGCTAAGTTTGAGTTGTTATTTATTATCAGAATGAAGATAAATGAAATCACCAGTCATTAGCTCACAATGTGTAAAGAGCTCTGAAATGTCTTTGCACACAGAGCAGACTCCCAAGCGGCTGCTGCAGCTAGCACTGCTCAACGCAGCCTCTCTGCCTCCTTGCAGCAGTTAACAGGATGCAGTGGCTTTGCTGCAGGGTTATCCACACTCGACTTACCTTCTCTTCAGCTAATTTGATGTGTAAGTCATGTCCACGCAGTGAAGCCAGTTGACAACAGCATGCGATGAGTGGGTAACCGAGTAGGGTGCTTTGCTTAGGAGGCGGTGGCTGGTCAGTAGCCACAGTCCTGTGTGGGTTAGCTAGTCAGTGTTCATATCACCACTGAAGTCAGCATGTAGGGGACAAATTTAAGCTGCAACTTTAAGTTTGCTAATGCTTACCCTTTTGCAAGTCTGGGAAGGAAGTAAGGGACTGGAGACATTTGTAACCACCCCGGTAAACAGAAAATAGGTTCTTGGGTGATGTGCCTTCCTCTTTTAGACCAGGGGCAGCAGGACCAGCAGGCATCTACTCCCCTTGTTCTTTTAGGCTAGCTAGCAGGAGGATCCACCCTTGTGAAGTAAATAATTAGGAGGGCCTGTGCAAAGTACTATTCTAATTTAGAAGGAGAAGCAATCTGTGCCCTAGTAATTCCCATTCACATTTTATTTCCCTCATCTCTGAAGGGAAGGGCCTGAGGATCGTGTAGTAGACATGTAGAATAAAATGTAGACATTTTATTCCTTTTTCCCTTTCCTTTCTCTCCTTTTCCATCTAGCAGAGAATGACTTGCTAATCCTGGGAAGAAACTACCCGCCTGAGGGTTTCTGTTGGGGCAACCCTGGCTGCCCTGTGCTTGACTTCTCATAGGGAGGGTTGTTTTCGTTGAGTCATCACTAATGCTCTCACAATTGACTATTTAAAAAGAAATATCTTGGGCTACTTAACCAGTGTCTTCATGTTCACTAGAGCTCTTACGGACGCCTTTCCAATGTGCATGTTGTTGCACTAATCTGTTCAAGTGCTTTGTATATCCGAATCCTCTGCTTGTTCAGACATAAGGATCCGCAGACTGGGCAGAACAAAGGTTCTTCTGGGCAAGTGGCTTGTCTCCAGCAGTGGCTATAAGGAGATGTTAATTTAATATTCCTCCTAATACAACATATAAAGTTTTACCACTATTTTTTCAGAAGACTATAAGAGATGCTGAGGGCAGGACTGTGCTAATTAAAAAGTATAGTAGAAATATCGATTCTAAAATCTTGGGGGGGACAGATTGACTTAATCCCTGCAGTGTTACATAGAGCCCCATCACACAGTTACAAGAAGTCAGAGGGACCAAGGAGTTTAGCTTTGGATGTAGTTAGAAATGTCACGGGTTTTGCTCTAGGCCTTCCTGCTCCTCTGAGAGGGCACAGTGGAAGGCGGTGGGGTGGACGCCAGTGCCGTCTCAGGCAGCAGAAGCTACAGAGTCTGTCTTCAGGATGCAGAGGGGGACTGGCTTAATTTGGGAGAAGTGGAAGGTGCCTGAGATGTTGGGGCAGCTGAAGGGGGATCAGCTGTTATTTACTAAAAGCTTAATCATGCATTCGGGTTATTTTTTTTGTATCTTTATTCCACTAGTGCTAGTCTGTGCTTTTAAGTAAACACGCTCTTTTAACCTTTGTTTTCTCTTGCTGACAAGGCTGGTACTGAGTGATGTGGCACACTATTTACTGTACAGTGGGAGATCCTTTAACTGGATTAATGGGATGGTCTCAGTAAGTGCCAGCTCTCCAATGAGCTACTGCATGGTAGCCAGAGCACAGCAGTGTTTGCCTCCACAGCACCTTCTTGGGTCACTTACAGGCATGACGTTCCACAAACCAGGAGAGGAAGAAATGTCTTCCAGTGACTAGCAATAACTGAGAAAACTCTGGCATATGGCAGGCTTCGAAAAGCACTTATGATTTTAAGGAGAGAATGTGACATACAGATGTTGGGCTAGCATTAAATAGCTACAAATGAAAACTGGACAAATATGACAAGTTCTGGGAGTTTGTATCCTGTGAGCAGCGCATTGCCTCACGTTGAAGGAAATGTCCTAGCAGATACACCAGTTGCAAAAGGAACAGGATTAAAAATTATATCTGAATTCGCTTGAGTTTAACCGTGGATGGTGGAACACATTACTTGTAGCTGTTAAAAATTAGATAAATGTTTTCATGTTACTTTAGTGATAGCCCTAATGAAGAAGAATGTTAGGAAGTAGGGAAAGGTCCATATGACTTCAACTACAGCTATATCCCTGGACTTGTAACACCTTCTCTGGAGAAAACGGGCATGTGGCCAACCAAGCTTAAGTATGAGCTCATCTTCCACTGGGACTGCCCGTCCTGCTTTCTTGAAAAGCATCTGTATGCAGGGCTTACTCGCAGTGCTCTTTCCTTGGTTGTGGCTTGTCCTGTTGGAGGCAGAAGAGGAAGCTTGATCTGGCTTCACACCTTATCCTTTCTCCCCACATGAAGGCAGGCAAAAAGCCAGCAGGAGAGCAGCGAAATACATTTCATGCTGGAACACTTAATCTCTATGCATTTTCCCAGGGATCGTGGCTTTTCCCTTTTCTTTCACGGTATTTTCATGATACTGAACGTTGTCCATTAATCTGATATCCTTGAGAAATGTCAAAAATAGAACACTCATGTGAGTTGCAGGATTTATTTACCTTCCCCTAAAACATGGAAAATTCTCAAAACACAGGAAACGTATTAGAAGAACGAATCATTATACTGAGGAATTTGGTAAAAGAATGGTTACTTTTTTCCCTGCGGCTCCTCCTGCAATAAGACCATCAGGAGCAATAGCAGAGATGTATTTAGTCAACCATGGAAAAAAACAGAGCACAAATGTGTTTACCTTTTTCTGTTGATAGAAAGCACATCATTTCTGTGTAATTTGCAATAGTGGAAAGGGAACTAGGGATGCCCTGAGCTATGCCGTACTGAGCTGGAGGGGAGGCAGAACAGGCAGGAGGCAAACAGGCAGAAGTGCGTTTGCTTGGGAAGCTGAACAGGATTTGATAGAAGTAGTAGTGAAGCAGCCAGAGAACGAAGTGGCTTCTTGTGTTCTCAGGCAGGAATTCCCTCTCCAGACACAGTTCTTTGAAAACTTTGTTGGCTAGTAAGAGCAAGACGGTCTCTTGTTGATGTCATGAGAATAGGAGAGCCCAAAGACATCACCAGTAGGAATGTGCGAGTTGGAGTAAAATAAGAATTGATTGTACCTTGGAGTGAAATAAACTACTGTGAGAGACAGGCAGCGTTAGCGGTGATTTCATGCTGGGTGAAGCCAGCAGTGCCTGGGAGGCATGAGAACAGGATATTTCCAGACCAGAAAGATTCCTGATAAACGCTGGGTGGTAAGTGTTTCCCTCCCGCCTGACACTGCTCTCGCTGTAGCAATGCTGTAACGCGGTTTGCATTCTTGGGCAGGATTGGCATGAGACTTAAGATCTGCTCTGGGGCTCTGAATTTCCTAAATCTGGAATTCTCCGTGTCTTAAGAAACGTGCTTCGACTGTGGTAGCATTTCCTTCTGCATGATGCGGTGCAGATGGGGTGTACATGACACTGTTAGCTGGGTCTAAGAGGCTTGCCAAATCCTCTATGGTGCTTCAGAGCGGGCCCCAGACAGTTCATAAACAATGGCTTTGCCTGCTTATGGGAGAAGCTGCTTGACAACTTATTTAATTACTGGGTGGAAAAAAGTTTAAACATTAAGAACTGAACCATGTGTCATGTTCTTTAGGAAAGAAAGTAGTCTGAGGGAATTGCGTCGTTATTATCCAACATATATGTAGTACTGGTCATGCTAAAAAGTCAGAGAATATTCTCCTCGGTGCCATTTCCTCTTAGTTCTACTGTGGCTCATTTACGCTAAAACTTGCAATAAAGAAGTTAGGTGTGCTTGACGTTGCAGTATTCTCAAGTTAGCTTTGATATCCGAAGCAATCTAGCTGTGGCAACACAGACCATTGCTTGGGCTAATTTATAGGCAAACTTAACCACGGACAAGGTATTTTCTTAGTGAGGGAGCAGATACTTGTATTGTCCCCAGACAAGCCTTTGGGAGAGAACATTTTCCTTTGCGAAAGGAGACCTGGGCAACAGACAGATGTTCATTTTGCCGGCAGCTGTGCTGGTTAAGATGTTACCATCCCCAGATGTTCGATATTCCCATCTTGCATACGTTCCTGTCTCCTGAGCTCTGCCAGTGGAAGAGAGCCAGGAAGCACTTGCTAAATGGACTTCAAGAAAAGTCAGCTGCAAAAGCTCAAGCAGCTGATATAGGTGGCTTGAGATAACCTGACTGCCTGTGCCTGAAACGCACACAGCCCATCTCCTTGGCAAACCTCTGAGTATGGGATAACCTCCAGTTGGCAATGCTTAGATCTGGAAGGCAACCATCAGCTGGTGGCCTTAGAGTCACAACTGCCACCCTTATTCACTCTTATCCCTTCCCTTGTATTGGTCAGGAATGAGTTAAATGTTGTTTTAAACCATCTTTATGGTCCTTACGTTTTTGAATTGCTGGAGGCCTTGTTCAGGTAACAAATCTTACTCAGGGCTTCCCTAACTTATTCCCTGTTTCTCAGGCCCCTCTGTAAGATTAAAGTTAGGTTCTTGTTTGTTCCTTACTTCCAGCACTCAAAGCAAACCTGGCTTGGAAACCCTAAGCTGGCCCAGCGCTGAGTGTGGAGGACCTCGTTGTAGCAATGGTGCCTTGGAGGGGCTGGTTTTGCTTGCAGCGTTTGGTGTTGTGAATTCTCCACCTGAGTAATGTGTGATCCAAACTCGCCTGCGCTTAGCCTCCCCTTGAGCAGAGCGGGTAGCTGCCTCCTGGACAAGAATGGGCAGAAGGTTACCAGATCCTGGTTCATCGCCATAGGCATCTGGAGGTTCCCAGCGGAAATCTCCTGTGTACAGGGAAAGCGTTTTTCTAATTAAACCTACAGATTTCAGCCACCTCCGTGAAGCTATGTAGCCATCTTGCCTAATTCTGCTCCTGGGGAACAGGCAGCTGAGTGAAAGAAAACAGAAGTCTGGTGTGGCATCACGGTGGGAGGACTCAGCTGGGGCTGGCTCGCGAGCTGCTCGCGGCTCAGTTCCCAGCCGTCCTTTCGGCGAGGAAAGCTCCCCAGGAACCACCGGCAAAAGCCTCGTGGTGATACCACTGAAAGACACATTGCTGCTGCAGGTCGCTCATGCTCACTGCTGGATGAACAGGTTCATAGGGTTTGTAGTGCAACTGTGTGTGTGGGGGGGAAGACAAGCCAAGCAAGAGAATCGGATCTGTGACATGAGATGAAAATGGCAATTTACAGAAGAAAAATATTTCTGTGAAAAACACAAGTCCCCAAAGATGGGGAGGAGGAAAGAAAAGGCTCAGATACTGAGAGAGGGAAAAGGAGAGAATCACGACACTATAGTTGGTGTTGAAATGGTGTCATCTTGACGAATCTCAGGTTTTAAGTGTCCGCACAGTGCTAGCGCAGCCCTGTGTTCCTGCTCGGGTGGTTGTTCTTTACCACCAGACTTGACCTGTATGAGCTTTGCGTTGCTCCTGTGTTTCTGTGAGCTGTGCTCTCAGGGCTGTGTACGGGAGGCAAAATTTCTCCTTCCAGGTTTGCAGTGGTGTGAGGGGTCTTTATGGCCTTTGGATTTCCAAGGGGGATCAGAGGAACAAAAGGGTTCATTAGGAATTCTCTTTTCAACTAAGAGAAAAGCAGCAAGGATGAATCAGAGAGGAATTTTTGCCAGTGCCGGAGATTCCTAACAAGGAAGTGCCACACAGGCTGTTCCACAACAGATTCCCAACAGCGTGTCTCAATTCAACTCTTTTCATTTTTGAATTTCAAGACCAAATAAACATTATTTAGAGAAGAGTTTACCTGGGGTTTTCCATCCTTTCCATTCCATTTATTTCACTTCCATCTGATGAAATGCTCCATATAAAAGAATTATTTTTTAAACAGTCTTGGTCGATTAGAAACATGGAGAAGTGGAAGATTTCTTTTTGAGCATTACTGATGGGAGCAAGAAAAGGGAGGAACTGCTGTTTTTCCTTTGAAATTTCACAAGCAAAATGTTGCTTTAAAAATATGTTAACTGTTGATTTTATGGTGCTCTTGGTTCTTCTGATTTTTGATGGAAAGGGACTTCAGTAATTCTCTTCAACATATACTGCAGGCAAAATTTTTTCCATGTTTTGCTGCATTTAAAAATAGCTGCAAACATTGGATTTCTGTTTCATTATATGTCACTCTAATACCACTCTGAAACCCTGCTTGTAATTAAAGAGTTTCACTCTGGGGGAAAAAAGTGCTTTCTCTCTCTCTCTTTTAATGAATTTGCAAATGGGACAAATGAATGGTACAATCTGCAAATAATTAACACCAAAATAGAAGAATCCCTCTTTATGAGTGTCTGACATCTGTACAGGTTTTTTTCTCCCTCCCTCTTTTTCACTTTTTTAGGAACAAAGAGTGAATAATTACTTCAGAAAAAAAGAATCCATTAAAATAACTTCTGTCAAATTCAGCTTTGGTATAAGGAGCTGCTATTTCAGTGTGTTCAAATTGCCTTTACTAAAGTGGCATTACCTTATGTTGTGTGTGAATTTGGCCATGAAACCTTACCTGACTACTCTGGAAAGCTCCTGAACCTTTCTTGAAAAATCCTTGCATTAGGAAATATCCTGTCTGCAGTCTCGTTTACACAGGGTCCATTGTATCTGTAAGAGTTCTGGTGCTTTTGAAAATCTGAGTTAAAGTTTTTTGAACTTTGCAGTAAAGCTGGAATGAAGGAAGAAAAAAGAAACATAATTCAGACCTGTCTTGACTTAATGAGATTATTATGGAATAGACTGATTCCTTTAGGATTTGCCAGAAAAAAAGAAAAAAAAAAAAAGCTACAGGAAAAAAAGAAAAACCAAACATAGCATCTATAAAGTCAGTTGTGTGTATAAAAATTACACATGAGGAGTCCAGAGTTTGTCTCAGATACAGTAGTTGCCTCATACTCTGGAGTGATAACGTGACTGATCATCCTTCCTTGCTTCCTTTTAGAAAGAGGGGGAGAAAAAGAAAAAGAGTAGTAATATATCTTCTGTTGCTAACGCTGATATGCGATCTAAAGGGATTTGAGCCAACTTGGAGAACTCTTTGAAATCAGCAGTAAAATTAATTAAGAAAGTTTGAGAGGGCTACGGATGGAAGGGATAAGACAGAGAAGATTTCATTTAGCTTTGAAGAGGAACCCTTCCTAAGCAAGTGTTTCACATTTGGGAGGAGGGCTGGGAGGAGGATGAAATTGCAAAATAATCCCTTTTTCTTTACATTTATTTTGGTTACTCCAGATTGTTTAAAACAGAAGTGAGTTGAGGGGGGAGGTCTCACACACACACAAATCGTAGTGTTGTTATCTAGACATCAATCGTGGTGGTGTTATCTAGAGAGTGATGCATTTTCTTCCGTGTCTTCACTTAAAAGACAATCCTCTTGCTTCTGGTACATGCACTTTCTTAAATGTCATGGGAAGAGCAGGCAGCATTTTGAGGGATGGTCCCAGAAGGAATTTCTCTTCATCTTTATTTTGCTGCTTCTATTTCATTTATGTCTGAGGAAGAAACCATGTCATGCCTGTGCCAAAACAAGAGCCCCATGCTGCCTCTCCTAGGACACCTCTCTTGCTAATCCCACCTGGAGAATGTCTGGCACATGAAATTTGGTGGCCATCTTCGATCACTGAAAATGTCTGCTAAACTTTCCTTCCTTGAAAGGCAAAATAGACTTCTAAGTAGATTTGGTTTGTTTTTCCCTTTGCATGAGTCCTAATTAGTGCTGGGGAAGACAGTTTGCACTTGCAGATTACCATCTGGACAACCTTATTGCATGATTTTTACAGAGGCCTTGGGAGAAATGGAAGTCTCAAAGTCGAAAATAACCTTTTTATCTAATCTTCTCAAAATATGTTTTGCAAATCCTAACCAGGACTTGAAAGTGTATAGGATTTGGCAGAGTTATGCTTACACTTGCAAAAAATTCAAACCTATCTTTTTCTGCAATCTGAAAATGCATTAGAGAAAAAGCGTTTTCTCCTAAAGAAATAATGAAATTATTTTCAAAATAAAGTCCTTGTAGAGTCTTTGAACTATAAAAAAAATGGAGTTGCCAGTCAGACTCCCCTGGTGTTATTGAAAAAATACCAGCTTAATGTCAGTCAAAATAACATTTTTTTAAATTAAATGCTTGATCAATCCTAAAAATTAAGAGTTCAGGAATATTAAGCATAGCCAATAAGAGAAGTGCTTGTCACCCACAGAAAAGAGAAAAATAGAAAGCCCTTAGCAATGGCTACTCTAATATCAATTTAACTTGGACACAGAATTGCAGAGACCTCATGCAGGCTCACTTGGCAACACTTACCTTCTTTGGTCCTCTGTTTCTATCATCCATTGCTATTCTTAGCCCCATCTGTGAAAATATATTTTTGCCAAGTAGCAAAGGCAGGATAAATTGCAGAAAGCATGTAAGCAAAGAAAGAAATCACAAAGCTTACAGGACAGTCGCAGTTGCAGTTTTGTTAAGCTGCTTCCCATTCATTCCCTGGCTTTGTGTTACTTATTTAGATCATAAAGCTGCTCAGGCAAAAACTTGGTCTTTTGGCTTTTTTGTTTATACTTAAAGACCACAGCACATTGTTTGTACCTGTGTAAATACATTACTTACTTTTACAGGAGAAGATCTGCACTGCCCCACTCCAAGGAAAACTGGGAAAATTTTGTTAAGTTATTTAGCGATAGCGCTTCGTACAAGCACCTATATTGCATGTGGGCAGCTTCAAGTTCTCAGCTCATGGTCTGCCTTTTCTGGGACGTATTTCTTAGGTACAGTGCCATGCTAAGAGGTCAGTGTGGCCTGCAGGCAAGCTAGGAGTGATGTCTCATCTCTGGCCAGCTCAAAACGTTGAAATAAGGAGATTTGTCAGCACCTTTCTGTGCAGCCATGCTGGAGAGGTCTTACTGTCACTGAAATGTCTAGGGTAACAACCTGAGCATAGTCTGAAGCTAAGATAGCCGGCTGTGGAGAACAGCTACCATTCAGGGTAGGACAGCTTTTGGTTATTCAACATGGGCATTTTTGTGCCGTTGAGTAGCGCACCTGGCTGCTCGCTGTTGTGGGAGGTATGGGTCTCCAGTGGTACATCCTTTTTCACGTGTGCCAGTGCTATGGAAATGTCTTGGCTAGTCACTGGGTCTCAGGTGGCACAGACTAGTGACGTGTACGCAAATTTTGCCCAGAGGGACTTCTTAGCTAGTGTGGTCCATTCTTACAGCTCTGATTTGCTCTAACTGGTCACTAATTGGAAGATGTTTTGTCTTGAATTGCTGATGGTTAGCAGCCACCTTCTAATTGCCGTTTGTTCATACGTCTGTTCATGGTTTAATTGTACATAATTATCCTTGAGTGATATTTTCTTTTGGCATGCATTTCTCTGGGAGGCAATGTGAGTACCGCAGAGCTCCTCTGTGATGTAGGGTAAAGATGTAGGACGTGTTCTTTGTGTGTATGTAGTGAGTAAGGTATAGGGCTTCATCTGCTGTATCTACTAACAGTACTATGTACATGATTAAAAGAACAACAATTACTGTACTAAATACATGAAAATGAATTATAGCATGCTAGCTGTGTGAGCCAGAAGGCTGGACTCCTCCTTGAATTCAGTAGAAAATTTTGCTTTGTGGTTTTTTTATCTCTTTCTCTCCAGTAACCCCAGGAACTACATACAGCGCTTTTGTATGGCATCTCGTAACTTTAGCAAATACTGATCCCCAGAAATGGAACAGTCAGGTGGAAAATTCCTGTCGGGGAAGTGCAAGCCTTCCTCATCCTGCGAGGAGTGGGCCACGGAAACCAGCCGCTCTCTATGTCTAATCAGACCTAACATGTGTAGTACCAGTGACATGCTAATAAAACTGTCAGGCCTCGGGATCGGTAATTTACACTCGTGTTTTTAGATTCTCTGTAAGAAAAAAAGTAACTCTCCTTGTGGATGAAAAATGATGTGTGAATCAGTAAGGCTAGGCTGAAAAGAAGCAGATGCTGACATTTCTAGAGTTAATATTTTTGCCTTAAAAACACATCTGTCATCAGCCTCCACTTAGAATAGTGGAGGAGCACTTATCTAAATAAACATGGCAGCTGTTTTATATGATGGGCCTGTTTTTTAAATAGTAAAAAATACTGTATCATTTTGAAAGGTATAGCTGCCATTAGTGTTAACTTACAATAATAGGTTGGAGTGTGTAGCTGTTCTCTGCTTTAGAATTTCAAATGACACTTTCTTACATTATCAGAGAACCTGCCTGCAAGGCCAGCACGAATAGAGGCAAGGTTAATAATTGGAAGTGTGTGCAGCTGAGAACACTGCAAATGCTGAAAACTTGCTGAGGAGAGAGTTCTGGATTGTAATCTCAGGAGCATGTTAAAAAAAAATGAGGAGTAAGGAAAAAAGACAAGAACTTTTGGAGAAGTAAATTATGAAAGTTCTCTACCTGTGGGATAAGGATTACAATATAAATAATTCACATTTTTTCAAATGTCTTTGCTCTGCTAACTTACTTCTTTCCAGTAGTTCAACAAATCCTACGCATAAAAATGTATGGTTCTGCTTCCTACGGGAATCTTTAATGAGTCACTTTACACTGATTTTAAGACCATTTTACATCATTAGACACGTACAAAGGAGACTTAATAGGGCCAAGGAGAGACTTATACTTGCAACCAAAACCAAATTTTAATTCCTTGCTTATTATCGTTCTTAGGGACTACTAATGGCTTTTGATGATGAGGCTGTAAGCCAAATATAAGAATGCATTGTAATACGCATTTCCAATTGCATGTGGTGTGACCCCCATTCTTAGTCTTAATATGATGTATTTTCTGAAATGTAAAATGCAGAAAGATCTTCCTGTGTGAAATGTGAAAAATTCTTTCTTTGAGGTATGTGCCCTCTTCATTAGGCTCTAGAAATAAAATCCTTCTTTCTAGACAACCTAATGTTTTCATATGGATCTTTTCATTTTTGACTGCTCGGTGGTGTTGCTTTATCAAGAGGATGATGGAGTGCCTTCGCCTCAGGCACTGCGCCTCTATTCTGAAGTGCTTTGGTTAGCAGGATGTTCTTGGAAAGGTAGATACAAGTACTTCCAACTCCTCTGGCAGTCTTTTTGAATGAAGTTGGCCATGTGCTGTGGTCTGAACATGGCCTGTGTATATGGCCTTGCAAAGAATTTAGATATAAGACTATCCAGTTTGTGAATGTCACGTGAGCTTAGCTTGGAGATAAGTGCCAAGCTGGTTGGCTTGCCGTAACGGTGCTGATCCGGAGCAAGAACAGCAGCAGGCCTTTACGCAGGTGCCAGAAGAGCTGGTCTGGCCAAAATATAGCCAGCCCTGACGTCTAACCATAGATGCCTAAATGGTTAAACCCGTATTTCTGCAGGTTCTACATCATGCCTAAACTGTCCCTGAGGAACCTACGATCTTTATAGATCTGGGCATCAGCCTTTTACAGATGCATTGCTGCCAATGAGAAGCCAGTAATTAGCAACAGGATCTCACCCATAAATTAACAGCAGTAGCTGGATATGAACTTTATTGGGAAAAAATTGGAAGAAAAGACAGGGGAGACCAGAGTGTATGTCATGGTCCATGCAGGGGTGTGAAGGAGGAACAGACGACTTAGGGTTTCATCCACCCTCTTCCCATGTGTGTGCAGATGGTTTGCAAGCTAAGAGGGAGGGAAAAAACCTGTGATTCCCCTATCAGTCGTGCTAGCCAGGACTGGGAAATGTCAGAATTGGCTGCTGATGCTTCTGTAAGTCTTTATCCCCAGAGAAAGGAGGAAGAAGTAGAGGAACTGTGACTTCTAAATGATTCCTAATCAAAGTGCTTCCCAAGGCTATTCCTGGAGAGCTGCAGATTCCTCAGCACCCCTTGCTCAGGCTTGTGTTTAAGACTAAAATGTATTACTTTCCCTTGATCACAAGCCGGAGTGTGCCCTACCCTGGAATAAAGCCAAACCGTGTGTCTGGGGAGGGACAGCTCTAGGAAGTACAAAGTCCTTTCTCGGGACCTTTCTCAGGAATTGTGCACTGTGGTATTAGGCATGTTACTATAGATAAGTACCGTTGGCCTACAGTGAGTCTAATCCTACACCACTTCAGGTAGACTGAAGCTACCCCTGTGACTGTTTCACTGTAGGAACAGTTTCGTAACCTACTGGTTTCATAAAGGTAGCCTAGTTTTCCTAAAACTTTATTTCCAAGAAATCCTCTGAATAAGCTGCAGTTTAGCACTTTCTCTTGCTGAAGTCTGCATAACACTTTAAAGTGTATTTTTAACTCTCTTTGCTAAGTGCTTAGGACAAACAGGATCTCCTGTTAATGAAAACCTTTGATGGATGCATTAAGGAAGCAGTGTGTATGTAATCCTATATTTCCTGAGGTTACCTCAGCAGTATACGTGGAGCATAACATTTAAGGAGGGTACGTGCATGTATAAAGGTCTTGTAAAAAGCTAGAAGTAGTGTCCTTACTAGTACTACAACAGTATGATTTATTTTACCATGGATGTTCTATAGATATCAGTGTGCTTTATCATCAAACCTTCAGGCAAGGGCATCCATAAATTGTAGAAACAGCCGGTGAAGGATTAAGTCTCAACCTCTCCAATACCTCATTGCCCTGAATCACTGAAGGAGATTTGTTCTCTTTGCTTGTGAATGGAACAGTGACTTGGTGTGGGCCGTTCTGGCAGGTTTTGACCTCATAACAACTTTTCCAAATTCAGGTGTGTAGTCACCTTCTTCTAAATTGTGTGCTTTTTTCCTCTTCCAAGAACAACCCTAGTTAGTTTTATTCATGACCTTGTTTATACATTTGCACCTCCAAAAAATGAAGCTTCAAACCATGCGATGAAATGAAGTTCATATTGTCTACAAGAAAGTATCTGCACCGCTGAAAATAAAGCCTTTATTTTGTATCTAAATACCAGATGTCAGAATTTGGGCATTTGGAGATTTAATTCACTTGAGTCTTGCAATTTAGTTCTGCAGATAACTTAAGGCGAATTATTTAAAACTAATGCTCTAAGGTGAAGCTGTGCAGATACATCTGTAGAGTTTCTTGTCATGACCAAGTATTTTAAAGAATGATGATGAAGTGAGAGTCAGAATTGTCACCTTTCTCAGGACCACAATGGTACTAGTATTCTGCGTGTGCAAGAAACACGCTGGGGACACTGGAGGGATTTAATAACTGTGTATCCCTGCGAATGGACTGTTCAGAAGGAAAAGCTGTTCTCAAAAGGGAGGCCAGTACTGCGCTGTAGTGTGGGAATTGGAAGTGGGGGTGAAGGTAGTCGCCGATAGCTGCCAAAGTGTGGGGTTTATAGGAGTACCGTTTACTGTAGGACATAGCAAGAAAAGCTTGTAAGGTAGTATTGCAAAGCTTATGCTGCAGAAAAAGCAAAAAAAAAGGAAAACCTTTGTGCAAATTTATCTTACGAAAAGCAAGTGCTATTTATATAAATACATTGTGGCAGTGACTATCATTTTGCAAGCGCCGGGTTAGGACTTTGAAACATTATGCAAATGCACTGGTGGTGTATACACAACTGTACACCCGCTGGACTGTGCTTCATGTGTTCTTGATGCCAATGAAAATAAAGCAGCCTCCAGCTGATTCAGGGGAAAAGTCATGGCTGCAAGAACCCAGGACCTGCTTTACAGAGCTACTGCTCTGCTTCTAATGATTGAAGTTAGGAAAGTCCCTTGGATTTAACCCTAACATTCTTATTATCTGGGATGGGACGTGAATAAGCTGAAGAAGCTTGTTAGTGGTTTTTAATAGTTTTTCTGGCCACAGACACTTTCCAGCATAACATGTTTTATTGCAATTTTTCATAGAAACAGTTCTTTTTAGAAGAGAAATAAATAATCATGTGGCTCATGGCAAAGCTTCCATAGTCACTGGAGACCTCTGGTGTAACAGCTAAATTAATCACGAATAGCTGAACTCTTTCCTGCAGTGGCATGCCAGAATTGTTTCCTTGCCAATGTCTTTGCTTCCCTTCTGCTGTCCCCATGAAACTGCTGCTCTTTACCCCCAAGGTGGTGGAGAGCTCTGCCCCTTTCTGCAGTGTGGGGCTGCCCTCCTGGCCCGTTCCTGCTTATGCAGTTATCTTGGCTCATTTTTCACCATTGCCCTGTGCAACTTCTGGGACTTTTGTTCAAAATGCTGTCATCCAAACCAGACTGAAAATCAATGAAAGACTCCCACTGATTTGTATGACCTTTGATGCAGTCCTTGCTTACATCCTGCCTTAAAATCCACCTCTTCCACCAGGTGTATGTCTTCTAACATCCAGCATTATAGAAAGGTATTGTGCTATTGTGAGTGCTGTACGGCGCTAGATCCCTATGCCTGTTTTCCCTAGCAGCATTCAGAGAGATGACTTGGCACTGTTTGAGTGTGCCCTGTGTAGCAACTGGCAAGGAGATTAGAGGGGGAAGCATAGCCTATAGAAGGATGTCTGGTTTATAGGAAACACCAAGACATGTGTGGAGGGTACATGCAGTGGTACCTGCGGTTGTGGCATTTCTGTTAAGTAGCTCTCTATTAATAAAGAGCTAGTTTTAATTTCAGAAGTCTGAAGCCTTTTGATACTACTACCCAGCATGGACTATATAAGGTACAGTGGCAGCAATCAGTTTAACAAGACCTGCAGCAAGGAAGAGAGTTTGATTAGGAAGTGATGGAGGTGATATGAAAGGATTCAGACTAGAGGAAAAGCTGGATTTGAGATGCTGGCCAATCATCTCCATGCTGAAAACAAGAACTAACTTGCTACATAGCATTGAGCATTGTCGGTAAAGTTGAGAAAACAAAGATAACTTTTTAGATACTCTCTCGCTGGGAAAAAAATTCTGAGAAGTGAGTGATGCTCTGTTGCTGGGAATAGTGCCCGGGATAATTAAACAGCCCACAAAGGTGTTTGAGGTGCAGTACGAATCCAGACATCTCTGAGCTGTAGAGAGATACTGTTGATTTTTTTAACTCACTATCAACTAGCAGAAGAAGGAATAGGCACTTATATTACAGAGTTGAAAACTCTGCCTTCTGGATGTAACTTTAGAGACATTAAAGAGTACCTAATGAAAGACAGAATAATTTGTGGGACACATTATTTCAGCTTGCAGGAGAGGTTTGTTGAGAGAAACAGATCTACCCCTGGAAAAAGCCTGAGTTGTTGAACTGACCAGGAGAAGGATCAATAAAATTACAGCTCCCAAAGCAGAACAAGTATGTGGGCTCCAGCTGAGAGCATCCAGCACGCAGGGTAGTTGCAGGCCAGTCTGGAACACAGGTATCATGAATCCGTGTCGGTACTGGGGAAAAAAAAAAGACAAGACAGGAAGAAAAATGCCTCATCTCATGGGAATGGTGCAATAGGTATGGGACACAGACCTATCTTATGTCCCATTGCCCCTACTAACCTAGCAATAGAGATATTGTTCCAGGAGCAGCAGAAGTAACGAAGCTCTGTTTCTAAAGGAGCCCTTGCTCCTTTATCTGCCCTGACTGCAATAGTCTGAGCTTTCCTCCACCTCCATGGTACAAGCACCAGGCAAAAGGCAGGAGGTCTGGGAGATGCTGCCTGGATGGCCAGCTGCTGCCTAACACTGTGGGATGCTTTCTGGTGTCCCTTCTGGGAAAGAAATTGGGGGCTTTCTACTCTCTGCAGCAGTCCAGGTTTGACAAAACTTGTAGGAACTTAATGTCCTTGAGATCTTAAGGTCATTTTCATTTTTGCTATTTCATCTCTGTATACCTTTTTCAGAGAAGTCCCTTGATCATTTGTGGCTGGAGCTGATCAGGGATTCACAAGCTACAGGTGTGCCTGGTTTGTGCCTGCATAAGCCTTCTATCCTTAGGAAATCAGCCTGAAAGGGGAAAAGTACACACTGCGATTAAACCTTTCAAGGCTTCCAAGTGAAGAGGGGTTATTTACAACATCACTTTCAACAGAGCCAAGAGCTCAGTGCGTAAGCCCTAGAGGGGAGAGGGCTGCTGGCTGTTCAGCTGCTAGAATCTGCAGCTAGGCTGTTGGGACAGCGAGCGATTTGATTTCAGCTGGATTGTGAAGCCAGATGCAATATAATCCCAGCAACACTTCTGCACAGTGCTATTAGACTGGAGAAATATGACCAAGTGCTTGTTGCGCTGAGTCCCCCAGCTGAGAGCAGAGCGCTGCGTGACCTTCCCTGAGGAGCCCTTCTGCAGTTCCAGCAACTGTGAAATTTTAGGAGCAGTGTCTCTGCCTGTGCATACTTAAAGAAAGCTACTGTGCAACCCAAGATTTCATTTTCCAGAATGTTCCCTTTCACCCAAGGCAGTAAATACCCTGGTCCTCCACCTCCTCCCACAGGAGAGTCAGTGCAAATCGTGTTTCAAAACTTGAAAGAACCAGGAGCAGCAGCTCCCCAGCAGTCCGATTTCAAAGTGGAGAGCTATACCCCAGAAGAGCATACTTCACTCTTTAGGAGGATGCTGTCATATTTCAGCAAACAAACACAGCACACCACTTCCTTCTGAAAAAAAGAAAATTTCTTTTCTTCATCTAAGCAATCGCAGGAAATGTGGCTCTCGAGAAGTGGAATAAATGGCAAGACTGTATTGGCTTGGCTCTTACATGAGCCACTTTGTACACATGGTATTTGGTTGATGGAAAGCATGACAGTATTTAGAGGCTTCATCCTACCCTAAATTACTAACTAATGGATAATTTAGTTAATTCCTCAGCAGCTGGATACAACCACATACAGATTAACTTCCAAAAGAGGAAGGCTTTTTGGTTCCCGGTTTTAGGTCAAGATGTTCTAACTTTGTGACACTTTGCAACAGCATTTGCAATTTGGTAGGAGCTCGGGGACATGAATTTACATGAGTTGGAGACAACTAATTAAACTTTCTTATTAATAGAGCTTGTTGATGAGACAAACAGTACAACTAACTACTTGTATCATAAGGGTGCACATAGAGGGGAGAGGTGGTAGAGTCAAACTCTTACCTGCTAGAAATTGATAGAGTTCTTTAGCCTTCTCTTCGCTGTGTCAGGGAATGCCTTTGCATCAGGCTGAGAGAAAACAGTGGGAAAGGATAGTTTAAGAATTGTGCCTTTACTTTGCCCCCGAGTTTGCTCTAGAAATTTATTCATAAGAATCTTTCACCTTACCATTTCTAATCTGTGTAGATTTTAGGTAATTTTTAAGACATCTGAGACAATAATTTATATCCATACTGATCTGCATGATCTGGTATTAAAATGAAAGTGAGCTTTTTAGAGCATTTGCTGCACATGGAGTTCTTAGGACACCACTTTAGACTGTCACTAGGACCACTTTGTAAAGCCTTGCTATAGCAGTGATATCTCAGCAAACAAGGTTTGAGATCTAGATCCAGAGTTTAAAAATCTAGCACATACAAGGCAGTATAAATGCCTGTTGTTTTGAACTGAAGCTCAAGATCTCCCTATTCTGAATTTTATCCAATACTTTCTAAAGAGGCATTTTTAAAATCCTAGTCTAGACAATAGATCAGGCTGCAGGGATGTGGGAAGCTCTGGCTTGTCTGTCTGTCTGTTTGCTGAACTGATTGATGTGCTGTTTGCTTTTATGCTGAGAATTGTTTTGCTACTTTGTGCATTTCCTAAAAACCTTCTCCCTCCCATGACCCTTCCAGGGAACTCTCACTGTGCAGGGACCCTGAAATACTGTGTAAGGGTGAAGTTACTCCCAGAGGTTGTCTGCCACATAGTGCACCAGCATTCTTATAAGAACTGGAGTGTCTTTCATCTGATTTGGGAGAGAACACCTATTTTATTTCCAAATTAAAACCACACTCTAAATACGGTATCCTCTCACTTCTGTGCCTGAAGTTTATTTACATGACACATCAGGGACTGTACATCTAATTGTAAGCCCAAGGTATGGGTTTACAAGCATGTGATTTCAGGGGCGTCTTGAAGATGTTTGCGTAGTACATGTTGCTGACTTGTTTTACGTATTTAATACACGTTTGGGACGTAGTGGAAGTCTTTACTATCACGCAGTAGTTAATACATTAGACAGAGCTCCTGGTGACTAACAAGTGTATGCAAGCCAATATGCTATCCAATTCACCTAGGAAGTCTTATACATGTCAGCAAACGTGGTGTAGTGAAATAGGAGTCCTGGTATGCCTTAATCTTTTTTTTTTCTGGAATGGTAATACTCATCGTTATCTGAATCTCAAATGAGATGTCTATCTTTTTATCAGCAGATTTCTTTTTGTTCTCTTTATGCCATTGCTGTCACAAAAATTATAATGTCTCTTAATATGTTCATGGTGGCTGTACTCACCTGCACTGTGCTAGAGTGGTTGAAGACACACAGTCGTTCAGTTGTGTGTTTATTTGGCTTCTCTTGCCACTGGCATGGGGCAGACTTGCTCAGTAGTGACCCTGTTGAACTTTCAAAGGTATTTTTCATGCTGGTGGCGCAAAATCTTTATTCATAGCTGGAGACAACCTTGAACATCTGTCTTAGTTCTTACAGCAACCCCTGCTGAGGCTACAGTGTGCGTCTGACCTTGCTCTAAATATCTGGAATATGTATCCTGGAGTTGAGAGAAATATAATTTTGATATTTCTTTATAATTTTTTTTCCCTGTAAGGATAGCCTCACTGGTAGCAAATGAAACCTTTCACACTTCTTCTAGAATGAAAGTTACATATAAATGCCTACAATCCACTGTGGGCTGAATCCTAATGCCAGCACTTAGACAAAATATTCTGCAAAATCAATGGAAATTTTACTTCTGTTGGAGGATTAGCAGAGTCTTTCAAGCAGGTGAACACAGGGCAAAATAGGGAGGAATCTTTTTTAGATGATTTATAGCTTCACTAAAGCACAGAGATAAAGCCTGAAAGTGAAATGGAAAATGAGGTGCTCACAAGAAACATGGCTCTTGATAATACTGAAGTTAACCTTTAACATTAAATAACATGTATATAAAATATTACTAAGTTTAGACGTGCTCGTTATCAGTAGCAAACCAATTGGGAGTGCAGAAACCTCTGTCCTCTTGAGATTTCATGAATGCTTTCAAAATCTGCTTATGACAAGGGCAGCTCTGCTGTTGGTGGTCACTGTTCTCGCCTTCATGGTAGATGGAGCCCAAGGCTCTTGGAAATTAATTGCAGCAGGCTCCCAACCTTTGGGGAGTTTTTGGACAGGCAGTTTTTTCTGCAGACATTTTTCTCTCCGTCTGTCCTAGCACACAGGCTGCATACTTGCTGTGCACCAGGCATGTGGGTAGCCTTCCCAGAAACTGCATTTTATCCTTCATCTAGTCTCCAGCAAAGTCAGCCGCAGCCTGGATGTGTCTCTCAACTCTGCCAAGTTTCTTGTGTCCTTATTGAACAGTGAACTATCATAGTTGAGATAGGAGCTTAGAAGTGGATGGATGGGTAACGAAACTCCATGCTTTCGTTTTAGGAAAGACTCGTCTGTCTTTCTCAAAGATGGACCTCTCGTGGGAGAGTTACAAAGTGCTATTTCATCTTCCCCTCTCTTCTGTCTCTCGAGAAAGCTGCTGAGACGAGACAATACCTCAGTCTCTACTGGCCTCCAAGCCGATGCCAGGGAGCCTCTTGCTTTGTTTTGCAGATAAGAGATGGCAGCAGCAGTTATAGTGTTTTTGTTTGAGGTGGAAAGTGAATCTTTTCATTGTAGACTGTAGATTTCTTACAAAATCTGTTACCTCCAGAGGACTGTGGACTGCAGCAGCATCCCCCGATTAAGGCTTCACATAACTATCGCTCAGGGATTTATTTGCCTAGCTCTTGAATAGCATTTCTCACAGGAAGCAGATGTCACTTGTACTTTATTGGTCTGCACTGGCTTCCAGTTCAGGTTTGGTTTTACTGGAAGGTGTTGCTTCGGACCTGGAATATTCTGGCTGCCTGGGAGATGTTACGCTTAACAGGGAAATGTGAGCTAAAAGCTGTAGATGTAATTGGGAGGTGGAGGAGGCAAGGTATTTACTGTACAGTTCCCACCCTGGCTTAGGCTGTCCAGAGCCAACCTTTTTGCTCTCCGGAGCAAACTTCTCCCCCTTGCTTTTTTTGTTGAACTTCTGTTGCACTGCATTTTCTACACAGCTCTATTCCATGCAATTTAAAGCACTGGCAACGCTAGCTAATCCTGCTTTGAAAGCTGGTATTCTGAATGCTTTGTGAGTTTTGAATTGTGATGACTGAGGCTTTTAGGAAAACAGAAATATTGTGTAGGCTTTGACATTTCCTTATAGTGCCCAACGAGCTATCTCTCTAAGCTCTGTAGGGCAAGTAGAATTATGCTTACTTTAAATGGTACAGGTTGATTTGTTTCAGACTGTTTTTGAACTTGCACCCTAGCATGATACTCAAGCCTGGAAGAGCCTATCTGCGACAGAAGTGAGCTAGAAAGCAGTTTGATGTTAAAAAGCAGCATTGCAGCTGGAAGCAGGAATAGCAGTGGGGTATAAAGAGAGATGGAACTGGCCTTAGTTTTGTGCAGAGGAGGGGCCAGTACAAACAGTATAAAAGGAGCTATAAACAAAAGGCCAAAAAATTAAGAAATATTTCATATTATCCATGGCATTTTATATAAAAAAAATTCTATGCAATAGACTGCAAAGGCAATGTCTCAATAATGTGCTAAGCCTGAGCTTTGATTCAATCTGTCAGAGAAGCAAGACTCCAGAGCAGTTCAACAGAGGCATAGGATATGTAAGTATTAAATACAGAAGCAAGGTTGCAAGAAAGGACCTGTGCTAACCATGTGTTGATGCATTGCTTTATCTACCATGGGTGTATCCTTGATCCTGTCACCAGGCTGGCTGAGGTCTCCATGCCCTACTTTCCCATTTGCTGAATTGTCACCAAAGTTTGAACTTTGTCTTCTCTTAGCGTTTTTCCTTGGGCTGAATGACACCACTGCTTCAGAGAGCCATTCTTTGGTATTTGCTCTTTCACTCTGCACCTGTGTCTCTTCTCACAGAGCTATTCCCTGAGCATCATAAGGAACATCAGTGAAGAATTAATTTCGTTTTGTCAAGTTTCTGGTCTGACCCTTAATTTTGAGCAGTCATTTCAGTCTACAATAAACTCTGTGTTCCTGCATGCCGCAGTGAAAGAATTACGAGCTGTCCTTAGCCATGTGTATTCAGGATGCTTTGGTGGCCCCATGGGACAGGTAGACTTCAGTGCCTGAAAACTTATTATATAACGGGGGTACAGTCAGTACGTTATTTTCTGTATAACAGTGTATATGTGGGTCTGCCCACATATGTAAAAGCTTTTTACATGATTCACTGAGGCCATTAGGAGTGGAATGGCATACCATCATTTCAGGCACAGAGCTCTTCAAAATGAACAGCTTTTCCATCTTTCTCTAGGGAGCCCCAAGAAGCATCCAGCGTGTAGGTGGGAGGAGACTGTTCATAAGTCTTCCATCACAGCATCCAGGAACACAAAGCTTATTGTTGGGATGAGCCTGCAGCTCTGAGTGATAAATAAGGCAGGGCAGTTAGATGAAAAGAGCTGACTTCTCTTGCTAAGACAAAGGTGGACTGATTTTTTAAGTTTAACAACCTGGACCTTTCGTGAGCGTATGGAGCACATGTTGGTAGTGGGTCCAGAGCTAAACACAGTATTCTATAAGCACAGTGAAGTAATCAGACAACAAAGCAGAATGAGAACAAAGATCTCTTTTGACTGACTTAATCTTAGACATATATTCTGTGCTTTCATCTTTGCTGTGCTTTTTGCCTCTCTCTATTTCTGATATTCATTGATACACCAGGATATATCCAGTCCAGATTGCTTATTTTTTTCTTTTTTTTGCCATGTTCATTCTCAGTCCTCTGATTTTCAGTCCTCTGAAGAAAGCAGATCTTCTCGGTTTGCATAGTTGGACTCAGAGGCTAACAAGAATGTGCTTTCTTAAGTGATTTTGGCTTATTTGGTTTCTGAGGTCATGGACATAGTGGAAGAACACCTGCTCCCATCTTGCTTCAGCACTTAATCCCTGTCCCAGACAAGCCTAGAAGGGCATGGCACAGGAGGTGAAGAATAATGTAAAAAATTGCTCAATAACTTTTTTGAACATCCAGAAAGGTTCATCCGGATAATGATTTTATTCTCCGTGTTTTCTTATATACACACCAAGAAATAAGATAAAAAGACACTGTTTCTTCAACTATTACATTCATTGCTTGAGAAAATGAAAAAATTTGAATAATCCAAGGTCTCTGCAAACAATATAGAAAGTGTTGAAGGACAGTTGTACACGTTCCTTGTATGCCTGATGCAAGCAGAAATTTCTGTTGGCAAATACTGCTTTGGCTAAGGCTTTTCAAGACTTGTTACCAGTCTGTGTGGGTGTGGGCATGTCTACTTGACATTTTGCTTTATTTTTTTTCCTAACTGAGCCTATTTTCCTTCAGGGTGGCAGGACACAGTGCATCCAAGAAGTCTGCCCCATTCTGTCATGTCCCCAGCACCTCAGTCATGTTCCTGCTGGACAGTGTTGCCCCAAATGCTTAGGTGAGTGTTTTTTTTCCTGGGCATTTTGTAATTAATACTATATGTTTCTGCATAGCATCTTTTATACAGGTATTTCACAATACTGGTAAATTCTGGGAGGTGGAAGAGACAGTATTGCTTAGTGGAGTTTATAATCTACAGGTTTAAACAGGTACTCAGATTCAGTGTGTAGGGTTGTGATGGGTGGTACTAAGCAAGCAGCCGCAGAAGAGCATTTGAGCATAGACCAGTTGGCTTGCTTAGAAAGACAAATATAGAGATGTTTCCCACCTTCATTACACATGTTATACAAAGGAGGTTGAGGCAGGAGGAAATGTTTTGGAATTTGCCACAAGAAGAAGGCCTCACCCTCTCGTATTTTTATTCAAGTATGCATTTGCATTCTTGGTTTTGAGGAAATGCAGGTCAGAGAAAATTTCTGGACTGAAATTGCATTCTTAGAAGCTGTTGTCAGAGAGACCAGGGACCCAGGAGTCTGCCTCATGGTTGCCTTCTTAAGGTGGAATCACAGTTTCGGCCAGGAATATTTTCAATTACGACTTTCCAACACATTTTAAAGGAGTAAGTCAGAGGCGTCTAAGAAGGGCTAGTTCTTCCAAGTCATGCCAAGGAAGGCATTGACTTCTGAGAGTCCTTATTTTGCTCTTACCATGTTCACAGATCCCACAGGTTAACGTTCCTCAGCGTATGTCCCTCTATTTCATAAACAAGGAGCACTTGCATCCTACCAAGTAAATTAGCTTTAATTTGGTCTGTGAGGTTATAGCTAGGTTTGGAAAGTTTTCAGACCTGATAACTCCCAGTTCTTCAACAGAAACTTTTTGTCATTTTGACCATATCTTTACTACTATCCAAAGTCTGTTTCCAGGGCGGTTAGAGAGGTACAGAGAGGTCTGGCCTTGGAGGTAGCAAGCCATAGAGAGCTCCAGCTTCTCATAATAATTAACATTTTTGACTGCTTGAAACAAACCTGAATTTATTTTTTATTCATTTATTTGCTAATTGAGAAGTGCTACAGATAAATATCTGCCTTGAACATTTAATCGCAGCACCAGAGAGTAATACAGTAGAGGAATGAAATGGAGAGGAGAACAGTCCAAATGCTGAGCTTCTATTTTGGCTGAGGACATTTTTCCTTTCCTTCTGTAAAATCCGCTTGTCCCCTCCACCCCGTGCTTTTCCCAACTGAACTTGCCTCTCCTTGATCTGGACATTCAAAACCCAGCTTTAATTTTTTACTCTTCATGGGAATTTTTCTACAGATTCTTTTTTCCCTCTTAGAAATGTCTGTAAATGAGTTTACTAATGATAATGATTTTCATTTTATGTGGTCTTCGCTCTAAAGCATGTCATATACCTGTGAATAGATAATGTCTATTCACAGGGAAGTGTTTAAAGTTTTGGAGTGGAGGTAGAGCCAAGGGATGTGTAGCACACTGCATGGCAGTCAGGAAAGAGAAATTTTTTCAGGGATGCCGAGGCATGGTTTTTAAAGTATCCTGTGGAGGACCTCCCTGCAATTGAATTCCTGATACTCAGCGTATATAGCTTAGAAGAATGCAGCGGACTCTACTGGGGCTTGAATTATTAGTTTAACTAGTGGTTATGAGCCAGCAAAGCTGACCATTAAGCCAATATCTTCATAACCACATCTTTTAAAGTGGTAGCTCCTTTGTCAGTGTTTTTTTACCAAGTATTTGAACTGGGTTGGCCACCCGGAATTGCACTGGGTGGTTTGCAAGACATGGCAAGAGGGTGTGAGTGAGAACTGGACTTTTGTTCGCTTGTTGACATAAGTTATGCAATTGAAGTCCTGGCCCCACATAGAGCAGTAGAAGTGTTGTTACAGGCGGGACTATGGCTAGGCTTTGCCCATAAGTGGTGCATGGATGTAGAGCAGTTCCTTTTAGGGCTACTGAGCATCCTCAACTGATTTCATATGTCAGTCCTGCAAGAGAAATTAAGCCTTTTCAGAAAGACGCACATTCAGTAAAAGGAAGGCTGGTTATGCAAGCACAGATTAGTCCAAGGTAGCTAATTTGCAAGAGAGAGATGTTCAAATTGTGTCTAACTGAACAATAGCAATTATTTCTTAACTTTTGTTTAATAGTTATTTTAACATTAGATTTGTAAAAACTCAAGACTAGTCTAATGGATTTTGCTGTGTGCTTATCCTTTTGTTCACTTATATCTCAGAGGAAAATGGAACACTTTTTTTAAGCTGTTCTACATTTATCAAGAATTATTGAAAAGAGAAGGAATTACAGTGTGCCAAGACCTGGTGGTTTGAGAGCGAAAGTGTTGGCCTAGTACTTAGTGACTTCTTGTATGTACTTATAGTGGCCATTCCCTACCTCAGAATTGATGCCTATTTAACATCAGACCTCAGACATGATAAGCCAGGAGACTGGCAGCCACTCATAAAAGAAACTACTAGTTGGCTGTCACCAAAAATAAACGGGGGAAGGTACTCAAAACCAGGAAGATAGGTGTAGTGATTTCATATGAGTTTTTGTGAAGAGGTCATGTTTATGTATCATAATGGTCACTTGTTTAAAATAACCTACTAGGAAAGAATCTGAGGAATAGGAGAAGCTTGCAGAACCACAGTGTGTTGCAACTTGGACCTGAAAAGTGCTTGCGGTATTGCAGGACTTCAGGAAGGATTTGATATTGATGTTGCCTTCCCTGTATAGTGCTCTAAACCTTGCCTCGTTCTCACGAAACCCAAATATTTTATGGGTTATGGAAGCTAAATATCTTGTGTTGCCCTCATTCTGCTCATAAACGATGCAGATGCCTGTATTTCTGGCAACCTTGTGTGAACATGGTACACTAAGCTATCTTAAGGAGACCTGACAACACCTCTATGGTTTTTTTTGCATCAGTGTCACTGAGTTGATTTAGTTTGGCTGTTGTGAACCCCTGAGGTAGATATGCTAAAACCAATTAAGGCTGGTTTATTTGATAAGTTATTGCATTAAGTTAAAGACTGTTTAAACTAGTTTAAGTGTACTTACCCTAAGAGTTTGCAGTGCTTACTTTTTATTCCTTTAGCTGCTCTGTGCACTTTATGATGAGAAGAAGAAGAAAGATTTTTTCCAATATAAACATGACATAAATCATATTTATATTCCCTCCCATGGTAGAATTTGTACAGATGAACGTGTGCTAGAAGAACAGTGAACTGTTAAAAGTACATATTTTTTTCACACCAAAATGGAAACACATAGCAAATGACACATTGCACATGAATTTGGTCTGGTGACAATAAGCCCTACTATTTTTGTTGACAATATGGCATCTTTTCAACCACATTCTGTTTCTATTACTGTTTATTTATATTCAGGACAGAGGAAAGTGTTTGACCTCCCATTTGGAAGCTGCCTCTTTCACAGCAACGTGTATGATAATGGGTCCTCATTTATTTATGACAACTGCACAATGTGTACATGCAAGGTAAGTCCACAGTGCTTTGGTACTGTGTTCTGCTCGTTGTCTGGCTTAGCAGCAATTCGTAGGGCTGTGGAACTGTAAGCCTTGATACTGTTCTTCTTTGGCATCTTGTGTGGTCCCCGAGAATCTGATCTGAAGAGCACTTGCAGTTGTGCTAGGAAGGTTTAAAAAGTTACTGACTGCCTCAGCTGAGACATGATGCCTGACTGTGTGATGCAAAATGAAGTTACTCAGATTATGTGATCCTCTTTAAGTTTGCATTACAGTGGAAGAGAAGTTTCTAAATGGTGAATTACCACATTTCTGCTGAAGGGCAGTGATTCTTTTTAGTTCCTCTAACATGACTGCACTTTTGCACCTAGGCACAAAAAATGAAAGTGTCACCAAATCAGTAAGATTTTGCAGGCCAACAGAAGTACAGGCTGGGCTTTAGCTTCACAGACCATGAAAGATTCCCTTAATCCAGTAAATAATTTTTATTTTCTCTGAGCTGACCTATTTAAAGCAGTTAGGCTGTAGTAGCTTGGGTGGATGCAATGACTGAGCAAGTAGAAATGTTATGGTAAGGACACACAGGAGCACAAACATCTTAGTGATGATTTCGTGATTTCATGATTTCCTTCTGTCCTTTTACCTAGGATTCAACAGTGATATGTAAGAAGAGGTGCTTACTTCCTGGTGAATGCAATAAAAACAAAGACCACTGCTGCAAGGAGTGTGTCTCATATATCCCTCCTGAGGAAGTGAAAGTGTGCAAGTTTGGCAATAAGATCTTCCAGGTAAAGTTTCAGGTGTGCCTTAAGAATAGATGCCATTGTAACAGCTGAAACAGCATGAGTTTACTGTAAATTAGTATTGTGGCTTGTTTTTTAGCTGAATCCTCACCATCCTGGTTGATGATGGAACAACTTGGAGGCAAAGCTTTGCAAAATTTGCCATCTGCTGTTTTTTTTCTGAGTTTGTGTAAATTCTGCTGATACACAGCAGTTGAAGATTAGTTCCTCCTTGATGTGACATGTTGTCTCCCTCTCCATACACAGAGATTCAAGCTGCTGTTTCATTACAAGTAATGCATTTTTAGTAAAAGTAATGCTCTGCTTTCCAAACAAACACTGATATTCATGGAGAAGATATTCTGAGTGGTATGCTGAGCCAAAGAGTCTCTTCCGTAGCTGAGCCAACAGGAGCTGTACGACGTTCATCTTGGCTGAAACTTACTCATCTTGATTCACTCCATTTCACGTGTCGTGGTTTAACCCCAGCCGGCAACTAAGCACCACACAGCCACTCGCTCACTCCCCCTCAGTGGGATGGGGGAGAGAATCGGAAGAGTAAAAGTGAGAAAACTCCTGGGTTGAGATAAAGACAGTTTAATAGGTAAAGCAAAAGCCGTGCATGCAAGCAAAGTGAAACAAGGAATGCATTCACTACTTCCCATCGGCAGGCAGGTGTTCAGCCATCCCCAGGAAAGCAGGGCTCCATCACGTTTAATGGTTACTTGCCATCACTCCGAACATCCCCCCCTTCCTTCTTCTTCCCCCAGCTTTATATGCTGAGCATGACGTCATATGGTATGGGATATCCCTTTGTCTAGATGGGGTCAGCTGTCCCAGCTGTGTCCCCTCCCAGCTTCTTGTGCACCCCCAGCCTACTCACTGGTGGGGTGGTGTGAGGAGCAGCAAAGGCCTTGGCTCTGTGTAAGCTCTGCTCAGCAGTAATTAAAACATCCCTGTGTTATCAACACTGTTTTCAGTACAAATCCAAAACATAGCCCCACACTAGCTACTATGAAGAAAATTAACTCTGCCCCAGCCAAAACCAGCACACATGTCTCTGCTAAGGACAGCACCCTTGACATCTTATATTGGGATAGCCATATAATAACTGTTACCTACTGCACTCTCACCCAATGTTTTCAAATCACAAGGGATTCCCTGCAGAACACTTCTCCTATTGCTGAGACCCTGTTTGTTTTTCCAAGTGGTGTAGCTTTTTTCACACTGTGTCAGAAAAAGATTCTGTCACCTCATGGGCCATCTGTGAATTAAGAGACCCTTGAATCAGATAAAATATTAGATCCTTTGTGAATACTTGGTTTGCTCAGCCAGAATTGCTTCCCATTTATTCCATCTTTTGTGTACATAGCTGAAGTGTTTATTCTGGAAATTACATGTGAACCTACTGTACGCTGAGACTATACTCCATCTGATTGGCGCTTTCACACTGGTGCTATTGTGCTTTAGGAACAAATGCCTGCTTCTTAGGCACCCAACTAAAATATTCTGCTTCTTGTGAAGATTTTATTATATTACTAAGTATTATATGGAGTAAGAAAAAATAACGAGGCAGTACACCCATTTCTGGCCTTGTGTGCAAAAAGGTAAATCCAGCATCGCTCTGTTGAAGTTGATGGTCTAACACAGGTATAATGGGCACAGCCAATGTGTTTTTGCACTCCTGTGTTTTTGCACTCCTGTGCAAAAACAGCTGTGAGACAAAAAATCAGGGTACTGCATGCAGTCAGCTGTGATATATTCTGGTACCTTTGCAGATGCTTGGAAAGCATCATTAGAGGCCCACAAGAACATCTGCTGCATCAGGAACACCAGGCAATCGTAACATGGCCTGGAAACAAAAGATAGGGGAGAGACAGCCTTTGACCAAGCATGCTGCGCTGAATAAGTTAGGCTCCTTGGCATTTCAGATTTAGTCTGTTTTTCTCTCTGGTCAGAACATCATGTTGAGGTGGGCACGTAATTGTTCACAGCTGTCTGGTTGGACTGCCCGTTCCTGTCAGGTCTATCCTCACCCTTCCTTCACAGCAGCCCTGTAAAGAGAAAACATGCACATTTTGGCTCTAAGCGGGCTAGCACAAGACTGTAAGTGGGTGAGACAGAATGTTTTAGGAACCACACTTGGCAAATGCAACACTATGTAAAAAGGAGCCAGGGCAGTTACACAAGCAATCCTTCCTAAGTAAGTGGGGACAAGACGATGAGGAATATTTTGCTCTGCACCTAATACTTTAAGAGTCATACATAGAGTGTCTTACCTGCTTTGCATTTGAGAAGTTCAGCACAGTATCTCTTCTAAACATTTTCAGATGTTTAGCAGATCAAGTATCTGTGAAAGTGCTGTAAGTAATCTAAATTAGAATTCATTATTCGACCACTCCTGCCCTAAGTAAAAATGATGCTGCATCTGGGAATAAATTCACTATACGCTGACATCTTAATCAAATACTTTCATGTGCAACAACTTAAAGATGTCACTCAACCCAATGCATCAGGTTTTTCTAATTATGTGAGCTTAAATGAAAATTTGTGGTAGGTGTGATCGCATCTTAGACACATACTGGAGAGAAAACAATGCAAATAATCAGGACACTGATGAAAAATGCAAATGTGATTTTGTTAACCTTGCAAAAATGAATTTCTAACCTAGAGGGCCAAAGGGAAGAAAACCCTGCTGAATTTGATCTTTGTCTTTAATCTGACTGGCCATGGACAGACACCTCAAAATAATTTAGACTAAACAATGACACAATGCCAACAAGGAAAGTCATCCTTTCTTGTGCAATGATACATGGCTGAAATAGCTTCCTGTTGCCACCCCAGCTGATACTATATCATGTTCCCTCTTGCAGGATGGAGAGATGTGGTCCTCTGTGAACTGCACCATCTGTGCTTGTGTGAAAGGCAAGACAGAGTGTCGCAAGAAACAGTGCATTCCAGTCAGCAGCTGTCCTCATGTGAGTTTTTTAAAAGAACAGAGCTTTCTTCTCTTTTTGTCTCCACCATTATCTTTTTCAGTGTTTCTTGGAAGTGTGTTGCATGGCAGTGGGGCACGCAGATTGGAAAGAAGGGATCCTCTGGCATATTAATTTAGGCTGGCATTCCCCAAGTGTGCTACTGCTACCCTGAATATGGGCTTCCCACCTCAGTCCTTGCTCTGAAGACTTTGTGCTTTCTTTTCTCTCCCTCCCTTTAACTTTGTCCCAAGTATCTGCACGGGAACATCTCCTTCGCATATATTTAATAGCTTTATAGAGTGATGAGATGACTATGTTAGTATTTCAAGAGCATGCATATTGTTAAGGCAAGCCACAGGAGGTTGTTGTATTTGCATTTCTCAGTGCGTATGAGGCTTAATACTTGGTTGAAAATGTAAATTAGACAAAACAAAGCAAATTATTTTAATCAAGCCATGCTGCTTTCTCTAAGATTGCAGCCTAAGTATTTTGTATTTGAAAGTCTGAAGTGAACCCGAAGAGTGGTGTAATTGTAACTTTACTTAATTGCTTCAAAAATTAGCATTACT
This sequence comes from Calonectris borealis, assembly GCF_964195595.1. Lineage (NCBI taxonomy): Eukaryota > Metazoa > Chordata > Aves > Procellariiformes > Procellariidae > Calonectris > Calonectris borealis. The sequence goes on from NC_134313.1 coordinate 117,127,794, forward strand.
TGAAACCTCAAGCTAAAGTCAGACTTTGTTTCTTGGATTTCTGTCACTGACAAATTATTTTGTTTTAATGGCTTGAGCTTTCAGAAGAGGGAGCTCTAAATAGCACCTCATGTAAGGGCAGATCTTTGAACAGAACTGCAGAAGAGAGCGCCAAGTCGTTAGCATTACACCTTCTCAGTGTTTCCTTCTCTGTCCTGGAAGCCAGTGGGGAAAATATGAGTCACAGACACCTAGGTATAAAATTTTAAATGACAAACTCTAGTTTGTAAAATTTTATACGTGTGAACTTTTGACAGCCAGAAGCGGTGGTAGAATACAGAGCCTGTACCTTGGCACTCCCTGTTCTGCTGTGCCAGTGGGCTGCAAGAGTGATGCATCCTCAGAAGAGGAGACATCCTTTTTCTGTCACTCTGGCTCTCACTGCAAAAGGCATTTCTCCTGTTAATGGGCCTCACGTGAGATGTTGCATACATCTTAGGAAGTGTGAACAAATGGAGCTGCTCTTCTGGGAACCTGATGTGGCTCATGGCAATCAGGTTTGTTCAGGCCATTCACAGGATAAGCAGGAGGTGAGAGCTTGGACCCTTCAGATCTCTTCAAGTTCTTTGTTGGCAGAGTGCTGGCACACGCTGCATCTCATTTATTTTCCCTGTGCTGATGCATTTCAAATGTTTAAGATGCTTCTGAGATCAAATAACTAATATGGCTTAATATAGATCTTAAGTGAAATACACCACTTCAGCAGTACCCATATATAAATTTGAGCATTAACATGATCAGTTGAAGTGGCTTCTAAAATGAAAATAGCGGTGAGTGAAAATTCACCATCTGCAGTCCTGCGACAGCATAACTGACTGACTTACGAGCTCGTTCAACGCTGCTACATGATCGGCTCCAAGGTTAACGGGAAGTCCTAAACTACCCTAGACCTCTGAGTTGAATCCTCAGACAAGGTCCAGTTCCTCAGGGCTGAAACGACTGGCTTTGTTACGCTGCAGCACCATTCCTTCCAGTATCTAATCAGTCAGCCTGCCTTCTGCTTTAAAATGGAGTCTACAGCAAACTGCACGCAAACCCACCCTCCTTCACAGGTACACATTACATTTCTGCTCTTCCAAGCTAAATTGGAAGGACAAGTAGGAGAAAGAATGTAAACTCTAGAGTGAGATTTATTTTCCTATTCCAAGTGGGTACCAAGTAATTTTAAAACAAATAATGTATGCTAATGGATTTAAATCTTTTACTTTTCATGTGTGCTCCACTCTCTTTGATGAGATATTCTGTCACAAATCTATAAACATTAATTAAACACACCACATTATTCAAGATAAAGATATATTAGTGATTCTGATACTGAAAGTCTGGATATCATGCATAGAGTTGCGCTGCTGTCTCTGCAAACTGTAGGGGTGTGAACTCCATTTCTTTTCTCTCTTCACAATATTTCTGGCAGTAAGCGGTCTCTTCTGACTATTGAAGACTGCTGTGGAATAAAACGCTGTTTAGTGTCCCTTAGGGTGTCAGGCCACATAAAGTTATCTCATTAAAACTGTGTTACGATGCACACAACTGAGTGTGAAAGGATTGAAGATTCACAAGGAACTTACAATATTATTCCTTGACTTAAATGCTTTACCATGCAGTCTTAATACTCTTTGCATGATGTTGTGGGGTTTTTTGGTGGTGGAATATTACTTAATTTATCTACATAGATTTTGGCCAATTATTTCTTGAAAGGATGGGTTTCAAAGTGGTAATTCTGCAGAAATTTCCAAGACAGTGCAACCATTTGTATCATTCAATGTGTTGGTGGCAGGCTGACATATTTTCAAAGACTGTTTCTGCCATTTCTTTCATTTTCTTCATAGGGCTAGGCACATTTTCCAGTTTCTTTTATTCTTTTTTTTTTTGAGCATTTAATCCTGTATCAGTAATTACAGGAAGCGTCTTTCTCAGCTTCTTTTCATCTGCAGCAGAGGCAATACATCTCACAAATTCAATCCCTCCTGTCATATTTGTAGTAAAATCGGTCCTCCTTGGGCTTCTAGTGAGCCTTGTGGCTTGTGGTTTCTGTTTCTTACTTTCTGACCACTGACTCCACATAGATATTCCCTCTCTCGGTTACCTGGAGTGTCAGCCTGCAAGGTGCGGTACATGCTGGCCCCCATCCAGCAAAGCTATTAAGCATGTGTCCAGTCCTGCTGAAGTTAGTAGGCCCTCCACATGTGCTTAAATTTAAACACATGCTTAAATACTTTATAGAAAAGGAGTAATCTCAACACTTGGCAAGACTGGGTTTCTGAGATCCTTTAGACCTTTTCTTACCTAATTTGCTATTCACTTGCCTTAGCCCTGCTCCAGCCTCTTTCTTGCCTTGTGCCATCTCCTTTCTGATTACCCATCCTTATAATTTTCCGCCTCACCTCCTCTCCTTACACCTTTGCAATCCCCACTAACAATGTAAGCCTGTGGTAATGGTCAGTGGTCATGGGCATGCCTCTTTTTGTACTGCTAGAGGAGAGCCTGGTGAATTTTACAGCATACAGCCTTTTCTGAACTCCAGGGCTGTGCAAAAGTTAATAGAATTAAATTCACAGCACATGAAGACATTTGCAGAGTTCGATTCTGTGGGTAAATTTTGAACCCGTGAACTTCAAGTGAGTTGAAAATTTATTCAGAACACGTTCTCCCATCTCTAGCACAGACTGCATTTAATGTTATACACATCTGTTATTATTACAAACAAAAAGTTGCTGTTTTTACTCTAGTGCCAAATGAGGCACAAAAAAACAACAGCTGTTGCTATTGCACAACCAAACAACCTCCTTCCCCCCCCAATTAGTCTTGCCTTAAAAAAATAGAAAATAAAAACCTCAGACATAAAATTGAAAACCTCATAAAAAAGAAGAAAAATCCCAGAAAATAAATAGACTCAAATGTGGTCTGCTTATAAATATTCATAGGGAAAAATGGGATCACATCACTTAGCCCACTCCTAAGGGAACCCTCAATGCTAACGAACTCTTGCAGCACATGTTAGCAATAATGGGTTTCCTTATTCTACAAGACAAAAACAGGATCTCGGGCCAACATGGTGGCTCAAGTAACCAGCCTCAGCAGGCTGCCTTGGAGATTCCAATTTCACTTGAATTCTTGCCACTTCCAGCTCGGCTGATGATTTCAACTCTTTTATTGAAACAGAGAGGTAAGGCTGTGCGGTGCAGTGTGTGGCATTCAGCTGCGCGTCTTCCGTTCGTACAAATAAGTGTTGCCCAGCTCCTTATTTCTGTGCAGTTTTAATGGTTCCGCCTTTAACGGGTTTTGTCCTAGCAGGTGCTTGGTAGGTCTCCCTGTTGCAGCCTGGTCCTCAGCTATTCTCTTTGCTCTGGGGCCTGGTGGTCACACAAACATCTAAGCATTGCCCACACTGCCAGTGAAACTCTGATCCAGCCCTTTTCTCAAGTCCAGATGTGCCTCAAGTCTGTTCACTGCAGTTGCACATTCAAAGACTGAACTTTTATGCCCTGTGGATGATAAGCCCAAGTGCACTCATCACCAAGCTCTCATTCATACCATCTGGGTACACCAAGCATGAGCAGGTCAGAGCGTGCTCCACTCCTGTCTGCTGGCAGATACTTGGAGTTCATTTCTCCCCATGCACATTGTCAAAGCTTGGCAGTGCTGTAGGCAGAAAGCAAGGCAGGCAGCAATAGGGCTTTCTGCCTGTGCCCACTTCCCTGCTCTCTGCATAGACCTGCCACCTATTTCTTGTCTGTTTTCACGAGCTTTTCTGCACTGTTGACTATGTTCAGTGGGCAGAATAGCACAGCTCCATTTGCTCACTCTTGCTGGCCGCTCCTTGCTCACCTGCTTGATGGGGAACAGGAGCAGTGGTCCCACAAAGGGGACTTTCTCTGTGTTCAACTACTGTTGGAGCAAAGGGTCGGTGCTGGGGAGCAGCACAGCTCCATATGCCTCTTCCTTCCATGTATGGGAATGCGGGAGAGCTCCAATACCACCATAAGTTCTGTTATAACCCATGCCAGTTTTTGCTTGGAAAAACACATCGTTCAGCCTGAAATTTTCCAGGCTTATCCTCTAGCTTGACCGTTAGCTTTAGGGAATTCAAGTAAAATCAGATAGAACATCTTTTAATTCGATGAAGACTGAAAAGGAGCGTGAATGTATGTACACAGAGGCATGCCTCCTGCTTATAGCCAGCATTGTATAAGACACAACCATAAATAAAATTGACCTGGGCAGAGTGGTAAATAAAGATTCGAACCTTTTGTCCATATTACTATGACTAGACCAAATTGTTTCCTTTTAGACGTTGCACATCCTTGGATGCATGCCCATTTACTTCATTGGGGAGATTGGTCCATGACTGGTAATATGATTTGGTGAGAGATAGCACAAGATTTAGCCATGAAAGAAATCTGGCCAAACTAGATCTCTACCAGTGCCTCCTTCCTTCCTTCATTTTTGTAGGAAAAATGAAGGATTTGGGGGGAGTGTGGGGGTGGGTGTGGAGCACATTGCCTCTGTGTGGTGACTAAAAGGGTGTACATAGGAAATGTACTGTATATATTTTGGGATGTGGGGGAAAAGGTAGCGATCTTGTTAACCCAATGACTGGTCTGCTTTAGATATTCGTGAATACTTGAGTCCAAAATTCTCTCACACTCTCTCTAAAGAGAAAAGTAGTAACAGAGAACCCTTTTAGTATTTCATTTCTTATAAGACTGCCAGGAAGCTCTTTGAATAGTTCTGTCTGTTTTTAGCACCTGATATTTGAAGCTGTAACCAGGGCATTGAGTTCAAACACAACTTGAACTATTTTCAAAGGCTTATCCAGCCTTACAACATAACACAGTCATTGCTCCAAAAACTCTTTCATTAAATCAGCCTGTCTTTCTCCCAATTAGGGTAAAATCCTGAACAGAAAAGGATGCTGTCCTATTTGCACTGAAAGTAAGTTCTTTCTTCACATTCTTTAAATTCTTTTTATTCTTTCAGAGAAAATATAGTAGAAGTATGTTTACTTTTCTGCCTTCTTTTTAGAGGTGGCTAAAGGACAGGTGATTATTGCTGGCCACAGATTTTGCCTCCTATAAATCTGTAAATTTAAAATAAAATGCCTGGGTGTTTTATTTTTATTTTATTTTATTTTTTCCAAATAACAATATTTTTGTCAAATCTGAGGTGCTGCTTTTTGAAGGATATAGTTGGCCTGTGCAATTTGTAGGTAATAAAATAAGCAAATGAATAGAGTTGTAACTTTTAGCACTGGGTACCTTTTATATCTATAATTAGCCCAGCTATGTGTACATATAATCCAACACCTTTGCAGATGATTTGTGAGAGTTAAAAAAAGGTGTGCAGAAATCTGAGTCACAGTCTGGGGCAGCAGTGGAAAGTACAATAGAAAGCTATCCTTCTGTCTGTATGATGTTTAGCTCAACCATCACCTTTTTTCCCTTTACTCTTCACTTCAGGAATGATCATCTTATGGTATCACTTGTGTTCTCTCCTAGTCAGCAAAGTACTTACACTTCTTTTTAAGCTTGTCCTATTTAAGTCAACAGGGAGACCTGTCTTCGCTGAAGTTAACAGGATACAATTATGTATTTCCTTCAGGACATGTTTAAGTATTTTACCAAATAGGGACAGACTGCTAAAATGGGGTTTTATGATTTATAGGAAGGCTTCTGAAAGAAGGAACAGGTTTTTAAGTAGAGTGTTTCCTATTCTTTTGTCTAAAATCAAATTGGTGTTGCTGATCGACTCAATTCTGGGTGCCCTTGGCTTGCACAAATTCCATGTGCTAAATACCTGTTTTTCCACTCTGCAGCTCAATTATTTTGAAACATGTAACTTGTGATAAAATAAATCTAGTTTGCAAGTCTTCAGTATCAAAATGAAATTAAATACAAGTGGCAACCTTAGAAACACTTGAAATAATACTGAGCACAGGGAGAAATGAAAGAGGATTCAACTGACCACAGTTGATTTCATGTTAGCTCAGTTTCAAGGGAGAAGAAATTTGCATAGACCTCTGCTCGAACATGACGTCATTAGTGTCATGAATTCATCAATGTCTATCTTACCTTTGTTCTTCTGTTTCAGTCTCATTTAACCTTTCTCATGTGTTCTTTTGTAACATGAGAGGGGAAGGAAAATAATGGGGCCAGCCATTCCCTCAAAGCACTGGAGACCCTCCACTATAAGGGGTTAAAAAGAAGACAGTACAGTGACTCCTTCAGAAATGCTGCCAGAGAATGATGACTTGTCATAACTGTTTCATGGGAGAAGGAGGCAAAAAAAAGATTTCTTCAAAGTAAGAATAACTCATCTAGAAACCAGGTTACCTAAAAAGTCAGAACTTCTTGATGATACAAGAAGGGAATGGTCATGACTATAAGAAATGTGAAATTAAGGGCAGACCATTGTTGCTCGTCCTCCTACCATGCAGCTCTGTAAAGAGCCTGGCTCCATCTTCCCAGTAACCTCTTTCTAGGTACTGGCAGACTGCTCTTAGGTTTCCCCGAAGCTTTCAGGATAAACAACCTTATTCCCTTAGCCTCTTCTCATGGGTCCTGTCTGCACTGCATTGGCTGTACATGAGGCTGGGAGGCTCGTTGCGCTGTCCCGCAGTGGCATGCTCCTCATTGCACATGAAACAGAGGGGTTCTTTTCTTGGAGAGGTGTCTCACTATGGACCCATTTAGTATTTGGAGAGGTCATGATACTGAGCTGATTCTAAGCTTTTATGATTAAAGGCCTTTCCCAGCTTTTATCAGGTAATGTAATCAAAGAGCTTAAACACCCACTGTCATACAGCAGTGGTAGCCATTAGTGTTTTAACAGTGCCATTTGCAAGGAACTAATTCCACCTTTGCACCAGAAGTGCTGTAAATCTCATGATGACATAAGACAGGCAAAAGGCAGAATCATAAGGATTTCAGTGATGATCACTATCTCAGATAATAATTAGAAACTTTGCTAATTCAGCTAATTTCTGATGAGATAAGATGTACATGCACAGCCCTTTCCCTTACCCACCCACTCATGTTGATTCTCTTTCCACATATTAACACACCAGACATTTCTGGCGGTCCAGCAGATATTAATTTTCCAAAGTAAAAACAACATAGGAGGTACAAGAACATACTGTACACAGGAGAGCTTTGAGTACAGTTTAAAGGCAGCCAATTTCTATGAAGTGGGTCAAAAACAGTCACGTTGTTAAAGGATACACTTTAAACTGAAAAAAAAAAAAATAACCAAAGGATTATTTTTCAAAGCAGTTTGTTGCAGAGAGAAAAAGTACCTCGTCTCCTAAAGGGCTGGAGAGTCTCTTTTGTCTACTGTTGCCGAAGTTAACTATGGTTAGTTTTGGCATGTTGCTGTTTAAGCTCCATGGCTGGTGTACAGTTATCACTAATTAAACACAGTGGTCATACCAGTGGAAAATTCAACAGTTTAGTTTATCCTGCTGTAAAAATGTAATGAAATGTACTCTTTTGGGCTTGATTTAGAAAAATCACCACTGACGTCAATTCCATAAATTAGTAATCCTATGTTAGACCAAGGTCATTTTCATATTAAAAAAAGAAAACACTAAACCTAAGTTCAAATAACATTAACAGACTGCTCTCAACTCCAGACAAAGACGGGAATTTGCAGTGGAGGTTAAATCTTTGTTCTTGACAAAGAAGAATTGATAGCCCTTGCTGAAATTGCAGTATGCAGTATGAAAGCTTCCTACTGCAACCATGTAGATGTATTTTAATCATGATCAATAATCCTAACACAGTCTTACCTAAGTCATTGTGAGGCTATATGGATGAAGTTTTTTCAAAGTGGACTGCAGTCATCTAGGTCTAGCAGTACACATGATTAATTTTGCAGTAAAGGCCTCTTTTGGGGCAGAAAATTTCCTTCATCACAAATCATTCTGCAGCTTTTTTTAATTGACAAAATGACCAGTGGAGCTAAACCAAACTCAAGGGCATTCGGACTCAGCCTTAGGAGTAAAAGGTTGGTACTTTCACCTGGTCCTGCATCCTTTTTATTTGTTTTCATAGGAATACTGAAAAAATTGATGACTCTTAAAAGCAAAAAAAAAAAAAAAAAGGTAAAAAAAAAAGGTGGGGTTATGCATTGTAGGTACCTGTGAGAGCAGGGAGTGGGACTAAAGGGCCACATAGGCCTCTGTTGGTCCTGTTTCTTGTGTTATTTCCTTGCCATGGAGAAATACATCAACAAAAAGACTGCAATTGTTTATTCATACTGGAATGCTGTTCATGATTTACCTCCTTAGCCATTTCAGCGGTGATGGTCTACTGTATAAATATGTATTTGGACAAATTGGAATACCTATTTTATTTATGAAATAGACCATAAAGACTCCTGTGGAGTTTTTGACACCACACCTTGTAATGTGTATTATATCAAGCTGCACTATGCAGCAGTTATGAGGAAAGTACTCTATGGCTATGCATTTTTTAAAGAAAAGCTAATGAAATTCTATTATGCGTGTTCTGTAGCTAGTTTTCAAAAGTTAATAACGTGTTCTGTTTGATTTAGGGCTTAATTCAGCATATGGGCTAATTGCATTCAAAGTTTCATTTTATTTTTAAAAAGCTGAGATATTTTTGAATTATAGATGTGCAACCAGAACACCCTTAACTAGTAAACTTGTATTTTTTCCTCCCTCTCTTTACTTAGAAAGTGTCCAAACCAATTTTAGTTATAATTTAAAGTATATTTTTCTTGGCCACTCTTAACTAGCTACGAGCCCAGAAGAGTGTGACCAGACATCTGGACATCTTGGACTTCAATTGACTGCTCTGATCTCCTGAAAAAATAAAACAAGCTATTCCATGAGCACCAGAGCTAACAGAGCCTGGTTTCCTATGGATTTGTGTCCCATTTCCTTTATATCCCAACAAATAATAAACCCAGCTAGAGACAATATATCCTGTGGCTGCTCTGGAGCTACAAATGTGCTAATTGCCCAGCCAATATGCTCATGCTCTCCGGCTGGTCAGGATGTGTGTGCTGACTGTCTGTCTGGCCTCCACCAAGCAGTATATATATCTCGCCTTTCTAGAAAGGCTAAATACTGTCTGGGGGGGGTGTGGGGGCATTGGGTGGAAGGCAGAAAGGTACTTTTTGGCAACCACTTATTTCAATAAGTGGTTCTTATCTTTATTCAGCATACTACTTAGAAATGAGTTGTCTTTCAGACTTTTATCCCTCTGTATTGGCCAAAACAGGTCGTGATTTTGTAAATCTTTTTTTTTTTTCCTTATGGGAGTACGTTAAAACTAGGCAATGCTAAAATGTTCTTTTCCTTGCTGTTGCTTTTTCAGCTTCCTTTTTTGTACAGATAAATGTGTTTTCAAAAACGGTGCTCCTTTCCCACAGTTACCTTCCCTGTTACCTTTTCTAATGAAAGTCACTATTTCATTTGAATTGGGTGCATGATTTGTAAATGCAAGGAAAGAGTGCCAAGAGTTCTATAGTATTAACTTTAGCACCTAAATACTATTATTACTACTTTGCAAGAAGCTGTAGAGCCTTAGGTGGGAGCTGAGCAGACTGAATCACACATGTAGTTTAAGATTGTCAAATGTAAAAGCATGAAGTCCATATTCAGTTGCTTAAAAAACAAATGTGAAAACTGCCGAGCTCCCAGAAGCTTTTATGAAAGGCAGAAGTTTTGAATACTGATTTGGGAGCCTAAATGCAGGATTTCCAAAAGAGGTTTAGAGGTGTTTGCAGCCAGCTCCCAATAATGTTTAATCAGAGTTGAGTGCCTAAGGCGCTTTGAAAATCACAGCCTCCTGAACATAGCTCTGGGGCCCTTCTTTGAAAAATCTGTGTTTTTCAGGGACAAAGAGGGAATGGGTATATTTACCTTCATGTGCACGTGTAGATGAGCAAAAGAAGACATCAAAGGTCATGAATGCCAGGTTCAAAACAAGCAAGAGGCAGTGGTTCTTCATGCACTTTGCTCAAGGTTGTTGTGGATGCTAAAAACATTGTTGGGTTCACGGGGAGACTGGACAAATTCACAGAAAAGAAGTCTATCAAAGGTTATTAAGTAAAGAGAAACCGTGTCTAGCTCAGAAAGTCCCTAAGCTGAAAATAGTTGGAGGCTGGCGGAGTCTTAGGGGGAAGTATCGTATATAATTGCCCTTTTCTAACTCTACCCTAGACAGCTGATAGAGACAAGGAGTATCCACAATAAACTGGGAACAATTTACTGTAGGAAAAAAAGGGAAGGATCTTCACCCATGACCCTATGCCTTGCTAGCACAAGCTAGCAAAATTCATTCCAGCGTTGGGGAACATAGCTTTGGTGATGCAGCAACACCTCTCCATCCCTTATGTCCCAAAGGAGGAGCAAGTCAAACACGATCTGAACTAGAGAACTGGTGCTTCCAATAGATTTCAAAAACAGCCAAGCAGAAAGACTGGTTTGTTTCAGAAGGGATAAAAAAAAAAGGAAGAAAAAAGAAGCAAACCATAAAACATGATGTGATTGAAACTCTCCCAAAAGGAAATAAACAACAACCCAAAACCTAAAAATGACAGGAACTCTTTTCATGTTGCCTGGCTTTTGCAGTCTTGTTACACCCGGTATTTAAGGTTTATTTCTAGGCCAACCAGTTCTTCTTACTGGCAGTGCCTGAGTTATCGCACACACTCTTGCAGGGTGTGGACTTTTTTTTTTTTAAAAACCCACAATTTTAGCAAACCTTTCAAGAATGTTTGACACAGTGATATCAGAGAATCAATTATTCAGGCTGTTTTTAGGTAGATTTTCCCTCCCCCATTTCCTTGGTTATTAAAGAAAACAGCGAAATTTGGATCAGACATTCAGTTATCCAGTCCAAAATACATTCTTTTTTATTTTAACTGCACTGCATCAAGTTGACATATGACGTGACACGATGTAACATAACATAAAACAACATTACTCTGCATAACACATTAGAAATTAAAAATAAATATTTCCTTTGGATCCCATTGGTACTATCAATTTTACTTGCACATCTCTAAATTATGTTTGTTCCTCTCATGTCTGCCTCTTACCCACTTGCTTAGGTGAAGAACCAGCTTCCCCCTCCCGATATGTTAGTTCATAACATGTGTAACATGTCCACGTTCTTGGCCTCTAGAAACACAGACAAAAACTGGTTCTCTCCTCTGAAATCTTCACTGATGTTTGGGCTGATTTTTTTGTTGATAGTTTCCTTGTTTTCATAAAAGTTGTCATTATGTTTAAAGAAAAATTAAAGCCTGAAAAAATGAAATAGAATCTGAGCAGGTAATAAAATGTATCTTAATATTCATCATGCAGATAATTACATGAGTACATAAGGAAATCCGAAACATGTTAGTATGATTTAGTAACGGTAAAGTCAGGTGGTCTCCATATAAAATCTACGGATCTTTTTGCCGTTGGTAAAAATTACATTGGTGATTAAAAACGATATGGTTCCTGCCAATTTATGGAGAATCAGTTAATCTTTTTATGGACTTTGGAAAACAGTTATTGATATCCTCATTGGTATCAATGAGGGAAATGAGACTCACAGAAGTGCGTGTTTTTAAAAGCACTCTCTTATCTAAGTGTCTTGGATTTCAGGCTCTGCTTAAAGTCCCTCGGCCCTGATTTCCAGAGGTGTTGATCAAATGTGGTTCATTTTGACTTCTAATGAAGCTGTCAACGTGATGTCCTTGAGAAGTTGAGACTTTTGGTCCCTAGTTGCCAGACATAGTAAAGAGGCTTAGCTAAAGCAGCATGCATGTGGCAAGTTAGGGGTGAAGTACAAATCTCCCACGAACCAGCTCTGTGATGGCACTGCACCAGGCAGTGAGGGAGACTGAGGTTAGAGTTTAGGAAGACCTTGCTCGCAGTAAGGACAGCCGAGCATTGCAACAGGTTGCCAGAGGCGGCTGTGGAGTCGCTGTTACTACTGCTTTTTAAGAGCAGGTTAGACAAATGTCTGTCAGGAGTAACATAGGTACAAGTGATTCTGCATTACAGCCGGAGAAGGAAAAGGCTCCCGGGGTCCCCTTCAGCCCCATTTTCTGTGTCTCCATATAGGTATCCTTGGACGCTCTTTAACTACAGCTAGTAAAATGCCAGAAACATTATAGCTGTTTTAGCATAGCACTCTGCCTAGGCTGAAAAACCCTGCTGAGAAAGGTGTATTGCGTAGTCAGAGCTGCATTGCACCCCACCGAAGGAATTCCCTGCTTCTTCTCCGTAACATCCATGTCTCCTTTTTTGTATGTTTGAATTTGCCTTTTTTTAGCTGCCTTTTCAGGCGAGCCATTGTTAGTTGAATATTTTTTTTTTTTCCCAGTGAATAAATTGTATTCCTTATTACTCTCCCCTCCTTTGTTGGGTTTTTGGTTTTTTTTTTTTCCTGATTGATGCTGTTCACAGCTCTCTGATTACTGAGTCAAATTTTGTTACTGCACCAAGCCCTCCCCCTAAAACAGGCATCATCTTTCAAAAGCATCTTTCAGCCCACGGGTATCCAGCTGGCAGTAGCAGCGTGCATTTCTCTGCCTTGAGACTCCTTCTTCCAGGAACAGCAGCAATGAGATGTGGTTAGGACCTATTGTTATACCAGAAGGCTGCAATGCAAATAAATTTGCTGCCTCTTTGATTGTGAGGCAATTCAATCAATTGCTGAGTAACTGCAGGGTAACCTAGCATCGACATGAGTGTGGAAACGTTCTGCCTTTGAGCTGCGGCTTCTCTGACCAGCGTATGGCTGCAAACATCAATAAGAAATCTCCCTCCATTTGTAATGATGCAAATGATTGGTAGAGATACCATGCCCTTAGATAGTCATTGCATCACTTTAGTCACATACTATTGAGTTTTAGTTGGTAGCATAATAACAATAACTATTACAAGTCAGTTGTGTATAAACGACATCTATGATAGCTTATAACACTGAATAAAGATGTTGTTCTACAGATAATTTGGGACATAAATATAAATAATTATAATATAATAATAAAATAATATAAAATAAAATATAATTCAATTAGATATAAATTATAATAATATAATAATAGTATAAATAAACATAAATATACCTAGTTTATAAATGTACAATATTTATAAGTGTGTCTATGTAAAATACGGACAGAACCAGGTCCTGCTAAAATGGTCTGATGGCTTTTAACTTCGGGGATTACCCCTGCCTAACTGGGGACATTAAGATTAGCCTGAAAAATATACATGTGATGTTTTGAATTTTGCTTCTGTTAGTGGATTAGGCTTTGCTCCCATAACACAACTTAAGGGTGGGAGTTCATCTCAGGGGAATTTAACTGTCTGAGAGGAATGCCTGTAGTCTTCGATACTTGTTTGTGCTCCCATAGCTGGCAGCAGAGAGACAGGCTCCTCCAGAGAGTAATTCCCCACGTATTAAAAGAGACATCTAAAACTGGTGAGATGAAAGACTTTCTAGTCATGTCTGTTTCTCTCTGTCAGTGAGAGGGAGACTGGATGAATTGCTTAGACTAGACATTTCATGTTTGGAAAGCTGAAGCTAGGTGGGAAGGCTCCCATCACACATCTCCAGAAGTATGTGGGCTCTGCAAGCCCAGGGTTCTGCCTGCTCTGATAACTTGAGGGGGGCTTGTATTTTCTGGAAATGAAATAATCTGAAAAATTTCACAGGCATTGTAATAACCTACACTGTTCAGGGGGTACATTATGTTTAAGGGACAAACATACAGGTTGGAAGATATGTCTTTGGTTCCTAGCTACAGGTTAGCCTTTCCTATGCTGCCCCAAGGATCAATTGGCTTTTGGTTCCCACCCGCTTTGGGAAAGGCTTCTACTAAAGCCATGAAGCTTCTGTTTTTCAAAAATATATATTGCTAGTGGGCATCAGCCAAATCTGCCTTAAGGGCAGATAGATTAGGTGAGAGCGGCGTCCTCTAAGTTCTTATCAACTGCTTTTTTCAAACTTTGATTGATCCTGATATGGCGCTTTTGTTTCTCACTCACCTGCAGAGCCTGGAGTTTGCACTGTATTTGGAGACCCTCACTACAACACTTTTGATGGACGGACATTTAACTTTCAGGGAACATGTCAGTACGTTTTGACGAAAGACTGCTCCTCCTCTGCCTCGCCCTTTCAGGTGCTGGTAAAAAACGATGCCCGTCGGACCCGTTCTTTCTCCTGGACAAAATCAGTGGACCTTGTGTTGGGCAGAAGCACTATCAGCCTCCAGCAGCACCTCACGGTGAAGTGGAATGGGACCCGCATCTCACTACCTTGCGAGACACCGCAATTTCAGATCGATTTGGATGGTTATTTGCTGAAAGTGACAACCAAAGCAGGTAGGGCAAGTGTGTGTGTTTGTGTCTTCTCCCTGAACAACTTCTCAAGCGCAACATGAACAGCAGTCAGTAAAAAAGCGTGATAGCGGTAATAAGCATAGTTATAACTCTTTAGAGACCTGAGGAACCCAAAGTGCTTTCAAAATCCCTGCAGCCCACAAGCAGACAGAGATCCCAGCTATGAGTCTGAAGTCTTTGCAGAACATTTACTAAGCTATGTTTCATTCTGCAGCTGACAATTAGCTGCCTGCATAGATGAATATGCCATGAATTAATTTCCAGTAACTTAATGAGTGGCTTATGCAGGGTCATCATTTGATATTTACAGATAAGAACAGAGAGGAGATCAGTTCGTAAACATAACATTCAGGTTTTTTCCCAGTTGCAGCAACATACCTTACAGTCTAAGTCAGCAATTATATAAAATCATAGTTACTAATGGCTGGAATAAGTTTAAGTTGTCAAATTATGGAAATATTTCACTGGGGCTACCCAGCAAAATGGAGATCCTTGTTTGAAAACCAAGGCCTGATTTGCTGTTCAGTGCCATCCTGTTGGGCTTGCTTTGTGCTCGAGTAAGAGTTTGTCTGTGAGGAACAGAGAGTCCACAGCACCAGAAACAAAAGGAAATCAGAAACTTCAGAGAATCTGGTACCTTATTTATAGAAACAGGGAAGGGAGATAGCAGCCTCTCAAGTCTTTTGAGTCCTAGAAAATACATTAATTGTCAAAATGCTAAACCAGAGGACTTACATTTGTTTTGATAAACTGTTCTGAAACTATAGTATCCTCGCATAGATAAATACTGAGGGGAAGTTTAAAACTTTCTCATTAGCATGTGTTAGGTACTACTGTAGTCCTGAGAGATTTCACTTACACAGTGAAGTACTGTTTCAGTGAGAATACTATTTACTGTTAATTCAATTAAATGCCATGTGAAAGCAGTGAAACCAATCTTTCTTATGGAGTGATATGGTCACAGGCGTGACACATAGTCATACTCATTATCTAGCATCATTTTTTTTCAAGGGGGACACTAGCACTCACTGTTGAGCTGAGAATTTAGACACCTGTTCATATAGCCCCTGGAAATGTAAGTCTGCATAATGTGGATCCCAGCTCTGGGCTCATTCCTCAAAGTGGCAATGCAGATTTTTGTGGCTGTCTGTAAAATGCACACAAGTTGACCATTATTCACAACTTCTAATTAAAAGCATCTTGAGGGTTTCTCTTTGCAGCCAGCTGAACGCTATGAATTCTGGCGATGTGGATTTCATTAGCCAACCACAGGCCAAGGAAAGGTTTTCAATCAAAGATGAATGACAGCTAATCCTGCTGCTATTCTATTTGTCTCTGGTGCAAGCCTAATAAATGACTACACACATCCTTGTCCATGTGTTGGCAGAGGGAGTGCAAACATGGCATATGACAACATACCAAACAGTGTGTAATCACTACAAATTATAGCCTAAATAATTCCTCCCCTTAACGGAGCAGGATCAGGTTTCTCTCGCTGAACACAGCACGATGGGCCAAGTCCTCCTTTCCTCAGCACGTAAGGCCTGGAAAGCAGCAGAACGGCATGGCTCCATTTTGCTGGGAGAGGACAAGCAGCAGAGAGGTTGTAGAGAGGAGGAATGTGCTGAGTAGAATTGGTTTAAAGACAAACCTTTTGTTCCACAGGAAATTTGGAGTGCCGGGGGAAAAAAATTGGTAAATTTTCTCTGTTTCAGAATGAAACATGGATTTTTTTAAAAAAACCTACTTTCCCAGTGTAGGATGAAAAAAGAGGGGGAGGGATGAAGTAATGAAAAATAAGCAAAACCGCTGCACTAGAAGCAAAATTCAAAGTAAAATTGGGCTGGGAAGTGCAGGGTCTGGTGCTTACGGCTCAGCCAGCATTCCCACGGCTTTTGGTTTTCCTTTTGCCGAGCTGGGAGCTGAGCCCTGGATAAAACAGGGGAGCCCAAAGCTTCAGGAAGCCTTGTGGTCCCTGGCTACAGGGCAATCTGCATGGCAGGGCTGTACTGGAGTTGCATACCCTGAGAATCCAGGCTTCCAGGCAGCCCACCAGGCGAGCTGGCAGGAAACCAGCTTGGAGCCTTGCCTGTGCTGTGTTGGAAGTTCATTGAATCCGATATGGCTCCCTGAAGTATTTCAGTTCTGATGAATTGGCATTTTCCAGTGAAAACCTGTTTTGTTGCTAAATTCCTCACCAGCTGTAGCTCTGGATGCCATGCAGCAGCAATTCTGGCACCCTGCACTTGCAGGTACTTCCTCATGGGTGTGGTTGGGATGGTGTTGAGTCCTTGTCAAAATTTGTGTGTTAAAAAGACGAGAGAACAGAGGGCCACAGGGCTGGTGTTACTTATCTGTCCCTCTAGTGCAGGAGCATTTTTTTTGTTGTTGTTTCTGTGCTGATCTTTTGCACGAAGCTGCTTTGCTGAGGTTTTCTGTACCAAGATTGGCACTAAATCTTTAGAGAAGAGTGGTCTGCCAGTTCTCGAGGATGCCTTTACCATGAAAAATCGTGCAGAACAATTGATGGGAGTTCCCAGCATGGGGAACTCAGTGTGTGATGTCCATAAATCCAGAAGGTTTTTTTAAATGCAGTAGAGCACACAGTGTGCCAAGTTAAGAAATCAAGTAACAAGTTGATTAAGCATCCTTCAAAGAAAGGGGAAAATTGGAAAACCCTAAAAAGTAACTCAGAGAATATTCCTTTTCTGCACATCCCCAGATGGGACCGATGCTGCATCCTTTGGTTTCACATCTCTTGGATTCTGATCCTTGTCCAAGTGAATGGGAAACTCATCCATTTTGGGGGGGGAAGGAAAGGGGGGCCATAGGCACCAAGAAACTCTTCCAAACAATTTCTGTCTGCCAAAGAGACCATTTCAAACATCGCTCTGTAGCATAATCCCATCTGTCACAGCTCTTGTTGTTTTACAGAAACCAACTGAATTTTCTGCTTGTGAAAAAAGAAAAAGGCACACACTGCACAGTGCGATCAGGCTCCAACAAGATTATCATGCACCTTCCTCGCTACCCCAAAAGGGAATAAGCTCCGTTATGGACAGAAACCTTTAGGCTGTTCATCAAAGCTAGAAATTACCCTTCCATCTGAGCAATTACAGCAGAATATAGTGTAATTAAACAATACTCAGCTAGAGGAAAGAACATCCTTTTGTGGTAGTTAAACTGTGAGTCTCTTGAATCAAATCCAGTAATCAAAGTGGGACTCTCTAGATTTAAAAATGTGCATTTTTATATGCTGAGATGAAAAGTCATAATTTTATGTTATTCTTGTCTGCATACCTAGAGTTCACAGAGCAACATGTAACAAGTAGAATAACTTAACTCTCACAAAGGACACACAAATATTTAGGATAATTTTAGAGTTAACCTTTTGTAATGAATGTGAGTGGTTTCACTGAAAGTCAGTAAGTCTTGGCTTGAGAAAAAAAAGTTGTAAAAGGAAAATTAAGATAGAATCATTAGCCAGTCTTTTGTGACTCTGCTTAAAGTCAGCAGCTTCTGAGGGAGCTTGTTTGGGGAAGAAATTGAACACCGCCTTAAAAACTGGAGTTATTTTCTGAAGAGAACTGCCTGAGAATTTGGATCTTGATGCTTCAAGCTTTGAGAAAGTTTATATGATTCTCAAGTCTGATGAGATCTTAGTTTATAAATTAATGGCAAGATTTTTCTAAATGCCAGCACGGCAGTATTAATCTGGTGTCTGCAAATCAAGCTGTGTTTTGTTTTGTTCAGAGTTGTCAGAAGCAAAGACAGCTGGAATTTGAATTTGTCCAGCAATGATAATGTATGAAGCAGCTTAAAAGGCAGTTTTCCCCCTTGCCACTGTGCTGGCCTCGTTAACAATTGTAGTCTTGCACAATTTCTCAGTTGGCTGGGTGTAAAGTGCCTTTGGAGGAGGACACAGTGGCCCTATCCATGCTGGGTTTATTAGATAATTGGAAACTGCTTTCAGGCATAGCCAGCTCAGAACATATTTGTGCTATCATTGCTAATCTATAGTGATAAGAAAACATGATGCAATAGACTGTAGTGACCAGTGATGCAGAATTATCTGCACAACCTTGCTGGGTAAATCGTTCCCCAAACTCTTGGTGACACAGTGTAAACCACATAAGCGCCAGGGCAGTATGTACCGATGGCAAAGCACCCCTTCTATAGCCATAATTGCCGTTTGAGCCTCACCCTGTTTCTCTGCAGCGCGGGTAGGAATTGTCATAGGAGACAATGGGATGTGTTGCTAAAGGAAGGGTTCCAGCTTTGAACTGAGTCACTGGTATGTTAATTACTTACATGAGGATAGGGCAGGATTTGGATCACATAGTGACAAGCACTGATTTACAAGAGGAAAGGGTGGTGCTAAGCCAGCCCACACAGCAAATGTAGAAAGCTGGAGCGAAGCCCTGGTCCTGCACCGCAGAGTGATGCTGTTTGGTATTCTTGGCCAGGCAGGGAGAAGAGGGTAAAATCTGGATTATCCTGTTTAAAAGCAGGTTCCTGTGTTTATCCTTAACTAACCGCTGCACACAGGTACTTTATGGGAATAAATTAATGTCAGCAAAATTATTTGTGATCTTCAGATGCAGGGTTACTGCAGAGATGTGAAGTAGTAGCATTCATCAGACATTGGAAATAGTTAAAAAGAAAGGCCATTTTTTGGGTAGAAGTTAAGCAGCAGTGATTCTTGGTGTTTTTTTCCCATATGATACCAAAATTGCTTTCCCTTTTGAGATACATATTTACTCCTCAAAGGATGGAATTCATTTAATTTACAAACACCCAAAAACTAGAAGTTTAGTCTCTACCTGGTTTCTGGGCCCTCTAGAGTATCACTGGAAACAGAAAGGCATTCAGAAGGTAGTTTATTCCCTCTGCATTAGACACCTATGTTGTGACCCAGAGCTGCCTATTTCTCTCCATCAAAGAGAGGGCCCAGACAGCTGACTTAAGCTAGACACCCAACTTTTAGATGGGTACAGACAGGTAAAATGGATTTCGTCCACAGAAAGCAATTTTGATTTTGATGTACTAGAAGTGCAAAACCTTACTGTAAAACAGATTGTAGCAGAACACTTACATCCCAGCCACTAGATGAAGGTTGGATGTTTACCATCATTCCTCAGCGTTGCTGACTTATGAAGACAACTTCAAAAGGTTGGTAATTAACACCTTTTGAATGAACAGTTTGAATCCAATTCAGAATGCCTTCTTACAACAGTTTTACCCATCTGACATACCTTTGTGGTCATCTTTTTCACTCTCTTTACCCACACAAAATTAGGTACTTGTATTGGAACAGTTGTATTCACCCAAATGAGTGATCAGTGTCAGCTTTGCAGGCAAGAAAAGGATGTTTTCCATAAGGTCGTCACTGGTGGAGTCTCGTGGGGCATGGACACCTTTGTATGCCCATGACCTGTGCAATGGCTGAAGTTCTGGGCTCCCTGGGAAATGAGCTAGAAATTTGCACTAGCAAATTCAATTTGCGGAATTTTGCAAGAGCCCTCTTTTGATGTTGAGAGTAGTTCTGCCTTGGCTCCAGATTTTTTAGGATAACCCCATTCATTAGCAAGGAGGAACAAAAATAAACAGAGAGAGACATGAGTGTATTGTAATTGACTGTGATTTAAGAAACACTACACTTGCCAGAAGCATTTACTGGGACGTATATAGAAATCTAACAACATTATCAGAAGGAAGCCAATGGCTTTATTTAGGTTCCCATGAACACTGTTTCACAAACATAAGGCTCAGTTTTCTTATCTTCAATTTCTTCTTCTTCTCTTTTTTTTTTTGTGTGTGTGTTTTTGTCTCATCTCTTTATTAGGCTTGGAAATTTCATGGGATGGAGACAGTTTTGTGGAAGTCATGGCTGCGCCGCATCTGAAGGGCAAACTCTGTGGTCTGTGTGGCAATTACAACGGGCACAAGCGAGATGACCTGATTGGGGGGGATGGGAATTTTAAGTTTGACGTGGACGACTTTGCCGAATCCTGGCGCGTGGAGTCCAACGAATTCTGCAGCCGCCCGCAGAGAAAACCGGTGCCCGAGCTCTGTCATGGGACAGTCAGGGTGAAACTCCGAGCTCACCGGGAATGCCAGAAGCTCAAAGCGTGGGAGTTTCAGAGCTGTCATTCAACGGTGGATTATACCACATTTTACCGGTAAGTGTGGTTTGCTGCAGAGGGAGATAGTAAGTTACTGTGCAAGGAGAAAAACCACACAGTTGGCCCAATTTCAGTAGCGTTTGAGCATATGCTTTGAGCTGCTTTTGCTAAGGATTAATATACAGGCTTAGAGTTATATTATGATGAGCTTTTCTGAGTCAGGAATCAGAAGAAGATGGTCCTGAGCTAATAAAGACCCAAGCAGCCAACAGTGAGAAGGGCAGGCAGGCTTGTGATCACCTAGAGAAAAAGTACTTTTGGAGACTGAGGAGAAAGGGGGAAGAGACTTCAAAACATTTTAGTACGCTCTTTCCAATTTCAAAGTCAGCTGTAAAGTTGAGGCTGACTTTAATTGCTATTGCTTGTGGTCCAGACAAGTGTGTCTTCCCAGAAGCATTTTGAAAATGACTTTATTAAAGCAAGGATATTAAATATTACTGGTGCCTCTTGGATGGTGTAGTTTGTGGGTTGAGACTTTGAAAGGAGAGAGTTAACAAAAAGTTCAGTGCATGCCCATCCTGCCCTGGGAGCAAAGGAAGACAGACGAGGATCTAGAAGCCTTGTCTGAGTGAATTATTCAAGATTTTTTATCTTTAAAATGCTTCCAGTCTAAACCACAGAGACATAATTTCTGTTCTTTAATTGGCATGAGTTTATTTGCCCCTCACTCACTAAATAAAATTGGCTTTTCTTTTGATTGCCTGACATAAAAGATAAAAGGAAGCCGAGTCACAGTTGTATGATGGCGGATGGAGCCGCCTGATCTCTGAGCTCCCAGCTTTCCCCACTTGTGCACATCTGCTGAACTATTGGGCTTATTAGGAAAAGCTTTCTAAAATGACTCCGTTTCCCTTATGAATTGCCTTTCTTCTTCTTTTATAATGAGACAGAAAGACTTTTATTCAGAATACGTCTGGGACTGGGAAATGCTAGAAGACATACAGTTTGGCTTGTAGTCTATGTGCTTCTGCATTTAGTTTGCTATAGTGTATCCCTGTGCTAGGAGCCTGGCAAAGAGTGAAGATTGTATTGTGTGCAGGTTATAATACTTTATCTTTTCCAATGGCTGGAGGCACAGCAGAGAGCACTAGAGATGCTAACACACACACAGTGTCTGTTGAATGCATTTCAGCAACATTCCCATCTCACTTCCATCGTCCTCCAAAGGTAAGTGATGACAATGCAAATGGAAAACAGGCACAGAGAGATTTGTTTCATTTTGCAGTGGATTTTTTGTCCCTTTTTTAAAGTAGCTCATGATTAATTTAGTGCAATACACTTCCTGACACCACAACGGAAAATGATTTATATTTTGGCTACAGCAGCCAGAAAAAAAATCTCTATATGCTTGCACACAAGAATTCCTGTAGAGCATTTCTGTTCCTTTAAAATAATGTCTTCTATTTGTCCTGGAAAGACAATGAAATCAAGCAAATACTTAATTTGATTATGTCCTTTTGTAGAAAAGTGCATTTTTCCCTAAAGAAACTTTATGTTGAAATGACCATCATATTCTGTCAGAAGTAGCTGTTCGTTTGCTTCCATTTAGATGTTGCCAGCTGTTAGAATGCTTAGCTCCCAATACAGGAATCAAAGATAAAATATAAATTAAAATTAAATAATGGTATTTAGTGGAATGCTACTTCTTGTTAGAAACTAACAAAGTTGTAGCAAGCAATTTATTCAATGACCGTGGCCATTTTTCATACTAGGAAATTCCTGCAAAGAGGTAATGATTATGGGACACACATTCAAGAAAGTTCTGGGAACCCTTCTAACATAAATCTTTGCATACATAAATACGCGCGCGTGTGTGTGTGTGTATAAGTATAAATATGAGTACTTAAGAAATTTGCATTTTTCATTTTTTTTTTTCAAAGAACCCATTGCTGGTGATGTATTTTTGCAGAAAATTTAAATTACCATTAAAAGAAATTTAAATTAACATTTACAGCTTTTTACTGAGGTCTTTTAGGAAAGCATATTTCGTCAATGTTTTCTAATTTCAGGCTAGGTTTAACTAAAATTTCTCCAGTTCTGCTTTTCTGAATATGGTCAAGCTCCTAGCAGGAAGAGAAGTGAAGAGGCAGAATGGTAGGGTCAGTTTCTTTCATTTTTCTATTCATCTCCTCTTTGAATTGAATAGCTTCTCAGTTTTTACCCTCCAACATTATGTATTATGGAATTTTTCCATTTGAAATACTGCATTCTCAAGAGTTAACCTTTCATGGTCATTCTTGCCTATATTATCAACATTGCCTCATTTTCATTATGCTGCTCTGGTAGTGACCTGCTGTTAATAAGAATTCTCAGAAATAGAAATAAACTCAGCAGGAACATTACGAATTAGGGTGTGTTTTCTCCAAACACCAAAAAAGGCAGCGAACAATGCATTGCAAACATTTGTCTGACATTGTGTTACTGAGGAGGTTTCTGTGAAGACGTCTCAAATTCATTTTAAGTCTCATTCTTTTTACAGCTGTAGTTTCTCCTTTTGTTATCCATCCAAAAAACATATACAGAAAGATTGTCGTGATTGTTAGGTGAAAAGGACATGGTTAATGTTTTAAAGAGTAGAGATCTAGCTGCATGGTTGTGGGGTGAAGAACAGCTAACTCCTGAGCTTGACCCTGATAGATCTGTGATGCCTTAGTAGAAATGGTTGTGCACCTTGCCCTTAACCCTTTTTTTGATGTTGTGACTTTAGTGACTTGTGTTTCTCTGCAACAAAGCGCATGGTAGAAGAAAGCACTATAAGCGCACAAGAAAGGATTTTGAAATAGTCCAGACTGCAAACTAACAATTTTAGCATCTAATTTTATACCACTCTTTTAATTCTTTGTTTTGTAACTAGACACGTTTTATGGGCTTTTAATTGTGGTTTGTTTTGTTTAGTTTTGGGTTGATATTTTTTGTTTGTCTTTAATGCATTGCTAGTTGTTCAGTACTCATGAGTAATACTCTAAAAATAACCCTTAGAGTTGAACTTTATGAAGGCAAGTTCATTAAGCAGGGAAATGATTTGAATTTCCAGGAGATTTTGGTAAAGTCTGGGTGAAGGAGCAATTAGCAGTGACAGTCATCACCATTGCCACTTGTTTATTTTGATATTTTAATATAGCTAAGCATCCTGGATTAGTCCTTGCCATAAAAAGAAAAATTACCAAGGTTACTCTAAAAACCAAGCAGGTTTTTAGAGGGGATACTTTGACCATGTATGCAATAAAGCTTGCACTGAGACTCCTGAAGCTGCTCTTGAGTATAAGCATCACTAAAAGTAGGTGTTACCATTTGAATTTCTCATGCTGCTGTTACCAGAAAAAGCTCTATCACATTATTAAGACATATTATGGTACCATTTAAGCTCTTGGACAGGGATCTGGGGACTTGAGGAAGGAGAAGAGGACTTTCTGTGCTCACCAAGCCCTACCCCATGGCTGATCTTATTGTGTGTCTTTGAGCTGTGCTGGAGCAAGGGCCTGGAGGTGACTCCAGCCCTGGTGAGGCCAGGGAGCAATGTGGCATGGGGGGCAGGTCCCCAGTGTGTGCCCCCATGCCTGCTTTGCTCGGCCATGGCTGATACCTCTCGGGAGTCTCCTTGGGAGGCACAGGAGCAGGCAGCCCCAAACAGGGGTGCAGGGACCACAGCGAGAGAGGCATAGCAACGCTACTCGATACAGGGACAAGTTGGGCTGCAGGAGACACCGTAAAGGAAGGCACAGGACTAATACTCGTAGTAACACCTGCCCTCTTTAGTCTCCATGGCTGTCTAGTAGGTTTTTTTTAATAGTTTGGTATCACCAACAGATTTGGAACGTGACATCAACATGGTATCAGTATATCACCCATCTGTAATGCACCTACACAGCAGCTGAGTTCATAAATGACTAGTTAGACATTGCTCAAGACTCTCACTACTACCATAACTTTGGAAAAATATTCAATGTCTTGCTTTTGCCATGCAGTACATTTCCCCATTTGAGATTGGAAATTTGTGCTCCTAACTCTTGAGACAAGTCTTTTTATTGTTATTACTCTTCCTATTATTATTATATATTTTTGTTATTGTTGCTATTATTATTATTATTACGTTTTTAACAGACAACAGCATACCAAATAATTAGTTACTCTTTTTCTCTTTTGTATTTGTCCTAAGAAGTATGTTTTTCTCTCAAACACTTGAATTTAATCATATTCAGTATTTTATGGCAAGCAGTAATTAACTTAGTAATGGCCTC
Source organism: Calonectris borealis (assembly GCF_964195595.1). NCBI lineage: Eukaryota > Metazoa > Chordata > Aves > Procellariiformes > Procellariidae > Calonectris > Calonectris borealis. Next base: position 117,152,630 of record NC_134313.1, read on the forward strand.
ATTTGTTTGAATCTGTTAATCAAATACATTCAGGAATTGCAAATCTACTTTATTGGAATTCTTGTCTTGAATATTCCTTGTGACTGTGCTGACATTATGCCATCTTAGCTCTCGTTTAATCAGTTAACGAGTTTCTGTTTCAGTTAACCGATTAACTTTATGCAATTAACTGCTGCAGTCTGGCAGTTTTTCTAAAAATTTCCACTTAACTAGACAAAATATTATTGTTTAGAGTTAGAGCATAAATTGCAATGTTGTGTAGTCCGTCAGCTCTGTTATTAAGTTTGACAGATATGCCATGGATGGCTGCAGAGAGCATGTGAGCCATAGCATTGCTAAGTTAATTACGAGCTCTATTTAAAAGATGGGGACCAAGGGTTTGTGGCTTTGAAGCAGAAGGTTTGAAGGCTTTTTTCCCTGTTAACAATGATGTCCTACAGCTGTAAAATTCATGTGGTTATGCCCCTCTGTTCACTCAGCAGGATGGTGCAAAAGAAATGTAGGCTGAAGAATGACTTCAGAAAAGCCCATTTCAAGTGTTAAAGGGGTGGGTGGAACTGGGATCTCTGGAGCCCTCTGTTTGCTGCCAAGGATGCGTATTGCAAAGTTCTCCCCACGAGGTTTTCTGGTCCTGGCTGTGCATGTGGGCACAGCAGTTGCCTGCACTGCTCCAGCTGAGGCCGGGCTGCTCCAGGACTTGTCTGTGGTGTAACCGAAGAGCGGCTGTAGCTCTGACTGCTCACCAGGGTGACTTCTGTCCCAGCTCCTGCTCCTGCACCAGCCTCCACATCTGTCTTTCCACCCACCCCAGGGCAGAGCTGGCCTGTCCCCCCTTCAAGACAAGCGAGTGGTGTTGGCTCGAGAAAAGGACTGATGGCATGAAGCCGTGGCTAGTCCCCTCGCACACCCGGCAGAGAGCAGGAGCTGTTGCTCCCACTTGCCCTCATGCTAAGGTAGGGAATGTTCCTGCGCCTGTCAGATCGCCTGCCCAGTGCTGGCCCTGAGTCTGGATACTAGCAGCAGTGTAACCACAACAGAGAGGAGCTCAGGATGAAACAATTTACTCAGCTTCTTGGGCAAATTGTCACTGAGCAGCTGTATGACCCAGGGAGCTTCTGGTTAGAAAGGAATTTAAAAATATTTGAAATAATAATTGTATTTTTTTAAGCAAATCTGCACCAGGACTTGAGTATCCTATGAGCTAGATGCTCCACTTTCCAGTCTGCTGTGTTCAGCACCTTTGAGTCTTCCATCCATTTGAAGTTACCACTGGAGCTTTAGTTGTTTGCATTGTTAAGTGCTTAATAATTCAGGCTTTCTATACAGAAATACTCTGCTTTATATCATTCTACTTATACAAGGTGAACCTTTGCAGATCTGCATTGGAGAAATGCGCAAAGGACTAAGCCTAAATGCATAGGCACTGGGAGAGCTAGTGTTCCCAACGCTTACAAGAGCACTGGTGCTTGGGAACACATTCTCCACGCATATCTGGCTGGGCTGCCTGCTGCCTTTACTTTATGCCCCTGTACGAATCGACATTATTCCTCAAACCACTTTTAAATGTCAGCCTGTGCATCTTGTGTAAGGCCGTGATGAATTCACTGACATACAGGTAAGAGGCACTGTGACTTACACTGCTGGTGACTGACAGTGCTAACAAAGGGAGAAAATGGACTTTGTAGTGTCCAATGCATTTTGGGATTTCTAGCAGCAAGCATCAAATTTTGCTACCTATATGCTGATGGTAAGGAGTACTGCAAAAATGCCGCTTATATATAAGTCTATAGATCACCACTGTTTTAAGCCTCCTCCTTGAAGTATTTTTCATCTGATGTAGCCAAGAGTGAGTGCAAGCTGCCAGAAAAATACTGTTTAGATTTAAGGATTAGAAGTTTGGATTTGGACAAATAGGTTGAGTGGTCAGAAAAGATAAATCTGAAGCCAAGCTGAGCTCAATTATCTGCAGATCATGATTCCTCTTCGTCTTTCCCCACACCCCTGCCCCTGGTGGGGTATTTTTCACGTAACCAAGCCCCATCCACTTGTGTCTGTTTAGAAAAGTACCTCAGGAATTTGGGGCTAGAAAACATTCTTCTCTTTGTATCAGTGGTTATTACAGCTGTAAAACATTGAAGCAGTGCCAGAGGATTCACAGATGTCTGCTTTCCTGTTGAGGTATTGGGAATGGGGGGGATGAGGGTGGAGAGGGCTCCAAAATCTGACAAGACCGTGGTCTTGGACAGACACCATTCACCTGGGACCATCCGTGGCTTGCTTCCAGCCGAGAAGCACATGCTTCCCCGATGACCCACTTTGTGCTTCCCTATATGGAAAGTTAATGATTTTTTTTTTAACAAGGAAAGATTTTTTTATAGGAAAACCAGATGAAGCAGCATACTACTCTGTGATTAAAACCCAGGGAAGTTTCCTTTTCTTCAAAGGATGGCATGTCTGGAATGTGTTTTGCTTACCTAATTACATGATCACAACCCTACCTGACACTGTCCTTTTACAGTAAACGAATTGTTATTTCCTACTGGTTGCAAGTGCAATATGAGGCTTCTTTTCTCTCTTTTCCAGGAAAGAACTCAATTTGTGATTATCATGCATGCAGATATATAGAGACTTATTACAAAAACCTGCTTCTGCCTAGTAAAACTTCATTTCTTTCTGTTTTATTACCTGGCTCAATGAAATTCAAGTCAGGTGTTTCATAACCAAATACTGTCTTCCTCATTGTCCAGTGTCTGACAGATGTGAGACTCTGCATGTGAAAATGTAAGGTCAGTTTGACTGAGACAAAAATGATCCTGAAGGATGGTAGGAACTATGGGAAAGAGAGGAGAGGGGGAGACATCTAACAGAAAAGCAGGGTACCATAAATGCCCTTCTCATTTGTCAATATGGACTGCATTCTCAGAACTTCTTGTTCCTGGATTACCTTTAACAGACATTTGGTAGGGTGGTTTTGTTTGTTTTTCTACAGTGCCTTGGAGTCATGGGATAAAATCCTGATTCATTGAAGTCAATGGGAATTTTGCTATATTTGGGCACCAGGTTTTCATCATTGTGACTGTTCCTGTCCCATGCAGGTTTATTACACTAATCTCTTGCATCAGTTAGTAATGCTTGGTTAGTCTTCCCACCATTTGCTGTACTACAGACAATTTAAGAAAGTTTCAGCTTGTTCAGGGACAGCAGGTCCATTCTTTACTGGGGTAGACAAAGTGAAACGCATTCAGATTGGGGCTCCCAGATCCTGTCTGCTTGCCGCTTTTTTCCTAGGGGAAATCTAAGGGGTGGCTTTCCAAGGCAGAAGACCTAATTTGTCTGGCCACGGGCAACTGAGAGATACCTTCTGAGTTTCGCTAACTTGAGTTCACTAGTGGTTCTTTCTTCTTAGCTGTAGGAAGTTTGTAGAGAAAGCCTGCAATACTAGGTCTGCTGTCCCTCACATTTTTCAAAGCTTATCTGATAGGCTTTTAAACATGCCCTAGACATAACTTCTTTAGTATCGAGTTCCCCATCTCAAATATCCTTATTAAAGCTGCAATCTTAAAGTGCCACTCTTTCACAGTAAGCACGAGTGTGCCCTAGGACTATCATGGCAAAATACAAGCACATCCCTGTTGCATACACTAATAAATATTTTTGGAAACGGCCCTTTCACATTCTGGAAAACACCCCTGATGTTTCAGTAATATAATATAATGCATGATTTTTAAAAAGAAGAGAGCAGGTGTGGGGAGGAACTGGTAGAAAAGCAGAGTGATATCCTCCTGTGTGGAAATGTTTTAAAAGACGCCAACTGGTGCAACTTGATCCATTGCCAAAGCAAAAATACTTGCTATACTGAAGTATTCTTTTTAGCTGCGAAAATAAATCCCAATTTTTGGATAGATGCTGTTCAGAGAAGTTGTCAGCATCATCAGAGGAAACCATCCTATGTCTCTGTCAGGTACCGCAGAATTTTAACTACAGCTGCTACAAAATCCAAGACCTCTGTTCGATCTCATTTTAATTAATCTCTAAGACATGTTCACAGCAGGGCTTTCTTTGCTAGTTTATTTTAATTTAATTTTAGCTTTTCATGTTTTAAGCTTTATTGCAGTATTGATTTTAAATAAAATCCAGAGATACTTAGCTGATGGTAATATGTCTATTTCCATGAATAAATAATTCAAGAAACCAATCCATCAGATCTCATATTCTGCCTTGGGCAGAGTCTAATAAGTGTTGCAAGGAAGAGGAAACCCACCCATACTGTAGCTGGCCAACTGTGCCATGTCATATATGGTGGAGAAATCCCTTTCAGGCCCCTGAGATGATCAGTTTACATCTCATAGCATGAAATTTTAATTACCTTTCCTTTAACATGCATAACTGCAAAGCTACTATATTTCAGCTCCTATTTTAAGCCACCTGCAGTATATCCTGCCTAATTAGACACACAGCAAAGATGAACGAGGGTGTTTATAAGCAGGCAAATGAGACGAATTTGTGGGAAACGTTTTAAAAATAAGCTTAACCTAATCCTCCTGTTATTCTTATGAGTTCATTTATGCTTCTGGCAGGATAACCAGACAAAGCAGGACGTGAGCTGTGACCAGCACAAAAAACTTTTCAGTAGAAAGTTTGCCTTAGGAAGGTTTTGACAGCTCCGAGCAGCTTATTGAGCTTGCTCTCGCTGTTGTTCAGAGAGCTGACTTGCTGCATGTGAGGGGTCCATTCTGGAGACTTTATGTGGGTTAGATTTAACTGAAAGCTTTCTTGTGGGTGTTTTTAATAGCTGAAGGTTTTTCCTTCAGTTTTGCTGTTATTTCCTAAATCTCACAGGGCATCCAAAAAATCTAGGGTGTTCCCAGTCTTCAAGATCTCTGGGGACCTTTGCATTATGTCAGCTTTTTAGTAGTTGTCTGTGGTATAAAGTAGCAATCCGGGGTAAAGGCAAATCTGCTCCTCTCCTGTCCGTCCCCGTAAGGGCTCGTTGTATCGATAGGCATGTGAAGGTCCCATACTCCACACTTGCTCTCTCAAGTGTGCAAAGTGCTAGTGTGTAAAACAATTAATTACTCAAGCCTCATTTTTCCTTCAGTCTTCACAGCACACTAAGGAATCAGCACCTCACATTACTGGTGATTTACGCAGCCCTGCAAACAAGCACAGCACAAGCTGTTTCGGGAGGCCTCTACTGCTGCCGTTCAACCTGCAAAATGTTCACTCCCTGGGCAGCGGAGCGTCAAGACCAAGAGCAGATCGAGCACCGGGTGCCGGCAGTGTGGTGAGAGGCAGGCACAGCCCTCGTTTAACTGCGAGCACACGGGTCCTACACAGCCGTATGCAGCAGGGCGAGTGCTGATGAGGGCTTGGGGCATGACAGCAAAAGCTCACGACCCCCCGTGGCACATCTTAGCACCTGAGGATTATTGTACCCCGGGGCGTTGCAACACCAGCGCAACGAGCAGACTCGTGGGAAGTAAGGCAAGAATGGGTCGAGGTACTTGTGCTTATACAGGAATATGTATTTATCCATCTCAAATATTTACCATCACAATACCTAATCTTGGGTAAGGTACGCGGCACAGGCTGGATGCATGGGTATGTGTGTCAGGTTCACCCCCCCCTTTAAACTGTTGAGATGCCACTTAGAAACACACGTGTGTGGCTCTGGTCTCATAATTAACTCTGTTTCTGGTGGACTCATCAGGGCAGGCATAGACTTATGCTAACATGGTGAGGTCTCAAGACTGGAGATTGCCAGTGCCATCCTGGAGCAGGGGTAGAACTAAAATGCCACTGGATCCAAAATACACCATAAACAGTCCCTTCCTCACCCAAAGGGAGTGGTAGGGTTATATTTTCACCCGAATGGAGGGCTCTGCATATGTGAGAGCAGGTGCTGTGATTTCACCTCTTTATCATGATATGCAGAGGATGAGAGCATTTAAGTCTCTCCCTGACTCCCCCACTTAAGCCAGTTGAAATTAAAATTGGTGGGGAGTGTGCTGGGAATACTGAAGGGAGTTGGAGCCATATGTTTTCTTGCATTCCTGGGTACTCCTACAACTAACATTCTGTTTATATAATATTCCTGAAACATAAAAGCTAAAATAAATCCAGCATGTGAAAATTAATAACAAGTCATTTCTCTTACGATCAGTCCAGAGGAAGCTGTCGTAAGTGTTAAGGTATTCAGACAGCTGATTTTTGTACATCAGCTCTCAAGTGAGGTATGTAGTTTACAGAGAGTGAGTGCTTAAGGTTATGTAGTCTATGAGTACATGAAGTAAGAGGCTGTTGAGGATGGTGGATACCATGGCAGCAAGGAAGAAGTTTACAAAGTTCATTTCCTAAGTGCTCCTTCTTAGCACTTTACATTTTCAAATTGCAGTGTAAACATTTAATTCTCACTGCACCCTGGTTTAAAGTTGTTGAAATGAAGAAAGAGTTCTTTGCTATGCAGGAAGCCAAGAGCAGATTTGAGATTAAAACGTGAAAATGCCTGGTTCCTGGCCTCAAGCTCCAGCCCTTCTGATGGGATTTAAGAGGTTTCACATGTACAAGAAGTGTATTGTCTTGTTCTTGTCAAAGCACAAATTCTTCTAAAACTTCCAGAAGAAAGCGTTGCTAGTCTTTTTAAGAAGGTACTAAATCTTCTCCGCTCTTGTAAGGCCCAGTTAGATGACAACCTCATTAATACTCCATGCAGCAATGTGTCTTTGGCAAGTAAGAACCTTAAAACAAGTCAAAACCTAGTAATGGATTGAGGCATGGACTATAAAAGACTTGCTTTTGGAGCAGGCGGAGTCGATATGCAAGAAGAAACCCATACTCTATTTTCAGATATGAAGGATTTGGCTGAGGTTTGAAAGCCATTTTTGTCATTCTGCTCTGTCTACATGGTTCTTCTCTGTTGTACTGATTTCTCAGCCCATGGTTCATGAAAACAATTTCCATACTCTCTGGAGGATATTTTTCATCAATGGCAAGGTGATGACCTAGATCACAGACGTCCTAGATGTCCTCAAAGGGTGACACAAACTTTCAATGGTTTCAAGATTTGCTGTGGGTACAGAAAGCTTTTCAAAAAAGGCTTATAGACGGCATGGCATAAAGAATACACTTCTTGACCTTGTTTCCAAAGGCAAAGATGATTTGCTGACAATATAGAGAAGGATCACCAAGATATCTCTCGAAGGGGTTGAAGGTTGTTCTGTAATCAGAGAACTACACAGATCCCACAAGGTTGTTAACATGCCCAGATTCTGTACATTAATTAGGCTGTGTTTTGTCAGCATCTGAAATATGTAGTTCCCGCTATTTGCATCACAATTCCTGACTTTACAGAAGGCCCAGATCTTCACTGCAACCATTAGCAGCGAATACCTGATTTCAAAAATACGCACAAGCACAAAATTGAAATACAGTACACAGACATTTCAGCCCATTAGTAAGGGATATTTGGTTCATCTTCCAGCTCTCCTTTAACTCACCTGTACTGATCTCCAGATAGTTTGTCCCTCTGGTTAGTTTGATCTCTAGACAGTCGTTGCAAACTGCTGTCCATCCGTCCCTTGCAGATGAAGAATGCAGTTAGCAGGCACCTGTGAAACACGTACTCTGCACGGCCAGGCGAGATCACACAAAACACAGTGGCAGAGAGGCAATGAGGGAACAAACTTCTCTGGCAGGGTATTCTCTCATGAGCCTGTGCTTTCTCCCAAGACGTCTAGACTGCTGCCTGACTTGACATAATCTATTCCATAGCCATAGCCTGTGTTACGTGGTAGCCAGGCGATATCCCTGGCCAGGATTCCCATCTGGTTTTTGAGGTGAGGAATTCACACTGCATGGTTCTCTTTATCAGCTGCATGCAAACTGTGCACTGACTCATAGCCCCCAGAATTTCCTTCACCTGTCTCTTTTATTTCTCTTTGTCTCTCAGTGCTGTTCATATTTCTTTCCAAATGATAAAGTACTTGGCCAGGAACGCTTTTCAGTTATGGAATACCACAGGGATTTTTGTCCACATTCCCCCTCTATGGAAGTTACAGTTTTATATGGGCAGAGGAAATTTAACTGTGGCACTGGAAATAATTAACTCTTGCAACATAAAAAGAGGCTATTTATTATCTTCACCGTCCTTGCAGCAGATGCAGGCACCGGGTTCAAAGTCGTGCCAAGGTTAAAGATCCTGTGTACATGCTCAGAGAATTGTTGGTGGAGTATATTTTAGTTCCATAATGACGATGAACCTGATTGACAGTAGTCTATGCAGAATGTTTAAAAGCTTTTCCATATGAATAGGAAGTCAGGAGTTGACAAATTTCCTCAGTGTTTATAATTAAAACCCAGAAGATATTAAACAGTTACTGGTTTCTATGTTGTGGTCAATATCAAGATTTATTGACTTGAGAACCAATATTGACTGAGGGGAAACCAAGCTTGATTTTTCCCCTAAGGCCTACCAATCTGGATGTTGACTGAAAACAGACGGTTGCATGGTATAGACATCCAATAGCAACCTTTTCCAAGGATAGGAACTTGTTTCTTCGACTTTCAGAATGACTCCAAAGTTTGTTATAATGTTTCTTACAATGCTTTACAGAAATTAGCATTACAGTGTTGCTTTAAGGAGCCTTTTAATTGTGAATATGCCCCTTTGACATACAATTGTTGGGGTTATGTAGAGTGCATGAAAATGCTGGATTGGTAGCCTAAGGGAGGAAGCATTGTGTGTTGAGTGGGTACAATATGAACAGCAGCAACAGGAGCTTCTTGTGGTGTCCTACGGTTAGTTTCCATCTCGGGCTGTGACAGCACAGCTTGCTGAAGTCCACGGTTGGTATCATCCCCGCATCTATCCAGTCCTTGACTGTCTCAGAATTACTGCAAACAATCTGGTGACTTTTGTGACATGGACTGCTCCCTCCTGGGAAGCAAGAAAATGCGGCTGAACTCATTCCAGGTCACCACTACTCTTGCTTTTGTGTTAGAAGTTTTATCATTTAAAAACATCAGGTGCCTGAAAGAAGAGTTTGAGCCAGGAAAGCCAGAGATCAGAGCCTGATCTCATAAACCAACATATTACGTGACTATCACTCCTACATATACAGCATATGTATTTTTGCCTACTTCTGACTGTTGCCTGAATTATATACATTGCTAAAGATCTGAACACTGCTATTTTTTTAACAGTCTCTATGAAATTAATCTCTTGCAGATGCTGGCTCGAGGCTGGCAGCATCCTTCATTTTCAAGCTTAAGGTACTAATCAAATTCTTAAGTCTGCTTTCCATTCAGACGTGAGAAAACCTTCCAGTTTGACATGAACCAACTCTTTGATTCATCTTTTGTCAGTGGTGAGAGTGGGGCTAGGTCAGCTCTCAGGGCTCTAGACAGAATTGTATTTCATGATGTAGCCCAATAACCCACTCAACAGTTAGACCCAGAGTAGTAGTTTACCCAGGAGTTTTTAATGCCTCCTTTCCTTGGCAGCTTGGAGCCTGTCAAATTACATGATCAGACCAAATTCAAGCTTCTTGGTGGCTCAGCAAAAGGATTGTGTTGTGAGCTGTGTGGAACGACCAAGAGAGGATTACTATGCTTATGTGCAATAGGAACAGAAACAATTTTTGTAATATTGAGTGTCAACTGCAAGAAAACCAGCTTTATCTTAAGATTAATGGTATTTCTGAAAGCTGGCAAAGAGATACGTGGTTTCGTTTTCAAGGCTTGTATTGGTTTTGTCCTCCTCTCTTGTAGCGTCCACTGCCTGCTTTGAATGGGAATGTTCTGCAAGTGCAGTGACGTCTTACTTGTCCTTTTGGCTCAGGAAAATGCATTATGTCCTGGTAGCTAGTGTTTCCAGAAAACAGTAATAACTTCTTACAGTCTACCAGAAGCCAGTTGCCTCTATGTTAAAAAATTTTAGTGCTCCCTTATATATCTTGTAAACATGCTGTCTTTCTGTGCAGTAATACAAATGAAAGTGTGAAAGAATACCTTTTTTTTTTTTGTTGACCCTTTGTTTTCCCCTTTTGCAGTACAGGTGTGACAGTGATGGGGGAACATATTTACAGGTCTGTGGGACTGCTGGAAAAAAGATCCCTCCCAGGGCTGTTCACAAAGTGAATCATTAGCCTGACTGTTACAATAAATACCACCACAGAGAACATGCAAGGATTTATCCAAAGGTCACATTCACCCAGAAAGTTTCTCTGCTGAAAGAAGCTCGCAGCTGTGTTAAGATTAAAGAGTGTCAGAGAACCATAATGTGTGCGATTTTTTCACTCTGAGTAAAATATGAGCTGTTTGTCTAACAGCCCCAGCTGAGGGATGCTAGTGTCAGACTGCCTTGGGGCTGTCATATATATTTCCAGTGGGTTTTTAGTGTTCAGGAGTAATCTCCTCTTTGATGCATTTATCTGACACATCCTAAGCTCCTGCAATGCCCAGGAGGAGATCTTCCTCCCGCTATTCTGAGAACTTTGATAGTCACTCAGAAAAGGGAAACGTAATGGGAACAGCCCAGACAAATGACTGAGGTCAAAGTTGTGTCCCAAAAATGGAAGTAGCCCGAACAAATGACTCGCCTTCTCACTTGAATGTGCTTAACAGACAGTGGGCCAGCTGCTATGTGACAAGCATTTTATCTGCCGCAACAGGCAGCTGCTTGGGTGAATAGTTGCTGATGGGCTTCAGTGAAAACCCTTGTGTGAGTTTTTATGTATACATGTAAGGACGCAGTCATGTAGTTCAGTGTGTGGCAACATCTCTATGGCTAATCTTGTTAACCTGCTTCTCCTTTCATTGATAATATTTTTAAGTCAGGAATAGTGTCATGAGTTTAATACTGATTTAATTGGAGAAGCAAGAGTTTTGCCTTTAGTGGCGTAGGGTGCACGGTAGCCCATGGTTGCATGATGTCTCTCTTGGTCTCTTTCTAGCAGATAGCATGGGTTTTCCCCTCTCCTACCGATAGCGGGTCTGGCTTTCTGAGCTTAGGCAGGGTGCCTCGTGCTTTCAGGACGGCGCGCTGGCATTCTCAGCGGTGGCAGTCCCCAGTAGATGCCATGGAAAAATGCTGTGGTGGCAGAGAGGGACCTGAAGTGTTGCTGTACTGAACGTTCCTCAGGAAGCAATTGTGGTTATCATTGCATCTGTGGACAGTAAACAAATTAATCTCCTGACATTTGTGTTGCAGAAAACACCAGAGAAAAGCCATGAGAAAGTTTAATATAATTTTAATTGCCCTTTGTCATTTCCTACCCACAAGTCATTTAACTCTTTATCAGAGGACTCCACATCGGAGGTGCACGTGATGGGCGTGAGGGAGAGAAGGTCTGCTGGTGTCTCCTCCTGGCTTTCCATTGTGAGCTGATTTTTCTGAAAACACTCAGTGGCATGTTTTTGGTCTGTATTTAGAGAAGCTTCAAGTGATCACCTCGTGAGAAGTGGACCCTACTGGGGACTACACAACAGATTACAGGCAAATATTTTGACAGCCCAGCAAGAACTATTTAGCAGCCAGTTAGCAGATTATGTATTTACAATCAGTGGGATTAGAAGTGACCTTCAAACTGACAGCTCTCTCAGCAGTGTAGCCATGCTGGTTGTTTGGATCATCTCTCAACTTGCTTTCTATCTCTGTGAGTCCACACGGTTCTTATGTTGGCTTATCACATAAAAGTCACATAAATGATTGTGGGTTGTTATAAGAGATGGGTTTCCATGTGTGATAACCTTCAAATATGGAAAGCTGCCATGAAAACAACATGAGGAGAGAGGAAAACACCTGGGGCTGAACTGGTGTCATGTTTCTATTTTACTCCCGAAAAACCTAAATCTGTATCCAAATTGCATAAGATAAAATACCTTAAATCTGTTATCTCAGCTTGTGCAGAGCTCCTAGAGGATCTTACTCAAAGCAGAGTGTGCAGCTTTTGGCAGAAAACCCAGAGATTTTTTGTTGTTTTTTTTTCCTTGTTTAATACAAAGGTGATCCAGTCCTAATGAAGGAGAGCGGTACCCACTTTAATGTAATATTTCTCTGTGTTATTATGACACTAAATAGAAAACCTGCAAGCAGTGTGGTGATATGCTCAGCCCAGTTAGACGCAGGAGAAGACCAGAGTCCCATTGCAAGGAAGTAATCCCTTTTCTTCAGGTGGCCAAGCGCTTTCATTTTGAATCTCCAAAGTTTTTTAGTAAGCATAAAATTTTTTTGACACCTTCAGGAGGTGTCTGGTGTTTTGGAGCTGGGTGACTGGGAGGTGTGAGGCTTGGTCCCAGCTCTGCCCTGTGTCACATAGGAACCTGCCCAGGGATACCCCAGTCAGAATCTTATGCAAGATAAAGCCTCCAAATTCAGAAAGAACGCTCTAAATGGTTGTCAGGTGCTACTGTAGAGTCTGTCCAACTCCACCGATCTTATGGTGCAGGTGGGTTATCAGCTGTGCAGAATGTGGGCAGCCATTTAAACCACTTCCATGCCCATCAGTGCAGAGTTTTGCAGATGCACACATTGTACCAAAGTGTTCATGCACTGAAAACATGCACCTGAACCACCCAGGCAAAAAGTACTTTAAAATTCATTTTGCATTTCTTTTATACATCCACCCTTCTTCTCTGTCTTTCTCTGATACTCTAGCCCTATTGATGCATGCTTGCAAAAGAAAAACCATAACAAAATCTCTCTTTAGAAAGAGATTTTGAAGCAGTGACCTTCTTCTGAACTTTATGTCATGGTTTCTGTTGGCCGTCATGCTTGGAGCAGTTTGAAATTTCCTGGCAGCTTATCCATTGGCTCAGCAGTGGGGTTTTCACTTTGTCTTCATTGCCCAATTAGTGGGGAGAGAGCAGAGATGTGCTTGTGGAGGGGCTCGCTCTGCTGGGTTTAGGTCTCCAATGAACTCAACAGCTTTGCTAACATCAATGTTCTCTGTTGAGCTTATGGCAGCGTTGCTGGGGAGTGTGTTTTATGGAAGACAAGTTGGAGAGGCAGGCTGTAGAGGTTAGATTTGGCACCTTTTCCAGTTTGATGGCTGGAGTGGTGGGGTTAGCACCGGATTTCAGAGTTGCTGTGAGCTAGGGAGAGAGTCCAGTGCTGAAGGCAGCAGCTGGGTGCTTGATCTGCAACTCACAAGTGAAAGGTATTTCCCACTTAGCTGATCTCTGGTGTCTGCATTTTCTGACTCGCATGCTGTGTGATTCCCGTGATGGTTGGAAACAGCAATAAAAGTGGATTTAGAATGAAAAGGTTCAGTTCTGCCATGTGGTCTTTTAGAGTGCCATGGGTTTTCCTACGTAGGTTTCTGGGAAAAGGGCTGCTCCAGGGGCCAGAGGTGTTCGCTTCATGTGATAGGAATTTGCACTCCAACCAGAATACAAAACGGTTGGAACTTCCCTGGAGATAAGACTATAAGTGTGACTGACAATGCAAATAGGATATCTAAAAGGAGAACTTTATTTTGACTGTTGCTGTGTAAATGGATGTCTTCACAGGGGCTGTCCCTTTGTGGTGCAGTACATGCAGAGAGCCAGGACCGCGTATTGCCCGTTGTTGCTGGCTCTAGGGGATGCTCTCAGTACCAGCCTGTGGTATGGCAATTTCTATAGCTCTCCTCCATTTTACATCAGCTCAGGGTCAGACCTTAATGGCACAGTTTTCATCTGTCTCGCTGCAGGTGAGATGATTTGCTTGAGGCCACCCCAGGAAATTGTACGTGCAGGTTCACATGTCTATTCAGGATTAATACAGAAGTGTGTTTTAAGCCTACCCTAGAGTGCTGTGCAACTGCGTGCAATGAATCATAGGCCTGTGACTTCTGCTGCATAAAACAATAGAGCTGTTTTGTTTGGTAATACAATAATATTAACAATAATTATAAATAATTATAACAGTAAAGAAGCATTGCTCCTAGCCAAGTTCTTCTTTTCAGCCTTTAACCTGACATTTCCCTATTTGTGTCATGAATGGAAAAACATTTCTGGGTCACTTTATTGCACAGAAAACAGGAAAAAGAAAATATATGGTGGGATTGTCATCATGACTGATGGAGTCCAGTCAGTTTAACAGATTTTTCACAAAGTTGCTGGAAAACTCCTGCCGTTTTATTTCAGATTATAATATGGGACAGCACTTGTTTCTTCTGTTGTCAAGACAAACTCTCCATTTTGAGTGTCACCCCTCATGACCCCATTTTTGACCTGGATAGCTCAGGCCTGATTAATCTAAAATGATGCAGCCGAGACCTTGGGCCAGGAGAGCGTATGTCTAGAAAATCTGGTAAATACTAGACAAGTAATACAATAATAGGCGACGAGGCACGGGCATCTTCCACCTCTGCGCACATTCCCCACTGTGTTTGGAAGTCAGATGCAGCAGACTGTGCGCTACGCTTGCCCTTGTAGAGGGTTGGGATTTGGAAAGGCCAGATAGCACATGTCTGCGGTGCTCCAGGCAGCATCAGAGGAAGCCCTAAGAAGCATGTGTATCCCAGAAACACGATTTATATATCACTCTGTGGTCACAGGGTGTGATCTGTACATTTTGTTCATCCTCAGGAACACACTGGAAGTAAAAATAAAAAATGAGAGAGAGGCTCTGCCTACCATGCAGAGACGGTCTGAGGCATAGGCTCGATAGCGATGAAGCGCCTTGCAAGGCAGGGCAATGGGGAGGACAGCAGACGGGGTCAGAGCCAGCTCTGCCATTCCCCCCCTGCTGAAGACGACTTGCGTGTTATTGGGACAAATCACTTCCCAAATTGTCGCCATTCCCGTGCCTCCCCATAACTGGGTCCCTAAGGGGAAGGTAGAGGTTCCTTGGTTGGATCTGCCCATTGCCTTGAACTTGCAAAGAACAAACTTAAGACGGCATCATTTCTCTCTTCCATCCCCACAGATGTGAGATCTGACCATCAATGCAAATAATTTAACAACTGCCTCTGGTTTGAATTGAGCCTGGGGCTGAAAGCTGTTTGCATTCAGCGAGCAGTATGCAAGTTGCATTAAATGAGATGGTGACTTCCCTCTGTTATTAGACATTTACATAAATAATTAGCAGCAAAGCAGCATCCTCAGCAGAAGCTATATAAAGATGCTGGAGTCTTTCCCCACATGTATAGCAGGATCATTGTCAATACTCTGTGGAAGTACATTGCTTCACTTCATTTCTTGTTAAACAGGAGATTTTAATGCCAGGGCTCTCACCCTGCCAGTGTTTTGTAAATACAAAATTTAGGATTTTTCACAAGTTAAAAAGCACACAAGCTGCACAGCTTAGCAGGAAACATACAGGAAAAAATGGCATTTCAAGCTACTTTGACTTTAAAAATATTTACTGTATTAGCATATGAATGTAGTTATGCTTTGGGGCTGTAAAAATTTTTTACAGTGCATTGACTTGTGCTATGCATTCACTTTCGAGGCTCCAAATTGCCCATGTACTTGTGTGTGAAAAGAAGTATGAAAACAGACCATGGGAAAATGAAATGCTTCTGAGGCTTACCTGCTGATCTCAGGCCTTCAGGGCTGCTTGCTATCATTGCAGCTTCTGATTGGCATAAAAAACACCAAGTGGTAGGCTGGCTATTACTTTCATGGAGTTCATAGTGCAAAACAGCAATGTGTTTGTGGGTGACCAGCTCCCTCCCCGCCTTGCAGTTTGCAATCTTCGGAGCACATCAGCAATGTATTTCTGATTTCCTCAACTTCTGGATTCTATTTGAATGTTAGGAGAAAGGAGAAGAGCACTTTCTGAGGCGGGAAGGGGCAACTGAGGCAAGAAGGGGGCAGGGGGACTCCACTATCTAGCATCACCACAAAAGCTGTTGAGTCAAGGCCTGAGCTTAGTTAACTATGAGACCACCACGGCTCCCTGCCGAGCCTCCCAAACCGACTGACCGGCTGCCTTGCTGGAAGATGCTTTGATCACAGCTCCTTGGTGCTGCTGGGCCAAGCTGCTCCACAGCTGGGCAGCAAGGGACTGAGTCCAGCCATGCAGTCAGGCAGGCTCATGGGCTCCTGTGTCCCCAGAGCAGAGGCTTCATCTTGCTGTCCTTCACAGCTCTTCTCTGATTCCTCTTGGTACCATATTTCATTTTCTGCTTTGGACGGCAGGGGTTCAAAGCAGACTTGGGAAAAAACAAGGTTTTCCTGTGATTTCTGAAGATAGATACAAGCTCTGTGAAGGACCAGATGTAGGAAGGTTAGGGAGAACAATCTCATAAATTGTCACTGGTGAGACTATGATCATATGTGATATTATTCCACTGCTGAAAACAAATATAATGTATTACTGCAGAGCCAGATTTGGGGCTAGGAAAGTTGGGTAGAGGTCCTTGCCTTGGGCTCTCTGTGAATCTCCGCTCTTTCTAGCGAAACTGGACTGATTTATGGTTGTGTCTGGAAACTAGAAGTAAGTGGCCGAACACGGATCCAGATCCAGAGGCAAATGTCCTTAAAATTGAGTGTTCCATTGTGCGTATGTGCGGATATGTGTACGGGGGATGGAGAATGAGTTTAGTTTGTTACTAAATTGGAACAGATGTCGGATCTGGAATTGGAGATTTCAGTTCGTGTCCTTGTTCTGTGGAAACAATGCAACGCTATCATTTCAACTGGCGAATTGGAGCTGGTGTGCGGTTTAGGTCTCAGCTTTGTTACCCTTTGAGTTCTGAGGTTTATCCGAACTTGAAATACAAAATACAATTCAAATGTTATGACCTCAGAAAACCAAAATGGAAATAGATGTTGGTAACCAATGTTGATACTCTTATGGACAGAAACCTTTCAAAAACCCTCACACTTTACTACTGTTGTTCTAAATGGGTCAGATTGTGTGGGCAGCTCGAGATCATATATCAAAAAGCAGATGAACTGCTTATCCTATGTGTGATAGAACTGAAAATGATATCTTTTTGTTTTTAAGACTTAATCCTCCCATTCACTATTTTGAAATATGGCTAAGGAAAATCCTCTATGAAACAAACGGACAAAACCATCATACAAGAGAAAAACTAATGAACGTACATACTGAAAGGGAACATTTTATTCTCCCCAAGTAATTCATGCCATTTTATGGTTTATTTGAAATGAAGTAGTCAGTCCTGGCGGGATAGTGAGCAACTTGGCACATGTGTTCGCTTGCATCCATGGAGAAAAGAAACAGCTCTTTCTGGAGAAAAGTCAGTATGTGAATATGAGAGAACTTTTTCAGAGCTGGTTGTGTAGGATGAGACGTCAAAAGCAGCTGGTGCTGGCCAACCATACCTGGCATTACAGACAAACAGAATTTTACGCTGAGCTTCAACAGGGACGGAGTTATACCAACACCAAATGTTTCTGGAAAATCTTAACCATGAAAGAGCCTTCTTTTCTCAAGCCAGGCCATGTCCTCCTATAACCAGCTTTTCGGGAGGAGAAGTTGCTCTGAGGTTGCCCAGCTGGGACCAGCGCAGAGATGGTGAATATAGAAATGCTTAAAGTATACTCCTTAGCCAAAACTAGAGCTATTTGCTTAATATCCAAACACACTTAACAATTTCTTAGAAATACAATTAGTAATTTCCAAGTCCTAGCTACTCTTTTTGTTTAACTGTAACATCAAAAAGCCTTACTCATAGGTTAAGATCCTAGGGTGCTAGTGTTAAGCACAGAGCAGAATCTCATTGCTGCACTCAGAAAGTTTAAGTTTTAAAGATGTGCGTTTGTCTAGCTTTGCAGAGTTCAGGACAGTCTGTCCCATACAGTATTATATATTGTTCTGCCAGTACTGAGCTTAATTTGATAAAGAACCAGCCTGCTTTGCTGCTACAGCTTCCCCATCAAACTGCTTCCTCCACTAACATTTCAATGGGATTGAAAAGTGGGTGTATTAAGAAGCAGAGAGAAGAAATCCTAATGGGGTGTCTGTAATATTTCCTCTCTTCAAGTGTCATGTTCTCCAGTCTTTCTCCTTGCTCTTGAGAAACGTACAGTCAGCTCTCACTAACTCAGTAGAGTCAGGTCAGAATGCTGCTTACATGGAGTACCCCATGGGGCTGAAAGAGCACGCAGCAAGAAGTTTGTTTTAGGACTTACTAGATGGCATGCTGCCTTGGAAGGCAGTGCTGTAGTATAATCATCAGGATGCCTTATAAAAACAAGATCTGAAGGAGTACAAAGGAAAGCTATTTGCAATGCACAGCAATACATTTTATTGAGCGTACACAACCAAGAAAGGTATTTTTCTGTACTTCTGAGCACATCTGTAAACACCCCTACAAGTATATACCCAAGGAAGTTCTTTCTTCCCAATGTGAAATAAAGACCAAAGAGTAACAGCATGTGGGCATAAAAATTAATGTGACAGTTTGCATAAAAAGTAAAGGGGGGGTAATACTCTGTTTTTCTGAGTTTCTTTCTAAACATTTAATTCTGACCACCTCAAGTCTGCCTGCACTTTAACTTAACTACAGCCTTTTGTCACTTCCCGTCATGAAAATTGTACAACATTTCTGTGAGATGATAAACAGGTGTTACTTTTCATTCTGGCGGCAACGGCATTTTAGCGCAGGATGAAATAATCCTACCATTAAATAAGAAGCTCACAGTGGTGTTGTGAAGCTTAATTTGTTTGGAAAATGCTTTGCAGTATTCAGATGAAAGGCACTCTGGATATTCAAAGTATTATTACTGCACAGCTGGTGGTCTACACGCTGCAGATGTTTCTTCCATGCTGTTGCATGGTTACTTAAGTGGCTTCTTAGTGCAGATGTTCACGAGTGAGCATGCACAACCTCCTCCGCCTATGTTTTTTGACACGGATTTTATTGCTGCTTGACTTTTGATCTTGAAAAGAATATTCCTCCACCGGTGAGGCTGGGTTTTTTTCTCTTTTTTTTAAGGCTAGTAGGTGCTACGTGAGTGTGTGACTACGTCCTTGTTGGTTCAGCCCCCGTTGCAAACAACAGCATCTGCAGATATTTACTGTGGGCCTTTCTCTTTAGCCTCCATTTCCTTCTGTGGCTTTTACTCATTCCCACAGTGTTTGACTCTGGGGACTCTGCCTCTTCTGTAAATACTCCATCACCATCACTCTCTTCATGCAGACGTGATGATTCCCTTTGTACTCTTTGCCCAGATGGGATCAAGAACTTCATTGCCTCTTGATTCTTTCTTTCCACGGCTGCTGCTACTGTTACATAAAGGGATCTCTAAGAACCACTGGGCTTGCCATTCACAATAATATAATCTCTCTGAGAAGATTTCAAGATAAGATGAAATTCTAATTTCTGCATGTATGGTGCTATTCTTTCCTTATAAGTGGAGAGAGGTAAAGTCTGACTGCAGCTAACATCCACGTGGAGTGTGCTGAACATGCGCAAATCTCCATGGAGGTGCTATATGATTTCATCAACCTACTTGGCGAGAGAACCAATGTTAAAATTTATGTTCCTCTTGTTTTGCTGTAATTCCAGCAAATGGCAAGATATCCAATGCAATACAAGGGCAACTGAGTAAACAAGACTTTTGTCTAACCTGAAATGCAATACATAGCCTATTGCATTAATGACCTAGGAGTAGAAAAGGAGCCACTCTGTATACACACACGCGCACACAAAGAGAAAAAGGAAAGTACAGCAGAATGGTACTGGTTCTGGTTAACATAGATCTTATTTACAAGATTCATGTGGAAGACAGAGAGGATTTGGTACAATATACTGGAGTGTTTCTTCTGAAGTATTTTGAAGAACAGATATCTCTCGACAGCATGTTTAAGAGCCACCGTCTTGCAATTCAGAGGAATGAGTCCTGGCCACATATCTCTGGGAGAGGCTGTGAGGAAGCAGAGGCTTAAAGCTGACTGCATCCAGACAAATAACTTCAGAGAGCAAGGAGAAACCACATCGCTTTCTGTAACACTTTCTGCAGAATTCATCATGAATCAAAGCAGAAGGCTCAGTCTTTACCCAGGAAAGTTCGATCTGAAGGTGAGACACCTCGAGAAGACTAGACCCTGGCTACATTGTGAGGTGAATTGCATCTTAAAGACTTGGTCATTTCTCCTGATTTTTAAGTGTGTAACAATTTGCCAGTGCTCATGAAATCTTCTAAATGGCATCCCTGGAGACCATAGCTGCTTTTAATACGCGGAACTGATATGTCTTATGCAGATATATACAAGTTTCTTTACACTCCTGTGATCTTACTGAAGTGTCTCATCCTTTCTCTGGGTTCATCTCAGTAGGCATAGCTTTCATTCTGCCTCCCTAATGTCTCTGAACTGTAAGAGTTGCTATACTCCACTTTACTTCCCCACCATTGCCTGCTCCAAGGGGACAGACATATGGTACTGCCTCTTGTCCAGACCCCCATCTTTTATTCTCCTGGACTGCTGGTTATTCCTCTTCTTTCAGTGCAGCTATCTCTAATATTCATGTGGCCTGCATCACTGAAATGGGAGAGGGAGCAGGGAGGGGAGGGAGGAAAGAGGTAGTGAAGGAAGGAAGAGCTTCTAATGTTCTCTTATTACTCAGTTCATCTCCATGATTCGTGACCAATACCTCCTCCCCTCTTCTGATATATTCCTTTGCTTATTCTGGTTAGGTATCTCAGCTGAAATCTAGTCATCATATGGGTAACATTTGGATGCATATCATCTCGTTCGTTATGATGTGATCATTTTTGATTTACTTATTGCTTGGTAACAAAAGTTTCTTTTGCACATGATAAAAATCGCGTTAAATCACTGGCCCCAGAATAGTGGCTGAAAATCAATCAGGAGGGGCTTTTTCTCCTACCACTTTGGCTCGAGATTGAAACATTTCATACAGTAGCGCTGCTAGGAATAAGCTGGGCTTCCTTACTAACGTAATAAAACGCAGACCATCCTAAGGGGATGAGGGAGTTGCATTCCAAAACTTGCACTGCAAGCGACCAAAGTTTAATGGAAAACTTTGAAAAGATTCTATTAAGAAACAATTTTCCTTCTATATATCATACGCTCTATTTTACGCTTTCCCTGCTCCCTCCTTTTTTTCCTTACTGGCACAAAAACAGGATCTTTGTTTTGACAGAGCTAATCCGCTCGTGCTTTCATACAGGCCCTCAGGCTCCCCACCTGTGGAAGGATCCATGGGAGCAGAAAAATTACTGAGCGGGTGCCACATGCTCACCTCAAAGGGAAGAAATCAGTTGCCTCCCAGAGGTATGGACTGTAAACATTGTGGTTCCCGAGGACCCATGGAGAACATGAACTATGAATCCTGCGTAACCTCCAGCAACAGCTTTTCCTTCCGTATTGCCTTCTGGGATTTCCCTCTCCTGTCAGCCGGGCTTCTTCAGGAGATGTGCTGCATGGGCTGCTTCGCCGCAGCTGTGCCGCCTCCCTCTTTCCGAGGACTGAAAGGCACACTCAGTGCTGACAATTTCTACCCGCAAACTTCACTGGTGAGAAAGGTTTAAAGTAGCTTGCAACCACTGCCAAGTTTGACAGCAAGCTTCATAACAAACTGGTGCAGCTCCGAGATCTCTCTGCCGCTTCTGTGGGGAGGCCAGGGAAGATTTTATGGAGTGAAAAGCGATGGAGAGAGAATTAATTTCTCTGTGGCTCCATCAGGCAGCACGCTCAAGGTGGCTAACATCAGGCACTGATCTGCTCCACAGAGTCCGTGCTTAGCCAACAAAAAGAGGCGAAGTCAAATTCAGATATTTAGGACTTTGTATACAAGACGAAGCCCAGAATTTATCCTAGCATCTTTGCCACTGGGCATCAGTCACAGATGAGCAGGAAAATAACCTGTGATCATGATCGTTCTGTGATAGGGAGGGTTTGCTCATGCTCATGGCCAGCATTTCTCTTTAAAGATTGCTGATTAACATCAGAGCTGTCTTTATATTTAGCCAAGTAAATGACTGTGCCCAAACCAACACACTGAAAGGTAAGTTTTTCATGAAGGACAACAAACCTTGGCTCCAGCTGCTCGTATCATCTCATCCCACCTCATCCAGAATTAGGTCATTCTGACTTTATAACATCCATGTGGGTTCCTGTGGCTCCCAGGCCAGGCTGATATGTCATGGAGTCGCTATGTCTAGTACAGGAAATTTTAATTCATAGCATTTTAATTCAGGAAGCTTGAATTTAATGTTTAGCTGTGTCCTGAAGGAGTCTGGATCCTTCAAAGCCTTGAAGTACAGAACAGCAAAAAAAAGGCTGATGACAGTTCTGAGTCTTGGCTCTTGTGTTGTCAGTAGGAAAATCCCCATCAATTTCACTGGAGACACCGTTTCATCCACTGTATTTTCAGGCTCTGTACGGTGTTTTGCAATTGAGATCTTGCACTCAGGAAGGTTAAAGAACTGTGGTAGTATGCAGAGCTTCTACGTATGGAGTAGCAGGCTGAGTCAAACTGCCCAGAGACCAGAAACCAGGTCTTTGCCTCCTGGCTGGGTCCTGTATCACTATCAAACTGTTACGCTCACCCTCTCCCCCTGGTCTATTGAATCTTGAATGGGACTGCGGCAGCACTGCCGCTGTTTTAAGACAGACCTCCTCCGTGGGCAGGAGGACCTCACTGTTGGGATACCAGTGCGCTTGTGCCCACCAATGTCCACACGGTCTTGAGAGCATGCAGAGCAAAAGCAGAGGTGCTTGAGGAAATGTAAAAGCAGGAACTAAGTCTCCAGCATAAAGAAGGTCAGCCTTGCCTCAGTTAGGGCAACCATGCCCGGACCGCAGTTTTGTATTTGGGTCTTTGAACTCTGTCTAAATCATGCTTTATGTGCCTACGTCTTTGTATGTGGTCTGGGCCAGGACCACACAGGAAGCCATAAAACCAGGAACAAAGTGTTTTTTTGAATGTTTCAATTCAGGTAAGCTGGCTCTTATGCCACTTCTTGCAAGTCCTATTTTTAGCAGTTATCTTTGATGAAGAGCAAACAGGGAGACCTCTGAGATGAAATGCACTGTGAGTGTGTGTCAGGCTGGAAGGGTGGCACGGTCTGACTTTGCTGAAGTGAGATTTTGGCTCTTGGTTTGTAAAGGGAACAAGATGAGGAGGAAAGCTGTTTTCTAAGTAGCGGTCTCCTATCTGCTCTTTCCCTTGCTCTATTTCTTTCATATTCCATCTGGAGCCAGCAACTTTTTAAATGCTCTGCAGCCACCTAGAGGAAAAATATGCTTGATTGAAGTTAATTTTATATGAGTTAAGCCAGGGAGTGGGCTCTGCAGAGTTTAAGAATGTGAGTTTCTAAACTAGCCAGCCTGTTTATTATTGTATCACAAGACCTCCTTGGAAATATATACAGTGAATCATCATCAAAAGCTGAAGATAACTTCAGTTTATGTTTGCACTTTGGAAATATTTCCTGCTTCGTGTTCTCATTGTGCTTGTTATTGGATATGACATATTTTTATGACAGATAGCATAGCAGGGCCACGATATATTTTGTCAGTAGAGAGAAGGACATGATCTGTTTTGAATTTTTATTTTAGAAGATTTAAATCTTGTGTTATTTTATATGTCTATCTCATGACTATGGCAATATACTATTGGTATATCTACATGGTTTATGTTTCTGTAGTGCCATGACTTCAAAACCTCTCAATAATTTTTGAGGTTCTATCTAGGATGTTTATAAGCTCCTGAAAAACCTCTGGCTTTTCTCAGATGATGACTGTCACACAGAATACACTAATGAGCTCTCTGTCTACTAGAGTGAAAGCTGATGCAGTCATATTAGATTCATTTAGTCTATGCCATGTTCATTTGCACTGTATGAAACATAATAATAAAGTTTAACTGTTGATTGAAAGTACCACTTGAATGCTATAAAGTTAGATATTAAAACATGTCTGTCTTTTTGAAATTGAATTGAAATGACTGGTTTTTCCTCTCTCTAGATAAGATATGACAGTTCAGTCTCCACTTCTGCCTGAAGAACTGGAGACTGGGTGGACTCTTCTTTGAAAATCAAGTCTAGACATGGAGAAAAAGCTCAAATTTTATGTCAATTACATAATGCAAAAGTTAAAATGATGATGGATTTTCCATGGTAGCTATGCCAGAGAACACTGAAAATTCCATTACGATGGGGTGTCTCTGTTGTAAGGCAAATTCACATTAGCAGTGTAAGTCCTAAGCTAAGCGTGTGCACGCAGTGAATGGAAATGTAGAATACTAGTATGGATATTGAAAAGGTCCACTAAGACATCCTCCATTTCTTTTCCTCTCATAAGAAAGACTTGATATACACATCTGATGCGGTGAAGTAACTTGAATACTGCTGCATTATGTCAGAATGATCTGTAATGAGGAATCTTATTGGCTTAAGAAATTCAAAACAGGAAATTATGAAATTTTTCTAGCTTGTGGCTTCTGAGGGGAAATGATGGGGTTCTGGAGATACAAAGTAGGTCAATTTGGCCAAAACACTCTGCCATAGGAAATCAGTGATGAGCACATAGGCTGTAGACCTTAGGCCACTGGGCCTATGAAAGATGGGATTTTTGGTAGAAAATCCCTTAGGAGGTGACTTTCTTTCTGAACGTTAAACCCATGGAGCACCTAGAGTTTTTTTCACCAGAGAGCTTTGCATAAATGCATGATAAGCCGTATCAGGTAGCATTAGACATACTGCTACTGTAATCGTTACCAATTATGTGATGGATATTTGCAAGTGGATGACTGTGGATATTAGTTAACTGAAGAACTAACTGTCTCCAGAAACCAGGTTCTAGCTTTTGAACCTTCAGTGTCAGGTTCCAGGTGATACTCCGAAATTTGCTTCTGTATCTTTTTGTTGGTCCAAACTTTTTATTGCAAATGACCTCTTTATAATGAGGTTTCTGTTTCACTTCAAGGTATATGCTACACATGAACTCAAACTCAAACCACTTGAGCTCTCATGAATATAGATATTTATTTTAAATGCCAGTACTTTAAAGGTTAAACTCTGCACGGCCCAGCACAACTGAAACAGAAGAGAAGGTGAAAACTCTCTCCCACTTTCTGAAAGTGAGTGGGAGTGCAAGGGGTCAGCTCTTCCAGGGTTGTGGATGGCGTTTCCATATTCTGTTGGAGTTTCTTGAGTGAAAATCCACCCTCTCTAAAGGTGGCAAGTCAGCTGCTCAACTGTACTGTAACCTTCAGCTCTAGGAAATACTCTGAGTCATACCAGATGCTTCTTAGAGCCCAGCGTGGGACTTCATTGTCTTCCTCAGTCATGGTTCAGCTATTTCCCCATGGAGGGTTTTTAGCCAACCTTTCCATTCTCAGGACCAGAAAGAACATTTAAAGCCACAGACGCTTGTAAGTATCCAAGCACAAGATAGAAAAAGCCTACTTGACACATTAGTAGGAGAATTATTGTGAAGGAAGAAATAGGGAAGATTGCTGTGCTGTTTTGTTCTTTATTTGGTTCTTCCTTCTTCCCTCCTTTTAAGTACCTTTACCACTGCTACTACATATTCAGGGAGATTATAAATACGGTGTCAGGGTAGTACTGTCCTGAGAACTTTAATTTTATGCAGTTTTAGAAAATGTCCCAGAATGTTTCATTGTTCATTTTACCATATTCTTGTGGGTAATGTTGGTTAAGGCAATAAAACGCAATTCTGGCACAGCATGTCCTTTATATAAATGTTAAAAATACACATAGAACACTCTTTTTGGCATTTTCCAAAAGCTTTTGGATAAGACTTTTAGCAGCACGTTGTATAGGCTTGTGGTGATATTGTGCAGCACAGTATGCTTTTTCAGATGTCTACACGGACCTTCATTTATTCAGCGTCTGGAAAATACCATTTTTGCTTACCCTTTGTGAGGAAAGTATGGGTTCTGACTTTTTTAAAGGAGTTGGATATGCAAAGAAATCAAAATTGAATGGCTGTCTGTCTCTGCTGTGTTTGAAATTACCAACAATAATTACTACTTGCATTTAAAGCATCCTTTTCCCAAGTTGACTGAACTCCTCTAAATAACTGCTTTGGAAGGGTGCCTTGGCAAGGCAGGGATGGATATGGATATCTTGTGTGATTCTGTTTAATTATCTCTGAGTGCCAAGTCTATATCTGGAGCAGGAACAATGGCACTCAGAGTTAAATTAGGACTCTTCAATGCAGCTCTTGCCCTTTGGTGGAGTTGTGTATTTTATAATTTCTTTCTGCTTGGCTCCATGGGGCAATACATTCCAGGGTTGACTCAAATTTGCACAAAAATCGGGGATTGGGATGAAATTTGCACGCATGATTCAAATGCCTACTGCTGCAAACTCCTCCTCTGCAATCTGCCAAAAATAACTCTGATATTCTCAAGCATTATGGCCAATGCTCTCTTTATAGGAATGAGATTTCCCCATGGAAAGCATATGCCTGCAGTAGATTTGCTATGCACTGCTCACCAAAGATGAGCTGTGAGTTCCCTTTCTGCTCCCACATTCTTAGGGTTTTTTTGGAGCCAGTTCAGCAGTGTGGGAGTTCTTGTACCATGGGGGAGTCTCCAGTACAAAGCACCACTTTTTCTGGGCACTTTCCCACTTACTGGAAAAACAGGTCAGGCCACTGATGATTTAATTTTGTTATGGACGCCTTGATCAGATCCCCAATTTAAGGCATGTTACCATTGTTATGATGTGTGGGAAAAGCACAGAGGGAGTACAGATATAGTTACCTGGTCTTGGAAGGAACAATCCTTGAAAATGACTGCCTGTGCTGCATGAAACAGTCTGTTCCCCAGGCAAGTGCTTTGAACAAATACTTAATAGATGTAAGGGCTTCTGTGTTTTCAGCAGCCTCCAAAATTATCTTCCTCACAAGTTATTTGCTGCTTTTGCATTAATACTAGTAAATTCTGGAGAAAGAGAGAATGATCTCAAGCCTCTGATCTCAAGCCTCAAAGCCACAAAAAGCCTCCAACTCTACATACCATGCTTCAATACTTCAGTAAGATTAAACATGCACATATAGACAAGAGAGAGCTTGCGATAGCAACGGCATGAGCCTTTCCATTAAACATTGGAATATGGCTCATCTTCTCATCTTCTTACTTTGTGAAATGACTTCTCTAACTGGGGCCATAAATAATGGCAAGTCATTGAAACTTTGTAGGAAAAACAGCCCATAGTTTCTTGTAACAACATAACTACTGACAGAAGCCATCAGCTTTTATTTTTCCTGTAAAGGAAGAGAAAGGAGGTCTAATTTTGGATCAGGAAAAATAAATCCTGAGTGTTGTGCTGCTGAACTGTGAGCACTCCGGTGTGATTATGGGAATCCAAACTGGCTTTTGTGGAGAGAATGGCTATTTTCATAACCAGTGCTAAATTAGGCCAAGCTTGTACTAAAACTCTGATTTGGCATACCCAATAAGAAGTTATCCCAAGAAGTCTGTCTCACAGGATGGTGGGGCTGGAAATTAATCCTCCTCTCTAGGCAGATGACCCTTCAGGCTTTGGAGTTTGCAAGTGTACAGCTTACTCCAGGTACAGAAGACAAACCCCTTCACTGCCTGATGCCTCTTCACATACATAAAATCTATGTAGTCATGCACTATCTCTAATTGCTTTTGTAAAGTCTGTTGAGACCTACTGGTGGAAGGAGGAAGATGTTAGTGTTTTCCATCTGCATAGAGCTACTTCTTGAAGGTGAAGGTGCATTGAAAAATGCACTACATCACACTCCTGTTGTGAAATGTGGAAAAAAAAATGCAAAAAGAAACAGTCCCTCCTAAAATGGCTGGCTCTGGTCTTGGATTTGTGTGTACTGCAAAGGAAAAGGAACTGCTGATGTTCAGCAAGTGAACATCTGCAATTTCAATCCCGTGTGGCACGGACTAAGGCTGTAGGATTCGTTGCTGTGATCTTTTCTTCTTCTTCTTTTTAATAGTCATGTAGCACAGGACTGGGTTCTTTGCCCTTTGTGGGACTTGGAGACTTTCCATGGTTTAATGTGAAAAAGGGCTGTTGCTGAAGGAGTGTACTCATCCAGTTCGCTTTGAAGATGTGGCAGCAGAGTGTGTGTGTGTGTTTGTCTCCTTCAAGGGTGTGTCCCACAGCTGCCAGATGCCTTCACTTTCATGGATTTCCCCTTGCAACAGTTTGTGATTATACACACCCAATTAGCGCTATCTCTGACACACACCCTGCAGGCAGCATAGACAGCATCAAAAGGAATCACAGTGAGGCACTTGGTACCAGTTGAGGACTGAGAGGATAGCTGTGCTCCAGTACTTATTTGGAGCAGGGACTCCAGATAAAGTGCACCATCACAATCGAATGTTTTTTAGAAATGTATATATGCCCTTAAAAGAAATGTAATTTTCTTTCGGACCACAACATCATTGCATGTCTATATGATTTCACTGAGGGCAGAGCTAAGGCTGCCTGAAGTATCTTGTGTGTATTTCCATAGCCGGTAAAATGGCTTCATTTTGTAAGTAACTTGCACTGCAGTCTTCCTGTGGGATTATTTCTATATGACTATAATGTTTTGATGTTTAAGCTTCGGATATGTATTCTCAATTTTACTTCATTTAAGCAAATGTTTTGGTCTTGGTAAAGAGTCACAATACCTTGGAAGACCCAAAGTCTGTGTTAGTGTGCAGTATGGTAACTAACTTGTCACGGCTTCATTATCGGCATAATTCCAAAGTTTTACTAAAAGCGTATTTTTCTGTTGTTTGAACAGTCCAGTCAGATTAGAGTACAGATAAGCCTCTGCATACATGCAGTTAGTGTCACCGAGTCTATTTATCAGATTCAAAGGAGGAATGAAGAGGAGGCAGAATCTGGGGTAGCAGAGAATAATTTTTGAACTGTATCAATCACTGAAGGGGGTAAAAAAAAAAAACTAAGGACATACCAAAGATTTTTGCAAGGGGAAAGGATTAGGACAGCACACATGAATCAGTTTTTAAATTTACGTAGTGAAGCATTCCGTAGTAGTCCTCTAATAAAACTGTAACAACAACAACTGTGAGAAATGTAATTAAATGCAAGAAGTAAAAACATTCTGAAAAAAATGAAGACCCAAAGTCAAAGCCCATGGGCCATCGCCAGCTCTCCTTCACTAGCCAGCACCCAGAGGACTGACATAATTTGCTTCCGGTCCTTTCCCAGAACTGCCCTTTGACTCGCGCGGTGGCTATGAAACAAACCACGTACCTGCTCCCTGCTGATTTCAGAAGTGATATAAAAAGACCCCTTCTCCCCCGACTGCCAATCTATCTAACTACAATTGATATTAATGCATTAAACTTGCCAGCAAGGAATTTCATTAGGAAAAAAAAGGTGGTTTTATTTTGATTGACGAGGCTTGGAAGCTGTGAATATAGTTTCCTTTACTCTCATTTTTCATTTAACCTTAATTAATTAATTAATTAAACCTTACAAATAATTAGCAATTGTAATTCATTAATAAAGCCGCCACAATCTGATGATTGCTCCTCAGCCAAGCCTAGGGCTTGAGCCCAGCACCTGTCACCAGGATTAAACACTTCAGGAAAATAAAAATTACACAAGCAATTAGGTGTGTAATGAATCAGAGGATTGTTTGTGTTGCATATGGCATGCTACCTTCCTTAGTGGACACCTGTGCTGAACACTGTAGCAAACAGTGCTGATCCCAGCCAAAGTGGAGATGTTTCACTCTGGAGCCTGTCTGGATGTCTAAGGCCATTTCAATGCCAAGGGCTAATGGTGTCGCGTCGCTCATGTGCATGTCTCTGCACCCTCAAAGAGTGTGGCTGCTCTCCTGCAGACTGGGAACGGTGCCCTGGCCTCCCTAATCCCCTAGACCATGGCCAGGCTTTGTCAGGGTGAGTGCTAGCCTTGTCACGAACATGTTAATGAGTAAAAAGACTGGGTGATTGACAGTGAGCTTGGAGATTTCCTGACCTGACGCAAGTGCAGGAGGCGGCATCCCCCTCTGAGTGATGGTAAAAAAATGTATTTATGCTTTAAAAAGCAGAGGAAGCACCTCAGCTTTAGGTTTTTATAATTTCTAAGGCAGGACGTTAGTGAACATGTAGCCAACCTGGCATTGGCAAGCATCCCTAAACATTGCAGCATTAATAATAACTAAATCTGAGTGGAGAGCAGTAAAATGTGATTGATAAAGGAGGCTAGCACAGAAACAAAAAGATGATGAAATGGTATCTTGATAATGGACTCTGTGGAGATTATTACAGACTCTCTTTGTGATAATAATTTGCTGCAGTAGCAAACAAGCATCTACTTCACTGTAAAATGAGACATACACCTCCTAACTGGTGTGGGGTATATGGAGCAGTGTCTGCTGCAGGGATGCTAGCAAGAGATCACAAACACATTGTGGCCAAAGGAAACAGTGTAAAGTTATTTAGTGTGTCACGTAAAAAGGTGACCCTTTGTGCTTATACAAGGTCTTTTATCAGCTAACAACATCGAACAATGCCAAGGATGTTGTGCTAATCTGTTCCTTGCAGCCTATCAGCTGCGATACTCATACAGCAACATCTGTTACTGCGAAAGATGTAAAGGGACCTACCGCAGAACTAAAGCGAAATAAAATTACATTGTCCCTAGAAAGGAAAGTTATTTGAAATGAAAACCACTGGACTGTAAATACAAACATGTTATATATTGATCCAAAGCAATTCTGTTTATCCATAGTACATATATATTGGTAAATGCAGGACAGGTAACCTTTTTACGTTAGTATTTTGTTGCCTATTTGTCACAATGAATTTTTAGGTAATTTCATGTTGGGGGTCCAATGAGAGTAAATGATTAAAAGCTCATGGAAATGTCAAGCAGAACTGTCAGGTATTACCATAGGAATGGTCACTGCAATAGCCAGTGACTCTGGCAAGGGGAAATACTCCTCTTTAAGGGGCACTGTTGGATATGCAGAAACAAGCTTGTCTGTGTTTGAAGGGCCACTGATCCTCTCTCCTAGTTTTGAATAAGGGATTCCCAATGACTCTAAAGTATTGTATGGGTATTAGGGCTCCTGATTACTTTGACTGAGGTGCTTGCACCTTTTCCAAGCTCTTACCTATTCAGCTATGGGCAAAGTTTCTGGAAAATTAAGCCTATATCCATCCTTTTCCTATAGGCAATTGAATTTTTGGTCCACAGCAAGAGCAATTAAGATGGAGAGGTCGTTTTTTACTTCAGCCCTTGATCTTTCTGGAGGATTTGTGCCTCTTACAAACATTGCTTTGTCCTCTCAGGAACGGAGAAGTCCCTGAACGTGCATGGAGCAGGGGGCTCTTGCCCATTGACACCCAAGGTGCATGCACAGAGCACCCTTAGTGGAAAGCAGAGGAACTGAGGGCATGATTTTCAGAGGGCCGAGTATGTCTTCCCCGCACCTTGTCCCTGCCTTCTAATGATTCCACTCGGAGCAGTAGATACTCGGCATTTCTGAATTTGCATTGCTGCGTTTGCAGAAGCGTCTAAGCATTTTGCTTAAGCAGAAACTGCCGACTGCAAATCCGCCGGCTCTTGCCAGTTGTATTTTAGGTCTGTGCCAAATGGGCACACGTTCTGGATGAGCTAACTTGAAATGTAGTGGTGACATACGCAGTAGCAGTTTCACTTAGGGCCATGTTAGCAGCTTTGCTCCCTGCCATGTTTTGTGGTGATTCCATCTTATGCAATGGAAGAAGATGGTGGTATTAAAAAGTGCCTGGGGGATTTCCTAGCATGAGAACCGCTCAGTTATACTGAGCATCACCCCTGCTCCTTTGGAGTCTCTTGAAGTCTGGCATTTAGTAGTGATGCTGCTGAGAAAACAGGCATATAGCTATTTTGCAGCCTTCAAAGCGGGGAGAGGCTGGAGGTAACCTGGAGAGAAGGCACCATTTCTGATCCCTTGCATGGAAGGGCATGTGCTCATTACCTGCAAAAGTCATCCACTTAACACTGCTGCTATTATATTTGGTAAAATTATTAAATTTTTACTTTCTAGGGAATAAGAAAGAAGTCTTTATCTTGTGTTGACACAACATTGTTGCAAAAATGGAGTTTGCCTTCTACCACTGTGGTCCCAGTCCTCCCTGCCTGACGTTTCTTGGGTCTTCTTCTCACCTCCCTGTTTCTGTGTGGTTCTCTCCCTGGTGCTATTGAGACTTCTCTGCATCAGAGCAGCACATCAAAAAAGAGATGAGCCCTTGGGATGTGACAGCAGAGATGCTTTTAACTTTCTTGCCGTTTAGCACTAGTTGCTGTGGTGTTGAACTCCATGTGACTGGAAAGTAAACAACTCCAAATCTCAGACAGATATCTGCCAAAGCTTTCCTTGCTTATTTGTTTTGGGTCTTTGTTCTGCAGGTCCTGTGTGACAGACATGTGCGAGTGCCCGGTCCATAAAAACTGCTACTGCGAGTCATTCCTGGCGTACGCCCGAGCCTGTCAGAGGGAAGGGTTGAAAGTCCAGTGGGTAGCAGAGCAGAACTGTGCAGGTAAGCATTTTGGGACTGCTTCTTTGTAAGCCAGTGCATAGACTAATAGGCTACTATCCTTTTACTGGTGGAGGAGGATCAAAAATCAACCAGCTAGAAAGGACTGGGATTGCACCAGCAGGGAAGCTGCATTCTGAGTTATGGAGAAAGACCTTACCAGGAAAGATTTTCAACCATCAAATATTAGAAAAGTTTATTTCGCTGCAAAACTTTTCACCTCTAATGCCACCTATCTTAATTTTATGTACTTGCAGGAAGAAGTACATGGCTTTTTCTTTCAGAATATGTAAACAGTTGATTAGAGATAATGCTTAAACTCCTTTGACCGCCTGTTAAAATACAGATATGTTTCCAGAGACAACATGCATATATGATTGCAGTAGGGAAGAAGAGAAAATGTATTTAATGGGAATATTAAAATGCAAGCCTGCATTAATTTTGGTACTTGGACCAGATTCCCTGTGTGATTAGGACTGCATTAATTGCAAGTAATTGTGAGTAATTGTTTCCATGAGAAGTGGTAGCCTGTGGTCATGGGCACTTGAAGTAAAATGCAATATTGCAGATGAATATTTCCCCTGATGACGGTCTCATTAATTTAGGACATTCTATAATAGCATCGATTTGCCTGGAAATGTATTCAGATTTATGTAAAGCAATTGACAGTAGTTGGAAAAAAAAATGAGAGAAGGATACTCAGTGCTGGTCAAAGAGCTATTACCCTGTGGTCCATTTTGGTGATTGTGTGTGGCTCAGGGTCTACTCTCTCAACTTCAATTTCCTTTTCTGTTGAAGGCATGATAGCAGCGATGGGTGACTGACAGAGCAAATTACATTTGATTGACTGTTCCCAAAAGGCTCATGTTTTTTCTTACAAAGGAACAGAACAATCCAAACAGGGTGTCACTAAGTGAAAGCCCTAATCAAGGATGTGGTCTCAGACAGCACTAATAACATATGTAATTTTAATCTATTGATCTGGTAGCAGATCCATGCAGAAACAAGCACCCTGACTTTTTTTTTTTTCCTGACCAAAGCACTTCAGACTGAGACCTCACTGTGGCAGACGATGTAAAAAGAATAAAAACTCCAGACCCTGCCTGAAGGAGTTTATACAAGTGTTGGCATATCACGACTTAATTAATTGAGGCTTCTTTTCACAATTTTTTCTGTCATTTTACCAAAGACAAGGAAAGTTTCTAAGGCAAAACCAGTCCTTGAGTGAGCATTATGAAGGAATTTAAACACACATCTTCCATTAAAGCTAATGAAGTGTTTAAATCCACCCGAATTTTTTAATCTTAGTGCAGACTTCTAGAGGGAAAGGGGTAATCTTGTTAAGCAGAAAATATAGATGAGCTGTATATGGTCAAATACCCTCAAAACACTTACTTAAGCATCCAATGTCAAACAAATAGCACTATCTTCTACAGTAAATCGTATGGTAAGCATTAAATTAAAGTGCATCCACTGCACTCCATCTGTTACCAGTGGACAGCATTAAGATTTTAACTTACTTTTTTCTCCCCAAAACTTATAGTTACAATTATTGTGTCCTAATTATGGATAAAAGTTCCTGGGTATGAAACAATATATCCGTAATAAAACTTTAGCTTTCTGTGACTTTCATTTCCTGCTTGACATTTCATAGCTGGTGGGATACTTGGAAGAGCTGTGTTCTGATGAAAATGGAGTATACTTATTAGTAAAGTCAGGTTTTAATTATTCTTTTGTGTGTTATAAAACTAGATCTTGTGTGGTTGCCAGTTCCTCTACCCTGACTGCTGTACGCTTAGCTCATTTTTATAATCTTTAGAAAGCTTATGTTGTCTGGAGGGCCAGCCAAACAGGATACTCAGGAGGCTGAATTAAATGTCCTGTTCCCTACATGCTCTTCCTCCTCCCCCAGTGCAGCAGCGTATCCTCCTCTAAAATACTGCTACTCAAGGTTTGCTGTCCTTTGAGGTTGGCTTGGTGAGGGGAATGTCAGCTGTCATTTAACCGGAGGGGTGAAGAGAAGAAGCTAATGAATAAGGAAAATGGTTAGGTAAGAAAGGATTGGTGAGATCCGCACGGGAACTGAGAGGGTTTGGAAAGGAATATGGGTTTCCATGGGAAGTAGTGGGGAGTAAGACCTGTTAGGATGGGCACAAGAAGAAATATGATGTGTGAAGAAGAAGAAAAAAAAACAGGAGAGCCAGCATGAGGGAAAGAAGAAATAAGAGAAAGTGATACGTGCAAGAGGGAAAAGAAAGGATACAAATGGAAGGAAGGGGTTTGAAAAGGAAAGGAGAGAGAAAAAAGATTTTTTTTAGCCCAAGACGGGCTAAGCAAGCAGTTTATAAAGTGCAATTAAGTAAACTGAAATGGTGAAAGAGCTTGGGCCATAGTAATTTAACACTGAATTTCTGAGGGCACAGAGAGAAAGAAGACTCAACGATGGCAGATGGCAATAACTCCCTGCCGTGGGCATGACTACGCAGGCAAGAAGAAAATGCAGTATAATAAAGTCTAAAGTGCACATGGTAGCACTGATGTGCTGACATGCTCCAACAGCTTCATAAAAAGTGAACAATTTTCTCCTTTTCCTATGTGATCGGTTGAACTAGAGGAGGATAAGCGTCTCTTGGATTTTGACCCTTCTCTCCTAGGTCACCTCTTCTCTGCCTTGGAATTTTCTGGCCAAAGTTACTGTTCTTTCCTGTTATATGTTGCTTTCCTTTGATCGCTTTATTCCATGTGAATATGTATCAGAAGGCTATTCTGACTTTTCAGTGGAAACTCATTAAAAACTGAAAGTTGAAAAGATTAACACAAATGTATCATTAAAAGGTCAGTGCCCAGATCTATTGCCTTCTACTATGTTAGAAGGAGATGTTGTGAATTGCAAGCACCACGAGTGACATTCAGTTTGAAAGTCCTACAAAACACCTCGAAAGCCCAAACTATGCAACACCAACAGAAGAAGCAGGATGATTCATTGATGCACAAATATTAGCTCAGAAATTTCTGTGGAATCAGATTTACCAGCTATCATTCACCAAGGGAATCCTTCAGCAGCTCCATGTTAGGTATTTTGGCTTTTGTTTGTTGGGGAACAAGAATTCCTCCTAAATAATTATGGCCATGTCTACAAAGACAGGCGCAGACAGATACAAGCCTTCTCTGTGAAACTGCCAAACTGGCTGGAATAAACCAGCTCTGGTCTGAAAACTGTATAGCCTTATTAGGCAGGGTTTATTAGCTCAGGCACAGTGCTGTATTTATGTGACTCTATGGCTTCTGGACTAGAGCTGGCTATCATCCCGCCAGCTCAGAAAGTGGTCTGAGGAAGCTCACATCTGTCATGCCAAACACATGTTCTAGAAGAGTGGAAAAATCCTGTTGGGACTGGTAACGTTGCAAAAAGCAGTATTATTAGTAACTTTTGTACTTTGGGGTTAGGTTTTTGATTTTTTTTTGCTAGTGCACTAAGGAAGTTATTACTAACAGAGCTCAGTTCTTTAAGAGAGGAATTTGCCTTAAAAGACGGGTGCAAAGGCATCACTTCTGTTTTCCATGTTTACATGGTACTGATTCATTTCAGCAGTCCCTGGGAAGCCTGCTGCAGAATGTCTTTATTTTTATTTTTTAAACTGTTGATGAAGTGGAATGTTCTGGATCAATCACACCACATGTTAACAACTGAAGCACTCAACAATAAAAACCATCCAGGGAACTTAAACAGCAGCCATTGTACTTTTCTGATTTTTCCCTTGACAGCAAGTTAATAATGCCATTATAGGCTGCCTACAGCAGAAAATAAAGTCATCATATCTTCTACATGGCATCCTCTGAAGGAGAAGGAGGTGTTTTGACATACCACATCCACGGGTGGTAGAGCAGGGCTGGGGAGTACTTACAGATGCCACGGCTGGCAAGGGCAGCCTATAATATGTTCTCATTTGCTCTGCGGCAGCGATGAGGGAGTGGAAAGGAGACCCAACCTTCCTCAAACACACCGGCTGAGGCACCAAACAGAGCTCAGGTGGAACGAATGGGCCGCCTATTACTGCAGTAAAGCTTTGTGGGATAAAACCTGTGCAGCCTAAAAACTGAAGCTTACAGACCTTTCCACATGGAAACTGCATGTACTGAAGCCTAATGTTTCAGTTTGCGGTTGGTCAATTAGAGATCCTTTGAAGGGAAACTCATTTTCAGAGAGGAGGGACAAAAGCTTCTAGTAAACACCCCACTTAAGATAATTCACGTTGTGTGTGGACAATCACTGTCTGTCTTTGTACATCTTGGTCTACTTTTCTAGACAGTTAACACATTGTTTGCAAAGCTCCTGGGAGTTCCGCACATTTTCGTCTCCTCTCTTATAGAGATTCAATCTCTATCCTTAACACACTACGTAAGTGCAGAGTTTGCTGTGAATCTAACATTTTACTGTACACGCAATATTGCTTGCATGTTTTTTCCCACCTACATTTCCTGTTTCATTTAAATTTCATTTTAGTTATTCCTTTTGTTTGTTCCTTCTTTAATGTGCATGAAAGTTACAATGCAGAGCAAGATAGAGATGTAAAGCTGGAAAAAAGTTCTCAAAAGATCTATGCCCACAAGCAGAATAAGCCTATCCTGAACATTGCTGAAAGATGTTTTTTCCAACCTATTCAAAAATGATGTTCAGTAAAAGATGTCTCAGAGAGTTTATAGGTAGCTTGCTCCGGTGCTTTCTCATGCTTAAAGCTAGAAAGCTTTTTTTTTTCCTCATATCTACCTAATATCTAATATCTGTCTAATATTCAGCTGTTGATTCTCTGTAAATCCAGGGTCATTTCATATACACATAGATAGATACAGATAGATTTTGTACTACACCTTGTTGGGATGAAAGGAGCCTCTTTTTGAAAACTCCATTGCCAGATGCTGCCGGGCAATATTACAGCAATTTTTTTACTAGGAAAAACTCCTCAAACTCTTTTCAAAGGATCCATATCTGTGCCCTGAGAATGCATTGGATTTGGATGCATTCTTGCCAGAATTCCTTCTTCGGGGCTGCTTTTCATATACATATAAATGCCATAAAATGCATAAGAAGTAAAACCTGCAAGAAGCTGATGCTGTTTTGAAGATCACTTTGTTACTGGTGAAGAAGAACCCCTTAAATTTATGATGCCTTAGCACTAAGACTTCCATCCTTGTGATACACTCTTATACATATTTAATCAATTTATTTCTGCCTATTTTCTCTTTATGAATAATAACAGTACTGTAATGGCACTGTAAGGCCAATTTTCACAACAGAACAGCATTCTTCTGTTCATAACAGAACTGTTCTTTAAAAAATCTGGACCTTCACGCCCTCTCAAAATGGAAGAAACCTTCTTAATGCAACCACCTCTCTGTAAACAGCAAGAGATGATTCTGGATGCTTGAGAGTCCCTTACCATCTATAAACTATTTTATCAGTACTTGTTTTTGCCATCAGCACAGCCATTTGAAAGAATAACAGGCTTTTATTTGCTATCGAACCATGTAGTATTCTCCGTAGTAAAAAGGCAGGATATAAAATGTTAAGAGTTTAAATATTGATCTGGAGGGGGTATAGTGCTTTCAGCTGAGCCCTCGGTGGTCTCTTACGTTGGAAATGCATTGAACTGTCAACTACATAAATCAATGAATAGATACTGGAATCATTAAGTACAAGAATCCTCGTTCTCAGTGATCCCTTGGCAAAATCATATAAAGCATGGAAATAATTGATTTTTTAAATTTTTTTTTGTTTTAGAAATGGTGCTGCTGAATTAACAACATTGCTTTGATTTGCTGCAATATGCAATATTGAAAGTATAATCTTAGGAATAGAAAGTCCGATGTGGTGAATGACCCTCCTTTCTCTTGTTCCTTCTGTAGGAGTGGGACTGATAATAACTGTCCTTGTAAATGTTTCAGAAATCTTTGATAAAAGGCATTGTAACAAATAAATAAACAATGTTAACCCGTAAATATAAAGCATAGATCTGCTTATAGATAGAAACCTTGCCAAAGCTTTATATACTGTCAGCTGTGTTAAAACTCTTAAAAAGTTCAAGACTGCTAGGAACTTGATACCTTTTTGATTAGGAATTTTGCTACCTTTATATTTGTGATGTACAGTAGTGTTGCATTTAATGTGGTGGAATCTCTTTACAAATATTTTTTTCCTCAAGATGATCGCCATACCAAAATGTGCTTTTTGATATTCGCAGTTGAAACCAAGCAATACAGATATGTAACTTTCCTTGTGGGACTCTCTATAATATGCATATTTTTTTCCTTTTAACTGCCTTTCAGCAACCCAGTGTAAACACGGTGCAGTTTATGATACCTGTGGTCCAGGATGTGTCAAAACATGTGACAACTGGAACGAGATTGGCCCATGCAACAAGCCCTGCGTTGCAGGGTGCCACTGTCCAGCAAATTTAGTTCTTCACAAGGGAAGATGCATCAAGCCAGTCCTGTGCCCACAGCGATGACATTAATTCTCTTTCCGCGGACACTAACGCGGGTGGTCACCGACCCCTTTGATGCTCACAGCCAGTGAAGGACTCCAGCTATTTGTGTGCAGATTCTGCAAAGTACATGTCTACTCACAGAGTGTAAATATGCTCCTGTGTGTATATTTATGTGTGTTTATGTATACACACGTGGCACCTAGAAAGATATGTGTGTATGTAGATACACATATCTATACACAAGTGCCCTAAACGTAAGTACAACCCATATATTTATATATATGTCCATACACACAAATATACATCATTTCTATATATCATAGAAGGATGAATTATTATATGTATATTTTTTGCTATAAAGTTTATGTATTATTATTTCTAGGACCCTGATCTGTAAGTCATTGTATAAATAAACCAGGTGTTTTTAATATAATATAGTGGCATGAAAAGATTGGATGACTTTGCCATTGCATAAGTTTGTCGTTTCCAAGGAAACTTTTCTAGGGCCATAGTACTGCCAGACTGGATTAGTTTCAACACAGAACCTGGATTTACAGTTGTACAGGAAACACATTTCTCTGGAGATGGAGGATTTATCTAGGAATATTTCATGCGTACCTTAGAGCTGCATAGTGATTGGTGACAGTGCTTAATCAGGCAGAGAAAGCTGGGGATCGGCTTTTATGCTTTACTGAAATAACTGTGCAAAAGGATTTCCAAAGCTGGTTGGCCAGCTGCCAGCATAGAGATATTTCGTTCTGGAATGGCACCAAAAAGTCAGGGGCCAGATTTTCAAACGTGTTCAGCACCCAGCAGCTCACTTTGAAAATTTGACCACTTCCCATTTCATATCCTAATGCCCCGTCTCTGTTGTTGTGTTTGGCAGTAGCTGTGAATACACAATAAGTAGCTTGAAGAAAATATTCATGTACATATTAGCCCCGTTAACATGTTTGAAACTGCTGGGTTTGTTTCATATTTCCCCCAAATATTATGCAGAAAGCAAATCCCACTGTGAATTGGAGTGTTTGATTTCAGTGTGCCTTCAAACATGAAATAATGCCGGGTTTAGTAACTCATTCAATTTATCAGCATGGTTTAGAAGAAAGACAAATTCACCCCACCAAAAAAACAGTAGAGAATGTCAAATGCTAATTGGAGAACTGGAATTTATTTCCTTACTGGTCTTTTGCTTGAGGTTTACGAACATGTGGGCTCTGTGAAGTTTGCATGACTTTTGAAGTCTCCCAGGGGAGAAGCAATAATATGGGATTTCATTAGAAACTGTTAAAAAAGCCATACAACTTTCTCAAGCCTGAAGGGAGGGGGGGCTATTTTTCTTCCACTGGAAAACCTCTTGTAGAGCCTGATGGAACGGTCTCTGGAGATGACAGAAACCTTTGGGCATCTGATTTAGGTTTATAATGAAGTAATATCCTCCCACACAGCTACTTCCATTATGCCTTGCATTGAAATTGCACATTGTAATGCTTTGAACAATTTTCTCCTTTAATTCTTCACTCTCCAGGAAGTTTCGCAGGGTCTGAGTTTACAGTGAGTGAGTGGGTGCAACACACGTGGGTTATACGACCTGCCTGCGATCCCGTCCTAGAGGAAGATGCTGAGTGAGCCTGGTTAGCTTAGGCACCATACTATCCAAAATGCTGCAGCACCACAGTGTTAAAAAGAGGTGGGCAAATAATGCCAGGAGTGTTCCACGGATGTTTATCCAAATCTTAAATAAACTCAGCTTGATCTTTTTATGTCCCCTTTGTGTTCGTTTCTCGGAACAATCAAATAATTTGGTTTTACTGGCAGAGAGGGTTTCGAAGCCACATACACAAGTGCACTGGGAAGCAGAATTGCAAATGTGCAGATCCCATCAGAGCAGGAAACTAAAAGAGTTTTATGTGGCTCATGTGATAATTGAATGGCAAAGCTGAAATTTAGAACAATTGCAGTTGGTCCAAGGAGTTAAAGCATAAAATGGCAGTCATTAAAATAATTTAAAGCATCAGTTAGACTGAAGAATATTTCAGCCTGTGAGCTTTCGATGCTGAGATATGGGGTCTAAGCCATTAAAAAGGTTATTTGCCGAGCTCTAGTTTAGGATAGATTTTCATTACTTACCACTCAGTGTTTCCAAAATAAAAATACTCGCAAAATGAATTGCACACATGAACGGTGTATAGAGCTGTCCTTCCCTTTTCTTCTTCTGACTGACGAAGGTGAGTGAAAGGT
This sequence comes from Calonectris borealis, assembly GCF_964195595.1. Taxonomy (NCBI): domain Eukaryota; kingdom Metazoa; phylum Chordata; class Aves; order Procellariiformes; family Procellariidae; genus Calonectris; species Calonectris borealis. The sequence continues at coordinate 117,193,791 of NC_134313.1, forward strand.
GAAGGGAGAGCCCTCCAGCTCTCTCAGTCCATTGATCGCATTCAAGCAACACTTAATTGACACCAGGTGAAGAGGTGACTCAGTCTATCTGTAGGATGAACTCCATTTTTAAATCTTAAAATGGTTCAGTTTGAAACCTGAACTACAGGTCATCTCAAAATGAGGACTCATTCCTCGGTTTAGCTTTTTCACATCCGCCTAATTAAGGGTAGCCCCCTGCTTTTTGCTTTAGTGATGTATACTGAGGAAGAAAGGAATGTAGTTTTACCTCTAAGCTGTCTGATTGTGCCCTTATGGTGCTGTAGAGCTTTCTCCTCCAAACTCCGCAGTTTTCAAAGCAACAGTAAGGGCTGTCATCTGCTCAGTTCACATATACAGCCTAAGGTAAAGGAGTTCTGCTTTTCTAGAAATTGCCCCCAAGTTTCAACTTGGCACAGATTTTATATCCATATCTGTAGTTACCCTGTGCCCAACCGAGCTATTCAGACCAGATCAGTCCCAGCTGGGGCTGTCTCAGTCCACCCTCCTGTTTGCCTCTCTTCTTCTAGGCTTTTCAAAAGCTTAAAGTCTAGCCCAATAACATCAATAACAGCATTACCACTGGCCTCATAGAGTTTGGGTTGCAGCCCATCTTCCTCCTTAGTGCAGCATTCTTTCTAATTCTGCTGTCTTGGCTCATGAAATATTACCCTTAGGATGCTAGGGCTCATGAAATATTACCCCTACGATGCTAGAGCTGGAAACTTTGTACGTATCGCTGGGGATTTATTTTTGACAAAATTCACTGATAATCCAATTTTAGTATGCTAAATGTGTTTAGTATGCAATAATGTGGTTTTAATAATAGCATGAGGTTGCTAATCCATATGGTATATTCACCATGCAAAACTCACAGTTGTGTAAGTTTTGGTCTTGATTATGCTTATGTCAATCTGTGCACACAACTTTGTGCCAATTTCTAAGGTGAAATATATTTGAAGGAGCAGAGGTTCCAACCAAAGAATGATCCAAAAGGAAAGTCTGAGAAACAGCTCTGTAAACCAATGGATGGAATCAAGGGAAGACTTGGATCAATAGCTTCACCATTAACCTGCTGTGTGTTCCCTGGCAAGTCATTTAATATTCTGTGCTTCACTGGGGAAATGAGGCTCTGGGTTTATGCATCTTTTTTAAGTTTACGGATAGAAAAAGTTCTAAAATGCCATACATCACCAGGGGAATGTCAGCTGGTATTTTACCAATTACTCAGGTTGTCCCATATCTCTCATATCATCATCGCTTCAAAGTCAGCTTTTAGTTGGCATACGTGGAGGTCAAATACATTTACTTCCTCCTCATTTAGTTTCAATTGTGTCTATTTTCATCATATATATTGAGTTTTATAAACCACGGAGACAAGCCATAGCCAAGCAGAGCAATTTGAGTTGTAGCCGAAGACTCTGTAGGAACTCCCACATCTTCCAAGAACACCTTTCTTCTATAGAGTAAGGATGCACTTGGAGCAAAGAATTAAGATTTTTAATATCCCACCCAAATGTGACCGCATCCTTGCATCACGTAAGCAGTTTCTAGTAGATAACCTAAAAGAAGTAAGTTGTTCTTATCAGAGGCTTTTCTGCTTTTTTTGAGCACAGGATTCAAATACAGTTTGACACTGCTTGGCTTCCCAGTGACAGAACCTGACATTTGCAATAGCTGGACTGATCTTCTGTGACTGTACAGGGGTACTTTTTTTTTTTTTTTTGCCTTCATCAAAAGTGAACAAGGTTATCTCAGAGCTAACGGATATGAGAATAACAGCCCATGAATTTGCAGATGGACAGGCTGGAAAAAGAGGCAGTTAATAGCATTTAGCACTGAAGTGGTGAGATGTTTCAGGTATTTCAGGAACAGTCCCGACTAAGGGGGCATTATGTCAAGGTCTCAGTATTTGACACACAGGAACTTTACATTACATAAGACTGATCAAATGCTTGTTCTGCTATCCCTGATCTTACCATTTTAGAAAGCCCTGTAGCGAGAGAAATATTTCTGCTTCCTTACAGAAACATTTCTAGTCTATGATTGCAAATTTTTCAGGACAAAGGCCTAACTGTGCTGCCATTACAGAATTCCTTCTCTGTGTAAAGGTTGTTGCACGGATTAGTACTTCTAGTGCAATAATCACCATGACACCTGAGCACCAGATTCTGTAACAACAAAATAAGGTTCTCGTGTGAACACGAGGTAGCTCCTGATCCCTCAGATGGCTATGGCATTGTGCTTGAATGAAGATGGTACAATAATGTGAGGAAATAAAGAGGCAAGATGAATAAGGGTGAAAGGCAAATGAGAAAGGGGAAAGCAGTAATAGGATTCTTTTTCTATGTGGATATTTTCCCACTAAATGGTAAGAACTAAACTGAAAGTGTTCTCTGACAAAGGCAAAGTACATCCACACTCCCTAAGCAAAAAAAACCCCACCAACCACCCAAAAAACCCAAACCAACCACAGCAGAATCGTATGTTGAGATCTGAACAGAACAGGTATATATTGGTAGGTATAGAAATCCATAATTAAAATAAAGTTATTAGCTTCTATTACTACTTTTCTCACAACCCTTAAATCACAGGAGAAGAAGTCACGAAAGTTAAGGGAAGCGATCTTATTTCCTGGGCGGAGATGAGGCAAACATCTGCAGAATTCGGTTCTCGCGCTCCCACTAGCACAACAAACCTTTTTTGGTTTCCTCCAGGATATGTGTTTTAGTGAACACACATCATTTCCCATTTCGATGTCAGCATAGTAATTTCTTACATTACATTGTAATTTCCTACCCTATTTTTTTTCTTGTTACTGTTAAAAGAAAGGGTCACACTGGACTTGATTTTTAATTTTGCACTGGTAAAAGCAGGAAGGCATTTCAGTGAATTAACTGTTGCTAGCTATACTAGTTTTAAACTGGTTTGAGATCATACTAGCACCATCCTGGCTTTATAGGTGTGGAAGAAATCTACAGTCTTGGTGTGGCTGCCCTCAATTATTAGACCTCTAATTGCTTCTGGTTGCTTCTAGCTATAGTTCAATATAAATCTCTGATAACACTGTATTAGAATAAAAGCATCTGCAGCCCAAATCAGTATAAATAATTTGCTACAAGACCTCACAGTTTATAAATGAAGGGGGAAAAAAATAATTTGTTGTACTTAACTCACTTTCACAAAAATTTTGATAAACGGTATTAATAAGGAAAAAGGAAGAGTGACTACAGAAACTGATGAAGAAAAGAGAATTTTGAAATGAAAGGATTTTTTTAAAACTTAGTTCAAGTATTCAACTTCTTTAATGAGTATCGTTGAGTGGCATTCAGAAAAAACTTGATTGGGTTCTACAGAGTATGGATCAAAACCCAGAAGTGGATACGTTCTACACTTAAAGTTCTACACTTAAAATTGCACTGTGTCTTGAAGAGAGTGAAACAAAGAAGTGAAGACAGTGAAATAAATGAGTAGTTTGGAGGAAATTATTAAATTATTTCTCCCATCTTAGGCACCTGAATGTTTGCTAGTTTGGGGTATAAATATGCAGGTGTCTAAACCCCACCATGTCTGATGTACAGCCCTGACTTTCTTCATATTGATGTGCATCAAGAATAACTCTAGAGGAACCCATAGAATACTACTTATTTCAAAAGACAAGATGTGTTTTTTTTTTTTTTGTCTATTTCTTGTTCATTATAATTAACTGTTACCCTGCAAATGATCAAGGGAAAGAGAAGCTGTAGGGAAAATTACAGTGTATGTCACATATATTAGATGTTTGAAGCCATTAATGTATGGATGGGTTACTTGAAATATTTTATATGCAATTTATGGAGAATGCTCTGTAGTGTCAAGAGCATCACTGCAGAATGTTTACATTTTAATGTTTAGAATTGCTTTGTTTACTCATGCTAAATTTTTAACAGATTTCACCTGAGGTGCATTCATGTAAATACAAAATCTATTTAAAATTTTACTAAATTTCTGTCTTCAGTATGTCTCAGTTTATACCTTTGTTGAATTTAAAATTATTATGTAGTTTAATGTATCTTACAGATCTGCAAAACTGTGCAGTAACTTTGACATGGCTTGTCTTTGGGTGTCTATACAGTTTTTGCAAGAATATTGTACAAATATAATTTTGTAAAAGTAGGATTGTGATGAGTATGTTTGTAAAGACACTATTTATTCCCGTATAAACTTAATATTTATTATCTTTATGCAGATAAATATTGATGCCTGATTATTTCATAGCTGTCAGTGAAAACTGCTGTTCTGATTTGCAAGGTCTGACTCAGAAAAGCAACGTCTCCCACATAATGATTGATACTGTGTTCTCCTAAGAACTGGTGTTAAATACTGTTATTTCTTGGGAGGGGAGGGAGGAGCCATGCAGACTGTTTTCCTTTACTTTTACCTGTGATTTGGGAGCTGGGATTTTGGGATGCTCTGTTCAGATGGTGACTCGTTTATGTGGTATCACTTGGCCAAGTTACTTCACTCCTATTTGCCTTACTTTTCCCACTGGTGGAAGAGAAATGATAATGCTTTACAAAAATAACAGAAACCTTAGGAACAATGAATTTGTTAGAAATCCACTGATCTGTGTTTGGGCAAGGCTCCTGTTAATGTCCGTTGGGCTCCAGATCAGGCCTCAAAATTGCCAAGTATTTTTATTCTTTTGCAAAGAGGAACCTGCCCTACTTCTGAAAGGGTAATTAGATCATGAACCCAAAAGGCCAGGGCTGAGAGCAGGTGTTGCTCTGCACTGAGTGAGAAGACCTTCTTTGGTGGATTTCTCCCTCCTGGACCAAGATGAGGAGAGCATAGAAGGTAAGAGATTTGGGACTTTGTTTGCTTTAAATTCATAGGACAACTGGTGCTGCGTGCTCTACACCTGTGGGACTCCTTGCTTGGTCTGTACTAAGTATATTGATGTGAAGTCCCCGGTGACAGGCTGCTTCAGTACCGTGAGGCACTGAACGTTCATTTTGGAGAGGGCAGGCTCGTCTCACCTGGCTTTGTTCCATTACCAGGATGTGAGGGCATGGCAGAGGTGGCAAGGTCTGTAGTTCAAAGGCTGGCTGATCTGGCCCCGCATGCTAGCATACCAGGTGACTACTTACATGGTCACACGTAACTTTTACCCTAAATTACCACTCAGTGGTGATGGTTACTCCGTATTATTCTTCCTACCCATTTTGGATGTAGCCTCCTCCCAAGAATGCTGCAATATTAATTTTCCTCCCAGGCGGTGCGCAGTTACAGCGTTTATCCTCACTTCTATCTTGCCAGACTTCACTTGGCCCTTGGTGTAATTAAGCTCAAAAATAGTCAACATTTTGTCTGCCCAACATGAGGGCTTTACAGACTCACATTTTTCAGGGCACTTGCACTGCTCCTGGGGGCAGAGCAGAGGTCCCATGGGCACCCCTCCCAGCTACAAGTGTGCTGACCCCCAGTGCCACAGACACAGTTCCAAAGATGTCCAGCTTTACAGAGGAAACCCCTAGAAAAGACCAGGCTACAATCCACAGCTTCAGGATGGCGTTCAGCCTCGAGTCCCGAAACGCCACCTCCTGCCATCCCTGCCTCACCCCCCAACATGCGGTTTATGGGTCCTGCCAATGGCAGCCTCCAACCTACAAGGCTCACATTCACTGCTGGGTAGATCCAGCCAGGCAATAAATGCCCTGAGATGGAAGCAGAGGTACAAAATGAGAAACTCTCTTAAGGCATGATGCGCAGATGGGCTGCAAGGGCAATGAGGAAGGGGACAGGGAGGACAGAAAAAGAGGACAAGGAGCTCCAGCAGAGCACCTCTGAGGCTCAGGCTCCCCCACCTCTGCTGCCTTGTTCGTCTGGGCAGCCTGTGCCTTCCACATCACAGCAGCAATCCTTCCCTCCCTGCTCCTGCGCCACCCGTTCTGAGCTGGACAGTTTCTGACACTCATTTTTTTCATTAACACGCTCAAAGAGAAAAACCTTCTTTAAGAAAACTATGGAAGAAAGACCTTACACAGAGGCTGAGAAAAAAGTCTGGTGGCTGTTTTTCATTTAAACAATCTCTAGGTTTATTTACGCCTTTCAGGCTATTCACTTAATTCTGGAGTACTTTTCTTCATCACTCACAGTTCACCGTCAGTAGACTTATGATATTTCGGAGTATTGGTATTAATTGTTCCGCTAATTAAACCATACTGAAAAGCTAATAATCCCCATTTAGGATTTTGAACTGATGCATAGCTTCTGTTTTTATCATCATGTCCTGCGGTTACACATTAAATTTGCCCTTGAAAGATAATGCATTGTCTTCAGTTGTATTCATTCTGTTTTATTTAGTACATCTGGAAATCAGGCTCAACATCGCTATTATTTCCCCATCTCCTTCCACTGTCCTGTTCTAGGACATGGTGTTTTGTAAGACAGTTTCTCCCCTAAGTGTCTGTCCCAGTCCGTGGTCTGTATGTAACTGTGCATAGATAATGCAACTGGAGAACTATATAAATGTGTTTTTAACATTCCAGAGCTGAAATAATGTATTTGATAGCAAGCAGAATTTAAATAATTTTAATTCGATTTAAAAGCTGGAAAGAGTATAGCAATTTTGGTTGCTATTTTCTGAATGTACAGCAGATGGTGCTTAACAAATATGCTTTACATCCTATGTCTGAAAACAGCAAAGCCTGGCAATTTGAATTTTAATCATGCTTCCTGGTCTTTTCTAATTGAAAAATCAGCAACTTGAATGGCAGGCCTGCAACAGGATTGACTTACTTCAATATACACAATGTGCACTATGTTTGAAGGATGGGGATACAACAACAGTTCTTCCAAAACAGCCTCTCGTGTGTGCTATGAGGAACTATACATTTGGAAAGGAGTTAGGCAATAGCAGGATTGTTTCTCTCTTGATTGTTGCCCTTTCCCTCCAGCCTCATCACAGTTTACTTAACTAATGGGAAAGATCCAAGGTCCCAAGTACTACTTTCCACATGGACAAAAGAATATGAAGAAAATGACGTGATGAGACCTAGTCTGATGCTCCTGAAGTCCCATTCATGTACCTGTCAGTGGAAGAAGGTTCTTTTCTGCTGGCACCAACAGATGAGCCTGTGCTGTGGCTGTAGGCAACTCTTTCCCAGCGTGGGTGGGACCTGCCTCAGGACTAAACCAGAACTTGCGTCACTGTTTCCCCTCTTGGTATCTTATTAGCAGGATAAGAAAGGTGCTGAGACTCCGCGGTGCTATTTACATTCTGCAGTGTCAAAACCTCAAAATTTATCTCCAATAAGGCAGCTGTCATTATATAGAAACATAAGCTACCGTGAGCGAAGGGAGTAATATGAAGGGGGGCAATGAGTCAGAAAGCTAAAGAGAATTTACTGACATGCTTAGTAAAGTTTTAACTAAGCTTTACTCTTTTTGAGACCTGTTTTTTTCCAGAAAGCATAATTTCTTTTTAGATAAAAGTGCATTTTTTTTCATTACTGATAAAAGGGCTCACAGTGAACATCTGAGAGAGGGAAATTCCTTCTGCACAAACATTGATAAGGTACGAACAGCAGGAATACAAATATTTACACCAGTCTTCAGAAGTGGTGCATCAACCCCAACCTCGCTGGATCTCTTCTTGACCCTGACGGGTACTTAGCTGCAGACTGTAAGCTGTACCAACGGCCATGCAAAACCCATTCAGAAGACCTTTCATGCCCACATAATTGGTCTAAAATCTCTGGAGTTGCACTGATGTAAAAGAACGGAGCATTTTTTGAGCTCTGCTTGCCTGCTAAATAGCCAGTCATGTCACAGTGCTGACCCAATTTCTCTCATTTAGAGTCAAAACTTGAGTCCCTATTAGAACTGAGACAATTGGCTATCCATGGAATGGGATGGGGAATCCACACATCTTATGGGCAGCTGTGGGGGATGCAGTCCTCATCCTTGCCTGCAGCAGTTTTAAAGGCAAGCCAGCCTTTAAGTCAAGTTAATGCAGCTGCAGGCCTAGTGCCGGAGTTAAGACTCCTTTAAGAGTTGAACACATGAATTGGATGCTTTTCCACCGCATCTGCATAGGGATGCACATGATGACCTGCCAGTTGGACTTGGATACAGAAGCCTCACATCTGCAGTAGATTTACTAGGATTCAAAAACAGAGTGATTTCAAATGTGGGCCTGATCGGATTAACTTTGAAAATACATGGTGCCATGAGATGTTATGAATCATACCTACTAGTCCAGATAGGGGAAAAAACCCATCAGCTTTGCTGATTAAACCAAGCCAGAGTGCAGGTTTTAGAGCAAAGGTGAGCAGTCCATTAATGCCTCAGAGCCCCTGAGACCTGAGTGGAAAAGCTGCCACCAATTCAGCAAAGAGGCTGCAGATCTACCAGGACCTTATATGTGCAAGCTGTGTGAAGAGGCCCTTGTTCCTTCCTCTGGAGCTGAAGAGGGAACGAGAATGCATCTCTCTGGCATATGACGGCACGATTGTTTATGGGCAATGGGAAATGATGTGAATTTATCTGAGTGTAGCCAAACAGAAATGGCCAAATTCTCTCTGAAACCATTATAACAACAGACAATTAAAGGATCCTCTGTTTAATGATCCTAAGAACATTCTGAGGAGTAAGCGATTACAGCCAAGATCGTTGGGAGCCTGTGTGCAACTGAGTGTCTGTTTAACCACCATCTGCAGCTGTTGGCCCACCTTCTCCCTTTGTTTAAATTTCTATTCTCCACAGGCCGCTGCCAGCAGATCACAGCGCTGCTGAGGTAATAATCAATACTGCTCTCATTTTAACTCGCTTGCCACTGAGAAAGCCAAGTTTAATCTCAAAGGTTTTTAAAACAAACTCAGGCAACACACTGCGGTGTTTAAGCTGCAACTTCATTACAATTATAAAGCTGTAGGAAAAAGATTCATTGATATATTAATCTGTCACAAATGTACAGCACCTACTCCTCTTTCATCAGTCCTGTTTTGCAGAGTACTGCGCTAATGCCAAAGCAGACTGCAATCTTTTACAGGCTGCAGTAAGAAAGCATGATTTACCCAGTCCTGAAAAGGGTGTGCTCTCAGTCAGATCCGTCCAAGTGTGTGCACACCTGTGTTGCATGTGTGCACGCAGGTGTGATGGGGGGAAAGGCACAGAAGTAGTAGGATATGACTGTACCATTCGATGCAGAATGCACTGTCGATTTTAATGGTGAAGGCAATTTCTTCTTTCCTCCCAAAACCAGAATATCCCCTTCTGTATGGAGAATAACAGTATTTCTCTACCTTGAGTCTTCCCAAGGTAATCAGGAGAGAGTCAAAGTCCTTCTGCCTACTTCTGTCCCTACCACAGTCAGTAATGTCCTACTGCGAGCTGAACAGAAATGTAGATCTGGCCCTCTACAGACCTGCTTCAAGGGATGGTCAAGACTAAAATAACATTAGAAGAAACACTGAGCAAATCCCTGACGAAGCTGAAAGAAGCAAATTTTACTGCTGTATCTACAAGTACCTGATCACAACTGGTGCTGTAAAATTTCATATTTAGGAAATTTCAAAGCTGCCATCCATCTGCCATGTATTCAATGCCACAGTTTCCAGTGAAAAAAAAGAAAAATTGAAAATGAAACCAAGCTAAGCTGCAGCGTCACTTCTAGCCTAAAAGCTGTCCCCTTAGCCAGGGAAAGGTACGTTCAGATGCTGTGAGAGGGGAAACTGCTTGGCCCCTCAGTAAGGAGGTATAAAAGGAGTTTTATTATTTAGAAGGTAGGTCTCTATTATGCTTGCCTAAATGTAGCTAGATTTCACAAGTTTACCCTTTTTTCTCAAAAGTGAAAATGGTAACTTGGAGGTGGGTACAATAAGGGTGTCCCCAGCAGCAGAAGGTATTGTGCTGTATCATTTAAAGACTTAAGAGTTGCTGTTTCTTATCTTTGGGTTTAACTCTACCACTGTGAACTGCACCAATCAAACTGAAAGAAAGCGACTTACATCAGTGAAGTTAAGCAAGCGTAAGCTCCACCTGCCTTGCAGACATAATATAGAAATAGATTCTTAGATCTACTACTTTGAACACTGACCTGGCTCCTGAGGCGTCCTGCAAGGCTGTGGGTGATTGCCCTTCAATCTACGTCCAAGCTCAGCTCTCACTGACACTAACAGGTATGCCACGTACTTCTTATTCAGAGAAAACAGAAAGGCAATTACACGTCTTTGTTTAATGTCAATTGGATCAACAGAAATCATGGTCCCAAGGTATGGAGCGGCATGATTAAGGTCTGAGCAGGATTAAGGTCTGTCGTGGGTTCTTGCAAACTGGCAGCAAGGACAGGGGCTGGGGCACTGGTTTCATTGCAGTTGTCTGTGACAGGAATCCAAAAGTGAGTGAACAGCAAGCGAAGGCAGTGTGAGAGTGAGACTGAAGAGGGGTAAGAAAAGCTTGCGGTGCTCAAGGACTTTTTAGAAGACTCTATCCATGCTGAATTGTGTTTAGAAAAACTACTTTCTGCTGTGTATGTGTGTAAACAGGACCACAGTACCGAAAACAGCTACTCCTTACTCCAGCCAGCCAAAGGTGACCTACACAACCAATTTCTAAGAAGCAAAGCTTCTTGTTGTGGCTAACTGCTTAAGAATTAATACTTAAAATTAAAAAGCAAGTGTTTAGACTAGATGCTTAGTAGCATAAGTTCAAATATACTATTTTTAGCATAGCTCCAGTGAAATACTAGAAACCCTACCAGCCTGTATCAGCTGACATAGTCCTTCAGCTCCTTCCATTGTTGACCAGCAAACCATCTAGGGCCTTGTCTACATCTTACAAATGCACCTGACCTGTCAAAACAATTATCTTCTCCCTGCAAGGGGTACATTATGATCAGGAATCATCAGAAGAACAACAGTTTCAGAGCTCTGATCTTCCATGTGTCTCCTGCAACCCTCCCAAGCACAGGGTTTCCCTTCACAGGCCCTAACCCGTCACCTTCTTTTGCGTGGTCTCTCATCAACTCCCACTGCTGTGACGTTGTGTTTTGGGTTTACTGGCTGCCACTCAATTTGAGAGAAGGAAGATGGAAGACTAGCTGGCTAGCTCACAGTTCTGCCTCAGATCAATGCTATGGCAGTGTCCACTGTGAGGCAGACATGACGGCTTTGTATCAGTACTTTCTGAAAAGACTACCAAGAAACTTTTCCAGACCCTTCCTTCATGATTATCTATCAGCAGGGCAATCAACAGGATAGAAATGAAAGTCTTTAAGATTACTTTTCAAAAAGAAAAGGCCTCCAGTTTTTGGAAAAATCAGAGTTATTAGTCAAATAATCTATTTGCGTAATTCAGTCTTACTTCTGTAAAGCAGTATTGACTAGTCTTGAAGCAGTATTGACTACTACTGACATTTCCTAGTTTAAGAAGCAGCACTCCATTTGGACGGAAAGCAGATATGAATTTGTCTTTAAGGTGGCCCAAACAACTGAGCCAGATCTGGACACGGGTCTGATGAGAACTTAATGGAAAAATCCAGCTTATGCTGCTGTGGGACTCCACATACTTTCTACAGGCAGCTCTCAATCAGAATCGGGAAGTTTAGATCCAACTGAAAAGCCACTCTGTCCATTTGCTTTTTCATACCCTGCCGCTATACATGGACAAGCAAAGCACAAACCTCAGATTCTTCTTCAAGGTGAGCTCTTTATGAAAAATATTAACACATTAGCCATAAAAAAATATTCTACAGCAGGTTCATTGATTTTTGTATTGCAATACTTCCCAGCAGCCACACTCAGCTATTTTAACTCCTGAGCCTGTTCCAGATAGTCTAGAAAGTCTAGCTCTAGATGGTCTGGCAAATCAGCCTCTACTGAAAGAAGTGACAAAAGGCTTTCAGAATTCCGGGTAAATCCATGAGAAGAGACTTCTAAAGTTTATTACAAGCAATGACTAAAAACTAAGACAACGCTGAATGTTCATCTCCACAGTGGAATGAATAATGATTATGTTATCAGAGTGATCTGAAATACTGACTACAAACATCTTCTAAATGTATTTCCTCCTGTAATTGTATGGGCAAGTTTAACTGAAACTCTACACAGCAGCTACATTTTTTGTAAGAATTTGTAATCATACTCTATGGAACTTTTAATAAATTACCTACACTAGCAGGAAATAAACTAAAACGATTTTTAGTTGGACTGTTAAGACACTAACAGTGCATTTCTAAAAAGCTATATATGTTATTTATAGCATTTAAAACAAACATTAAAGTTTTTTTGCTTATTTTGAAGACAAGTAACAACTTTGCAAATTACTCTTTGCAAATTGTTTTCATTAGCTGTAAACAAGTCACATAGAATTTCATACCCATGCATTTAACTGTACATAAAGTTTGACTAGAGCAGAGCAAAAGTGCATTTTTAGAACACAGTTCCTCCATGAATTTGGTTTTAACGATTCCTCTACTCATTAGACTGAAAAAACAACAGAAATAAAATTTTAGATGGGTAACTTCGAAGACTGTAGCTATGCAAACTGCCTTTATTAGCTGTAAACTACCAGAGATTTTGCGCTGAATACTAAAAGGCAATTTAAATTCTTCGTAAACCAGTTCGTTCTCAACAAGTGGTAACAGTCGAGGGGGAAAAACTGTAATACCTACTAACAGATTAAGGCCTAACTTGTGGGTTTTTTGGGTTTTTTTGTGAATGTCTTCATTCACAAGAGGTGAATACATAAAAGGATTTTGCTTTGAAGGCAGTAAGCTGGGCGAATCTATTTCGAAGTTCGTATCCTCAGCTGTGCAAAGTGTGTAAGCTTTTTTTCTTTGAGGACTGTCGGGCAAAGACGGCCACGTCTCAAGAAGCGGCAGCTCTCCCTTCGGCGGGCGTTTCACTTCAGGGATTTCTTCCCGCAGACGGAGGGACGCTGCTACACGCCGCACGGCAAGCCAGAACCGCCCTCCTCATCCGTGCGCGTCGGGCAGGGCTTGTCAGGGGAGATGCGTGTCGCGGGCTGGGGCGTTTGCACCTCCGCCATCCCCGGCCAGGTGTGCACGTTTCCCCCGTTAGATGTAACCGGTGAGGGCGTCCAGCCGCCTGCCAGGGGCACGGCGTTCCCCCCGCCTCAGCGGGAGTGCTGCAGGGCGAAGGCGCACTTCTTGTAGGTGGCGTAGAGCAGCAGGATGGCGCGCAGCATCTGCCGGCACATGGCGGCGGCCAGGCGGGCCTGCGCCTCCCGCAGCCCGCCGGGCCGCCGCTGCCGCGGCCCCACCACCCGGCAGAAGGCCGAGTGCTCCGACACCCGCAGGGAGCCGCTCCAGCGCGGCGGCTGCGCCGTCACCAGCCGCCCGAAGACGGCGTCGAGGCCGCGCAGCCTGACGGCCTCCGGCCGGCTCAGCGCCGCCTCGCGCCCGCGCAGCGCCCCCGCCGCCGCCGCCGCCAGCTGGGGGCCGCCGCCGCGGAAGGGGTGAGCGGAGGCGGCGGGCGGCGGCGCCGCGCCCCGCAGCCACCACAGCGACTCGTCGAGGGGCGAGCGGGGCGCCCACAGCTGGTAACCGTCCGCCATGGCGGCCGCCCGCCCGCCGGCCGCGGCGCGGGACGGGGCATCTTTTCACCGGGCAACGAGCCCTCACGCCGCCCGCGGGGCCGGGGCCGGGGCCGGGGCGGTCGGGGGGCCTGCCCGCAGGGCCGCGGGCGTTGGGGGACTGCTGGTTGCGCCGGGGAGGCGGCGGCGGCGGCCTCCCCTCGCCTCAGCGGGCAGCGGCGTGGGCAGGGTGCGTGGGGGGTTCAGGGGCAGCAGCCGGCGAGGCCGGCGGAAACATCCACCCGGAGGAGCCACGGGGGCTGGGTTTGCCGGTGTCTGGGCACGGAGCACTTCGTGTTTCCGCTGTCTCTTCGTACAGAAGTGCGGCGTCCTGCTGTGCTCGTGCTTTGCTTTTCCCTCCCCTCCTGTCCTCAGAGCTAAAATTCGTCATCTTCTCTCTTGATTATTGCGATCTGCTTTGCTGCGATCTCCATCAGGGCGTGCAAAATAATTACCGGGCTCATCTTCACCTGCTGGGCTGAAAATACAAGCGGTTTCTCCCAGCTTGCTTAGGATTCCTCTGTCGTGTCGAGCTCAGCCGTTTTTATTTGAAGGCCCTGGCAAGAAGTTAACAAAGCCTCCTTTACCCAAACTTTCAGCTGGAGTGAATATTTTAAAAATTCTGATTATGTTGAATAAAACTCAGTCTTCTCTCTTGGTCGATAAGACTTTATTTCCCCATGTATTCAGAGGCCTCACGGTCCACGTTTCCGGCTGTCTCTGCGGGTTTCTGCTGCTGGTAAGGTTTGAAATTCGGAGCTTGAGCGGATGCCTCACAGGGGAGAAGACTTGAGCCTCTTTCTATACAGACAATATACTTGCAATTTTAGTTTTGGAGTGTTTTGACCATAAGTTCTAAATCTACCAGCTACAGCACATGTTCATTTTCTTTCAGCTCAGGGTCACTGTGAATATATATCACGAGGCAAGTTGCTGAATGTTCTTCTCTTTAAGGGGGAAAAGAAAAAGTTGTGTTATACAGATGGACACATTTTGCGTAAGTGCTTCCGTAGAGGTGGAGGGAAGTTACAGCATTTCAGCGTGACTGGTTTTATTTTCGGTCAAAAGCCTCTAGCAGGGTGGGCTGCTATAAACAGCAAAATGGCTGAAGTAGAAGGAAAAAATGATTGCCATGTATGTGTTTATTTTTATGTATTTATTTATTTTGGCAAATGCATGTGCATAAAGATAGTGTCAAGGGACTTTGTTAGGGATGGCTTCTCTAAACCATGTTCCAGTAATGATTTCTTACTGCCTTGCTACACAGTTTTTTCTTCAGCTGTAATGATGCTTGCGGCAAAGTCTCCTACAAAGCTAGCTTAGGTTTTCTCTAGTTTAGCAGCATGATGACCCTCCCCACCAGTGGGGAAAAGTGGTATCACAGAAGCTGTAGCCTTAAGTGGCAACTAAGCTCATGAAGAATAACTAAAAGAACTTGTCAGTGGTAACTAGCTAAACTTTGGTGTAGTTAGTTAACTTGATCTTTCAAGTCCTGGCTGACTTGCTCACCATTGTAAACAAAATGTTGGTTATAAATTGTTCCTGTTTGATATAAAGCTGTTGGAATATGTACAGTTGGTGTGTACATATGTAGTACATAGGAAAACATAACAAGTGTTCCCTAGAAATAGTAGAGCACCTAAATCTTAAACCACTCATCACTGTTAAAAGAATACAAGAAATTCACAACCAGAATTACAGTTTATTTTATTTGCGATCAGCAAAGAAGGACCCAATATGGCCTATTTAAATTAGTGCAGAATAAATTTTCATTTTGGATTAATCTCTCTGGGAAGAGTTTTTTTAATTCTCTCTAGCATCTGTGATTTGCATTAATATATGCAAAGAATTGTAACAGCATACTCTTTCCAAAAGCAGATCTCTTCAAAATTAATTGCTCCATTTTGATAAAGGGAATTTTCTTTTGTTTTAAAAAAAATCCCTATACAGGAAACTTTTTTTTTAACCAACAGTAGTCTAGCTTTTACAGTAAAATGTACAAAGCATTTAGAAATAGCAATTTAAAGGGTTTAATTTTTGCCTGTTATTAAACTGGATAATTCCTTCACAATGTATGCATATATGCTGGTTACACTGGAGTGTCTCCATCCAGTACTAAAAGTACAAGTGAGTGTATATATATGTGGGTATGCATATATATACATATGTATTTTCTACCTATTCTGTGTAAGTGGCAGATCATGATATTCCTTCCTTTAGTGAATCAGGTTTTCAGTCCTGAGTTTACTACTCAGCCCTTTTATTTAGGACAGTTTCCTACTGATTTCACAGAGAGTTTTGCTCAGTTACAGTCTGAATAGGAAATTAATAGTGTCTTCACATTTGGTGCAGAGTTAATTCTGAGTAACTGTGATTTGTTTCTTGTGGGCCTCAGAGACCTGGATACCCACATGTTGTCTCGCAGTTCTTGATATCCAGCAGTCTTTTTGTCCTGTTTGTTGGGAAACCCTTCCAGGTCATCTTTTTTCAGATGTCAGCATATAGTCAGATTGTACCTCGCTGTGAATTCCTGGATCATGAAGAAGAATTAAAAAAAGAATAATTCAAAGACCCGATGGAGACTCTGCCCTGCTTCTGTTTTGTCTTTTAATTATTTTTTTCAGTCTTGAATCTGTCTTAACTGAATAGGTGTCTTTAAAACGTCAGAAGAATGGTCATTTGGAAAGGTAAAAAGTTATATTTAAGGCTGTATCACTTTTCTTTACATCTTTCTGTTTGTTTAGTTTGTTTTCTGTCACTGAAGGCCTCAAATTCATCGTAGCATTTCCCACACTTAGCTTCATGAAAGAGCCCCATGGCCTGTAATTAATGAGATATGCTATAAATGTCACCACTTTGCTCGTGAAACAGTTCTATTTTTACTTGATTCTTGACATTCAGACTTGTTAGCATGCTGACGTTTTCACAACATTTCACTAACTTAGCATCTTGACTGTGCAGGCTAAATGGCAGATAGCTTTTCATAGCTTGGACAAATGCGGTTTAGAAAAAGATTCTCAATGGTCTCTCACATTTATTAGGTTACTGGGGCTTTTTGAGTCGCTTTGATTGGAAGTTTAAATGTATCCCTCTTCTGGTGTCGCAGTTGCTGGAACTCCATGACAGCGGTTAGACCAATTCTCTCCGGTTTCAGCCATGGGCACAGCAGTGCCTTCCTCTTGCAGGTGAGAGGTGCATCAGGCCCTGTAGCCTCTGGAGAGAGAGAACCACGCCAGAACTAAAAAGTCCGGTTTTCAAAACCATCGATTTTCTTGTTTGTAGCTCAACATATGCAGGTACCTGTAGAACAGAATTTGAGAAGCAAAAGGATAATAGTTTTCATGTCTTTCAGCATCAAATTGCAGTTCTTGAAAAGTAATAAAAAAAAGATCTAGGTATTATGATAATAGTCTGGTGACTAATGAAGGATAAATGCTGAGATAATTAGGATAATTAAAGAGTGAAAGATTCTGGATTTGATTTTAGAAATCATTCACATTCAAAATCATTCATTCCTATGATTTTTTTTTCTTCTGTTTACTTCTTAGTTTCTCAAAGGTTTTAATCTCCCGTTTTGCCATTTTACCTACAGTTTATATGTGACATAAACAAACAGCAGTTTTCTTCAACAGTTCATGGTAGATCTTCCCTTCCTCTTGTATGCCTGACTATTTGCTATATAGGCTCATCAGCTTTCTAAAGCGAAGTTTTTCGGTTTTACATTTTAATTTTGGTGTCCTCCCATTTTACATGGTCAGATAAACTGTGCTGGTTTTTTCCTTAGGGATCGCTGGAAGAGAAGGAGATTACACTTATGTTTGAGGTTGTGATTGAGGCAGCCACGTTAGCAGCTCTCCTGGAATGAAGATAATATCTGTATTATTTGAAGTTTTGTCATCTCATTTTTAGGAAAAGGAAGTGTGAGGGAGGTTCCCGTACCAGTGCCCTCCTAGGGTCTTATCTGTAATGGGCCTATGGCTGTGCAAACAATACTATTAAATACAAAGTCCTTAAAGGTGAGCAGATGGGTGCAAGGTAAACAAAAAAGAGGCTAGTAGCAGCCCAGAGAAAACAATCTTGTTCCCTGATCAATAAATTTAGAGAGATTTTTTTTTTTCCCCAGAATTTTGAAAGGGATCTAAAGATACTAAGATCACACAAACATGTAAGCTTCATGAACACGCTGCTTTAGTTTTAAGTGGCTTTTCTATGCTCAGATAATGCCGTGCTAGCCCTGAAATGCAGAAGAACATGAGTATGTTCTTGGTATAGCTATTTTTTAAAAGTAGCCTATAATTTTTCCTGCTCTAAAAGCATGTCTTAAACCCTCTTAGACTTAGCGTCTTTTAGAGATGACATTTCAAACTATTCAATCAGCTGGAAAGATGTTTTCAACAGAACTTTGGTCTAAGCCATAGTTTTATAAAACATGGGAACAATGCAATGTATTCATAAATAACTGCTCCCATTCCTTCATATGGTAGTGATTTACATGCAGAACGTCTTTCTCTGTTCATGGTGCACTTTTCTAATTCTTTTCCTATTAGAGGAGGAAAAAGAAGCTAAATTTTGACTCAAAAAGTGTATAAAATGATCACGCAAAACAATACTGTGCTTCCAATTAGTGGTTCTAGTTTTGCATCACTTTCCTCAATGTTTGCTCTTAACGAGAAAGCAAAGTTTTGTTATTTACTTTGGTCAGTTAAACCAGTCAGAATTTCATCCATGGACAGTAAATCCAGTCAGTACTGCCTGCTACTCATTTGGGGGCGTGGGAGAAGGTGGTTTTTTTTCCCCTAAAATCTCCCACCTTCAGATTTTGACACTGGGGGTCTTCTAATATTTTTCCACCCTTCTCTTTGTTTTTCATGTTACGCCAGTGAAATAGAAAATAAACCACAAGGCCAGCCAAAGCACGTGCTTCCTCCGGCCCAGCCGCTGGGACCAGGGCGGGGAGGTGTGTGTGCGTATGCGCGCGTGAGGGAGAGGAGCACTGACGGCTTTGTGAAGGGCTGTGCAGGGATGCAGGATGCACATCCAAAGGAAACCGGTGTCTGCCAGTTCTGCTTCTTGTGGAACTGTTTTTCTGTATCTGGCTTGCTCCTACCAGTTCCAGGAAAAGTCTAGTATTGGTTGTTGCTGGCCCCCTGCAACTTCCAAGGAAACAAAAAGTCCCGAGATACCTGGTAACACCCTGTTTTCTGAAGGCTGCAAATGCTTACATGCTTAATTTCAGAGTAACGTTATCGATAATAAAATATTTTCTTTGGAAGTCAGCAGGGAATATTTGCTTCACGTAGGACACCCACTAGAGGGAGTAGTGATAATGTTTTAACGTTGAAGACGCTAAACAAATTGCATTAGTAGCATTCATGTAAATCTGTGGCACTAAGAAAAGATTTGGGTTCCTGCTTCTCCTGAAAGCCCTGTTATGTACTAAATCAGGAATCAGAGGATTTCTCAGTGCTCTGGGAACACTCTGGATAAAATGGTTTTGAAGAAAGGCTGATGTTTCCTTTCTAACTTGCATAACTGCATTGTTGAAAGACCGTACTGAAGAGCATTTTCAATGATAAAATGAGCTTTAGTTGCTCTCAGGAGTGACTTAGGGTTGGAACGTAAGGGTTTTTTTCTTCATGGGTAAGATTCGTATGTAAAAGTGTTGTCCTTCTGATCTTCAGAAGCAGTTTTTTTAAGCTGAACTTAGAATTAAAAATTATGTTGGCAGTTAGATATTTGGGTTTTTTCTCTCCAGGGTTGAAATAATTTGTAGCTGGAAGGGAGAAAATACATCTCAGGTGAAATATTTCTTTTCTTTTGAATTGATTTTGTTTCAGCAAACGGCTAAGCATTATTATGCTGTTGATGAAAAAGCTAGGCAGCTTCTGAAGAGTGCCTAGACTGATGAGGGGACTTCGAGGTTGCCTGAGTATTTACGATGGTTATGTGTGCATCCAGCCCTGTGGTAAAACTGGCAATCCGGTGTGGGGTACCTACACTCTACATACAGTTAGGGGAAGAAGTGATGCATCCAAACAGGATCTGTAAAAATTGGGCACTAAATAGGAACCACTTAGTACAGGTAGTCACCTGGCAGAGCTGCTGGGAAAGCATATGAGTAGCTGTCACAATACTTCTTTTTTCACTTGGTTGAAAACTTCATAGTAAACATCTTTGGGAAGAGTTATTTTTGCAAACCAATTTTTATTTCACTCCTCCACTACTTTCCCCTCCTTCCATCTTTTGGTAATTGCATGAAGTGTGAATCTTACATACCCACACTATAATGCCAATTTGAATATTTTCTGTTCTTTCTTTTTCTCTCTTTTTATACTCCCAATCCTCTGAAATATAATTTTATTAGTATAATGCTGAGCCTGAATACTAGCAATAAATGATTTCACAGGTCAGACTTCTATACTTTTTTTGGCCGCTCTTCTACAGCTAGCAGAGAGGGGGAACTGTGTAAGTAGTGATTTACCAATATGGAACTCTCTCTTTAACCTAAGTGACTTCCCTTCCCCTCTCCCCAGCTTCTGTAATTACAGTTCAGGTATTGAGAAGGGTCATTAGATCCCCCCGAGCCTTCTCTAGGCTGAACAAACCCAGTTCCTTCAGTCTTTCTACATCTGTCAAGTTCTTCAACCATCTCATCATCTTGGTGGCCCTTCAGTGGACCCTCTCCAATTTTTTAGTGTCTCCCTTGAACTGGGGAGGCCAAACCTATAGCCGGTATTAGAGGTGTGCCCTAACAAGTGCTAAATGGACTGGAATAATCACAGCCCTTGATTAG
Organism: Calonectris borealis; assembly: GCF_964195595.1. NCBI lineage: Eukaryota > Metazoa > Chordata > Aves > Procellariiformes > Procellariidae > Calonectris > Calonectris borealis. Next base: position 117,214,180 of record NC_134313.1, read on the forward strand.
CTGGCTGTACTCTTGTTGATGCAGCCCACAACAAGGTTTGCCTTCGTTGCTGCAAGGGCGCACTGCTGGAACGCGTTCAGGTTGCCATCCATCAGGACCCCCTCAGGCTATGCCCCAGGCAGTCAGGCATCCCCTCTGCTGCTGTGTGGGATTACTGCATCCCGGGTGCAGGATTTAACATTTATCGTTGTTAAACCTCATGCAGGTCTTGTTGGCCTGCTCTTTCAGGCTGTCGAGGTGTCTCTATGAGGTGGCTCGCTCCTCCGGCAGATCTGCCTCCTCAACCAGTGTGGTGTCATTTGTGCACTTTGCAGTGTACGAGTTGCACATCATAGCCTGGTATATGAATATATACCCTGACAGGAGGGTGTCTGGGTTGCTCACAGGTAAAGGTTCAGTTGTCTGAGTGAACAGGCAATACCCAGTTGGGTCAGACAAGAGCTGTATCAGGTGGTACTCAAGTGTGAGTTAATGCTCAACTTCCATGAGAAATGGGAGAAGGAGGACAGCATTGTGATGGAGGTATAAGTAGCCAAACAGATATTTTATTTTCAAATCTGATCTAAAATGACTCAATTTTACAAAACCAAAACACTATTTGATAATGCTGTCTTGGAGAATAAATTGTATCAGTGTAGCTTTCAAAAAAAGATGCCATTTTCCAGGTGCTTTTGTAAATGTACATAACATCATTCCTGTGTCAAAGACTTCTAATCATAAAAGGAGAGAGCATGATAGGTGGGGAAGCCAGCACTTAGGCATGGTTATAGTTTGAAGACATGGAAAAAAGTCACTGACATAAATTGATTGTGTGCCCAGAACAGTCCTGATGAGTGAAAACTGAATTTAAAAAAGGATCCCATAACTGAACATACGTTTTTGCAACTCGATCTAAATTTTGACACAAAAAGTGAAGCATTCTAGAATCAAATGGCATAATAGCATTAAAAGAAAAGTGTTACTTTTCACACAGTTCTAAAAGGGAACAAGAGAAAATGAGTCTATATATTCAAGCCTGCTTGCGTCAGTAATTGTTCCCTGATTGTAAACCCAATCTGAGCTGAAGGGACTGTAATCTGAGAGTCAACTCTGTGTTTTATCAGAATTACTGTATCTGTTTTCAGAAGTGGAATCCTTTTTGGGGGGTATCTGGTGAGCCCTCATTACAGGCTGACCATACCTTGTCAAGCTGAATGAATGGTACATGTACCAAAAACATAGGCTGCAGTTAATGTATGGCATCTTGAAATATCTACCATTTAAATTGCAGATAGATAGCCTGGCTATTCTCAACTTTTTTCTTTTTTAGTCTGGATGATGTGTGTGGACAGCAGACAGGCTGTTCCATTGCCAGATGGCATCTGACTCCCTAGTTTCTTATCAGTACAAGAAGGCTGTAACTTTGTTAGATGAAAGAAACTGGTTAAAAAGAAAGAGAATTATTATGTATTTGGAGAAATAAAACAAGGTTAAATATAATACAACCATGTCACAATTATTGAACTAATGATGCAATAAAATCTCTCTGAGAAATCTTTGGAGTGGGAGGGGAGTTCCTAGTACGTCAGAAGTTTAATATGGAATGAGAAACACTAATATGTAGTAATTGTTCTGCAGCCATCTGTGCATAAGCTATATTTTTAAGCATGAATTTATTTGCTGTGGGACTAGTCATGCACGAAAACACTCCCTCTCATCTATTTTCAGAACAAAAGCATGAGACTTATCAAATGTTTAACACTGATGCTTTGTGCTTAAACTAAAAATTCCTCCTGTTGTTGCTTGCTTCTTTCCCAGCAGATTTTGTTGCTGTTTTCCACTTCTCCTTCTGGAGGAATGTTTTAAAGATTTTTAGTTGCTTTAAGAGGCTTGCTGTTCTAACAATAATTTGTTAGTCATGGTCTCCTTGAAGTTTTGAATGCTTTTGAGTAAAAATGGATTTGAAGCTGGTATGGGATGAAAAACTCTTGCTAAATGTAATGATTTTGATGAAGAAAAAATGCAGTCTGAATTATTGAGTGTATTAGTTCAAATAGTCCAGCAGCTTGCACAATTTTCTTCATTCATCCTCATAGGCACACAAGTGACTGCTCTTTTTTCTCCCCCAGGTTTCTCGGCAGCCCTTCATAATGCTTCTCTCCTTTGGTTGGATCTTTGTGAAGACTTTCCAAAGCCTTCCTGCCAGAGCAGCCTCCTGCCCAGCCGGAGGAGCTAAGCGGCACAGATGCACTGTGGCATCTCCGCTTGGAAACGTGCATAACGTGTTTGTCTTTATCACAAAAATATGTCTTCCCTGATGCTGCAGTTTCCTTCTAGAGGAACCGCAGAGGCCTGCTTCTCACCTCATGTGAGCTAATACCTCTAAAAGAAACCTTTTAAGGCCACTGATATCTATCTGTTATGCCACAATGAGTTCATAGAATACAACAGTAAAATTATGCCAGATACCAGTTGACATTTATCAGGTGTCTTAATTTAAGAGTAGACCATTTTTGAAGGCATAGTAAAATACCCCATAGACAGTAGTGAAAGGCATAAACTGCTCTGTGTGTGGTGATGAGATGGGGCAGTAAATTTATCTTAGACACACGTTACATCTTTTTCTCTATCTCCTTTTGTCTCCAACAGGACTTTAAATAATGGTAACAAAGTGTCAAAAATGAATTTTCCCAGAGGAGTACTAAAAAAATCTACAGATCTGCCAAATTACCATTGCCTTTCATACTGAAAGAAGAAATCTCAGGCTTAAGACTCCCGATTTATGTTGCTTCTGAATAACATTTCTTGTCTGACTTTGGCTCTAAGAAGATAACCCTGAAGGATGCGAACAGGTATGCTGAAGGAGCACATTTTTCAAGCACACATTCACACTGCTTTTCAAGCAGTTTCAGGTTGTTTTCCCTTGTTTCTGGTGGAGGAAGAGGGTGGTGGCAGGGTTGTCTGTGCTGGGTTTATAAATCTTGCACAGTTCTGCAACTTTCACAGGTGACTGACATGTCCTGAGCAACACTGGGAAGGGTATTCTTGCACAGTGAGAGAAAAAGTGCTGTCTAATCTCTCAGCCCTAATACAAAGAAAACGTTTCTGCAGAAGAATGGATTTTCTACCGGAAAGGCTTTAATGATCATGCATTTGTATTCTCAAATTCCCAATCTCAAGAGGCAAAGTAATTATGATGTCATTTGTAATTGTGATTTTTTTTCTTTACTCATGTAGATTTAGCACCAATGAGATGAGGATTAGGTGTACTACAGTCTTTCTTTACTGCCTGATCCTCTTGCAATGAGTAATAATATATAACACAGGGGAGACATGCAGCTTTCCTCTGTGTTTACTGGCTATAGGTTAGTCCCTGCTGTTTTGTAAACATTTACCAGAATAAAGGAAGTGCCTTATAAACTGGATGTATATCTGACCAGGTCTAGATGTTTGTTGTTTTTTTTTCTTTTCTTTTGGGGAGAGTAATAGGCCAGCAAAGCACCTGAAAGGCAGCAGAAATAACCATGTTAAAAGGAAAAAGGTCACTGACGTTTTTACGTGTACAAATAGGATTTTAATACAGAATGTTGCAGGCCACATGCTCCACAACTTGATGTCTCCATACAGTTTCAAAAGCTGAACAAGAACATTTACCTTTTGCCGAATGCAAAGTTTGTGCACGCGCGACTTAAGTGGTTTCGGTGGTTACTCTTGACGTGCGTGAGTGTTAATTAGAGGATAGCTAATACAATATTTCTCGAGGGTTTCTATGAGCTAGTAATATAAACTTGTATGCAAATAGAAGTAAGTGGAAGCAGACTGTCTGGCTTTCTGCATTGCACTTGGAAAGGGTTTTGTGCACAGCACCAGCATATTTGGCTCAAGCTCGCCACTTGCAAGGACTTGTGGTACAATTAGCACTGAGAGCGTAAGAAAGCACAATTGAATTGTGCTGCACAACACTGCCCCCAGCTCATACGTTTAGTTTATGATTGATAACTTGGCTGCAAAACCAAATTCAGTTACCTAGGAGGAGTTCGCTGGCGGTACTTGGGGCTAGATCAGCTTATGCCAGATGTGGAGGGAGCGTAGTTTATTGTTCTGTTAGAACTGCATTGGCTCAGCATGGGACCAGAGAGAGCTCGATCCTCAAGGTTGTTAATGAGCTCAGACTAAGAGGGGATGGAAAATGAAGATTTTTGATTTGTGTAGTTTTAGATGTTAAGTGCAGAGGAATTCTGGAGTCTGTCCAGAATACTAAATGGCTTACCAGAGACTTAATAGGCTACTTACAGTTAAACTGGGGTATTGCCATGTACTGATTGGAAACATAAAAATCTTCTCTGTGTTCACTAAAGTCATCCATTATTGTCATCTTCCCTTAATAGTGTCTTGAATAAAAGAAATCACTATTAAAGGAGGGAAAAAAAAAAAGATTACAGTACTACATCTCCTGTTTTCTGTTAGACACGTTTGAGGAGGGAAAGATGTTAACAGTTAGGTGGATGAGAGGATGATTTATTTTAATATGGACCTTTGGCAGTTAAAGGAGTGACATACCTCCTTTCACAGAAGGTGAAGACATGATCCAGACTTACTCCCCTCTCCACTGTGAGCTGAAGTTGGGGTTCCCATGACATATCTGTTAAATGTCATATGGAAGAGGCACTATGTCCTACTGTATGGGAACACAGCTGTTTGTTCCCCATGTAGAAAATTGGATGGGGATCGGAGAGAATGAGACCTGCTGGACATGGAAGGAGAGTTCTCAATGTGAGAGCCATCTACTATCTAAGGGCTTTGTAGCTGCTAACATCTGAGATTTATATTAGGAAGGAGTAAATGGTATTGTGATGGGGGCTTTTAGAGGCATTGGCAGGTTGGATAGTCCTCTTCACCACCTGAATAGTTAGCTCAATTTAGCCATCAAACCATGGGAGAACCCCTCTCCACAGCAAGGTATGAATTTCCTGTCAACTTAGCTGATTCCTTATTAACAAAGCAGATCTGGAAAACTTGCTCGAAGGAGAGGGGCTGAAACTTGGTTTATATTATCAAATTTTATTGAAAAGATAAGATAAGGTAAAGTCTATTTTATAAAACATTGATGAAATGCCCACAGAAGACTTTTCTACCCTGTATTCAAAGGCACCATGAACATGATTTTTGGAGACATAAAGTAACTGAAAGAGACCTTTAGTGAAAGCTGTGGTAGAGTCTATACTAATACTCCTAAAACTGCTGGTCATCTCTTCTAAGATGAATACCATCTAACCCAGAAGTTGCAGGTATATTTCATAATCAGACACTAATTATGCAGGAAGGAGAATGGTTACCAATGCATAGTGCCAGGGATTAGTCCTGGGCACTGTAGCTTGGCTGTGGTACTGCTAAATTCTTAGGAAGGTCCTTGACAGCTATTGGTGGCAAGTAGCGCTCTCCCAAACAATTCCTGAGCAAGGCCCAGAGGCTAGCTTGGGCCAGGGGCCACTCTCCGTAAGCAGATTAGATGGGGCCACCTTGCTTTGGAGGGTAGGAGAGATTGGGAGTATAAATGCAGACTGCTCTGCGTTAATTGACCTTATTGCCAGAGGGTGCTCCTGTGCACGTTTGATCTAATAATATTTGAAAAGAGCTGACTTGCTGCCAGTTTTCCTTGTGCAACACCATAGGCTTCACTGGATTTTGCAGACCTTCTGGGAAGGGACAAGCATCTCTTCTGACAAGATGTTGGAGCCAAATGTGTGTTCACTTTTATCTTGGATAATAATTAATAATAACAATTATTATTATTATTAAGCGATATAAATAAACCATAATGTAAATTTTCATGGCATTATAATTAATTAAGTTTTTTCTCTTACACATAAAAAGTGCTTCCAGAAACGCTGTTTCTAACTGCAAACCAGTCTGTGTTCTTTTGCTCATTTCTTTGTTCTGGCATTACACCTGCACTGCAATCTTTAGGGAACTGCTTTTTTCCATCAAGCAGCATATTGAAATGCTGTTGTGGCTTCCAAAATACTGCAGTATTTGGGTAAAAAATATATCTTATCAGGAAATAGTTTTGCTACCAGTGAGTTGCAGGGGTTTGTTGTCCCATTCACTGGCAGCTGGTTTCACAGGGTTAAGCATTAACATTTCTCTGCGTGAACAGATGCTGAATTTTTTTCTGTTAATGGAGACTGTGCACGTGATTTGACACATAAAAATTCTGAAGAAAACTGAAGACTTTGGCTGCTTTTGCTCTTGACCTTTTTCACTATTTTTCTTTTTGACTTTGGTGCCAAGGCTTCATTCGGTGCTTCTGCAGACAAGAGATGTAAATCAGGTGCCCTTTTTGTACCCTTGTGAATGATTGTAGCATATCCTTTTTTTCCTGGTTTTCGTTCACCAGCTAAAAGAGATTTGTTGAAAGAGGAAGTCTAAATGTTCTGAAATAGTGATGAGCTTAAGCATCTCTTAGTTCTCTAGCTGTTAAAAGATTCTGTGTGTTTTACTAAACTTTCAGTAACCCAACTGTCTGTCATGTACCAACTTTTCATATCCAGAAATCAATTTAATAGAGGGCACTTATAAGAAACTCTGTGTGGATTTCCTTCTGACTTTTGAGTGAATTCCTTATTCTTCCTGCAGTTTCTTCACTCTTCAAGCAAACTTTTTTTTGTGTGTTGTATCTTTTCTGGTATTTGTGAGGATTAAATAGATTATAGGGTGCCTTCATGATGAAAATATCATGTGGATGATTATTAATTGGCAGTTAAGGTGGTAATAACTTCTAGTCTGCCCTACTAGACTAGAATGCCTGACTGATGTTCTTTGGAGCAATGTGTGATGTGAAAGTTTGTCTACATAGTTTCCATGTCTTCTTGTTTTTGCACAACTTGGAAGTAATCTGAGAGACAGAAAGAAACAATAATAATATCCAGGCAAAAAGGACGTATGCATTGAATTAATAGATACTGTGATCTTTTTAGGTGAGAAAATACTGCTTATCAGAGTTGTAGCATTTTTACAGCAAGAGCATTTTACTTACTGCTCTCCTTATTGTGAGAACTTTGTATAAAATTCCTTTTTCTGACTTTTTCTCCATTCATAATCTTGGCTAAACTCTCATGCCATCGCCAAAGATGCATATATTCCTTCTTCTGTTGGTTCTGGGACATAGAAATGAGATCTCTGTCATACCTGTGGTGTTACATGCCAAAGTTCTAACACAGAGTACTGAAAGGGTACCATGCCAAAGATGATTAGCAAGGTCGTTTCACTGTGTGCCCACAAATACATGAGGCCATTCAGCGTAGACAAAATAGGCAGCTGCCTCGAAGCATCTCCCAGGCTGTGGGAGCAGCAAGCCCAGCAGCATCTGGCTCATGTAGAAGTAGTAGCCTTCAATCAACTACTTGAGTGTTTTATATTATTATCTATGAAGTGGGTGATCAGCACATATAAACGTGTACTCGGAGTAGCAAAACTGTAATGATAATTATTGCTTTCGTAGATGTGTGATTTCTGTAATTGGACATTTCATCTGAAATATAAGAAACCCTAAACTGTAGAAAGTCTGTGCCTATTGGAGAGGCAGGCATTGGGAGAGGAGGAAGGATGCCGTAGCTGTTGAACTACTTTTCCTTCCCTTTCATCTGCCGCTACCGTAGTTTTTTTAAAAAATGTATAGAATTTTAAATAGAAAAAACAATTCTGTTGGGTGGATTTTTCACAACTGACAACAGAAATTTGGCAGTTGACGGCATGCCGGCATTTTTAATTGATCTTCTAGCACCAGGTGCACAGCCTCCAGTTGACAAGTTGAATGGCTGCCAAGAAATACAGCTGGAGGGTACCTGCTGTTACAGTGCTGCATGTGCAAAAACAGATGGGGACATGTGCTTTTGGAAATGAATGTCTCTGAGCCCACTCATTATTTATTGCTAGCCACTACAGGCAACTTCTGGGTGGCATCTCGCTGTTTGCAAGTCTGACTACTGCCAGTTTCACTTTTTTCTTCTCTGTGGTGGTGTCTTGATTGCCTATTTCCTGTCAAATTCACCAGGAGATGAGTTAGGCGAACCCTTTTTAAGACTCAGGTTCTTGTCAGAATGGGACAGTTCTGAGAGAGAAAATGTAATCTATCCATACTTCGCTATCATTTGACTTTTCCAGAAAGCTCCAAGGCATGTCTGCTTATCACCTGCAAAATCCTAATTATAGGGCTTTTAATACTCAGCGACTATCATAGAATCATAGAATCATAGAATCATGAAGGTTGGAAAAGACCTCTAAGATCATCGAGTCCAACCCAACACCACCATGCCCACTAAACCATGTCCCTAAGCGCTTCATCTACACGTCTTTTAAATACTTCCAGGGATGGTCACTCAACCACTTCCCTGGGCAGCCTGTTCCAAGGCCTGACCACTCTTTCAGTAAAGAAATTTCTCCTAATGTCCAATCTAAACCTCCCTTGGCGCAACTTGAGGCCATTTCCTCTCGTCCTATCGCTAGTTACTTGGGAGAAGAGACCAACACCCACCTCGCTACAACCTCCTTTCAGGTAGCTGTAGAGCGCGATGAGGTCTCCCCTCAGCCTCCTCTTCTCCAGGCTAAACAGTCCCAGTTCCCTCAGCCGCTCCTCATAAGACTTGTGCTCCAGGCCCTTCACCAGCTTCGTTGCCCTCCTCTGGACACGCTCCAGCACCTCCATGTCCTTCTTGTAGTGAGGGGCCCAAAACTGAACACAGTATTCGAGGTGCGGCCTCACCAGTGCCGAGTACAGGGGCACGATCACCTCCCTGCTCCTGCTGGCCACACTATTTCTGATACAGGCCAGGATGCCATTGGCCTTCTTGGCCTCGTGGGCACACTGCCGGCTCATGTTCAGCCGGCCGTCAACCAGCACCCCCAGGTCCTTTTCCTCTGGGCAGCTTTCCAGCCTCTCTTCCCCAAGCCTGTAGCGTCGCATGGGGTTGTTGTGGCCCAAGTGCAGGACCCGGCACTTGGCCTTGTTGAACCTCATACAGTTGGCCTCAGCCCATGGATCCAGCCTGTCCAGGTCCCTCTGCAGAGCCTTCCTACCCTCCAGCAGATCAACACTCCCGCCCAACTTGGTGTCGTCTGCAAACTTACTGAGGGAGCACTCGATCCCCTCATCCAGATCGTTGATAAAGATATTGAACAAGACTGACCCCAAAACAGAGCCCTGGGGAACACGGCTCGTGACCGGCCGCCAACTGGATTTAACTCCGTTGACCACAACTCTCTGGGCTCGGCCGTCCAGCCAGTTTTTTACCCAGCGAAGAGTGTACCTGTCTAAGCCGTGAGCCGCCAGCTTCTCTAGGAGAATGCTGTGGGAGACAGTGTCAAAGGCTTTACTGAAGTCCAGGTAGACCACATCCACAGCCTTTCCCTCGTCCATGAGGCGGGTCACCTGGTCACAGAAGGAGATCAGGTTGGCCAAGCAGGACGTGCCTTCCATGAACCCGTGCTGGCTGGGCCTGATCCCCTGGATGTCCCGCACATGACTTGTGAGCGCCCTCAAAACGAACCGCTCCGTAATCTTCCCTGGCACTGAGGTCAGGCTGACCGGTCTATAGTTTCCCTGGATAAACTATTCTAACAGTGCACATATTCACCAAACATTTAATTAGAACTGTTTTGTGCAAATCCTTTGTTCATAAAAATATTCTTATGGTCCCTGGCAAATTAAAAAAAACCCCACATACTGCAAATATGGCAATATGATTGAAGTCCCTTCTAGAAATGCAACAGGGAAGGCCCATGTATGTTTTATTACAGTATCTACATTTAACATATTATAGTGTTTTACCATCAAATTTTAACTTGAGAAACTTAATGCCATGCAGTTTTGCAGAATGTTAATTCCTGATGCTACCAAGCTTTGAAAACAATTACAAAAAGTGCAAGTTTATATCTTTCCATTCTACTAATCTCAGAACACATCCAAAACCATTTTAGATGACAGTTACATATGCAAACGTTGATTAACTACTATAGTCATGGTCTGTGCATTTTACTGTCATCATTTCTTACTCGTATTTACAAGTGTTAAAGTGCCTGACACGCCAAACTGAGATTTTTGGGGATGGATAAGGAAACTCTGTGACCTCCATGAAATCACTCTGTGATGCTATCATTAAAGAACAAACAGGCATGCTATGCCGCCATTCGATAAGTAGATCTGGGCTTGTGTGATTCAGCATTTCTTTAATTTTGAACTGAGTGTGCCAGTTTGCTTGAGCTTCTGTTTCATTTTATGTAGCTGTACCATTTTAGTTGCCTTAGTGGTCCAGTACAACATTCTGGACAGAAACATGCATCGGATCTGTGTCTTGCATAGGTTTGACAAAGCTTGAACTTGACACAGAACCATTTTTAATCAAACATGATCAAACTTTGAACGATCTTTTGTATTAGGTTTTTGTATTGGCTTCAACCAGAAAACCATAGAAAAAAGTTGGCAGCTGAAGGTGTTAATGACCGAATAATTGATAATATGTGATTCAGATTATGACTGAAATTCAGAACTAATTTACAAACATTAAGGGTTTAGGCCAATTTTGTAATAGAAATATGTCTATCTGTGTAGGTATACGTGTATGTATATGCCTGTGTATAAGTGTGGATACAGATATAGGTATCTCAGTACCTTGTCCTGACGTTAACTCTTGTGTTCCTACTACGGTACTGTGAAGTAAGCGTACGCTTCTCCATGCCTTGTTAGCGTGGGTCCTTCAGATAACATGATGTCCCACAGGAATGTTCCACAGAGAGGGATCTTCTAAGACTCTAAACCCACAAAGCAATGTCTCCCTATAACCCACAGATGCAAAAGGACAAAAAGACGTAGGCACCAGGTGGAAACAAGGTTATCAAGGACAGACTGCTTTTCTCACCTACCTCTGATGGGGCCATGTAATAGCAACCTCCATTTGCACTCCAGACGGGGAAAGCAGTAGAATCCATGGACCCCTGCTGTACCTCTTGCTCACCCACTGACAGCTCTTTCCTTTGGTTAGTGTTGGTTTTCTTTGGGATTCACGGCTTCCAAAACAGATAGGTGTGAGGAACGGTTGCATTGTGCAGGAGACTGAGATACGGATTTAGTTTTGAACACAGAAGGGCCTGTTACAGGTCTTAATACCTTTCTGCTGCAGTTTCCCATCTAAAAAAAGGAGATTGTGTTCTTCTTTTGCTTTTGTGTTTATTTGCTTGGTTGAGGGGGATTTACATATCCTTACAGAATTATGTGCCTGGTTTTTATTATTTGAGGAACACACAGCTACCTCCCTGCACGTGGTAGAGTTGGTTATATGACTCACAAGAAGTCCCTGAAATCCCAGTTTTGCTGTCCCATGACTGCATTGAACCTCACTGCCTTCACCACCGGGGGACTTCCAACCACATGGCAAATGGCCCCAGAATCTCCCGTGCATTCTACGTGGCTTCTGCAAGGCACATGGCAAGCATCCGATCTGGGATGAAAGGAAACGTGCCACCCATTTTCTCCAGTGTCTTCTCAAACAGGGGCTGTGCAGTCCTGCAAGGTGCCGAGCGCCTTCTGATCCTCGTGAGGCTGATGGATGCTGTGAGCACTTGGGAGTACTGAGATATGGATGACATCAAGTCAGATCCACTTCATGAAGCATATGGGAAAGAGACGAGCCCATCACAGCCTCTGTTCACATAATCTTCAGCTTTCATTGCTGCAAATGCAGACCTAAATTTTTTTTTCCACTTTGAATTTTGTATTAGCTTCCAATTTCAATTGAAAATCAGTGCTTCAGGAGACCCTCCAAGTTTCTTATGCCTTTGGCATTAGCACAATAAACTGGCATAGGCTCTGAATCCTGCGAAGAGTCCCAGAGGAAATTCTGGACTGGCACACAGTCAAAGGATGTATGGACTGCCAGGCTGCGGACATAATTTTTGCACAGCAAGAATCAAAACTCCACTGTTTAGAAATCAGGTGGGGAAGTCATTACCAGGTACTGTGATAATCATACTCCCTTCGGTAGTTTTCATCTAAGCTTTTAAATGTGTATGAAATTAGTGGGCGCCCTACTGTGTTGTTGGTGATGTTTAAAACACTACCTTCATCTGCAGTCCTTGCCTGAGCCTGGTTCCTATGGCATTTAAGTTTGCACAATGGTATGTGGGACTGGAATGCTGGGTTTGCAACACTTGCCAGTCAAACTCCCATTGCCATCATCACCTGTAATGACAACCCATGTCAGTCCCTTTTTGTGCTGTTCTGTTGTCTCTGGTGTTAATTGCAGAACACCCCATCAGTGCTCACTGGCACAGAATAAGAGTGATAAAATGATCGCTGCTGTTTGCAGCCAGACTGGCATATTCCATGTGCCATACTGTTGTAAAGCCCTGACTTTGCTCCTGGAAGGGCCTGAGGAGTGGCAGAGCTGAGGCTGGGGAGGATGCGGGACTGTATGGGCAGGCACAGGAGGTGATGAGCCAGAGCGTGGTAAAGGGGATGCAACATCGTTCCCTTTTGGCAGCAGGGAGCCCCTGCCCGGGCTCCGCTGCCTGCTGAGCCCTGGCCTGGAGGGGTGCGGCGAGCGCCTGAGCCCCTGCAAGGCAGGTAGGAGGGCTGTGTGGCCCAAGGGGGAAGTGAAGGCCCTTTCCAGCGGCGGTGAGTATCTAATGGTATTAATTAATTCAGCCAGTGGTTTGGAACTTCCCCGAAATTCTCCCTAGGCTCAGGCGATGTTATTATCTTAAATAGAACAGATCTGCAACAACTCTGAGCTCAACTCCAATGAGCTGCTCTCTCTCTGTTTTCCATAGCAGGAAATCTGTGTCCCTGGTTCCTAATATGTGTATGTACATCACATAGACATCTGTCAACTGCGTATTCATTATCTCACTGCGTCACATCTGTCAGGCAGATTCAATTAAGTGAACGTGCTTCCAGCTCCAGCGAGACTTTCTGTGCATGCAAAATGCATCAAATCCCAAATATGGTTTTGGTAATCAGAAAATGGAGCAGAATGAACTAGGGGGAAAGCAGGAGGTAAACAGTGTTTGTTAGTATTTCCAGGTTTGCTGCCCCAAAGACTGTGTCTCCAGGTTTTTGGAAGTGCTTGCAAATACCAGGTTGTACGATGTCGTGCAAAGACAGGATGCTGGAGACCAATCGGACAGTTGGAAACATTTCACTACTTATTATCTGTTACTTCCTTCTGGTAATTCTTGAAAGAAATGCAGTTTAATCTTAGAAGTTTCCTGTATTAATCATTAAATGCTCTCCATCTTTTTGAAGCCTGAAGTGCAGGCATGGTTTTTCATGCATGCATGTGTTTGCTTTTTACACTTCACAGCTCAGTGTTCTTACAAACCATCATTAATGTACAAGGTCATGCTCAGTCTCCAGAAGCCTTTTCCAGATGGCTACCTCGCAGGGAAATACATTGCAGGAATGAGGCCCCCTCCTCTTGAACCACCTTCAACTGAAAATGTGGTACGAGAAACTTCAGCATCTGAGTGAGCAATAATCACCGGGGGAGTATGACTGAGACACACCAGCACGCACATGTTGCATGTGATGGGCAGCGATGTAGAAGCAGCTCTCAGCACCTTCGACAAGCTTCCTGCTGCTAGGGGTGGCCGGCGGCGCTTGCCCCTGGTGCAAGGCAGAGCAGCCTGGGACCACTCTAGCTTGTAGCAGGTAGGTAATGTAGTGCCTTGATTTCTTACTAAATTAACTTCTGCCTTGAACTCTGAAAAGAAGGAAATACAGCCCTGAATGCTTGAGGAAGCAAACGAACTAACAAGAGTCGAATGCTCAGCTCCCGGGTGGATTTTACCTGTTTTGAGTATCTGCCTGTGCTCAGCGTTATCGCTTTGGACCTTGAATCCTTGCAGGAAAGCAATTCAGAGTAGCAATTCCTGATAAGGAGTGACCCAGACCTGAAAGAATAGGAAGGCAGACACCAGACTGTTTGTATTAGGAGCTTCTGGAAAGGAATTTGCATTATCGGTCATAGACTAATTTAACTATGCTGAAGTCCAACAGTTTGCATAGGTGCATTAATAACATAATGGGAAGGATCAGTCCTAAACTGACTTGTGTTCATGCTGATGTAAATAGCTTCCTTGACTTGGCTTCTATATGAACAATGTAAAGGTGCCACATTTCATTAATTTTTACATTAAATTTATTTGAAATGCTGGTGGGGGATTTTGTGTGTTGAATACTCTAACTCAAATATAGATGTTCTGAAACTCTTTTGTAAAACTAGATTTAAGATCTAAAGCTGCCAGGAGTTTATGAGTTCAGGAAAAAGGATTTTGTGACAGCTCATTATAATGCAATCTTAATGTCCTTCCTGGACTAGATAACAATTCAGTGTTTGGCATAGGAACTTAATTAAACAGATTTTCCTGGTGGATAAGTCACGAAAAAGTTGCTAATATCTAGCAGAGACATCTCTTTTGAAGAGGAAATTTCATGTCACATTATTACCAAGAAACTTCTCCTCTCTGCCAGGACTGGGGACTGAAGGGCAGAGGGGTCCCCTGACACAGTAGCAGGGCTGTGTACAATGCTGCACCAGGAACCCAACCAATGTCGCCTATGGTGAACTGACTGGTCTCTTTTTTTTTTTTTTTTTTTTAAATCTTTAGTCTTGTGATATTTGGGGTAGTATTTCATGATGTTATTTTTAAAGTTCTAGCAGCTGGATTCGTGTTATTACATGAAAATCACAGTTACAGATTGATTTTATTTTTTAAATTATGATAAAATTTGAAGACTGAAAATGGGACCAGGACCTAAAACCATTACCTGAACCAGAGGCTAAGAACTGCACTCCTTTCGTAGATTTTACCATTTCCAAGTGTTCCCACTTTACAGGCAGATGAAGTTTTATGTCAAAAAAAAATCATGATGAGTCTTGCAAAATAATGAGAGTTTAGCAGTACTACTGATTTTGTCTCACCCAAATCACAGTGGGCAAAGTTCTGGCTCGCAAACATATGTAGGGTCATGCTCCCTACCCCTGCCCTGTTTATTATGGCACAAAGATAATTTCACTAAAATGTCCACCTGACAAAAAGCTCAGAAACATTGAATGTCCAAAGGGAAACAAAACTGTGGAACAAGCCTGTCCGTGGCCCACCTGTGTCATGGTCCTTGGGAACTCCTGTCTTTCTCTTCCTTGTCTCTGCCTGCCACAAGGCTCTTCTGAAAGTCCATAGGAGCTTTTAAAAATAGCTCAGTGCCCCTGAGTGGCTCCATCTACATCAGGAGAAGGAGATGACCCATCTTCAGCTGTGACTTGTAAGTGTGCAGTGTATTATTAAGCAATTTCAGAACAAATTTAACAGACACTTGGAATCAATTTAAGTAGCTGCAGCAATTTGAGCTAAGGTGTTTTGATGCCTCTCTCTGCTTTTTGTGTGTCTTCACGAGGTTCAAAGGCTTAAAATATAAAACCCAAATGTTTGTTTGTTGTAGGAGAATGCATGTGTTGTACATACGCTCATGCTTTTATGTTTGCAGCTGCAGCCCTGTGTAAATTGCTGTTTCTTGAAGTCTCCCATTCATGGTCATGGTGGTAGATTACACATTTCCTTTCTGGAGGGCTAATTAATGTCATCCAAATTCTGAACAGTTAATTTCTAGGTAGTCTCGAGGCAGCTGCAACATCTATAACCAAAGGAACACTCCTTACTTGAATAAATGCCCGTATGCTCTGTTATATTTTATCAAGCTAACTTGGGAAAGGCAGATGTTTAACACTCAGATACTGTTCTCTCGAATGAGGTTCATCTGGTCCCTGCTGAAATCAAGAGGATTCTGCTTAATTTGCAAAAATGTGAGATTAAAATCACAGGAGGAGGTAAGCAAGCTAGTCAACCCAAAATTTTTTTTGGCGGAGCTCTTCTCTGGTGGCAGTTGTTCTTGCTGTATGTGTGGGGGGGAAAGGAGTCGTGCTGTCAGAGCAGTTAAGGGATGCTGACAGCCTTTGTGGGCACCCGTAGTGTCTGGGCTTAGCGCTTGGATCTCCACGGCTGCTTCAGACTACAGAAGCGGACCCCTAATCAGAGACTTCAGCTAGACATCAGCTTTTTTTCCAGTTTTAAACCTGCCTTTTGGGAGACGGTTTCCACAGCCCGTTTCCTTTAACAGATGATTTACTTTAGTAACAGCTGCATCATTGCGGGCGAAAGAAAAGATTAAAACAGCAATGTGCGCATATTTAATGTTTAGATTTAATTTTGAATTTTTAAAAATGTGTATTTTTTATGATCCCTGCTTGCATGTTGTCTGTCATCAGATTTCCCTCTTTATTTCAGCACTCCCTCTCTTTATTTCATGCTCTCCTTTTGACAACAGTGAAATATCTGCTCTTTCTCTGGCTTAGCAGACCACAGTATTTTTCTTTTCTCTCCCTCTATCAATATTGTCACGGAATAAACAGGAAACAAGAAAGTAGCCAAGCTGTCAAGTGGCCTTCTGTCTAGTAGGTAGTTTCATGCCTGTTTTTTCCAGCACTGCAGCCGAGAGATATGCCCCGTACCTATTCCTTTCTTTAGCTGTCCTGGCAGGAACGAGTTGCTGTGAATCCAAGGAACAGACTAATCTTCTTCAGCTTAGCATTTAAAAGCTAGGTGTCCAGTTTGTCATCTAGACTCTCTCCCTTGGCTAGGCACAGAAAGGCAATTTCAAAGGTGATCCAATACATCCTAGAAGAGGGGGGGAAATTTTCTATAAAACTTTCTTTCTCTTTACTGAAAACCAGCTGAATGACTGGTTTTCTTAGTCTAGAGGTCTCATTTCTTATCAGGCTAGAATTAAGAGGGATCAATGTTTGTTCTGCTCAGAAGCCAGCATCTCCTGGAAATGGAAATGTTCAGTTCCTTCAGTGCTCAAGTGAAGCCTTGTTAGGCTAGATCTGTCCTAGCTGAAACCAAAAGAGAAACAAGTGAGACTACTTCATTTACCTCATTAGTGCAAAAATAAGCATTACATCAGAGCAGAACAAAGGAATGTTTGTGATTTTCAGTTCAGGTTTCTCTTGAACTTGCACCACCGCCTTCATCAGTGCAATCAAAATAGAAGTTTGTGTAAACTCATCAGTAACAGCATCACAAAAATCCCTGCAGCTCAATGCTCTTAGCCTTGCGCTCCCCTTATCTAGATGGAGGTATTAGTATTCAATTATTACCGCTATTTTTTGGCATTGATACACTTCAACAACGCTTGTACTTTCAAACACAGACTATTAGAGATGAGAAATCCACTGGGCAAGATTTGCCTTTTTTCCAGAAGTTTTCTTGCTGTACAATAAAAACAATTTCAGGCAATATTGGTACGTTGAAGTGCTACTTTAATACAGTGTAAGGATTGGATTTCCTGACTGGGATACCTGCAAGAAAGTAGATAGATTGTTTGAGGCTGAGAAAATATTAAATAACAATACATAAGAGATGAAAATAGTCAATCTGATAGGCTGCTTTACAGAACTATGGAGATCATTTCATCCTGACACACAAAGGCCTTGGCTGTGAAGACACAAAAATAAGTAGTTCAGTCAAATCAGCAGACTTCCACATAATGATGCAGGGCTGTGAGACAGGAAAACAGGAATGGATTTAAAATACAGAACTGACATGG
This sequence comes from Calonectris borealis, assembly GCF_964195595.1. Lineage (NCBI taxonomy): Eukaryota > Metazoa > Chordata > Aves > Procellariiformes > Procellariidae > Calonectris > Calonectris borealis. Next base: position 117,231,815 of record NC_134313.1, read on the forward strand.
AAAGAGTGGCAGCTAAATGGTGTTCTCTCCATGTGCTTTCATGGTGGAGGTTTGAGTCCAGGACACCTCAGAGGTGAAGGGACAAATGCTGAGTTCTACTCCAGACTTAGTTTTCTTTCCGCAGTTCACTTTTTGGATCTCAACATTTGGTTTCAGCTGTAGAAGACACTGTAGCGATTACTGGTTGCATTGCAGTCATGAAGGTCCTAAGAGGTTTGTATGAACAGGTGAAGAGAAAAAAACGTGGAAAGGACTTTTGGGCACACAAGCCCTTCTTTCATTCTCAAAGCAACAAATTTCAAGCTAAACCATTATAGGAGAAGTAGCTCTGGGAATAATTTACTTATGGCAGGAGAGCTGTGGACATACCTGGCACTGGTGTAAAGCAGGAGTGTTAACAATGGAAGAGGGGAAGTCTCAAGGCCAGTGGGGTAAAAGAAGAGACTAAAAGTTTTTAAGCATAGATCGGTACAAGCAGGAGATCTGTACAAGCAGAGGTGCAGATGTGCCATAGCATAACGAGTAGTTGCATGGCACAATGAAGGTTTTCATTTGGTTCCCTGATACGCTGCACATTGCTCTTGTGCAGCACAAGAATACTTAATCTGTCTGTATGTTGGTCTCCCACTTGTGAAAGGGAGATAGTTTACACATCCCTCCAAGAGGTGTAAATTTGGAACTCCCTGAAGGCTGTGAGTTGTGTGCACTGGAATGTCTCGGATGGATAGTTTTTATAAAGCCAAGGTAAATGCAGAGGTAGTCAAGTAAACTGCTAAGTCTCTGAAAGGAAACATATGTTCATTTTATGTATTTGTTTTTCTGAATATGGTGAATTCATGCTTTGTTTTGCATTGCAGCTTACACTGCAGCATATGCTTTACTGATTACAGGAGGTTGAGCCTGCAAAATTCATTACCTAACCAGGGAAGGATTTGTAGCAAAGGTAAGAAAACTAGGATGAAGGGACAGATACCAGGTTAGTTTTAAATTTATCTCACTGCAAGAGGATTAAGTTGATTGGGAAGTTCAGAGAACAAATCTGAACCTACTTATTAGCAAATCCACTTCCAAGGACTGAGATAAATAATATTTTTAAGAGTCCACCCTCAAAGCTCTTTGTTAGCTAGTAGAGCTGTGCAAATATTGGAGACACTTAATGCTTCTAGGCAGGACTCAATGGGCTGATCCTTTCTCAGCTAAACTATCCTCAACAGTTCTGCAGTGAGAAAGCTAAGCTTTAACCTGGATATGTGCATCTAACCACCACAGCAGTATATTGTTGGTAACTGTTGTGAAGTAAGAATATTGTGGCCATTTGTGTGAGCTGTTCCTGCATTTGCCAAGTTTTTGAGCCACAAGGAATTGTTTGGTGCTGAACTCTTTGCTTATGAAAAATGTAGTGTTCTCTTGATGTCAGGGGCAGGGAGGAGAGCAATGACTTTTTGGCAACAGCTCAGGAAGGTAAGCTGATGTTTTCCAAGACCAACTGCCTAAAAAAGTTACAGTGTCTATAGGTCACTATGGCATAGCTGGAGCTGCTGTGCAGGAGCAGTACAGCGCGCTCTCAGAGCAGTAGCTGCCGTGGATAGCAGACATCTGCAAGCTGAGCTCTCAGCTCCTTCTTAAAGAAAGATTTAAACTTTCTTCTCTTTCCTTCCTAAACAATGTGATTAGCCTTTTAGCGTCAAACAACCTATTAGTATTTCTTTCTCTTAATAAATTTGTACTCAGGGTCTTTTAAAATGAGGTAGTATGAGCATTGTGTGCTATTTGCATGCTTCTGGGTCAGCCTACAAAGATGGGCCTCTAGGAATTAGTGTAGCCCTGGGGACAAGGTGTGTTAGCAACACTTAGATGTTACAAGCAACCCCACTGAAACCTTCTTGCAGAAAGGTGTTTGTTGTTCATTAGAAATAAATGCAATTCTGCCCACCGAAAAAGATTTTCCTCTTCCTTTGACAAGGCTATATGCTGGTGTAATTGAGCATAGGCAAATTAGAAGTAAACTACTTTTCTCAAATCATCTGTCTGTAATTTGATCCGAAAACCTGAAGGTATGTGTTAGTGCTGATAATTAGATAGATGGGCACAATTAATAAGACTATCCGTGGAGTCCAGGCAATCTGCCCCACTTCAGACATTAGAAGTAGACCACCAGCAGATTATAAAACTCTGGACCACGGGTTAGGGTTCAGATGACACCTCACAGCATCGCAGGGCTGTGGTGGAGTAATGAGGCAGGGGGAAAGGTCTGACCTCTCTGCCTTCTTGGCTGATTGCAGCATGCTCCGAGGGCATTGGGCCGGGGCAGCTTTCATTAGGCAAGTTTTTGGTGCTGCTCCATCCCACCTTCACAGCACTAATTTAGAACTTGCTGTTCCTGGCATTTGGTCACTGAAAGGACCGATGGGATCCACAGAAATAGCATCACTTTAATTAAAAAATAAAACTGGTGCTTGGCAGGAAATGTGAATGACTTGTGTTCACTTCAGCCTGGATTTTAAAGATATTTAGGTGCTTAAAGATACAGGTTTGGAACATTTTTCCAAAGTACCTATTTGCTCAACTCCAATTATTTTTAATGAGACTCATGTGCCTCCTTATTTCAAAGACACCTGATAGGAACATACGTGAGGGCTAAAGCACTGGAGGGCCTTTACAAATCTGCTACGATGTCACTATTGAAAATGAGACTTCATTATTTAAGCATTACAAGACGGATTTGACATTAAAATGATCTGTAGATTGTATTGATGCCTTTGACCTTTTAGTGGGCTTATGGCATTCAACATTGAGTAGCCAATCTGGAAAGAATAATATTTTCTAGTTCATCAGAAGAATAATTATGTGTTACAGATATGGGCTGGAATTATGCAACTGCAAAAGCGTGAGGGAAGAGGAAGGGATGTGCGTATCGTAGCGTAAAACACCAGTTTGTTCTGAGACCGCTGCAGGGAGCACCTGTGCTTTTGTGCTACTGTCAGAGGAGAAGTGGACCTCGGGTTTGAAGAGTCTCCTCTCAGTGGCCTGAAGGTAACGCTGGGTAACGTGGCCCAGCACATGGGGCATGGGGCTTGGCATCAGGAGAACCAGGCTTCTGCCGAGCACCTGAGCTGGCACAAGACCGCAGGTACCCTACTCCCCTTTGCCGGTGCGACATTGCCTCCCTTGGAAGGTGTTTTGAGATCTCTCAGTGCACGAAGCTACTAGCAAAGAGTCACCTTCACGTGGCGAGCTGTGTGCCACAAATATATGGGCCCCGTTGCGTATGCTTCAGGAGCAAGAATAGTCAATGGGAATAGGCACGTCGTCAACCAAAGAGGGCAGAAAGGTCTGGATGTGCCCGTAACCAGGGGCTGTGAGAAGTTTGCCTGTGCTCACCCATATTCATTTTACGCTCTCACATATGTTACGCGCTCACACGCACACGCACACAGAGATGCACACATCCTTTTCTCTCCCCAGGGAGCTCCCTTGCATATGGTATTTCCACTGCGGCAGGGAGTAAAACAAATGTTGGGCTGTAAATATGAATTTTAATGCTAGACAAAAAGCTGTGCTGATAATGATGCCAGTAAACGCTATTATGGCTTCTTAAAAGCGTTAAGTGTTTTTTCAAATGATAAATGATAAGCAGTTATGGAACTGTGTAGGAAAGGTAGTTAAAAGCAAACTGTGCTGATAGAAGATTAAAGCGTGAACAAAGATAGGGAATGATGTGCATTAGTTTGGTTTTAATTCTTTTGGAAGAAGAAGATGCTGAAAAAGAAAGTACTGAAATCTAGAACGAAGACAAACATCAACATACAACTGAATAATAATGCAAATGGTTACAAAGAACATGTTGATAATGGTAATTAATGAGATCATAATCATGATGGCAATGATTTCTTTTATTATGTTGTTCTCATGTGACTCTGAAGCGACTTGCCAGGTTTTGACCTCAAAAATCTCCTTTTTCCCTAAGATAGAGAGGAGAGGGACTATAATTGTATCACCATAGCTAATTACTTAGATTCTAGGTTGCCATGGGTGCAAGATGTGCTCCCAAAGAGGTGGCAAGGCCTGTAGTATTAGTGTATGAGCACTGCACGTGTCTGTATGGAGTTTGGTGAAAATTTTGGACAAACAGGCTTTTCATTTTAAAAGAAGCGTACTTTCAGGCTGGCTGAAAGAATTTGTTCAGAAGTCAATTAATAAGCAAAAAGAAAAATGAAAGCAGAAGAATTGTGGATCTTTTTAAATCAAAGCATTGCAATACTTTGTTTCAAAATTACTTCTTCAAAGCCTGTCCTAGTGTGCACTTGAAAAACAGTGCAAGACCCCCTTGTCATTAGTGAAACATTTCGGTTTTGTATAAAACAAAATATGAGTAATATGAATATATTTTTTACAATTTTCTGTCTTGGCCAAAGCACAGAAATCGTAACTCTGTGTGCCGGTGTGTGTGTGTATGCAATAGCTGAATTAAACCAAGATAATAAACAGGAGCAGTTTTGAAAAGGAAGATAGCAAGAGTAGAAGCTCGTGATGGCTTAGCTGATGCCTTTTGTGTTTTGATTCCTTTTTGACATTTACTATAAACCAAACCTAGCAATTAGCTATTCCTGGTTTGCTCTTTTTGTCTGTTATCTCACAGGGACTGTCAATATATCCCTTTGAAATACTACAATGCAGAAAATAATTTTCTACTTTTTCAGCTTGCTTTTTGTTTTCATATAATTGGCATTTACAAGAAGTGCAAAACATTTCCATAACAACAGTCCAGTGCATCTCTTTAATTCCAAGCACGAGGGCAGATCTCTTTCAATTTCCAAAGGAACACTGCCACAAATCATTAATGAAAGGTTGTTTTTTTATATGTACATATGCAGTAGTTAGTAGCTTTCCATATAGTTAAAACCTGAGAATCTGAGCATCTGAAAACAAGTAGGACACTGGAGATGCGTTAATCTTCAGGCAGTATTGCTTGAACACATTATGAGATAGTGCAGATCACTGATCTGGTATGTACTCACATACCGGGAGGCTGGTCTAAAACTTAACAGATATGTGGTAGTTTACAGGTTATAAGGAAAGGCATTTGCACGTTCACAGGATAATTAGCGAGATTCCCAAACAGTAATCTCTGCTGCTTGGCAAGCTGGAGCAATAAACTGTGTAGTAAGAGGTGTATATCCAAAATTAGAATTGAGCCCATGGTCATCTATCTATATGCCAAAGAACGGTGCAGGCAATGACTTTTGAGATGTGAAGCCTTACTTCTGTCTAATTCTGCTGCTCTGAGTGTCCTTAATGCTCATCCAGGCAGGATGCAAACCCACCACCCTTCTGCTGTGAGAGCAGAAAGTTCGCTTCCTTCTGCAGGGGGGGTGAATGATCCCTCCTGGCCTTTACTGACTTCGGGATTTGATGCGGTCCCTGTGGAACTGGGAGGGACTTTCTGGTGGTAGTCCAGCATTGTAGGCAGCAACATCTAGCAATATTTCCTCTAGAAAATGATTGAATTTCACCTGAAAAATCTGTCTCTGTTCTGCTGGAAACTAGTTCCACATTTCCAATTCCCCGATGATTATAAATCTCTTGTTTTTTTCAGACTCTGTTTATTTGCTGCCATTTTGTGTCCTTTTGCTCTTGTTCTAATGTCATCTTTTACTTTAAAAGCTCTTCTTTGTGGTGGAGAGTTAGATGCCCCTTTCCTCCAGTGTGATTACTGAAAGTAATCTTATTCCCTCCCAGCTGTGCCCTGACAGTCTTCAAATGCTTGAAATCAGGTGTGATTTTTCTATATAAAGCACAACCAATAATCAGTGTAATAAATTACAAGAAAAAAATATTGGATAGCTCAGTGGAGGAAAAGATATATGGTACCATTACAACCTGTTTGATTAGTTCTTCAGTTCTTGGCAGAAAGATTTTCAGATTGGCCAGACTTCTAAGTGGATTCCTCTTTTCTATCCTCTCTCTCCTCTACCCTTTCTCCCCTGTCACACTGTGTATCATGGACTAAAGCTGCATTTTGTTAGCATCAATTAAACACTGAGGGTGCACTTAGATTAATGTTTTTGTTTGGATCAGAGTACAGGTTTGAAGTGAACCTCCTGATTGCCCACACTTACTGTGCTTCGTTTTGTACTATGGAGTGGTCTCAGAGCTCATGAGCTGTGTTGTTTTAAGAGGAAATTAAGGTGGAAAATGTGCTGGAGTGCAGCACTTCAGCAGCAAATGGGCATCCAGACCAGGAGGCCAGACTAGAAATAGTCTGAAAATAAAAAAAAGCACAGTACAGTCTGAAAATTAGGTCCTCAGCACCGAGTGTTTCACTCGACAGGCCCACCCCCATGGTTCACATTACTCGCTATTGCAGACGTAGGCTTAGCCTTCTGCCCGCTTCCTGCCTGGCTGAGGGGGTGGTATAGGTAGATCACACCTGCATGAAGCTTTCCTTTGCCCTTACAATATCTTTGCATTCATGTGTATCACTTCTAATCTTCTGCAGAGTGTGTATCCTACCTTTAGGCAAACAGACGAAACTACCCAGAGGAGAGCAAACCGGCTGTTCCTCCTGTGTATGAATGCAGTCTTGCAGAAGCACATCACTGGTAATCAAGGTTAGGAACCAACAATGCATCCACCTCCTTGAAACAGATTCCTTTGGATGGTATCCCTTGGTTACCTACTGACTTATAAATACCAATTTGGGGATAAAGATGACTATTGTACGAGTAAAACCTACACTGAGATAGGTAGATTAACATTTGAAGGCTTGAGTTAATATGGCAGATTTAAACCCTGCATTTGCATATATTGACTTTTCTTTCCTTGGTGCTGTAAGCCTAAAGATTTGTCTTTAAATCTTGCTTATTAGCTTAAAAATGCTGTCTTTTAACAGAAAGAATCACATACAAACTGGTTATCTGCCTTGTAGTCAGGTACATTTACCAGAGCTAGGAGTAGGAATGGGTAACCTTTTTGATGGTTGTTCATCTCATTCAAGGTGAGCTTTGGTTGCAGTCCCTATGTTTGGAGAGGTACAGAACAGGGCTCGTCTGACTGCGGTGTTCAGGACCTGATCCTGCACTTACTGTACTTGAGGTGCTTTGACTTGAGAAAGAAGGGCTACACTTTGAAGGAATATTTGAAAGACAGAATACTTGTATTAGCAGCTGATTAATTAGTCTAACACAAGCCATGGCCTGTGCCTCTAGTCCTGCAAGTTTATCAGCTTGCTTTTCCTCTACCTGTCTGAAGGATTTGTGAGGCAGAGTTTAAATGGAGTTTTGAGATCTCGGTGCGTGGGCAGGAGCTGGAGTTCCTGTAGCAGTAATGACAGGGTTGTTCCTGGTGTTAATACAGTGAAGACAAGCCTGAAGCAATAAAACTTTATATTTTGCTTAATCTAGCTTCATTGTGGAATGACCGCCACTTCCAATGAAAATGAATCCCAAGTGCAGTACATTGTTGGCTGACTGCAAAATTTTATTGTGCTAAATCAGTCCTTCTTTCTTTCAGTTTATTAAGTTTATGGACTTGGTTATGAGAAGGGAATGAGTGATTATGGAGAATATGAACAAGGAAGTTGTATACCTCCATGTATACGCCTATTCACGTAACTTCTGCAAACGTAATTCATCCTTGCATGCAGAGATCATAAGCTGGATGATTGTATGGCTCTCTGTGAAGTATCTTAGTTACGATTATTGTCCAAGGTAACATCATAGTTAATTTTTAGACTCTTATACAACTTTATCCTTGGACAGAGGATGTTGTGTTTGGCACACTAAATCTTTGCGGATTTTACTTCATTGTTAATGGTATTTTGTATAGGAAGAGGAAATGCTCTCACTCTCTTGTCCTGTTCATCGCAGAGTCTTGTGACAAAGACTGAGATATGTATTTTTTAGAGCTGTCCTCAAAGTGGGTTTAAAAAATAATGAATCAAACAGAGAGAGAGTCTGATTGGTAATCCCTGAGAAACTGTTTCTTTCCACTACTTGATCCAAAGCTTAGGTATGGAGTCTGTGGTATCCTGCCTTGGGTGAGTGGTTTCACCTTCTGTAAACTCTGAATTATTTGTAAAATTTGATGTGAATGTGAATGCACTGAACGCTGTAGGGATAGCATTCTTCTTGCTTGACTGATGTACTCCTACCCAAGCACCGGTTTGCACACCTTGCCGACACCCAGCGCCCGCAGGACAGGCCCCATAGGAAGGGCAGTGCTGGCTGGCACTGCGCTTCGGGAGCCTCTCGCTTCCTACGGCTCTGGAGCACGAGAGCATCGGTACTCACTGTCGAAGGGAAGGCAAGGGGAAGGGGGCACTGGTGCGACCCTGTTCCCTCCTCATCCCCAGGACAGGAGGGGGGCAGGCTGGTGGGTGCTGTGCAGGTCTCTGCACTCCCGTGGGTTGGCTTGGAGGTTGGACAGGGACGAGGAGGGATGTGGGAAAAGAAATTTTTCTCCAGTCTCATGTACCTGGTCCTTATCCAGTTGAGAATGGCTTCACGGGAGCTGCACGGGGTTGTTAAAGCAGAGACTGGCTTGCTTTCCCCAGGATACGGTTCTGGTTTGAGCTAACTTTTTCTTGTATGCTTTTTAGTGCAGACATTATTAATTTGGAGACAACTCTTTCATGAAATGTTTCTCCTCTTTCCATTTAAAGACTCGTTTTCAGCTACTATAATCCTGCCAGATACTGGCAGTTCAAAGGACAGCTTATTTTCTTCCCTTCAGAACATGCTGATGGGTATATCCTTCAGGGATACTGCTAGGAACTCCCTGAGAAAAGCAGGGGGGCGGGGGGTGATGGTGGTGGAGGAGAAATCCAAGTGACACGTCGAAGGTGGTGTCTCCAACAGATCCTAGCTGTCCATGGGCATTCGGCTACCTCTGCGCTGAGGTTGCAGACTTGGCGTGGGAAAAGTCCCCTTGTTTCTTTCACCCAACCACTGTTGCTTTGATACTCAGCAGTTTAGAAATGTCTTCTCATAAAGACCTACCTATAATATTTTTTTCCTGATTACATACACTAATTATGACAGCAGAATTGTGAAGAGCATTGGCTAAATATAAATTTTGAGAGGGAATTAAATACAAGCTAGCTGGGCTTTGATTCCCAAAAAGTCTTTTAATGTGTTCATCTGTTTCACCACTTACCGAACCTGATAATTTGATCCTAAGCTATATGTTTTCTTGGAGTGCATCCTACTGCAGGCTTTGAGAAAGCTTTGCTTTGTAGCAAAGCTCATGTGCAGCATTCTGTCAGACATCCTTCCTTTTATTCAAAATAAATACAAATGGACAACCTTTACTGAGCCACCATTTTAGTAATGTTACTCACCAAGTAATGTTACTTTAGTAATGTTACTGTATCTCACCAAGTCCTGGAACTACGCATGGCCACTCTTATGTTATTAGTTGAAAAAAGATTAGGTATCCATAAGAAAATTCACTAAATTAATGGTTCTGCCATCCAGAAGGTAACTTTGCTTGTGTCCCCCAAGTGTTACTGTTGTTAAGTTCACAGATAAACCCCAGGATTTTCAGAACTGAAGAATGCTTTCTGAATGATGTGGGTTGCATTTAGGATAACATTTTAAAAGGACCTAATTCTGAACATTTGGCAGCGCTTCTTGGAGAATTAGACTGTTCCCAGGTAGCTCAGGCTGAACAGGGAAAACAGAAGTATCCAGTTTCCTACAGGTTTCTCAGACTGACATCCAAATTTCGTTTGTGAAAAGCTTTCCTCTCTCCTTTGTCCTTATACAGTGGCTTCTGAGATGTGAAAGAGACATTTTTATTTTTTCAGTCTTTCAGATATATATTTTCAACTGAATGATATTTGGTTGGACCCAGTGCCTTGAATTTGACTTGTTATGTTTTTATTTGCGTTTTCAATGTTTTGTAAACAAATCCATGCATTTATTTTTAGTGCAGCTATTTTAAGAAGGTTATCACATGCTGCACAAAGGGACACATGGCCCTGCTGTGCAAGTAATCTTGCAAAGATGTACTAGCAAATGCATTTATAGCAGCAGTATTCATGGAGGACCCTGAGAGCTGTGCCAGGGAGCAGAAGTCATCCGTATGAACCATCTGGAGCGAGTCCCTGACTGTGAGTGGCGAGTGCTGGATGCATCCAGTGATCCCAACGTGCTGCCAGGGCAGCTGCTCGCTGGGGCTGGGGGATCATGGGGAGCTCCAGCCTGGGGCATCGGGTACCTCCATGGAGATGGGCTGAGGCCAGGCTGGGACATCAGCCGACGGGTGGGGGACAGGATCAGTGGGTCCCATGGCCAGGCAGGGCAGGGCTGTGGGGAACTTGAGATTGGCACTGTTGCACACTGGGGCATGGGTAAAATGGGCTCCTGGACCACAGGCAGGGGTAGAGGTGTCCCCAGGAGAGGTCAGGCAGGGACACAAAGGGCTGTGCATGACCTCAAGGCCCAGGCAGCAGCTCTAATGTTAGCAAGATTCACAGAGCCATCAATAGTTTGGGATTTATGGATGTTTGTGGGTAACATGCTGGCAGTAAACGAGGTTGAAATTTGCTAAAGAAGTTGGCCACTATTAATAACTTCCCTTGATCAAATTAATGCATTTCAGGATGATAGCGCATGGTAATCTCTCCTTGGAGACCATTCTTGGCAGGGGATAGATGCATGTAGCCGTAGTCAGTCTGTGTGTGTGCGTGACAGGACAGGATGAAATAATAGCAGTGAGCTGCTTATATGTGGTTATATTTGTATTTCCTTGCTTAAATGAATAAGCCCTTACTTCTGCTTTGAATTTGGCACATCGGTGGTATTAAAAGTGCCTTATAATGCTGCCTTTCTGAGTCTGTCTTCTAAGGATTATCAGGCTGTACTGCTTGCTCCCAGCTGTTGCTTTTTGCTGTCACTACTAAGCTGCTGTACTGCTTCACCTCAGAAACTGCTGCACGTCGATCTCTGATAGAAGTGTCCCTGCCATGGTGTTACACCCACCAGACCGTACATTCATCCCTCTGAGCCTTGTGGTCCAAAAAGTGACACAACATAACCCGAAAGGATGCTCAGAGTTGTCCATAAGTGAATTGGCTGACTGACTTACATAGACACAGTCTTCTGAGTGTTTGAAGACTTTAGGCTGATCTTTAGCAGTTCACGGCCATGTGTTTTTCAGCTGTGGCCGGGACATGAGCAGGCTTATGCATCTCTAACTTCACTGTGTATTATGATTCATTCTAGCCAAAGAGTCGCATTTTAGTTGATTGAGGGATGTTAGTTTAGTTATTTCTGTTTTATTGCTTTGTGTTTATTCCTGTTCCTCCCTGGTTTCCCCAGGCGTGGAAGAAGAATTGCTCAAACTGCAGAAGAGTCTGCAGTATGTTACCTCCAGCAGAAAAAACACATTTGTGGCAAGTGAGTAAATACATACAATATTTTTAGCTCTGTTTTGCTGCCTTAGGAGGCACAGATGCATTTGAAGAAATATCCAAATGTTTCGAGGCATAGCTCAATTCCAGCCCTGAAACTTCTGAAACTTCACAGCGATGAAACTAAGCAGTAGAAGGAGGTGCCTGAGAAGTCCGACATTTGGGTTGACCTGAGCTGTCCACCTGCATCAGTAAGTACAGTGGACCAGTAGGAGTGGATCTGTAGAGCAAAACAGCCAGCACGGAAAACCCGACATCCAAGATACACACATTTCAGGGAGATTTACTTCGGATTAGTCTAGTCTGGTCCTGTGGAGTGCACATCCGTCAGCAACTGGAGTGCCATAGGGGCAGTCGTGGAAAGCTTCTTCCAGATAAGTTTCATTTGAAAGACATCCAGTTTGTGTTGTCCCAGACTGCTTAGCCATGTGAACCAAAACATGGTAAGTGAGGACAATCGGGAGGTTCACTTCAAAAGGGCAGTCTTAATCTGAACTAAAAGGCTAACATAGACATACCCGTAACCTTTCCCAGTCTGCCCTGGATTTCTAGTAAGTAGTTTAGGAAGCTGCTCCACAAATCTGAAAGCTCTACAGAGGTCTCACATTTATTTCTTATCACAGTGCTGGCAAAGATAATATTTTTTCCAAACTAAATGTCCAGTTATGGCTCAAGTAGTTTATTTTAATTGGTGATAAAACCCATTGTGTGTGTTGGTGTTTTGAAAAAGGCCAATTTGCTGCAGTCTAGCAGCCCATACAGACAGGTTGCTTGAAAGCAAACTTACTGTTTTTATTCCAGTATTATTAAGGGCGTGTGAAAACTGAAGGAATTTCTTAATACACACAGGGAAGAGAATCTGCATTTAATAAAATTTGCCAGAGGAAGAAAATTATGGCTTATGTTTTCTGTGGCGCTGTTTCTGCAATGAAGTTGCCAAGGGGGTCTTATGGAACTGTGAATCCAGAAGCAAATGGATCAGCTTTAATTGTGTTTTCCTGAGGAGCAGAAGCACAAGCTCAAACACCTACCAGCATTTCTTGACTGAAGCTTTCATCTGTTTTATGCTGTGTTTTTTTTCCCCAGCTGAAGGTGAATAGATGTGAAGAACAGTCTTTGAAACATGTAAGAGCTGAGGGAGGTGGATGGGATGCAAGGGAGAATGAATGTTTTTGTGCTGAGCTTGCTGGAGTTTTGTGCATGATTACAGAAGTTGTGTTCCTTGTGTGTTGTGGTCCGGGTGGTGGGAGGAAGTTGAAGCCACCGATCAGGATTCAGAATGTGAAATTGTTTCCCTACTGGAAGTTCAGCAGGGTTTTGCTAATGACATCTGTAAAGCCTGTGGAAAACTTGGATGGTTCAGTCACCCTATGGTGACTTGAAAAAGGTGAGATAATTAACCTAGTTTCAGGAATGGCTTTTCAACAAAGACAGGGAAGCAGCTTGGGTCACGAGACGAGGCGCTGTAAGACCTTATCTGGACAACTGTGTAAACTTCCAGTTTTCCTCTTGAAAGACAAACTCAGACCTGGACAGTCACAGAGGGGTGAGGAGGACCCTAATGTCCTTGTAGAGGACATTAAAAGAGCATGGCTTGGTTAGCCAAATGAAATAAAAACTTGGTGGACCATGACGGCTGTAAATACTCGAGGTGCTAACTTCCCAGTCCGAAGGACAAATCTAAATGAAATTACAACAGTGGCACAAGAACAAATGGACATTAAAAAGCCATGAATAAACTTAACATGCAAATTGGATTCCCAACCATCAGAAGTGTGCAGTTCTCAACTGGCTTTCTGACCATACTGGGGGCAAAAAAAATATGTCTAAGACAGAGCTGGATAATGTTTTGTGAAAGGAATAGTATGATGTGCCTGCAAGAGGAGAGGACAGGATTTAATGACCCTTCAACTTCTGATACAGAGCTGTTGGAACACACTAAAAAAATCAAAGGAGAAATTCAACTATGTAAAAGCAGGTATTTTTATAAGTAAGTAGATAAATTTGGTTTCTTCCTTAGGATCATGTTCTGAATGTCAAATACCATCAAAGTAAAGGCAGTGTTGTATTCTTTACTGATAGAACTGCATTATCCAATACAGAGGTCAAATGATGACTATGTTCTTGCTCGTGCATTAGGTTTGGGTATATTGGACCCATTTTTACTTGCCTGGAATTTTGCTTGAGATACGTACATGCTGTAGCAATGCTATGCGTGCCTGTAAATAGGAAGGCTAATTATTATAGCAATATGGATGAGGTAATGGAGCGTGACTGTCAGGAGTGCAACTGGTGAACAGGCAGATAACAGACTAACGACCGAGATTTTGTGGCCTGTCAGAAAACCAAGAGTTCCATGCGACTTGCCTGCAGTATTGTGCGCTGGGGATGTGAAGGCTGGAAATGGCCAAATGTAGCAATTGAAGACACATGGTTTAAGTTGAACACATGCTGCTGGTAATGACTGAGGCTCGAGCGTGTGCTTAATGAAACAAAGCATTTTAACTAACAGGGAAGTACAGGATGCAGTGTTTGAAGATTTGATTAAATATATGCAGGCAGGAGCTATGATCTGGCTTCTCTCTTGGGTAGCTACATCTGGACCCTCCTAGATGCTGTTTGATCAACCAAACATGCTAGATGTTGTCTGGACAAGGTCTTACAGGTGAAGATGGTCTTGAGGGAAGACTGTGGTTAAAGGGGACTGAGGATGTAGGATCCCTTGTCAGTAGAGAGAGAGAGATAATTATTAGTCTACTAATTGTGGCTAGTGGGTAAGCACTTGTGGAACAGCCCCTGTTATGCAGCTTCTGTGGCTCCAAGGACTCCAGAGCACCAAGAGATGCTGTGGAAGAGACATATACGTTAAAAAGGAGAACTTAATACACATTTAGTTTAATAAGAGTAGATTACTGTGAAAAATGGCTTTCCTTGCCCCCCAAGGGCAGTGTCTTAATCTATATTGGAGAGATCTTTCCATGATCGATACCATGGAAAGAGTTAAAAAATAACTATTTGAAGCAGGATAATAGCCTTTACCTCTGACACTAGAGGAAATACAGTCTAGCATGTTACATCGCTCACAGATAAGATTTGAATGAATTAAGCACAACACAAACCAACTCAGTAAACTTGTTAATCAAAGTACTCCTTTGATTAAAATTGCTTAGTAGAGTGATCATGTGAAAATTTTAATGGACAGCATGGCTTGTAAAAAGCAAACAAAAAGATGCAAAGCTTTTGTCCAATATTGGGTTCAGATGAGTATAGTGCAGGACCTCAACAGCTACAGGTTTGAATGTGGTGGCATTGTCCCAGTAGGGCCAATTCAGCTGTTGAACTTTGACAATATTAGTGTTATATTGCAGTGGTCTTGTATCTGGGGGACGTTCCCTGAGACAGGGGGGCAGAAGTCCCCTGAGGGAGTGTATTCCCAGAAGGTTGCTGGAGGAGCCAGAGAGAGGAGAGAACAGCTGGAGAAAAATCCATCTGGGAACAGGTCGGGCTGTGCCAAGAGCCTCTGGGCCAGGAGGAACATTGCAGCAGAGCTGTCAAGTGCATTGGCTGGGGAGGCTTCTGTGAGCTGCCCCAACCACAAAGGGCGTGCAGGCTTGCCAAGGACAGGGGGACAGATGAGGGTGAATGTTTGTGGGTCCTCTGCAAGGGCAAAAAGTGGAGTGCTCCCTCTCTTGCCTTCCTGTGTGTTCGTGGGACCCCAGGTCCCTTTGGGGAATTGCTGTGCTGTAGAGCTATAGACACCTCTGCGAGCAGGCTGTTGGAGTGAGTCTAGGCTGTCCTTTGAGGAAGGTGAAAATGAGGGCTGTTTAGGCAGCAAACCTGGGTATATACTACCAGCATAGCAGGTAGGATGCTGCATGGCTTAGTAAGTGGTGAGTTTGGAGTGCCGCAGTTTAATGTGGCACCGAGCAAGCTGCCTGCAGGGCTCCCACGTGCCTGGGGAGGAGGCGATTGCTCACCTGAGATAACCTTGGTAAGGCTGCTGAAATTAAAGGGCTTTATCCAGGGCTCAGTGGGTCATGGCATTAAAACTTGTTATCAAATGCTCCTGAGCTTACTATCCAGCAAGCAAGGGGTTGAAGCAGAAAATCAATGGGAGTGCATGCTTTTGTTTGAACCATGGCATATCTACCAAATCCAAAGCAGAAAGAAACTCTGTGTGTGTGTGTGTGTGTGTAGGGAAGAATCTCTCAAATACATTAAAAAAAACCCTCAAAACTTTATGCTTGAAAGTGGTTTTTAGTGGGCTTTTTCTTCTTGTTTGGTTTCGTTTTTTTTTTCTTTAATAACGTCTAGTAAAGAGTGCTTTATACAGCTATGCTAGGAGTGGCAGATGTAGAGGTGATGTAGAAAAGCACATGGATGCCCTTTGCCATTTGGGGGGCAGCGAGGAGGACATTTTTCACTCAATCCACTTCCTTGGCCATGCAAGGGAAGGAGAAATCTTGTGTACAGCACTGGCTTTTTGAAGTGCACTGAATGCACAGATAAAGACCACTGTGCAGCATCTCAGACCTCTTACTGTTATTTTCCAAAAAACACATTGCTATCCTTAATTCAGTTTTGTGAAAATGTAAGCAGACATCTCTCCTGCCTCTGGTTAATTCATAAAATGATACTTGCAGTGTATGTTACAGCAACGGTTGAGCTGAGCAGTCAGGGAGAGAATGGAAAAAAAACATTCCCCAGGAATGTTCTTTGAGATATGACAGCGCTAAAGTAAAGAAACAAATTCAGTGGTTAAGTGAAGGAATCAGAGCAGCAGCCTGCCAGTGTGAAGAGTCGCTCAAATACATTAACCTGAGAAATCTGTTGCAATTGTCTTTCTTTCAAATCCTTCAACAACAAACTTCTCCTTCAACAACACATTCTTGGTTAAATCCCTATCCAAGAAGGCTACTGCCACACAAGCTTTGTATTTCATGGTCACTTCTTTGAATTTCATAGTCACTACTACAAAAAGTGCAGCAAATGTCCTTCTGTGTCCTCTCCTAGATTCAGTCACTCTAAGTGTTTACAAATCGGTAGCCTGCAAAATGATTGGCCCATACTGTTAGGACTTGAAGCTTTGACTAAATGCTGAAAATTACTAAGACTTGAGGTGTATAAGAATAGTGGCAATGGTCACTACCATCAACAAAAATTAAGGGAAGACAAATTTTACTGATTGAGCATTTTGCCTTCAAAACTAGAAGGAATAAATATGTTGTTGCAGGACAGAATGTTCTCTGGGCATTAAAAATGATGCATTTAATATAAGAGGGAGGTGCTTTTCCTGTATTTTTCAAAGTTAAAATTCATGCAATCTCTCCTATAATTCTTAAGGCATGATATGTATGTCTCCTTAAAAAAATTGTGAAATACCACACTGTATTCGCTACAGCAGTCTCCTACGTTTCTTTCTGTCTTTGTGCACCTTTGGCTGGGCAGAAGCAACCATGTGCAGTAGATTGTTCATGCATTTTGGTGTCTATACCATGCGTTTTGGTGGCTTCTGTGTGTGTATGCCTGTGTGTATGTATTGGGTGGCCTGTTGTTGCCCAGGAAAATGGAAAATCATTCCAGCAGAAAAAAAGCATTCTCTTTTGTAGGTGCTTAGTAGTGACACCAGTGCTTTCTACAGCTGATGTTCATGAAGCCTGAGTTGAACCTAAATAAATAATGACTGAGATTTTTCCTCCCTTCTGAGAGGCTAAGCCATATTTTATAAGCCCAGCCTCTGGATATCCTGGCTCAAGACGTCCTGCCACCTGTCGCTCTCCAGGGGAAACTCTTTACATCATTGACTTCAGCAGAGGTAAGATGTCTCCTGCGGCCTGCACTTACGTAGTGCCACCATACAAAGCAGTATGAGCACTTAACAAACCTTGCATAACTTTCACAAAGGCCTTGCCCTGTCAGGGTGCATAAACATGTCTTTACATTTTCACTGAAGCCAACAGGACTTTGTGTATTTTGAGATTCCGTACGTGTAAGTTCTTTGCTTGATCATATCCAAAACCCCTGTGTGTGAAAGGGTTTTGTTTTTCCATTTTTTTTTAATTTTTATTTTTTTAAATCTGGGCTTGCTTATGGCCCTTAGGTTGGAAAGCTGCAGAGCTCTGCAGTCTAGGAGGACGTCCTGTCCCCTTCCCTCCAACTTCATTGTACGTTGCGAAGCATGGAGGTGTTTTCCCTCTGAACACCTGAGACAAGTGACTCAAAACTTCCACAGCCCTGGATCATGTAAGCAAATTAGTTTGGTAGACTGTGGCAGGAGAAGGAAGGAAACTCTTGGAAGGCCTGACTCCAGGTTCTTCCAGCTGGTTGGGGAGCAACATGCCAAAACATTGGACTGAGAAGAGTAGCTGTTGACTTAGCGTTAAAGAAACGATGACAGACCACTTAGTGTTAAGATCAGCAAACATTTTTGTCACACTCTTTTGCCCATAGAAGGGTGGGACGAGAAAGAAATGGAGGAAAATAGGAGAAATAAAGCAATATTCCATTTTAGAGAGATGATGAAAAGGTTGTGTTTGCATCTCAGCAACTTATTTCAAGATTGATGGCTAGCTGGAGGGGAGCTGTTGACTTATGGCAATATTTGACTATTGCACTGAATTTATGTTGCTTGGCAACGGTAATGCACATTAACTAAGAGTGCAACACGCCTCCTGGCTGGTCCAGCCTGCATCCCTTCAATCTTGCAGACCAATGTGTGAAGCAGAGGTCATGTCTGCGGCCTCTACCAAATTCCTTGTAAAATTTAAATGCAGCTGCTTCTAACAAAATTAAAGGTTATTTTAACTATATTTCTTTTCCAAAAATACTGGTCATAACACAGGGAGGACTCTTGCTTCTCTTTCAAGGCTATAAAATGCGTAGCACATGGTTTTATTATGCCTCTGCAGGGCACAAGGCACTGTGTTACACAAACTCTGTCAGGACGGAGCTGAGGTTTGATGTGCTTTTGCTGCCTTCCAGGAATTTGTCCTTTCCATTGCGGGTGGGGAGCCAAATATTTCTCTTGGTGTTAAGCGACATTCGTGTATGTATAAAGAAAGTCACAAATAAGAAAAAAAAAAGAACGCTAACTAGGAATAGATGTTCTTTACCAGTTTGTTCAAAAGGTTTGTTCAATGAACTTGCCCATTTTTGTTTCAGACCAATTTGCTTAGATTATATTTAAGCACATTTGCAGGGACTGCTCAGAGCAAAAAGGAGAAAAGGAGTCCCATGCATCTCTAGATGAGTCTCCAGGTAAAGCAGGATCCCTACACCACCCCTCCACTCCTCTCTCTACCTGTGGTGGGTTGACCTTGGCTGGCTGCCAGTTGCCCACCAAGCCGCTTGCTTATTCCCCATCCTCAGCAGAACGGGAGGAGAAAATGCGATGAAAAAGCTCATGGGTTGAGATAAGGACAAGGAGATCACTTACCAATCACTGTCATGGGTAAAACAGACTCGACTTGGGGAATAGTAATTTAGTTTATTGCCAATTAATAACAGAGGAGGACAGTGAGAAATAAGCTACAACCGCCTTCCCCCCACTCCCCACCCTATTATTCCCAGAGTCAACTTCACTCCTGACTCTTCCACCTCTCCCCTACTCCCCAAGTGAAGTGGCACGTGGGGATGGGGAATGGGGGTTGTAGTCAGTTGATAACTCTGCTGCTCCTTCCTCCTCACACGTTTCCCCTGCTCCAGCGTGGGATCCCACCCAGAGGAGACAGTCCTTCATGAACTGCTCCAGCATGGATCCTTTCCACAGGGTCCAATGTTTCAGGAATGGACTGCTCCAGTGTGGTGGGTCCCCCATGGGCCGCAAGTCCTGCCAGAATACCCTGCGAGCAGAGTATTTAGAAACAGCCCTGGGAAGGTGCCCTTCTGTCTCTCTGCCGTTGGTGGGAATGTGCTGCTTGGAAGGACAAAGGAGTTATATCTGACACTTCAGATTGGTTCGGTGTGGCATTTAGGACTGTATGAAAAACATGTCCCCTTGAACAAAAGAGGAGATAAAATGCAGGAACTTTAGGCGGCGACAGTTTCAGCAGCTGGGAGTGTCCATGTCAGAAGTTTAAAATGAGTGGGCGGAGGAAATAAATACCCAAAAAGCTTCCATGAGAGGAAGAGAAGGGGTACCTTGCCTCTCAAGCAATCGTCATTTGAAAACATTTGAAAACTATTTAGTAGAGTTGCGAGCTGAAAGAGGAGGAGAACTGAAGTTGAAATGTAGCAAGGAGTGCAGAGCATTAACATTTCTCTCTCTTGTGCCATTGCATGAACATATAAATAAACTACCTACTGACTGATTAGGTTATATCAGTGAATTTGGAGGAAATGGAAAAGGACAGAATAATGACAAAACATTTATTCTACATTTGGTTTACAAAATGAGAAAATTATGTAACAGTTTCAGAAACATTGTTTCAGTTATAATTACCTAGGCTAAATTTGCATGACAATACAGTGCAACTTGAATGCTCTGCATATGCCTTAAACATTTCATGAGATGATCAACTTTTAAGCAGCTAAGCTCTAAAGCTCTACAGTTACACTGAGCCAAAGTTACAATGCCAAGGCTACTCAGTTGAAGTTTTCTGAATGTAATTTCTGTTACTCATTCATTAAAAAGTATTGCCCTTCATTAGAAGCAGGAGTGAGCAAAACACTTAAGAAACCAGAAATCTGATGATTCAGCCTGAGGGACTGAAGTCTCAGAATTTCCTGAGTTTTGCTTGGTTTACCCCAAGGTAAGTTGGGTATGTCAGTTTAACTTAGAAAATTGACTTTTTTTTTTTTACAAAGAATAAATACTTGCAATTAACTTCTGGGTGCTTGACTTTATGAAGATGCTCAGTAAACAAAATAATAGGAACAGGACAATTGCTGTAAAACACTAGTTAAAAAAAATGTATCCCCCCCCCAAGTGAACCAGAAATATAGTGAGAAAGAGGAAATAATGGGAAAATAAAATGCCTCCAAAACTAATGTAAAAGTAAAAACCTGAAGGTAAAGGGTGCTTCCTGAATATGTTCTTAACCCAACATAGCTGGTGGAACAAGCCTTTGTTTGAAAAATACTGAAAATATAATGTAATTAGACAGAATCCATGTGGGTATTTTTTGTTTCTTTGCTGCAGGAGAGTATTGCTATATAGGTTTACCTTAAAACTGCTTTTGAGTTCTAAGCTTCTGAAGAAAGTAATTAGAAGGAACTGGACAGGAAGATTACTGAAAAGATGGTGTTTCATGATGTCAGATTTAGATTAAGTTATAAAATTATGACTAGGTAGCTTTTAAATTAATGGCAGAAATGCAGTTCTATTTTAAGAATACAGTGCCTTTTTCTGTCAATACTGTTTTCATTGTGCTTTTTCTTACTCTCTGACTTTTCAGAAAGGAAAGGAGAACAAAATAGGAAAATGGAAGCTGAATAACAGTGCATCTTGTTCTTTGGGAAAGGTAAGTGTGAAAAGTTATACGCTGGCTACAAAGATAGGCAGAGAAAAATTGTCAGGAATGTGCAAAAATCTATTGCAAAATAAAAACAATTTAAGAAATGCTATAAAAATACTCAAACTTTTTTCTTTTTTTTTTAATTGCCGGTATGTGATACTTTGTAATTGAATGATTACTTATTATGATGGCAATTGCACACCGGCAGAAGACTACACAATATACTGGTGATGTAACAGTGTTACTATTGGGTTTCATGGCAAATGAAAGGTCTCGGATGAAGAGCTCTGCAGCTTATACAATTGACGTGAGTTCTGGGGAAAACAAAGTGCTACTGAAGTTGTCTTTCCCCAGACAGAGGATTTAAGAGTAGAATTTATGGCTTGGATGTGAACCTGGAGGTTTGTTCCATTTAGATTCCGACCCAATATGTGAATGGAAACGCTCTAAATTGAGTAAATTTGAAGTGAATCCCTAAAGAGGGAAGAGGGGTTAGGAAAGCACGTCCCCTTCAGTGCAAGACGGAGAAATTCAATAAATAAGGATTAGTAGCCCATCATATTTTTGCTATCAACAACATTGCCTCTAAAAATGAAATACTTCTATAATGATCTCTAGTATTTCTGTGCTGGGTGAAAAAAGTCAAATATGTACATAGGTTGTGACATTTAAATAAAATGGCAACACATATTGTGCTGGACTTGTGCTGAAAACAGTGTTGATAACACAGGGATGTTTTAGTTACTGCTGAGCAGAGCTTACACAGAGTCAAGGCCTTTGCTGCTTCTCACACCACCCCACCAGCGAGTGGGCTGGGAGGGCACAAGAAGCTGGGAGGGGACACAGCCGGGACAGCTGACCCCAACTGACCAAAGGGATGTTCCATACCATATGACGTCATGCTCAGCATATAAAGCTGGGAGAAGAAGAAGGAAGGGGGGGACATTGGGAGTGATGGCGTTTGTCTTCCCAAGTAACCATTATGCGTGATGGAGCCCTGCTTTCCTGGGGATGGCTGAACACCTGCCTGCCGATGGGAAGTAGTGAATGAATTCCTTGTTTTGCTTTGCTTGCGTGCGCGGCTTTTGCTTTACCTATTAAACTGTCTTTATCGCAACCCACGAGTTTTCTCACTTTTACTCTTCCGATTCTCTCTCCCATCCCACTGAGGGGGAGTGAGCGAGCAGCTGTGTGGTGCTTAGTTGTTGGCTGAGGTTAAACCACGACAAAAATGTATCCTTAGATGTAGCTGGAGAGAATTATTATAACATTTTTCCTACTGAAAATAAAACACTATTTATTAAATTAAAATCAGGATACATCAGGTACGCCCTACTTGCAGGAAGGTCAATCCTGTGCACAGCACAGTGTCACTTCACTGATAATTTCAATCCTGTTAGGACTGCCAAGCACAGATAACTTTTACAGCTTGGCATAAATAATAAATGAGTAATTAAAAGCTCCAGATGAGGATACAGCAAATCTCATTGTCTTCTCTTTGCAGTGTGTTGTTTTGTGCAGCTGTTCAGAGCATGCAAAAATAGCTACCATGCGGTCCTGGCTGTGTTTTACATCACTTCTGTAGCATTGGTGTAATGGACTGATCAAAGCACCAACTTGTGGAGAGCTAATGTCTGATACTTGAACTGTGGACTTGTCTGTTCATTGCAAAAGCCCTTCTGAATGCTGTGTTGGATTATTTCCAGAGTTGCAGCCAAGGTTCCAGGCATTGGTGGCCAAAATCCTACAGATTCCCACACTGAATTAAGCAAAGTTTGCTGAAATAATTTTAAAATTGGCCTAACTGTAATTGCAGCTGGAATGAGTTAACTAGAGAAGTACCTGGCATAGAGCAGATGTGCAAAATTGGCCAGTCTGGTCTTTAGCTATTTGTTCACAGAAAACTGAAAACATGCTAAAACTGCAACTAGTCGGTCTTTATTCCTCATTAATATCAATATCATTGACTTCAGTTGATATTGGAATGGTAGCCTAAAAACCTTCTGAAATTCATTTAGTATGATGACATTGGAAAAGCCGTCAAAAGAAACCTTACTTGGAGCCTATGTCTGCTCTGAAATATTCATGTTCTTACATCCTTTGGTATCATGTCTTTGAGGGGAAAAGGTGGTTCGTTTTAGCTTATTTACACAAAGCAGGATGCACTTTCCTTAATTGCAACCAGGAGAGCTAGGTAATTACAAATGTTTTCAGGCAGGCTTGTGAAGAACATAATTTTTATTCCCTTTTAAACTTCACTGGATTCGGGAAATTCACGTATACCTGTGTTTTTCAATTTCTAAGGGATCAGTGGTAATACTAAGCAAAGCAAAGCTATCAGCAGAGGCTTAAATTCACTCAAGAGGATATACAGCTTGACTGGAAAACTTTTATGGGGTCTTCAAACTGAAAAAGACCAGCGACTTCCATCAATGACTAGAAAACAGTTTTCTCCTTCTGGCCATTTCTCATTTGTTTCAAAAAGTTCTGCTTATTTCTGTGCAAAGGAGGCTATATGCTCAGATTCATTACATAACTGACTTTGAAACTCATTTTTATGACTCAGACTTCGATGCTGACCTCTGCAGCTACTCGGATTCTCAGCGTTTAAAGAGAGTATGAGTCAAATGGCTTTCGTTGCAAAGACACTGTCACATTATTATAGACTCAGGCTGAAAGTAATTTAATGAATGAGGATGCTCTCTGTTTGTGTCAAAGATTGCTTCCCGCAGTCAGATATATTACCTTACATCACCAAAGACCAATAGCAGGAGCTAGTTTTGCTAAGCCTGTATGTACATGAAAATGGGAATGAAATCTATGGTCCCTTTTGAGCAAAGAGCAGACTTGCACTAAGGAAGGGCAGGTGCATTTGCATTTATCTTAATAAATGGAAATTACCTGGTGGCTGTAGATGTCTGGTAAGTTGTCAGTGGGGAAGCTGCGTCAGCCCCATGGGGCGTTTTGTAGACTTTAGGGCATCTAGGCAGCTGATTCCTACTGCTGAGGTGATAAAAATGTGTGCATCATACAGGTACTGTGGGGAGCTACAACCATACAAGAACAATATGGTATCTGACTCTTCAGTCTGGCATAGAGAAACTAGAATGATTTCTCCTTCCCTTTTTCTTGAATACTTTCTACTTAGCTTTTACCCTAGAATTAGAAAAAATAAGGATGAATGGCATCTCAAGAGATCTGTCTCCTACCCCTGTGGCAATACAGATTTATTTATTTCCCCGGAGGAAAAGGACCTGGGGGTGCTGATTGACAGCCGGCTGAACATGAGCCGGCAGTGTGCTCAGGTGGCCCAGAAGGCCAACGACATCCTGGCCTGTATAAGGAATAGTGTGGCCAGCAGGAGTAGGGAAGTGATCGTGCCCCTGTACTCGGCACTGGTGAGGCCGCACCTCGAATACTGTGTTCAGTTTTGGGCCCCTCACTACAAGAAGGACATGGAGGTGCTGGAGCGTGTCCAGAGGAGGGCAATGAAGCTGGTGAAGGGCCTGGAGCACAAGTCTTATGAGGAGCGGCTGAGGGATCTGGGGTTGTTTAGCCTGGAGAAGAGGAGGCTGAGGGAAGACCTCATCGCGCTCTACAACTGCCTGAAAGGAGGTTGTAGCGAGGTGGGTGTTGGTCTCTTCTCCCAAGTAACCAGCGATAGGACGAGAGGAAATGACCTCAAGTTGCGCCAAGGGAGGTTTAGATTGGACATTAGGAAAAATTTCTTTACTGAAAGAGTGGTCAGGCCTTGGAACAGGCTGCCCAGGAAAGTGGTTGAGTCACCATCCCTGGAGGTATTTAAAAGACGTGTAGATGAGGCCCTTAGGGACATGGTTTAGTGGACATGGTGTGTTGGGTTGACGGTTGGACACGATGATCTTAGAGGTCTTTTCCAACCTCTATGATTCTATGATTCTATGGTTCTAAACCTTTCTTGATGGATGTTTCATTAACCCAATGAGAAAAGCTGCTACGATGGGCTTCCATTACATCTCCAGGCAATCTGTCTCAAGAGGTTTCCCTTGCCTTACAATTAGAGATTTCTTTTTTGTTCCTAATGTCCACCTTAAAATCCTTGCTGCAATTTATGTCCATCATGTCTTGTCCCATCCCATGTTGATGGATTTGAAGATTGATGCATGTCTGTCTTCGCTCATTTCCTCTCCTGATTAAACAGTTCTTTCCTGTCTTTGCATAGGCCACATACCCTAAGCTTTTGATCATTTTTACTGTAACAGGTTTTTATTTTAAATCAGTGAAAAAGTAATTATTTGAATAAAATAATTGTGCTAAATATTGGAAAGACCAAATCCTAATGGCTTTTAACGAAAGTGCTGAATATGGAAATTTCTTTAGATAAATGTTTAAATTGTTATTTAAAGAAATACATATGCATACACACACACATATATACACCTATTAAAGAGTCCCACATATATGAAAATCATCGGCAGTCTGCAAAGATAGAAACCAAAGATATGAATTCAATATTTCATTCCTGAGTTTCTTGAATTGTTGCCCTAGTACTGCATGAAAATGATGGGTAAAGGAGAAGGGTTTACCTGAAACAGCTCCTAGATGTATTTAAGCCTCCTGAAGCAGTTTTTCATGAGCAAAAGCGCTTTAGTGAAAGGTGAAAAATGAACGCTTACAGGAATGCCACTAATTCAATCTGAAATGAATGCTAATAGAGTTTATTCTGTCAGTGATATTTGGTGTTATCGACTGAGATGCGCCTATGTGTTTGATGGCTTTGTGAATTTCCCTGAAAACGTTGTTTATCCTGTAGACTTGGATGGAAATCATCGCAAATGTCATCCTCCTTTAGATCCTGACTCAGCAGAGCAGTTAAGAACGTACTAAATTCTGAATAAAAGCTTAAATTTCACTGATGTCAGTAAGAAACAAATACGTGCATAAGCATTAAGCACATTTTAAAGGTTTTTTGCTAAATCACAATGTTATTTTCAGGTAGCTTCCTTTTCTTTAGCATTCAACAATTCAGTGCTGTCTGATTTATTGCTTGTTACAATGCATCTTTCATCGGTACCTTTCATGCTCCTTTGTTGTTCAGATGCTCACTGCTGCTATAAATAATGCTGTTGTGTGAGTATGAAAGAACAGTTGCCTCCAGCAAATATCATTGTATGTTGTCACTACGTTTGTGAAGGTTAAAGATTAATGCTTAAATAAGGTGCTTAATAATGTTCACATTATATATAATATATCTTCTATTCACTGGCATTATTTTTTCCTCTTTTGCTAAGGGAAGAGGTGTTACTGAGTAAGAATGGATGCAATAGCTATTTGAAAACACTGAAGAGGGCAGTTGCTTTATAACTGCAAATGCTTCAGACATTTAAAGTTTGAACCTTTTACTGAAGAGGTGATGGGCTTGTCTTGCTTTGCTCCTGTCTGTTACATAGCTTCTCTGAGTGGAGAACTCATCTTGCTATGTGGAAATGCTGTGATGCCTACCTACAGCTAAAGGAGGGGCTGTAAATTTTAAGTTTCTTGCAGCTGAGAATACTGAACTTTAAATGTAGCTAGGGTTTAAGCAACGCTGTGTTTCCTCTTAGTTAGCTCAAGTGTTCCCTTATTCTGCTTGTCGACTTTTAGGATCTTTGCTCTAAGCACCTAACTCTTCTGGATATATATGGAGCCTACATGCCTGGGTGTCATACAGGGTCGTGGAGAATAGAGGTGCAAAGCTTAAGTCCTTTTGGGAATTCATAATTGCACCAACAAAGTTGGTTTATCGCTGCACTGAGTAGGATCTATAGATGAGCAGATGTTACCAGTAAACCCCTGATCTAGGAGACACTGCCTTGAATGGCATTGACGTGTTATGGACAGTAGAAAGGATCATTACTGACTGAGAGGCAGAATGTGAAAAAACAGCTGCTGGTAAAGTAGGAGGCAGGATCCTCTTTTATCAAAAGACAGTGATTTATTCGAAGTACTGGATCTCACACACATCAGGCTCAGTGTGTTTTTTCTGAATCCCAGGCAGTTCCTGCAGAACCACACTAGAGCTTGCAGGGTCTCTAAGTTTAGGAAACTGAAAGCGCATGAATTTTTTGGCTCTCAAGAGACAGCCGCTCAGAGAAGAGCCCTTTCAGACCTTTGGCTTGTCAATTTGTACAAAAGTTTGGAAGGGCAAAGTGGAAGAATAGGGATTGTGGGAGTGAAGGGAAGAAAGTTTCCATGAGCTAGAAGTCCTGCTTTTTAACTTACTCCATTTCAAGGCAGGATAATGAAATGTGTCTGTGCAGCAGCTGGGAGTACTTGAAGGTGTAGGTATGTTCATGGATATGAGACATGGATATGAAAATTCAATGGGAGAACTGTGTGACTAATACTCTGGTGAGCTTTATGTAATTTGTCAGTTGTGTCCTTCCTCCAACTTCTTGCTGGAACCACGTGGGCAGGACTGGTGTGGCGGTCACCTGTAATCACCTTGAGAAACCCATTCTGCTGCCTCCTGCATCTGTAGGGAATTTTCTGCTGGTTCTAATGGGCAGTGCGTGGGGCTCCTGCTGGGGGTGCTGGGGTCTGGCTAGACGAGTGTTGTTGCTGATTTTTAAACATCAGCATAGTTAGTTTTCATTTCTCTTTTTCATGGGTTCCTGTGGTAAGAGTCATGGAATACTAGCTCTTCCTCAAGATCCTTCCTACTGTCACTGATGCTCTGTCAAGCCCCTATTAACTTTGCAAGGCAAGTCATAGAAGTTTAGTTGTGTTTTAAATGCTGGCTTTGTCCTCAAACTTCCACCTGAGTTTGGAAACAAGTGTGATGCCTCACGCACAGGCAGCAGCTGATTCCTGCCTTTTAAAGTCTAGGCTCTGTACTGTGTGCTTTATTTTCAGAGAATGCATGGAGTTAAAGTGGTCTTTCAAAGCTATTTGGGGAAAAAAAAGTGTCACGATACTGCCAAATGCTAGAATCTATCAGCCGCTTGCAAGCTGCCATTTTCAACGTTTCTTACACCTGATTGTGGCAGTGTGCTCCTGGGAGGGTCACTGGTTTTGGTAGCATCGATGTACCTTACGAAAAAGGCATGCCAGAGAACAGCTATGCTATTGATTTTTTAAATATAGTTATGGGACAACAATTGCGTGCAAATGAAATTTAGTCTTGTCTCTTCAGGCTGTGGGATCAAATTGAACTTTCACTGTGAGCTGGAAAAAAATTCACTTTCACGTTGGTCTCCCAAAGAAAGATAGGTGTTAAGGGGTGCGATGCTTCATTTTAAAGTCACGCAGTGCTGCCATTTTCCCACTGCACAGAAACATGGGATACACCAGAACGAGCCTGGCAATTCACCTCCATGAGCAGATTTGGTTTGCTCGGACCCACAAGCAAGTTCCCCATCCCCAGAGAGTCTGCCCTACTGCAACTGAAACCCTGTCAGCGGCAATCAAACACAACACGTTCGTTAATGAGGTGTCGTTATGGAGGTAAGTCCATCATCAGCACATGGCCACTCGGGCAGTCCAGTCACTTCATAAGCTGGCTGCTCTAGCACATATTACCTTGGGTGGCCTTCAGGGTGCTCCATGCTGTGAAATTAACTGTTGCTCATCAATTTCAGTTTAATTGTTGGTGTTAAATTGTCTCGTTAACTCTTCCATTTGAAAGGCAGCAATAAAGGTGCAGAAACCACAGATAGCCCAACACATTATTTATCCACTTTATAGCATTCAGGAGGGACATTCCAATGTGGTTTAATGGTCTATGCATTATAGACCCAGGCACTATGTTTATGCCGCAGGTGGTGGTCTTAAAACTTAAAGCCTTAACGTACTTGCCACTCAAACTGTGTCCCTAACCCTACACGACTATGTCTCTTAAGTTGGAAAACTTGAACCTGTTGGGGGACACCCAGGACTGGAGGTGAGCCCTTTTACACCATGAGCAAAGGAGCCGAGCCCAGGTGAGGAAGGCGGGAGGATGCTCCCCTCTCCGTTATCCAGCTCTTCTTACCCACCAGCTTGGCTGATGCCAGGAACAGAGGGGAGGAGGAAAAATAGTCTCCCTCTGTTCTGAGCTGAAGGGTGGTGCTCCTAAACGATGCCATGCAGCTAAGATCGGGGTTCGACTGCAGGCAAACCTCCAAGAACCAGTAAGTGGTAAAGCCTTATTGCTTTTTGCCTTCATGAGTAGCGTTCAACTTGGCAAAGAGTTTCAGCTAAAATAAAAGGTCAGAGAGATTACAACTTCAGCACTTTCCCCGTGGAATATTTTATTTTCTTCGTTTTGCAAGTCTTCAAACATTGTAGCTTCATCTACGCTTAATTAATCTAAAACACCAGTTACTTGACCTGAAGCAGCAAAGCTGAAATTTTCCATTTTCATTTCACTGAATTAGTGAGCTCACACTTCCTCTCCTCATCGTTTATTAGCATGGTTCCAAAAAGTAGCATAGGAGAAGAGGTATAAAAGGTGATACGCGTACCCAGTCTCAGCTAGACTAATCTGTGGGTACGCTATGATGTGATACAGTCTCATGTTAATTTTGTACAGGTACCCCAAAGATTTCACTGTAGCTTATTTAATGTAATTGCTGACCTAAGACTGAGTATCTAGAAAGTCTGGGATGAATTAATAAAACATACATTCTTCTTTTTTTTTCCAATTACAAAAATGGAATGAGAAATTGTACATATATATTATACGTATGTATAATTTACTGTTCAGTCTTTGAACTCTAATCTATTTGACAGCCTGGAACAGTGATTTTAAATTCACCTATTTCTAATTATTTGGTCTGCTCCCTTGACTATCTTAACCTTCTTCAAACAGAAGAGATTTATCTTTGGAGCATGTTAGGATTTGAATAGAACAAATTAGATGCTGACATGACTTTTTTTTTAAGTATAATTAAAATGCATGACCAAGTCACACTTCCATACCTTTAAAAAAGCATTTTATTACATGAAATATTTAATCCGGGACAGTTAATCCATATTTATCTTACAGGACCATGGCAGTGACTGTAAAATTGCAGGCCATCGATCCCTTCTTCAACTCCTTGGAAAAGATCTATAATGAAATTATGGACTAAGATTGCCTTATAAAGTTCAGGCAAATACTCCTCTAAGTTGAACGGTGTTTAAATTAGTAGACCACATCATCCAATACTGTGCTCCACTCCCTCCAAGAGATGTTGGTCCCTGGTATGCTAACTATTTGGTAATTCCTCGGGTGTGCTCATCAGTAGGAATATTGCCTGCTTTTTTGTTCTTACCTGTGCTGTGCTGCAGGACAGAGATCTCGGCCACCTGAGCAAGGGCCAGAGATGCCCATCAAAAAGGATAGCAGAAGTTGACAAGCCTTTGCCTTAGACATCTTGCATTTTGGGATTGAAGAAATGAGCCAGATGCAAGGCATGAAAATCCAACGGAGGTCCCGGGCTTTTACGGGGAGAAGCGGTACAGGAAAGTTTGTAAAGTTCGTCCTTAGAGCCTTCCTTCTTGATTGCTTCTTCAGATCTTACTCTCAGTTTACCATTCATCACTTCTTACCCTTCTGGTATGGGATATGCATCGATTGCACAGACTTTTTTTTTTTTTTTTAATTGTAAACTAACTCTGCTTTTCCATATCCATTTCTTGGGTGTCAAATGAATATGCAGGAAGCTCTGAGCTCTAAATGGCCTGAGCCATTTAAATATCTACTCATTCTATATATATATGTATAATATAAATTTATGTATAAAATTTGCCACATATTTCATCAAAAAATGGGTACAGTTTAAGGATTGCTCCTCATAAAAGGGAAGGTGTTACAAAAGTAATGAAAAAGAATAATATTTACAAGCATAATAAAAATTATTCTTGTAAAATAGCTTGATTGGTTTGAGTAAAATTAATTAGTTTGGGGTCAAATAATTTTGACAAAAAAAGTTAAGAATCGGAATTTTTTGTCCTGATGGTTTAAAACAGATATTTTAAGGGTTTTTTTTAAATGCCATATGTTCAGTAAAATATCTGTTTCTTTTAGACTTTCGTATCAGTGCTAGAGGGAATTCAGACGTGTGCTGGCGTTCTTATCATGAAACATATAATGGATGATTTTTAATTATTTTTCCTTTTTTTTTTTTTTCACAGCAACTGTCATGGATTGCTGCTTTGCGGAGAGAGAGAATGGAGGGGGCCAGGCACCAGCAGGTTTCCTGTGAGATGCTCTATTTGCGTTGTTCCTGACACAAGGTGCTGAAAAGCCATTTCCAGACTTTCAGACCCTGGGGCAGGGCCAGATTAGTTGGATTTTCATCCAAGTTCTCTAAACCACCAGCTGCTAAGGTCTGCAAATATGATTTCGTACTCTTCTGTGACTTAGCATAGATCCTCAGATTCGCATCTTCGTGTAAATTAAACAGAAGTTGGTGAAAGGCATTTTACCTGAACAGATTTCACTGAAGTTCAGATGCTATTTGTAGTGCCTGCTGCTAGCTGTGGTGACAGATGGTTGATAGAAAGATGACTGATAACAGGAAATGCATCTTAGAAAACCACGTATTAAGATCTTTGGAATGGAAAATGCAGATTAAGGAAAGAAGTTTTTCCATATTGTTTCCCCATTATTACTAAAAAGACCGATTTTCTTTCTTTCTTTCGTTCATTCAGTCATTTAAACAGTAGCAGTGTGGACAGCTGAAACTGCACAGAGGGGCAACGAGTGAACACAGAAATAAATTCTTGCTTTTTTCTTCCATGAGTGCCACAAGAACAGTCAACAAATGCTAGAAATCAGTGCAAATTAGTAAGCACCTCCTCTCAGCAGCCTATCAGTGTCTATCCCTACTTTTTGCATTCCCTTAAATTGTAAGTATTTCAGGATAAGCATCCTTCGCACGTGCCTTCAGTTAACTGAAGGGCTTTGGACACTTGCACATTGCAGCTGTGCATTCAGAGCAGCCACAGCAATTCATATAAAAGTGTTGCAGTTAACCTGCAAATGGGGATATAATTCAGCTAGAGAGAGTGTGTAAACAGTACTTTGCTAAGACAAATCCTACTGTGAAAATGAGAGGTGGATATGCTGCTTGTAATTGCTCAGGGCTTTGACTGACGGTAAATACGTTGCCATTGCAGTTGAATATCAATACGTGGACCAAATCCGAGCGGCAGAAAATGAGCTCTAGCTGTCTAGAATATCTGACTTTGGATGATCCTTCCAGGGTGTTTGCTTAAAAAATAACCACAAAAACTTGACCTGTCAAACAAGGGAGACAGGAATTCACCTGTGAACCATGCTTTAAAGCAGACAGTAATAATGTACCTGCATTTGGATAAAAGCTTCATTTTTTTTTGGCAAATCTTACAGTCCAAATATCAGGAGCTTCTGTTGTCTTCAGCTTGCTGAAGGTGCAGGGCACATAAATCAGTAAATTTAGGCACTAATCTTGTTCCAGAGTTTATTAAATGTAGGACATTGTTAATCCCACACATTATTACAGGTGAAATGAAATCACAGCCATGTCCAGAAACATCACATTGTTCTTACATCATCATTCTTATCAGATTCAGCAAATAATCTGATCTGCATTAAGGATGAAACAATCCAAATTGCACTTGAGTCTGAAAGAATCCAGCAGGGGATTCCTAGAATTAGCAAGTAAAGATGGACGAAAGAAAAAAACTACTGAAAATTATTTTGATGTAGCATTAGAGTTTTTTTGAAAACAAATGTTTTTCATGGTAAATGTCTGCTTGCATTAGAAAAAAATTTCATCACAAAAGTCAAAACCTGAAAATTTTTACCAACAAAAAAAGATTGTGTGTGTGCACTCTTCAGCTTTTTGATGACAATCAAGGCCTTTCATGAAAAGAGTAGCAAAAAATTTCACGAGACAATCATGGAAATGGGAAATGCAGTTAGGTCTGTCAACTAGCCAGTAGACTTCCTAACCAATTTCACTGTTAAGCATGGGAAAAAATGAAACGAGGACAGATTCTTAGTGATGTTTAAGCAGTATTTGCTTAGCTCCTAACAATAGATTTTCAAAGTTTCCTAAAGGAGACTCCCATGATTCCATTTCTTTTGACATTTCAAAAGCATGTTACAATCCCTTCAGCAACTCCTATGAAAAAATTCTAAAATTATTCCTTTTTTTAAAGAA
Source organism: Calonectris borealis (assembly GCF_964195595.1). Taxonomy (NCBI): domain Eukaryota; kingdom Metazoa; phylum Chordata; class Aves; order Procellariiformes; family Procellariidae; genus Calonectris; species Calonectris borealis. The sequence goes on from NC_134313.1 coordinate 117,264,817, forward strand.
AAACGTATGAAATGAGAAATCATCATACTCATTTTATTTCTGTAGAGAAATAAATCAAAAGCTCTATATACATATGAAATTGTTTTGCTCATCACCTTCCCGAAGAAGAGAGACTTTAATTAATCCTTTCTCTGAGAAAGATATTAAATCCTCATCTAATCCCTAAGCAGCAGTTCATATAAAGTCTAGAATCATTTTGCATGTTTATAACCACAGAAAACATTATTTTCTCCTAAAGCAAATTGTGCTACAAAAACTATGAATGCTTCAAATGCAGAGATGTTTTGCTTTTCCTTCATTTAATGTCTCCCTGATTTGATACACATGTGGACGCATAACAATAATTTTTTTTCTTCAAATTTTCTTTCTGTTCCAAAGAGAAAAATTAAGGAACACTTCAACAATTTTGGTCTTTTTAGAAGTTCTGAAAACTTGGTTCTGGGCAGCAGGAGCAACAAATATCTCCCACGCTGGTTTCAGGTTTGTTTCTAATGACTTCAACAAATCAGGTGTTCTGTTTGCTATTTTATGTATTCCGCCCACACCGCTGTTATGCACTGGAAACTTTTTGCACTCCTGTTTCCTAGATGATACCTATTATTTTATCCTGTATAGCTTTATTACAAGAACAATATGACTTGTTTCAGAGGTATGTTTGGGCAAGGACTGAAAATTTCTTGCCAAACTAATGGAGATGATGTTTTGTCTGTATAAACAGTAAATCAGCTCTGCTTATACATAGGAGGAAATCAGTAACCTACTCCCAGGTGGAGTCAGCAAGCCAGATCGTCGGCTCACGTATGTGGCACAACGTGTGAGCTGCTGAGGTTTGAGCCCATTTATTTCCATGAAGATCTGGCACCACCTGTCCGTAACTTACTGCAAATAGAGCGGTCGTCCCTGGCTAGCAAAGGCTGCCTCGGTGTAATGTGATCATTTGGGTAATTATACCCATTCTGAAAACAACAAACTGTTTTACATTTCTCTGAGCATTTGTATCATAATACTCATATTTACAATGGTGAGCAAAGAATCATTGGCATAAGATATCCAAATCATTGTGCACATCTTATTGAAATGCCAGTGGTCTAAGAGCCATAAAAGTTTATTCAAATGTGGGGACGTAAAAATACTGGATTGAGTTGATTTGCCTAGTTACAACTTGCTGCATGTTTGGTGAGTAGGTGACGTGAATACCTACATCAAGTAGATCCAAAACCTTATGTCGGTTGCTAAATTTTGTATTTTTCTTTAGACAGCATTGTTTCTTTGAACTGTCCTTTCTGTTTCCAAGTCAGCATGTGGAGCAGTCCTCTTTTACTCCTCTTTCTTCATTGGATCGGCACCGTAATCAAATGGTTTTATTTGTTCAGAAATGGAAATGATAGCAGTCCATTTCCCCATTTTTTAATGAAAATATATTTCATAATGTGATCAGGAACATTAATGTACTGCCTTTGATATTCTAAAAAATTCCAGGTAATATCCAAAGAAGTATGCCTGAAAAATGTATTAGCAAAAGACTGGTATTTTGGAAATGAAATTTTGAATCACACAAGACTGAGTAATTTACATCTATATTCCAGTCTAGGAAGAGCTGGCTTGCAGAAGACTTTTTTTCCTGTGTTATTTGTCTAACACTAAAAAAAAAAGTTGTTGTATAGTGTACCAGATCTGGATTGCTGTTCTGGCCAATGTGTGTTATTAAACACACTGCTAATGGCAATATGCAGTGACACATATCAGTGTGAACAAAGGAATAAAGACTTTATCCACACGAGCTCTCTGATGAAGCTGAGACAGTTTCTTCGGTGAGTATTTCTTCACTTCTCTCTAGTCCCTCTCCCTTTCCTCTGCTCTGCAATCTAGTGAATTCAAAATAAGTGCTGGCTCAAAGCTGGTGGGATTTGAATTACTCGTTCCTCTTGCTGCCTGAAAATATACATCATCCTCCTTTAGAGAAATTACCTGGGATGCAATTGCATATTATGGCCAGTATTATCTTCTGATCCCCCACATGCAAGTTCTGACCTGGGACAGATTTCACCTGCTAACAGGTTATTTTCTGACTGCTTTTGGAGGGGAGAGAAGTGGGTGAAGTGTACCTTTTTCTGGAGATCCTCAAAAACTGAGCTTCAATAATCGAGGAAGTTACACTGTTCAAACTGTTCTTCAGGTGCCTGTTCGTGGTAGCAGTGCAGTACATTTATTTTCCTCTACCTTAGGCGTTATTAAAGGGAAATTGGGTGTACCTTGTTCCCCTTCCATACAGTGGCTTTTTATTTCTCTATATGTGTGTGTCCCTGTGCAGGAGTCAGATGCACGCCTGCTACTGCAAAGGATTTTTCCTCTAGCTCTGTATAAATTCTTCAGCCTTTTTATAAGTGGAAATAAGCCTAAGAGCAGTTAGAATTCAACTGGCTGCTTCTATATTTAATAAATAATAACTCTGCCATGAAATTGTAATTGGCAATAAAAAGTCCTGCAATTCATCTAACGGCTTTCCACCTCCATTGTAAATCTGTACTTCCACTCTGCTGCTCATCGCCAAAAGACAGAGTGTATTCATTACTTCAGATACAACTTCTTCCATAGAAAGGAGAAGTGGGATGCAGGCATTTTAAATTCTTTCTTCCCACACTTTCTTTTATTCTCCTACCTCCCTGTGGGCACAGAGTTCCTCCGCTTTCTTGACCTACATTATGGTTTGTGCTGGTCTTTTCCCAAGCTTTTAGTGTTGATGAATTAGACTAATTTCTCTAGATCACGACCACCTCTCTCTCTAGCATCTGTAGTACTATTGGATCAGAGACTAATGCTGGCGACACAATCTTAAAGTGTGCTCTAATGTATTAATTGTTGCTTTTTGCCATGTTTGGAACATTAATTTTAAACTTTTCCTAGAACTGTATTTTTTTAAATCTCCTGCCCAACAGAAATGCATAGCAGAAGTTCAGTTTGCTCTGAAACAAACAGCTTGCTCACTGCGTGGGTTTGCCTACCCCTGCTTTGCAGAGGAGGCTCAGCACAATTTTAGCTCACTGCTGATTTCATTGGTTCAGATTTGGCACTCAAGGACCGTGGCGCTGCAAGGACGCACCATTCTTTAAACAGAGGATTAGATCCCTGTTTATAGAGGCTCTGTCAAAAGTCATAGTTGAACGCTCAGGTGGATACTCCAAGTGCTCTGTGTGCCCACAGAGTCGGGGATAACTACATAGACAGCAGAGTCCGGGTGGATGAGGAATGACAGCCAGAAGGGTGTGAGTTTGTGTCACACCTTCACTTTATGAAGCTCTTCCCTACAGGAAAGGAGGTCGCTTGGCCAAGGTCAGAAAAGGAATTTGCAGAGGAACAAGGAATTTAATATCCTTTCTGAACTGCAAGCCTGTGCCTTAGCTGTTGGGTTATTCTTGGGTTATTCTCCTCCCTGCAGAGGAGGAGAGAGGTTTATCAGCTCCAGGCATCCTCTGCACTCTAAGGGAGGAGCAACTCCTAAATCAGTGCAGGCTTGAATGGAAATAATGGAAAGCAACCACCAGAGGTAGCAGGCAGGGGGGGTAGGGAGTGGCAGGAGAGCAGCATTTCTCTCCCAAAGCAGATATGATGTGAATTCCGTATGCTGTAGTCTGAGATGGACTAAGAATTGGTTAAGAGAAGAGAAGGGAAGAGAATAATTTTCAGTTGGAAAGGACCTACAATGATCATCTAGTCCAACTGCCTGTTAATTTGGTTTTAGCTCAATTAAACGTGGGCAAAGGGAAGAAAAAGGCTTTTAAGCACCAATATGAAAACTGTATTGAAAAGAATTCATATTTATATATGTTAAAGGCCATATATGTGTCGGTGGTGGCTGTTTAAAACACTGTAAGAAGTTGGCTTGTGGAAACCTTGAACTCAGTTTTCCTCCAATGGCCTTCCTGTACCGTGCGAAACAGAGCTCTGGCCCTGAGCTCAGAAGCCTATAAATGCACAACAAGCTGCTGATGCCAGTTTTAGACAAAATGGGAACTATTACCTGTGTCTGCACAGCCCCTCTGCCCCCCTCTCAATGTGCATTAGCACTAATTGTAGTTAACTGGGACGTTAAGCGGGGGGAGGAGACGGGCAGGACATCCATATGGCTGGCGTTTTGTTCTCTGCGGTCGCCCCGTTAATGAGCATACGGTCTGCTGGGCGATGCGGTCGGGCAGGCTGGCTGCGCGCCTGCCGGGCGTGCTGGGAGCCGGCCAGGGCTCACCTGAAGCCGCCTTTCCCGTTTGGCAGCGCAGCTTTATTTCTGAGCCGCTTTCCCTTTCCAGCTGCAGCGGGCATGCCTGCCCTTTGAGAAGGGCAGACGGTGCCTTGGCAATTGGAAGCGGAAGATTTTGAAGGAAAAAATCTTTCTGGTGACAATGTGAGTTGTGAATTTATTCTACCACCCTACCGGCATCCCTGCGCATAGCTACTTGCCAGGACCTGATGGATGCCATACATGTAGGCCACCTGCTCAGCTCCTTAAAAGTAGGAATACTCCAAGTGACTGTGTTGACTGCCTCAATATTTTATAGGAATGCACATTTATCAGGTGTCTGTTTCAGTTCATGGGGCTTTTTTCGCTAAAGCTACTTGCAATTCCAGTCACTGAATAGGAGGCAATCCTGCTCTACAGCAGGCTGAATGAATGGAGAATCAGGCCCTTGCAAAATATATGATTTTCTTGATGGTTATATTGAGGGGAACAGGGCAAAGGAATTTGACATTTCAGAGCATCTGACAGTTCCACTAACATGATATTCATATTTAATGGCATTCTTCTACGTGTTTTCTTCATCTGCTTGCTTCTTTTCAAAGATAATTCCTTAAGGATTGCTTATTCTTCTGCAAGAGTTTCTTAGCAAAACCAGATAAATGGCTATGTATCCTTTTTGTAAAATGGACCAATCTGAATTAAGACTACAAACAGTAATGAAGATGTGAAAAAATCTCCTCCTTTTAAAATTTGTTTAAGTTAGCTATGGAAGAGAAACAATGTACTCGTATTTTATCATTACTATTATAAAAATGCTCTGATTGCTATGACTCCAGTACTTTACTATGGGTAAAATTTAGACTTCTGCAAAAGATCTGATCCAAAACTTAAATCAATAGGAAGAATCCACTTGCTGGTAGTCTGGGGACTTGATTCAAAGCTGGATAGACACTGACAGGTCAGAGACCAGGCTGGAGCCCAGCAGAGAGCAGTCGTCTCATTCTGTGAAGGCTTTTAATAATTCAAAATTGAATTTGTTCACATTCTGGATGAAAATCAAACAAAAATTTCTTCATAAAAGGGAAAGGCTCTTCAGCTCCAGCTGTCAGCCCATAACTCCAGAACTCAGAAATTTGGGGAACCGGCGAATGCAGTGGGCTGTCGGCCCCATGGCCGGAGGTGACCCGTGTGGCGCAGGTGGGACAGAGTCATAACCCGGGAGTCTCTGCAGCTGATAACCGAGATTCACACGTGTGCAAAGAGCAGCTTGGGAATGGCTGAGATTGGCAGCCAGGCTCCCAAGCATCATGGATCCTGAAGTAAAATGCTTGGGAGTGAAGTTGAAACCAGCTTCTGAAATCTTGCTGTGTCCCCTGAATCTTCAAATCCTAACTACAGCCATTTCATTTAGAAAGGTGGAGAATGGGAGTTAGAGGTTTCTGTCAAGAAAACCTAATAACTGTATATTTAGCTTATAAATGATTGTTGCTATTTCAAGTCTTTGAAGATGTAGAAACTTGATGTCGCCTACACCTGGAGGGACTAAAAAAAGTGTAAAAACATGAGTGCAAATGCAGGGGGAATAGTTTCATCCTAGCCAATGCACATATGGAGCTCCCTTGCTTCGCACACAGCACTGACCTCCAAGAGTCCAGAAATGCAGGCATCCCTTCCCAGCCACAGCCCAGGCTGCGGGGACGCTTGCAGCCGTGGTCAGTCCCGGCTCTGAGGGCAGCACTTCAGCCTGTTTGGGTATCTCCTACCCATGATGAACAGATCTGGACTCCTCCGGAGGCGCAGAGCCAACAGAAAACAACGTGCTAAGCAGCTTGTAAGCCAAAGGAAAATGAGCTTTCGTCAGACAACAGGAATTGTGTCACTAACGTGTAATTTCTGCTCCTCTCCTGTGCAGCGGGGATGCGGGAACGCAGCTCTCCAGTGGTCCTACACTGCCAGAGTCGGCAGCTGAGCTCCTCTGCGCTGCCCCAGATGTTCAACTTCTGGAGAGAAGGGCTGTACACCGGGAAGAGCAGACTGACCTTCCTCTTCCAAGGCCAGCATATATGGATTTGGATAAGCATTTTTTTTTACAGAAAAGCAATTAACTGGCCGTTCTTTTAGAAGCAAGAAATACCTCATTCTGTTTCTTCCTGCAGTCTGATAGCATTATTTCTTCTTTGCATTTAATATGATTACGTCCAAATACTGCAGGGTGCAGGAAACTCCAAACAGCAAAAATCCAAACATTTTTTCAATTTACTCCCAATACTGCCTAAATGCAGCAAAGAGAAATCTACTGTAAATTGTCTGTAAAAAGTAATATAGACTTGAGCAGATGTTATCTTCTGTCCATTTCAGATGTGACTAATTTTTTAAACAATTGGACACATCAGAATAGTTTAGATTGGCTGACTTTTGGCAAATTATCAACATCATGCACAACAAATACTGCCACACAACGGTTTCTGTCAGGGAAGACAAAATAGGGAAATGCATAGCATACATATTCCTGCATAGTCCCCGCTCCTACTGCTGCTGGGTTTTGAAGAGCAATGTCCATTGTGGCTGCGACAGGACCTCTGCCTGGCCTGGAGTGTCCACACCGTGGTGTACAAAATGACCCATCTCCATCTATTGTGTTTCACAGCTGCTGTGCAGGAGAGACCAGAGTCTCTGCATGAGGAATTTCTGGCTTAAATAATCAAAATCACTATTTTGTACCTGGTCTTTAAAAACCTTGACTCATTGTGTCTTTTTTTTCCAGAGGCGCCTGCCTTTGTCTCATCGTATCCATCTCTGGATTTCACTTACTGCAGTTGTGCAAGGTTTCCTTCTCCTGCGAGTAAGGAAAATCATGCCACTGTGAGGAGATACAAGATATATGTTGCAGGTGTTCCCCCACGTGTCTGCACATGGAGGGTATCAGTGTTGTTGTACATTGCAACTGCAGAGTATTCTCTTCAGCTTTCACTGGAGCCATTTACGGTCTTAGGTTTTCTGGTCCTCTGGTTCAAGGCTGTATTTAAGAAAACTAAATTTGTGTAGCTTTTGAGATGAAGATAGTAAGAATGGCCAATGAAGAGGCCTCTGAGACAAGTCCTCTCTGTTCTTCTTCCAAATAATCCACTCTCTTTGTTTAAAGATTATTTTCAAAATTGCTTAATCTTTCCTGTGGTATAATACTAAAATGTGACTTTAAAAAAAGCTATTCAAAAAGGTTAAGAAAGCAGTATCACATTTTGTTACACATTAGAAAAATTTTGGTTTAGAATAATTTGAGAGTACTTTGTATTAAAACAGAGGGAAGACTCAATTTCTCTCTCTGTAAAACTGTCTGAATCTCTTCAAGCACTGAAAGTTCTCAGAGGCTTTCCAACATCCGGGCTGAGGAAAACAACAAAGTCAGTTGTAGGAATCAATCATCTATTCCTTCTCCACAGAGGAATTGCTAGGATTTTTCTTGCCTTGTATAGGCTTTTGAGATTCAATCATTAAAGTCTTTTATTTCGCCATTCATTGCAGAGGTATTCAACAGTTTGTTTAATCTCAGGGTGAGGAGTGGGGTGGGGGAGAGCAAACCCCAAACACCAAATTTTGGGGAGCTAGCATGACTTTGTAGAGGTTTGAAAACAAAGTGTTGTATCCTAGAGAATTAGATTAATTCTAGACGTGGAGCCATAGGCAGCCCATGGCTTCAAATTCTGTGACTAAATGGACAGAAGACAGCATTTCGGCAAAACCAGCCATCAACAAACCAAGGCAGTGACAGTGACTGAGAAATACTCAAAGACAGAAAAGCTAATAGTAATGGAAGACCTGAATTACCCCTGTGTAGACTGGGAAGTGCTGGAGCGGCGCACGGTATAGCCTTTTATAGCACCATAAGCACTACTTAGAGCAAGTAGCTGGCAAAGCCACAAGAGAAGTCACTCTTGGTTAGTCCTGAGAGCTGTGCACAACCTGGCGTGCGATGTAACTACTGAAAAGCCTCTTAGTGCATGTAATATGCTCGAGCATAACAGCTCTGTAGGAATGAGAGCGCCAAAAGAAAAAACCATTCAGTGTAATAACTTTTAACTCTAAGAAAGAGAGTTCTGTAAATATAAGAAAGCCAGGTAAGAAGAAGGAAGAAGAGCAAAAAAACTGGTAGGATGCTTTCAAGAAGCTTGGATGCTACCTGAATACTTCATAGCAGAGGTTCAGAGTCAACCTGTATGATCAGTTGGAAAAAACTTCAAAAGGATTTCCTCCTCTCTTTTGGATAATACATTAATGAGCATTTTCCCAAAGGTTTTCAGCAAAACATAGTGGTTCTGGGACATTCCTTTTTATCTGATCACATTCCAACCTGTGCATCATTCGCAGCTGTTAAATATTGGTCACTGGTGCATATGGATCAGTGCTGATCCTTTCTCATCGTGACTGTTACTAATTATCTGTATGGGCCTGGACCGATTCCCTCCACTGAATGACTCCAGCATCTCCTGGAGAGGTCTGAATATTGCTCAGACACTCAGAGGTTTTTCCGGTCCCTAGAACAGCCTGGTCCAAAGCCCCAGATCCAGACATGTCGCAACTTGGGAGGGTTCAGAGTCTAAACCTAGTCCTGAATTTCACTGCTCGTGCCCCCATCCCCTGCTATTACTGGCCCTGGGAGCCGGAGGGCCCTGCAGCCACCCCCCTCTTGCTGCTCACGTAGGCAGGGGTGGGCACAGCCCCACCTGGACCGTGGGCGCGAATGCTGTGGGCGTGTTGTGGAGACCCCGGCTCCAGCAGCTGGGAAGAGGGTGTGCTGTGCTGGCCCAAGAGAGGAGTTGAATGCCTCCTGAGCTCCCACGTGGCCATCTGTGCTCGTACACGCGTAAGCACAGGACTAGGTTCTGCCGTGAGCAGGGAACGGGAAATTGAGTTGGGGGGGCATGGCTGTGAAAATACATCGTGTTCTGCTTAGGATAGCATTGGTATCGAGGCAGAGCATCTCCACAAAGCTGAAAAAGTTCTGGATTTACATGTGATTTTGCCCTCCGGTCAGAGAATATGTGCACACCTTCATCTGCCGCCTTGGTGTAAATCTGGAGTAACACCGCTAGAGATGGGGAAAAACATCCGAATCGATGGAGGGTAAGTGAGCTCGGTGCCCAGAAAATCGGTGAATAGAAACATAATTGATTACCTTGTTCTGAAGAGTCCTTGAGCCTCTGTCTAAGTGACGCCAGCAATCCCTAGGAGCCGTGCCTTTCCAGACAGGCTCTCCGTATGGCGAAGAAAGCACTGCCTGTACTGGGTGTGCAACAGGTTTGAGCTCTTTGCAAAGGGAAGTGCGAAGGCCCATTTATGGTTTTTTTTTTCCTTGGTAAAGACAACTTCAGAAGTCAGATAGACACTGACAGGGAAATTGTGATAGCTTAAGCCTAAAAACTTAATAGGCTTTTGCTAATACAGAAGGGTGTGTTGGTGCTTGTGTATGGGCATACCGTAATTCTGCAGGTAATTGAAATCAAAGCAGGCTGAGCGAGGGTAAGTAAGCAAAGCTGCTGAGTGGAATAGCCAGGCTCCTGAGCTTAACGCAGGCAGGAGGTTCATGCTTTTACTGACTCCAGAGCTGGCAATTTGGGGTGCAAGACAATCTAGAGTCCGCAAGGTACATGGCTGGGTCCACGTGTGCTGACTTTTTTACTGGCCGCTGCTCCTGCTGCTAGAAAGAGTATGTGGACGGCTGTCGTCAGAGTTGCACCGAAGGAAAGCTCAAAGGGACAACGGCAGCTTGGCTTTTTTTTTTTTTTTTTTTTAAAATCTATCACTCAGCTGCACTGAAGCCCGACACCTCTGGTAGCCAGCAGTGGAGCAGTGAGAAGCTGGTTTTGTTGCTGCGCTTTTACGGGAGAAGCTTGGCTGCGTTAACTCTTGCAAAAACAAGCACCTAGACAACTGGAACAAAAATCAGTGATGGAGGTCGCCTCCACAGAAGCCAGCAGCAGCTCCCAGGGAGGCACCGGCTGGCTGGATCTTACCCTTGTCACCTGCACTGAAATGGTGACTTTCACTGAAGTGGTGGCAGAAGAGGAGTGGGGATCCTTTTACTATTCTTTTAAGGTATTCTTTTAAGGCATGCATTACTTTTCTCACATGCTTGCAGCTTTGGTGCATTTTCAGCACCTCTGCGGGGAGGCAGCTAGGATTATTCAACTTTTTTGCCCAGATATTTGTGGGTTTTTCCCCTGCAAAGACAGCGGACAGCATGTGTGAGGCATTTACTGAAAAACAAAATAGTTGTAGGAATTAGAGTTCAGACTTTCAAGTCTTAGCCAATTGTATCCCCTTCCAAGAGGGGATGGTACCGTTTTTCTATAGAGGTATTGTAATTATACATGCATCTTTAATCAAAAGCTTGTATTAGTTTAACACATATTTTATGTAATTTCTCATAGCCATCATCTTGACATACGGGATTTGTTTTCAATTTTCCAGCTGCAACAAACGTTGTACCCAAGTGAGAGGATTTTTTGTTTTTTTGGTTTTTTTTTTAATCATGAAGGACAGGTTCTAATTAGTTGGTTTGTTTGTTTGCTTTTAACTTGAGCGGGGGATGCAGTGTCTCTTGAAGGCTGCTGTTAAGAATGCACCAGATTAATCATTCGGTAGTGAGTGCTCTTGAATGACATGGGAAGTGTATTCATTCATCTCCCCAAACAAACATCACCCTTGCAATATGTGAATGTAGGAAAAGATGAAAGAGGTACTGAAATTCATCTTTCCTTCAGATTTCTGTGCCTGTTGTCATTGCTTAATTTCATGCTGCATGCCGTGTGTCACTGTACTGTTGTGCAACATTGTACAAGTTAAGTTCAAGTTAGTAAGAAGTCTGGCAAGGAGTACCCTGCCATTCCTGCTGGAGCTCAGGACCAAAAAGATCACTTTCAACTGGAAAGGTATAGGCACTTACATCATTTGGCAATATGTCAAGTAAAAGGGGATATGTTCAGAGGCAATTTTGATTTCTGTGAGATTGCTAGTGCTCTGACACAATGCCAGTGGAATCAGTGGGATTACAACAGGTTTCCACCCCTGTTAAGGAAAAAGTTGATCTGTGGTTCTACACTTAATTAATGAGGGCCTTTTTTAACATGCTGCTGATACTTTTTTTTTCTTGGTAAGACAGCACTTTCTTGTCTAGGATTTCAAGGATGAAAATTCTTTTTTTTCCCTCTTTTTTTTCTCTCCATGTTAGACTCCTAAAATGCTCTTGAAAAAAAATCAGATGCAACAAGCAAAATATTTTTAACAACTTCCTTTTTATATCTCCTTTGTTCTTTCCACAGTTAGGGCTGTAAATCTGAACAATGTCATGGGAGCAGTATTTTATAATGGTAAAAGTGACAATTAATTCCACGATTAGAAAGTCCCCGGGCAGAAAAATGTTCCTTACCAGGGGAGATTGAGTAAATTACAATAATTAGGAAACCATGGATAGTCATGCATGCTCGTCCATTGCTAAAGGAAACTTGATTCTGTTAGCTGAGAGCTTCTCATTAGACTTGCACTCCTCTCTCGGATGTCTAGCTCTGGCATACATAGCATGAACTTGCAAGGAGGTTCACTGATTTCACATCAATTACTAACTGTTGATAGGCGTGGAAATATTTTGACTCTGGAGACAAGTGACAGCTGGTGCTGCTGCAGGAAAGGAGGGATAAAGCACCTGCTCTGATGACTATGGTGCAGGGAAGACAGGGCTCCCTGCCAGCAATTTCAGCTCTCTGTAAAATCTCACGTGTGGAAGGTGCTGCTGATACCTGCCGACTCGGTTGGCTGTCCTCCAGCAGCGCTGCCCACGTTGTGGCCGTGTCCTTGCCCCTTCCAGCAAGCCAAGGAGCATCTCTTTCCTCCTCACAAAGGTCTGGTTAAGTAGCTAAAGTAATAAAAGTTTCAGCTTGGAATAGGCTGAATGAATTAAAAACCAGAGCTCAGTGCTCAAAATGTAGCTACAAATGGGGCTTTGGTCTTTTATTGGGATTTTTGAACGAGTTGTAGCCCATGGCTGACAGTAAAGGCAGGCTGGATGAACGGCCACCCCTCAGGTTGACTCCAGAGCCTGTGTGCCAGGGTGCAGACAGGTCACTCAAGCTATTTCTGCTTGGGAAATGCAGGTGTAACCTATCTTACCAAAGCAGTCATAGGAAAACACGACCTAAGCCGATAAATGGAGATGAGGGAGTGACACTCATCCAGTACCCGGAGCAGTTCCTGTGTTAATGACTTTTTAATGATTTTACCCATTGACAGCTAGATAGCGTATCTCAACACGCTGCTTGAACTATGGGAGCATGCACTGGTTTCTTCTTTTTCTCCCATGCTTCAAAAAGACAGCCTGTACCCGCCTAAGGTAGTGTCTGTGTTATACTGTGGTGGCAATGTGGCAAAAGTAAAATAACGCACCTTAGAGCATTTCAGTGCCAAAAAGTCCTGTTACAGGCTGAGCTGTGAGTGCTTCCCTGCTCGCCCTTCCAGAAGCATTTGAGTTTCTGTCTGTTCCTCTTCAGAGTTTAACAACTAAATCCTGCGCTGCTTCAGATTAGAAAGCATTTTGCCAGTTCAATTAAATTTCTTCTTTTTTTTTTTTTTTTGACTGGGAAATGGAGCATTTCACCCACTTGGAGGAATGCACATTTCACTTCTGTTAGTCATTACCATAGTTCCTTGGCCAGCTGCTTACCAAGGCTTTGCCCATGAACTCTGCTTTGGGACTGTGGCCATAGGTGCTAATTAGGCTGGCTCCCTGCATGCAGAATTGCAGCCTTTGGGGCGGGATTGGGTGCACCCACGCACCACGCAAGCACGCAAGATGAGCTGGTGCTTCCCATGGCAAAGGCTCATCCCCAGCTATGTTCAGGTCTTCCTGCTGTGTTATGGCAAATGGTCCCTGAAAACCCGGACCATATTTCTTCCCGGGTGCCTTTACATGAGGTCTCCAGGTAGGTTACTGTCTTAAACCAAAGTAGTCCTGTTGGCTGTGTCAGCACCAAATTCAGAACAGATGTGCAAATTGGTATTAATTACAGCTCCGACCTCCCAGGCCAAAGGAGAGTTCACTGCATCCCTTTACAATCTCCCCCATATGCATTTAATCTATGTGTAAAAGGGCTCTAAGCGAGTGTCAACTGCCCTCTGCCAAATACAGTAATCTGAAAAGAACAGAGATCATCTGAACACCTGTGGCCTTCCTCCACTTCAGGACCTTCTTAGCTCTACAAGTTAACCTGACAAGGTGCAAACCAGAAACCTGCCTGGAGAGAAGTTGAAATCTCAGAATAGGTTTGCCCGGGTTGTCCACAGGGCTGGGAGGCTTCGCCAGGGCTGGAGGAAGCACCCCACCTTGCCAGGCCCCCAACAGCCCCGAGGCTTCCCCAAGGGTAGGAGCATGTGCTCATCCTCAGCAAGGATTGAGTAGGGCTCATCTCTTTTTTAGGAGGTCTACTGAGAAATGGGGTGCCCTACTTTTATGCAATAGAGTAAAGGTTGGAGTGCTCAAAAGAAGAAAAGTTCCAGCCGCTGTTCCTTTCTCAGTGGGACTGTGTTCCCACCATCATCTCCTGCCTCCCAGGAGAGTGGGCTGACTTCCATGATCTAGTACATTTTCTTATTTTGTTTTCTGATGTGTAGAGTTGAGCCCTCACCTGTGCAGCAGGACACAAAGGTTTTGTCATTTACACCCAAGGCTGTTTGGGAACCCCAGTCTCTCCCCTGCCAGGTGGGAACCCCAGCCACTGGTCCACACATTGACGTCCCCCTCCCTCTGGCCCCCTGAGCCCTGGTCCCGTGCCATGCAGCATGGCCACAGCAGTGACGCTGAAGTGCTGGAGCTCTCAGGAGGAACAACGTGCATATCGAATCCACCACAAATGATTTTACACATGTAATGTAAATTCCCAATTTGTTTCCGGAATAACTGTTTGACTCTCTGCCCGTGACTTCCCACACACATGCTATAGCATTCCCTGTACCTGCATGTTTTAGCCCACGTAGCTCAGATATTAAACAGGACTGCTATAGCCATGCCAGAGTAAGCACAAATCTAAGAGCATGTGCTGCTTATCCATGGAGCCTAATGCTCTTTCCAAAGGTCAGGGCTTACCATCTCCAGCAAAGAGCTGAGGAGACCAATGCGTGGAGAGAAGGTTTGCATAGACTTGTTTTGTAGGACTATCAGATTACAAGGATTTGGCTCCAGGTGTCCTCAGAGCCTGTTTAAGTCAGAATCTGTTGTCCCTGTCATTTAATCCAAATGCAGGAGTCTGTCTATCTCCTGGAAAGCATTCGCCTATGCTATTGCTCATTCTGATTTTCAAGCAAACCTCAGAGAGCATCCCATCATTGAATACATAATAGAAAAATAATAATTGGTGCTGTCAAATTTCTGGAGTAATCTCTGCAAATGTAATCATACATTTTAGAAAAATAGGCATATCAAATAATTCGTAAGTAACTTCACAGTCTTTCAATGCGGGGAGAGGAGGAGAATTAAGTCTACACAGATAAAGTGTCAGGAACTCCTGAACGCAGCCTCTGCAATATGCCATAACGACTGTTGCTGTTCCTGAGATGCTGCGCTGAGAATGTAATAGCTGATCTCCTTGTGAAACAAATCTGCAGTGCTGTTGGCCAGGCTGGCTTCATCTAGTAGCTTAAATGCAACACAGAAGTGATCTGGCTGTATGACAGCACAACTGGGGGTAGCTCTGAGCCAACTGATTTTGGCGGTTTTATACTAGCAACCCTCATACTTCTGACTCCATGGTCCACACAGCCACAGGGTTTGCATCTGTCTGCCTCTCCTATAGAAATATGCCTAGAAAGTATTAATTTCTCCATTTTTTTGAGATGTTTTAATTGTACAGATTAGGCATACTTAATCATTTTACCCCTTTTTGTGATTAAGAAGAAACAGCATTTCACAGTTTTTAATAGGGCTATCAAAATCATACAATTATGGATGGACCATTGAGTGACCTAATATTATCTCTTCATGTTGAAAATGTTCTAGGAAAAAATAGATAGGTACACCATGAAAAATGTATCTTTCCTGATGACATGAAAATCAGGGATATATGTTTGAATAATTCTGTGGAAGTTTCCTAGGGTGCAGTGGGTAAAAAAATCCTGCAATAACTGAACAGTACTGTTCCCATTTATTATCCATCTTGTACCAAAACGCAGCAGAATGGCAAATGTGAACTATCGGCTAGTAAAAATGAATTGTTACTATTTGTTACTGACTGAAAATCTTCCCCTCTATCCCAGTCACACCTATGGAGGATTTTGGGGCAGGGTGGGGGGTGCTTTTTTTAGCTGTTATTTGCGCTTGGAAAGATCACAGCAATTCACATGCATTAAATGTTGTGCACTGAAAGGACCCCGCCTCCCCTGTGATGGTGAATTCAGAGCTAAGAAATACTTTTCTAAAAAAACTGGGGATTCACAAAAAAGATAGACACAGTTTCGCTAGATTTCAAAAAGAAGTGAAAGTAATCTTAATAACATAATTAACCCTTTCCATGAGAAAGTGTCCTGATTTAGTGAATAGGCTTCCTCAGCTTGTCTGTTTCCCTAAGTCTAAATGGGAGAAAATGTTATAGATTTTTCCTCTATAACACATTAATATTCACAGACTATGAGTGCAGTACCGTACAGACACAAACTCATTCAAAACTGCTTCTCAAGTTTGGCAGAATAGAAAACGTCAGCTCGGGTCCCTCCCAACTGTGCCCATCTTCCAACCGTACGGAGACGTGGAGAAGTGACTGTCGGCAGCACCTCTGACGTGTTGTGAAGGCCTCGTGTGGCAACGCATCCCAGGATCGCCAGAGCGACCTGTAGCCCTGTGCTGGGAGGATAACACAGCCAGCCTGTGAGAAAGCATCTCAGTAAGGCAGCCTCTGCGCAGGAGATATGAAAACGCGCAGGCACGAGTGGTGCCATTGAAATGGGAAAGCCGCAGTCCCGGAGGCAGACCTGGGGCTGAACTAGTATTTACGCAGTTTGAATCAGGCTCCATTCCAAGCTACGCTAGCAAAAAAAAAAAAAAATCAACTCTTAGGGGGCTTGTTGCCTGCCCAAATGTGTTCCTCTGAAAATCAATCATAGTGGAAGCTCTTCCAAAGACAAAATACAAAACTTAGCTTTGAACTTTCTCTTTTCTCAGTCTTTCTTATCTTCACATGAGTTTTCCCAGACCTTTTCGGTGTCAATCAAATTGCTTTCCCAAAATTTTCAGGAACATCTTTTCCGTATAGAAACATCTTCTCCATTTTGTCTTGCTAGATGCAGAACGTTCTTTCAAAACACACTTGTATTGCAGGGATGGCCAGTACAATTTCTGCTGCTTGTGACAACTAGGGCATAATATTTCAGTGATCTTCCCGGTTGTTAGCGTGTTTCTTTCTGACTGAGACAAGGCCTATCAGCAAATGAATCAAGAATGATCCAGCCATTTTTGCAGCTTTTCTTGAGATTAGGAGGTGGCTTGAATCAATCATCTGAACTTTCACATTCAGATGACTAACATTTACTGTATGAAGCTTACTTCTAGCCTAAGTATTCCGTCCACTGTCTCTCTTTTTGTAAGATATTTGGTGCCCCTTACTTTGTTCCCTCTTGACAGTCAGAACTGCTATCTACAGCTGAAGTATGTGTAATGCCCCTACAGCTTATCTTCAAGCAGATCTCTGTTTTTCACAACCCAACTTGTGTTGAAAGCTTCAACACAAGAAGAAATATGGATGTTTCCAGTTGGCACTTCAACCAACTTTGTTCTTTTTTACGTATTAAAGAACCTTTATTTTGTAGCTGGTAAAAATAACAATAGATTCAGTCATGATCCCTTCAGTGGCATCACACTTTACTTCTGACAGCTCATTGTTTAAGCTGATCACACCCTGGCAGAAAGTCTTCATCTCATAAGCATAAGACAAATGCCATCTTATACTTTTAAAGTCCTTTTTCCTAAGATTAGTATGTTTGTAGCATTTCCATGCCAGTAGCCTTTATACCCGTGCTCTTTACTTGCAGGGTGAATTTTAATTTACGTAAAGATTCCCACAAAGATCTGAGTTGTTCATGTTTCTATGTTACAATAAATAATATACAACTTGTGCAAAGCACTCATCTGATTACGTCAGTATAAGTACCTTTTAGTTTTAAGTGCATTTCTTAAGAAAATAGGTCTTACGCATACTTGCGTGTGCATAGTAATTCAGGTAGGGAAGGACTTCTGGAGGTCACCTGCGCCAACCGCTCGAAAGCAAATTCAAATTCTGCCAGATTGCTCAGGGCAGCGTCCGCTCAAATTTTGAATATCTCTGGGGATGGAGATCCCGCAGCATCTCTGGTTTCCCATCGCAGTTCCCATCATGATGAAAATTTTTTTCCTAATATCTAATCAAAACGTCCCATGTTACAACTCTTACTTGCGGCCTCTTGTCCTTTCGTTGTGCACTTCTGAGAAGAACCTGGCTCTATCTTCTCTGCACCCTCCCATTAGATAATTGTAGGCAGCAGTTAGACCCCACAAGCCTCCTCTAGGGTTTCTACTGTGGAGGAACCTGCAAGTATGAGACAGAGGTTTTTAATCTATTTTTGCTTTGTTTATTTATTTTAAAAAACTTTATGAATTATGTCAGAGGTTGCACCAGTACCTTTAAGGGTCTTTAATTAAATTGTGCCGATGAGTGTCTTGTCTTTTTGATTTCTTTCAGTGTTGCAGTCCAAAGTGCAATTTGCCTTAGAGGTAAACTGACTATAAATCCCTGACTGGAATCAGTCAAGCTGCATGGCACCTGTCTGCCTCAGGAAAACTAATCTTCCTGGTTAGGTTTTTTGTTTTGGTTTGGTTTGGTTTTGTTTGTTTAACAGCCCTAAATGGGGGCTGTTAAAATAGCAAATCTGTCCTGAACGTTTTCAGTATTGAAAGTTCAAGACTCCAGATCTTCTACAACAGGGTCAAAAAAATGCAAGTCTAGACTGCTCCATTTTCTTGCATGGCCTGCCACTGAAGTGATTATTTCAGGGGGTGAGAGAAGACTTTTCTCTTTTTTTCTCCTTTAAGAAAGTGCAGTGCAATCAGTGGTGAACCTGACCGTGAGCATGACAGTTCCCCAATTTAGAAAGGAGATTTATGTGTTCTTCTTATGTGGTAAGAAGAACGTCCTTATAAAATTGTTTGGCTTGCTCCATGATCACATCTCTCTTACAATCTCAGTTGCTGCAATAGGCTATGTTAGAAACATAATTTTTAAAATATACCAAAGGCAAGCAGTGAGACCGTTTGCATTTTCCCAGAATTTAATCAACCAGTAAGAAGAAACTGTTCAGAAACTTAAGCCACTGCTGACCTGTGATACGAGGCATCAGTGCCTCTTCTTCACCCAGTGACCAAGGACATGGAGCAGGAAGGCACCAGGTCAGCAAGGACATGAATTCACTATAGGCCTCCTCTCCGCACCTTAAGAGGCCAGCCAGTCACATCAGGAACAGAGTACCTCTCACTCTCTTTTTCTGCTTATTTGCTCATTTCTTACTGGCAACCTTTTTTCCCAGGTTTTTTCCCAACCAGCCTCAGCACCTAGAATAAAACTGTTTCACGTTGAGTTCCCGTTCAAGTACAAATGTGCTTTGTCCATTGATAGTTGAACCTCTCCTTCTATTAGGCAACTGCTTAGGTATCAGGCAACAGCTTCTGCACCTCAAGACATGAGCAACAGCACCTCCATTGGGATGGGCTATCGGGTATATCCCCGCTCCACTGCCACAGCCAGTGCCCCCCAAGAGAGGGGGGGGTGAGCAGGGAAGTTGGTTGGGGAGAACTGGAGTGAGGGATGGCATCATGACACCAAAATGTCTCCCAGTGGCTCTGAAAGGTTTTAACTATCGTCTTGATTAAAGCTGGTCATAGGGATGATCTTTGTCTCAAATATAAAGCAGAATATACCTTTTGCTAGACTTATCGCAGCCTATAGATTCAGAAATTTTGTCAGAGAGACAAAATAACAAGGCTATTCTACAAGCAAAGGAAAATACAGGCAATCTTCAGACGGGTTTTCTGGCTTACATTTCACCCATGAAGGGGCTTTCTTCGTTGACTAAAGCTGGTTTTAATCTTAAGGCAAATTAGCAAAACATGAATATGCGCTCCAGATGTCAAGTACTTCCATGCTCCAAACACAGCAGTCTTGTGGAATAGCAGCGCATGCAACGGTTGTAGTCAAGCCAAGGAAATCCTCTTGACTTTGATTTGTTCTGTGACCTTAATTAAGTCACCAGCATCTTTAGTTTTTCTAATCTAAAATAACTGGTTTATGACACTAGTCTCTCTCATGGCATTCTCATGTAATGTAGTTAGCAATGCCAATTGCAAAAGCAGCCCTTGCCAAAAGCTTCTACACAGGGCTTTGGGAGACGTTATTATCTTTCTTTTTATCCAGACTGCCTCTGATGTCTGTGCAACATGTTAATAAACAATGGTTTTTGTAAATCATCTTGCTGAGGGTTGTTACAAAAAGAGGATTTTTGCTTGATGAACAAACAAGACATGAAATGAAACACCTTTATGTCTAAGCAACATTAAGGTGATGAATAAAACAAAATTATAGAAAATGCAGCTGGAGTGAAGTTCAAGGATCAATCAGTTACCTCTCTAATCTAATAGCTGTTTTTAAGACCTTCACAGATAGAGGCTTCACTGACTCAATCAATCTATATATATATGGTATATTTTTAAGTCAATTTTTTTAAAATTATCAACCTGAATTCTGTGCTGTCATTTTGGTTCATTGATTTTTGGCCAGTCTCCAGTGGATCTGAAGAAGAAATTATTCCTTTCCTTTTTTACGTCAATCTTTTTGTGTCTTCAAGGCTATGTTCATATTTTCCTGCAGCCTGCTTTTTGCTAGATTAAGCAACTTAATTCACTCAGTCTTTTCACCTGGCTATATCCTCTAGACTGCTGTCAACTCATTGCTCTGTGTCTGTCTTGAAGCACGGTGCCCAGGAGTGGGCATAGTACAGCTGCTGGGTACAGTGGAAGGATTAGAGCAGAGGCACATGAGACTAGTGTCGATCCCATGATGGTGGTTGTTGCTCTCATGGTAGGGTGACGTCATTAAATCATGTTCCACCTGTGGGTCACTTTACGTGTTGCATGCAGGGGGGGATGTTTTGAAGGCTCGCCCAACCCTATGTGATTACACCCACTGCCCTGTAGCCTTGCACTTCTCCATTGTTGAAGAGCATCTTGTTTTTTTCCAGGGCATGTTTCCAATTCATCAGGATCATTTTGAATTCTAATCCTAGCCTTCGTGAAGGCCTTTATCATGGTGGGCATTCCATTAATAACCACAGAAGTTTTTATTCTGCAAGCTAACACAGGCTGAGAGAGGCTGCAGCGATTTAAGTTGCTTATTATTATAGCTCCTTAATCTCCAAGAATGAGATCTTTTTCTCTTCTCTCTGAATGGCAGCTACGACAAACAGATTAATAGAAACTTTGGCTTTATTCCTTTGTCGATGGCCTTTCAAACTTACCTTTCCTATATTCAGCTTTTGCACCTTTTAGGTTATCTTTGTAGTCTCGTTTAATTGTGTATTTCAGTAAAGGCTTAGCCTAAAACTGCTTAACTGTTAAGCACTGCTTTTTAACTTGGCAGGAGGAGATTTAAACTCATCATATGTGCCGTGCCCCTATGATGGGGAAACACCCCTCTAACACAGTTTCTGTTGCTCCATAGTTATTTCTTCTGCAGGAATTGTAAGAAGGTTTGAGTGTCAGATCCTTGTTCTGTTTGTACCCATATCAGTATAATACAGGAATATAGAATTTCTTTCAAGAAAATGCTCTCCTGATTTTATACCAGAGAAAATGGGAACAAGTCTTGCTCCTCAGTTTTCTTCATGTGTGAAAGATGTTTTCTGAAATGGAAACGACAAACCAAACCCTGAGGAGAACCCACTGATTTCAAGGACAAAAGTGATGTGAAATCTTACCTTTTAAAATTTTAATTACCTTCCAAAAAGACACTTCCTTCCAATTCTTGTACAAAGCAAAGCATCTCCATAAAAATAGTTCCACCATGTCTCTGCCACACATTTTGAAGGGAATTTGTTTCCAAGAAATTCAAAAGATTTACAGACACCCGAAAGAGGTGGGTTTTTTTTTGTCTAAAAGCTAAGCATCCAGCCCACACAAGTCATTTTATCTAGGTCACTCTATAATCAGTGGAGACAGGCCATCACAAAGTAAGTGAGATGAACGGTGACTCAGCTCTGAGATACTGCTATTATCTAGACTCCACTATGACAATTTAGAGTAGTTGCCTCTCTTTAGAGCTTTAAAGTTGGGTGAGATGACCCAAATGGTAGATTACACTGGCAAAAGTTATCATGCTGGGAAAAGGGAAACCATCTAAACACAGCCTTCATTGTATGCTTAAGCTAATCTCTGAGTTCAGGCACAGAGCACAGCCTCAAATCTCATACACCAGGTCTTGCCTTTCCTGCATGCCCACCTAACCCACAGGGTAGCCTGGCTACCTACCTGGAGCAAAGCTGAGGCGGGTTCCCACAAGTGGCTCCCCAGTAGAGGAAGAACCATGGCTACTGACTGGGAGAGGGCTAAGAGCTGAGGAGGCACTAAAGCTCATGGCAGACTAAGCAGCTCCTTGCCCCTGCTCCTTTCCTGCCATTTCACCTTCCCTCCCCACGCTCACAGCTGAGCCGTTTTCTCTTTGCGGGCAGCAGGAGCCCTGGTTTCTGCTCACCCATGACAAAGTCATGGGTTGGTGGCTGCCAAATGCTTTTAATGAGTGCTCTCCCCTCTGTCTGCTCCATCATCAGCCCAGTCAGGCAAGCACAGGTCTCACTGACAGCCTCCTTCCCCCCACCTGCTCAGGACAGTGCCTTGGGGTCACTTCTGTAGGGCCAGCAGCTGGGATCCCTCTTCAACTGCAGCCCTTACCTGTCTCCTCCATTTTCCACTAGCTCCCACATGATGGGTTTGGTGTCAGGAATTGGAAGATCCCAAACGACTGCGTTGACATGACTGGAAACTCATCCCAGTTGCTAGGATGTGAATGCAGGCGACCAATGCATCTGAAACATTGGAGGCTGAAGGCACTTCTGTATTTCATTTATACAGACTGTCTCCTCCTGAAACATCAAAGGCAGGGGTCTGCTTGGGAGCAGCAGGCTCTGGGAGAGTCGTCCCTTATGGAAACTGGGTTTACTTTTATAACTACCAGTTCTGCTGAGGCATATATGTATTTTTTCTCTCTTCAACTCTAATAATAATGTGTATTTTATTGCTGTTGGATACATTAGGGTTTTTTTTCTCCTGAGCTCCCCTGCTCTATGCCCTTCAAACCTAACTGTTACTGTGAAAAATCCCCTCTCTTCTGCTTGTCTTTGCAGAAGAGCAGCAGAACCGTCTTCCTCCATGCCACTACATACAGCTTTACACAGGACAGGTTTTTATCAGTGAGAATTTTGCAGAAATGCAGAATATTTTCTCCAAGCTGACCCCATGCTCACCAGACTCGGTGCTTCTCAGGCTCAGAGCTGTCTGGCTGCTATGGAGAAAACATAAACGGTGCGCTCTCACACGGCGAGGGGAAACCTACAGAGTGGCCACTGAAAAATAACTATCCTGCACCTAGGGAGGACCAAATGGGTTTTGATAGGCCAAAAGGAGAGAGGAGATTGGGTGTGCACTCACAAAACAAGCAAACGTGGATACGTACGCCCTTGTTCTTGCAGCCAGAGGATCCTGATGCTTTGAGAGCGCGAATACCTTTTTTCCTTGCTTTCTTTTCTTTGTACACACTACCACTAGGGGACGTTTTGTCATCACGTATCGCTCGCTACACAATTTTACTTTTCCTTACAGTGGGTCATGCTTTCTTTTCGATCTTGGTGCACACCTAGATCATGGAGTGGATGTCTGAATTTCGTAGGGCTTGTGGATGATCCAGACTCACTGGAGCTGGGAAGGAGAGAAGTATTTATTTCCCCCATTTCTCCAAAGGAGCCCATCTATCAATATTCCTTGCAAAGTGAGGCAACTAGTTATTTCACAGCTTGCTGGAGCAACGCGAGAAAACTGAGGGCTGCCTTTCATTTTGGTGTTAAGTGCCGAACACAGACACTGCTAGTGGTTTTGTGAAGATAAAAGTAATATTCAGCTACTGCAAATCAAACTGGAATGAACATCACCAGCAGTGATGCATGCAAAGTATTTTCTGAAAGAACAAGAATATCTTTTAGACTAAATGATTAGAAATCAATTGGCAAAACTCACATTTCACTCCTTTTTTCCATTCTCATCTCATTTGTCCTAGGATAGCTGACTGACTTAACCCAAGTCACTACCCACCCACCTACCGATACCCTTTTTTTCCTTCTCTCCAATGCAGACAGAGCAGCTGGTGACTCTTTGGATTCTCTTTATTGTCACAATTGCTGGAAATGCCACTGTGCTCTTCTCTACCTGGAGGAGGAAACGGAAATCTCGAATGACCTTCTTTGTTACACAGTTGGCAATCACAGGTAGTGTATGGGAGGGGAAAGGGCATCTGAACTGCACAGGAATCACTATTAAAATGAGAAATAAGAAAATGCAAGTTGAGTGGTGAAGAATTCAGTTGCCACCTAATGTCCAGCTGCAGCTTGCCATAAGACAGATGGATGGCTCGTATCTTAAGGTTCAGTCTGCCTCTGATCTAAAAAGATGTTGCTAGATGTAGCAGTGACTGTGTCAGATGCAGCAGCTGCAACTCATTGATTTCACTGAGTCTTATCTTCCAGTCTGAATTTGCATTCACATGTCCCAGAAGTTATGTCCCCATTGTTGTCATGGAACTGTTTAAATTAAACTAGTGTAAGATGAATCTTTTGTGGTTTTCTATTAAAACCCTTTCTAAAGTACTTAACAACGGTATTGCTCCATCAATTACGCTCTTGCACTGAAGAGTGAAAATAACTTCACGTTGTCTGGTTTAACCAAGTAAGGGAAATATAAAAATGTAAATGTGGAGAGGAATACATTTAGCTAATTTTTTTGAATGGAAAAAAGACTGCTGATCCAAGAACTTCATAGTTTTTAAACAAAATGGAAAACGTACAGAAACCTGGTTTGCAAAATTTCAATCTCAGCAACCAGGAAAGGAAACGAGCATAAGCAGCACATTGTTTCTCTATGGCCTTGAATGGACTAAACTTGTGGGGTTTTAAGTTTCCCAAGGGAAAATATGTGCTGTTTCTGTAACAGTGTCCTGCTACTAATCCCTGCTTACAAGACAGCTGTTGTATTGTTTGTGTATATAGGATAGATTTATATGCTTTCTGTTGCTTTTTTTGTAAGATATGGTAGGAATTACAGCACTTTTCCACTAAAGAGCTATTTAACATGTGATTTCCCAGCAATATTGCATCCTCCGTTGATGTCTACTGTATCTCTGTTTAAACTGGAAAAGCAAAGGACTACAGTCCCCAGTTTTCAACATGCATTCTTTGCAAGTAAATGAACTCCTGCTCATGGTCTCAACCATGGCTGCCCAGGAGCTTGTCCCATTTGAAGAAGTGCTCTCAGTTGAAATGGATCAAGATGTGCAAAGTGATGCAAAGGGACTGGCCCATAACTACAGGTGATGTAAACATTACTGCAAGGTGAGGAGGTGAAGGTTTGCAGTGCCTCCTCTTCTGAAGTGCGGACGGCTGGTTTTCCTATTCGCCTGTGAGTCGTCTGTAACGGTTTCACTTATCTCAGTCATGACTTTCATGTCACTTCCTTCGTGTGCCAGCAGTATTTTCCATCAGGTAAGGCATGTTGATACAGCCTCACAGCATGGTTTGGAAGCATCAATCACAGATTGAGCATTACAGTGTTCACAGGAGTTTCAAAATAACCAGCCTCTGCTCAAAGAGCTCCCAATCCTAGATGAATATACAGAGGATGGTAAAAGGTAAGCAACCAAGCAGTAGTACAGGCAAAGAGCAGAAGAGCAACTGAAGCCCCAGTGACACCGTCCATTTTCTGCCTACTGTCATCAGCGAGCAGAGTACTGGGGGCAACCATGATGAGAAGGGCTTTGGAAGAGAGGAGGGTGGAAAATGACCCTGTGTGTGCAGCTGGCACAGAGGGCACAAGGGCTGGGCTTGCTACCAGAGCAAAGGCACAGGTAATACATACACCAGCATGGTAATAGAAGATGGGTCCTAATAGGAAGAGCTCAACTACACAGCAAAGGGTCTTGTCCTAGTAAGAAAAGAAATGTATTTACGGCAGCAGAGAAAGAACCAGCATAAGGATATGGGTGTCCAGGTCAAAGGAATAGAGCAAGAAGCAGACAGAAGTGTCTGGACCAGGATAGCTCAGGAGAAGGCTGGTCCACATGAGGTGTACTAGGAGGAGGCTACTGCTGTTGCTGCTCTGGGTAAGGGCCTGGGTGGGATTTTTGCCATTTTGGACCCATAAGAAAGGCTGACTTTTTGGATTAGAATGGAGGTGGATAGAGAGCTATTCACTAGAGGTTTAAATACTACCTACATGAAGGGAGGGGAAGGCATTGCACGTGCAGTTTTGAGGGAGCTGGAATAATCAGTGGCAAAGACAACAGGGCAAATACCCCATTAGATGTGGGCTGCAAATAGTGCTATACAGCTGACGTTACAATATTGAGCGAGGTCCACACGTTCCACTTGCTGATTCTTCTGACCTCCCCTTCCCTAAAATTACCCTTGACTTTTAAAATCAGAGCTTCAAAGTGCCTGAGTTCCACCGTCTATTGCATTGCATATTACAGAAATTCACATAGAAAACTCACTTGACATTCACATCTGCAATGTTAAAAGAAGTAACACCAGCTTGAACAGCAAGGCTCCTTTCAAGCAATGTTGACTTCTTTTTTGTGATGCAGGAGTCAGAACTCTAATTTATCTTCCCGCACCAAGAGTTCCTGTCAGTATTTTGGCACAAAGAAATGACTTAATTCCTGAAATGGAGCCATTTCACTTTCTTATCTTCAAAAATGTTAATAAGAACAAAGCAAGCTGGCAACAGTCATCATCCTTTCACAACAAGTTATGAGGTAGACGCAGAACATTATGAAAACACTGGCTTGTCACATTGCTTTGACATGCCAGGCATATTTAAATCCTACCAACTAAAGCCTAATCTCCTGGCAAACAGTTTTTGCTTAGTCAATATTACTACTTCCATCTATTTTGGGATTCTTAAAATATTTATTATTTCTACCCCAGTAGCAGAGAAAAGAATAATGGATATAGCTTTATCAATGTAGGCATTTCAAAGCCATTTAAAAACTTTTTGTCTATTGATCTGTGGCTTGATAGTTGAGTAGTGTCCTCAATTCTCACGTCTTCCCACTAATGTAGTACAAAATGAAATGAAAATATAGCCTTCATGTTAGAATAAACAAGGTATTCAAAGCAAATTGTGCATAATACATGAATAGGAAATGAGCACTGTTGTTCTCCTTGACTGGTTGCCAAGCCAGATGCAGACGAGAAGTAAGTAACTGATTGAGGCTTCTTTCAACACTGCCAGAATTCAGTGGTTCAACCCACCCGGCAAATTCAGAGATAAGACTCGTACTGATCCCTTACTACACCATAATTTAACATGGTGCTCGAGGCTGCAGGGATCTGTAGGAATGTGAGTAATCCCTTCAACTTCACTGTGCTTAAAGATGTTGCTGAAGCCTGTATTCAGAATATTTCATATTAAATATATGCCTATACAATGCCTGTGTCAGTACTGCATTTAAGTCTGTGTTTAACTCTCAGTTCATGCATAAATCTCTTTGAGATTATCTGAGAATTAAGCACTAGGAAATCAGCTAAGAGTTAACAGCTGAGTTGAACAATAGTACTAATCACTCAGCATCAGCTAATTTAACGAAGAGGAATATTGCCATGTTTGCCTTGTGTTCAGTTTGGTTTTGGGCATATTTCTTTTTTGTAAAAATGTTTTTCTTAGATGCAAGCTCGTCTCTGAAGACTGAAACTAAAGCAAGGTTTCCTACAGATTTCTATCTCCAAGGCAATTCAGTTTCTCAGAAAGTGTAAGCTCTGAAGATTACCCTGTGAGGAGGGTATTTCTAAACACTTTTTCCCAAATAGATTTCTTCTGAGTTTAACACAAGTTATGCTCATGGCATAGCTATCTCTCCTGGCAGGAAACCTCTCGCATCTCCCCCTACCTGATGCCATTTCACATAACTTCAGAGTCTTAGTGTCTTTAAGATCTCTGCCTCTGACTGAATTCACCAAGTGGTTCAAGATCAAAGAGTGGTGTCTGACAGATGGGCGAGTTCACAGGCGCTATATCAAGCTGGGAATTTTCAAGCAAAATATGGTTGTTTTCAGAAAAGATGGTTTGTCCCCACATTTATATCCATTTAGATCACTTTACCCAGCTCTACCAAATGAAGGCCGCCTTAATTCTACTCTCAAAATGTAAAAGCAGCGGACATGAGCATATATAAACCACAATTATTTGAGTAACATTGGAAAAGGAATGTCATTTATTAGCTAAACAGTCCATTCAAGAAAAACTCTTATTATTTGACCAATTCTAAAACCAATCAAGCAATACATTAAAAAACTCTGCTGAAAAGTATTTTACTTCTCATTATTCTTCATCCAACTTCAACTACTACTGACAGACAAATGTATTTAAGTTCCTTTTAATGACCAAAAGTGCATAGTTTATTGAGGTTTTTTCCTCCAACGTTAACATCTGGAAAGTTGGAGCTGGAAATGTCATGACCATTAGCTCTGTGAGTTTCTCTTTCTATTCCAACATTTAGCAGAAATCAGTACTTTAAGAATAGTGTTAGATTTTGTCCATTGTTAGGGGTAGAAATACATGTAGGCACTTTACCACATGCCCAATTTTAAGCCATAGGCTGACAGACTTGGTTGGAAATACATGCTCGCTTAGGTATTGCTGTGGCTGTAAAGAAGAGAGAAAATAAAAAGAACGTGAGCTAACTTCTATGGTAGCTTATATATAAACAGAAAAACAAAAGATGACCTGTAGAAGTGTTTAGCTACAGTCTATATTGTGATATAAATACCAAATCCTAAGGGATGACTTGAGAATGACATTAAAAAGACAAGGACGTATTTTTTTACAGTGTCTCTTTATATCGCTGCCACCTTCTTCAGTTGCTCCCAGAAAGCTGGACCACAGGAGGCCTTGGTCCTTTAGCAACTGCACTCATTTTGTTCACTGTTTAGTAAAAAGCCAATACACTGAAAACTTGCTAAGAGAGGGTTATGTGAGCAAATAGGTGGAAATGGACCCTGCTGAAGCAAGGAGTGTTTATTTTCTGTGCTGCTTCTGACCAGAGAGAGCATGATTGTGGGACTAAAACCAAGTGGGCTCAGCCACCAACTTCTGGGATGGCTTTGGTTAAGATGACTGAAGGCAGAGTCTGCTAGTTAAATGCACTAAATAATAGGTACATCTCACTCTACTACTACAACAGCTAAACATGAACAAAGACATTAGAAGTTGTCCTTCCTTTCTTCTTCTTTTTTTTTTCCCTACACCAAAACCACTAGATCACTGAATGCTTTAATGGACTGTGCCTGTCCTTCAATATTTTTCTTCCTTGTCTATGTGACTTGAAGGAATGAAGATGACTTGTTACTCCCTGATCTATACAAAAGCTTAATATAATAACACCATTACCAAAATTAACATGTAGAACAATATTAACAGATAATTGTCTCTGTTCTAGCTTTTCATCTGGAAAATGGTACTTGTAATATTTCCGCACTTCAGAGAAATTATACATACAAATTCATCAGTTTTACAAGTACCTTAGACATCACAGTGATTATGAGCATTGGAAGTTAATTGCATAGAGCCAATTAGCAGCTAACTCAGCAAGTCACCTTACTGGAGGTGGACTGTTGGCAGCCAAAGAGCCCATAAAGTTCCCAGTTACACTGGAAAACTTATACCTTACCAGCTGGGTCTTGGCTGGAACCTGCCATCTGATTTACATGATTGCCCACCCAAGACACAGAAACCTAATGTACAATGCTGAACTGAAATAGAGTTTATTTCAACAATTCCCAGAAATCTGTGGCTTTCTCCTCTTTCCACACCTCTATTTAATGCTAATTTGTGGGAAAAAAATGAAGGCAGAGGAAAAGTGGGAGGCGTTAGTATCCTACCTGCAGAAAAGAAGACTTGAAGGAAGTTACAATTGTACTGCAGAGTTCACTGATAAAATTGAACGAAGGATATCTGCATTTCTTATGTTCATTATGTCTTAAAACCTCTTCAAAATGTAATTAATGTATGGTAAGGAAAGAGTCTGTGCTAATGGATTGTCTGTGTCCTACACTATGTATTCCTGTCACTACTGAAAAGGATATGTCAAAATTGGGAAGACTGTCATTTGTTAATATTCCCTCAGGCACAGACATTGAAATTTGCCGGAGTACCCAATGGCACCTAAATACCCCAATTTTGGAAGCAGCCTGGTTCCCTAACACTTAGCTGAAAGTCCAACAACTCTGCAAATCACCTGAATGTACACATAGCTTGAAAAACAGGGAAATAAATAGATTATATCCACCTTTCTTCTGCAGGCTAGAGAAACTATAGCGTTTAGTACAACTGTTCATTTTGCATTCACAGAATAAATGAGAATCAATTTACCAAGAGCAAAAATGGTCTCTGGGAGTAAACACAGCAATATTAACATTACTTATTCAGTGCATCCCATAAAACTATGTCGAGTTCTCTGGACTGGGAGTGAATAAGAAAATTCATTGCATGGCTGTATTAGTTGCCTGGAGAAGAAGCAATTATTTTCCATTCTGATTCTGCCAAGACGACTAATTCAGTAACTGGAAAACAACATGGGACTTACTTTAAATTAGGTATGTATTAGTGAACCCCCCCAAAACTGAGACGTAATGCAGGGTAAGATAAATGTGGTCACTGCCTGCAATACCCCGTGGCAGCATGTGGCAAGCCAGATTTGATATCCATTGCCATTTCTGGCCATTTAATACCACCTAGCAGAAACTCAAATTCTCCATTGAACTTTAACTCAAATTTGAAGATGTAGTACCCTAGATCATAATAA
The DNA here is from genome assembly GCF_964195595.1 of Calonectris borealis. Taxonomy (NCBI): domain Eukaryota; kingdom Metazoa; phylum Chordata; class Aves; order Procellariiformes; family Procellariidae; genus Calonectris; species Calonectris borealis. Next base: position 117,295,225 of record NC_134313.1, read on the forward strand.
GTAACTCGGACACTGACGCTATACAATTCCAGTTTGATATTATGAATCATGTTTTACTATTCTCTTAGATTTCTTTTGTGAATAGCCAGGGATATTTCTGTATGTCTATATATAATCATTCTTGTCTGGATATATGATTAGTCAACACAAGACTCAATCTTTCCTGAGGAAAACAGAAAATATCCAATACATGCATCCCTCTTAAAATGCATTTTCTCCAAAACCAAGCCTGAAGTAGATGGGGTAAATAGTGGAATATCCTCAGAAGTTAGGCAAGGAAACCAAGACTGAGCATTAGAATCAAAATTGAGTGACAGAAAGAAGCTTTATGCAAAGGAGGAGACATAGTCTCTTTGGGGGTATCAGGACCTCTGTTTCACAGTGTTTGGTCATACAGCCAAAGGAAAATGGTCATGGAAAACAAAGTAGATTTCATGTTTTAGAGGTGAAATCATGAAGCTAGAGGTCTGACATAAAGAACTTGGCATCCTGAAAATACATTGCTCCAATCCAGTCTAGTAGTATAGGAAGAACAGTGAAATTGGGACTAGCACACAAACATTCGGTCTAGTTACACAACTTCCTTATGAGGTTTAATGTAAAAGAAAATGCTTTTGGTGCAAAATGAACTCTCCTTGAAAAGGTAAAGTTATGCTCCCACAAGACTGGGGCTCTAAGAAAAAAGGTGGCCTTGGAGGACTGACAGTAATCCTGTGGTCTAAGGCAGTTGGATGGCCTTTACCTTCTATGTACATGGGCAAGAGAATTGGAGTCAAGAACATATGCTAGGAAAGACAAAGAAGCAGCGATGGAACTGATCTCTGGCGTTTTAGTTTTAGTCTAGAATATGTTACCCCAAAAAGCAGGCTGATTAGTGCCCCACCAGGGAGCTCTTGAGGAGGTGGGACACTCCGAGAGTGTAGAAATGAGCTGTAGGTTTGCTGACAACTACTTCTTCTGCTTTAGTTTCCAATTCCAAACTGAATTCAAAGTGTTTTTAACCAGCCTGGACCCAATATATTTTGCCTAATGCTCATATATTTTTAGATACCTTCTTAAGGGCTAACTGGAAAGTCCAGGGCTGGACACAATATTCGTGTTTGCTGTAACTCCGTCCATTGTAGCTCACTCCAGTAGGAAACAGTAGCACTGGCACAAAAGCAAAAAAAGCTGAAGTGCTGTATTTATAACAGTAGAATGCAATGTCCCTCCCATTAGTGGAAATATAAAGAAAATGAGCTCTCCAAATTTGCTCCTGGAAGCAAGAATGGTCATCCACTTAAAAACCCTGTAATGACTGTTATTTATATAGCCTACTTTAATCTTACAAATGCAGGAACAAGATGTCCATGATTCATGGTTTGTAATTAATGCAATCACAACCCACCAGGCAGACATCCTTAAACCAGCATTTTTCAGCCTGTTGTCTCTGAGCGGTGGTCTTCAGATCCCTTACAGGTAGCAAAAAACACCCTGCAGCAAAGCTCCAAGTGTAGAGCTGAGTTCCCCGCAGGCAAGGAGAACTCATGAAAAACCCCTCTTCTTTCCTATTTACTCAATGTACAGCATCTAAATACTGTACTAAATTTTTCTGGAAGGGGACAGTTTGTGTCTTCATCATCCATAGGTGCTCAGAGTGGGATTTTCAAAGCGCCTAGTGATATAAACTGTATCCCCTCTGCAACTGCAAACCAGCAGACACACTCTCCCAGCTTGCAAATAGCGCCAGTACCAATTTCAGTCTAGGATATGGTGATGTGTTTTTTTTCACTTTGCACAGGGCCACCTGGGACCCTGAGAATTTAGCAAAAAAGATGAGATGTCCTCATTTCATCTGCGTCTCAGTCACTATAACACTCTCAAACCAGAAAAATCTTTTTTAGCTTTTATTTTGTGGAGCCATAACATATTTTCAGTAGAGGTGTGGATTCCTGTACAAAGAATTTGAGTCTGTCTTTATATAACCTTTAGGGACTTAATAGGCTTTAGTCCACAAATCCCCCTGCTTCCAAAGCAGAGAAAAACTAGCTGCAGCACGCCTATAAATATTCAATACAGTACACAATGATTATTCCTTTGCAGTGTATATGTATGTTTAAAATCATAAGCAGGCACCAGACTTCTGTTCCTAAGTCACCCAGGAGTGGCTTTGAATGCCATCCCTGAGGCCTGGGCCCGTGGACTCTCGCACAATGGAAATAATAATACTAGTGGAACATCTTGTGACAATCCTATCTCCCAAAATTCACCCAAGATCATACATTTTTAAACTAAGATGGAATCAGTTGCTCTGTTTGCTTTTCCTGGGTAATAAGTCATTTCTGAAAGGATTAAAAAATGATGAATGGACCTTAGATGCCCTACCTTTATACAAAGGCACTGTCTTCTCATTTCGACAGACACACACACAGCCTAAATTTGATTCCACTTCCCCACCTACAGTTTTCCACATAGGAGATCCACATTTACCGTTTCTATTATTTTAAAAGGAGCTGTCATTATTTCAGATCTTTGCATACAAATGCTTTTCCTGACTAGACATCTGTGTGACTAAAATGAAAGCATTTCCTTTCAGCTGGTTTTTGCTAGTAGCTTTTTTTCCCCCCTTTCACCTTCAATGTAATTTCTCTAACCCTGTGCCGAGACCTGCACTGTGCAGCTAAATGACTGCGCCATCACAGCTCTGCTGATACCAGTAGGGCTGTGTGGAGATTATGAAGGTTTGCCTGGCCGACTACAGCACTTTTGAGGGTTGTAAGACAAAAATGCAATGTGGTCTGAGTCCGTACGCTAGAGTGACCATGCGTATTTGAAAGAAATAGCAAAAAGAACAATATTCTAATCTTAGTAACTTTTCTAGTTAGCCTAGTGGAATGTGAATTAGGCAAATACCTTTAGACACCTTCTTTCTCTTATAAGTAGGCAGTTGAGTGCTTTGGTGACAATCTACATTTGCAGGTCTTTGATCCAAAAAGATTTTAATCTGTGACCTTCTTCACCTGAGGAAGTTGCTGTCATTTGGGGCATTACACCTTTTGCTTTATACAACATCATTATTAGCAGGGAGGGTGGAGGGAATATGCTCTGTTAGCTTCTTGCCATGTGTACAGAAGTAGGTCTAAAGAAAACATACAGCTCGACATCAGTCCTGGGAAGCAGAATGAGACATAACTGTCATAGAGATAATTGGATTATGTTTCATGACTGCATTCTTGCACACTGGTATTCATTTTAGGGATTATTCATGCCATCTATTTTAGGCACCTCACTTTAGGTATGTGAGATACCTCACTGTAGGTATGTAAGATATGAAGTCAATCTCCCTGTGCTCCATTTATAGCCAATAGAGGACAACACTCTGAGCTGCCTTTAAGTTTCACTGACTTGTACAGAAGGATTCAATTCCTAATTTAGATCCCTGAAGTTGACTATATAAATCCCTCCAGTGTTCGTACGTCACCAAATATGTCAGGATTACTATTCATCTCTGATAACTAAGAACCTAACCTTCCACTGTTTCAATCAGACCTCAGAAGGCTCTGACTCAAAACCCACCTGCAAATACAAAGTTTTACAGAGAAGGTATTTCTCAGTACTTATTTATTTATTTATTTTTAAGCGCAGCAAGGCTCATCAACATGTTACCTGATGGAAAACGCATGATTATTTCTTTCGTGCTCAGCTCTGTTTCTAAACAGCCATCTGGAATTTGTCCAAACTTTTCTGGGCTCTGCCCAAAAGACAATCTATTCAAGTGGGGTCTGGGAAAAAAGTGCAGCTTAAATGACAAAAGTTAATCCAAACCTGTGCAGTAACACTACAGCTGCATGATTAACCTTAAAGAAGAACCTCTGCAGTGCAGATAACTGCTGTGCCCCACTGCATTAGCGGAAAGAACAGCCTGAAATTACTGAAGGATGCAATGTGGATATGGATGCATTTTAGCAGCTCATTCTGTTTCTGCATGCATTTAATATAAACACACACTCTCACAAAAAAAAAAAAAAAATCTTTGTCATTGTTAAACTGAGGTGGTTAAACTCCATAGCCGAAACTTTGAAATCCAAAAGAAACTTGCAGGTAACTCATATATTTCTCCGCTCTTACTAAGTTAGGCAGGCAGTAGCACGAAAGAGAGAAGGGTGAAGACCTGCTTACCAAGAACATCAATAGTCAAAATAGGGTGGAAATTACGTTTGGACAAACCCCCAAACATTTCACTTCCAAGTCAAAATTTTTGCTACTTCTTAAGGAACAGGGATAACAGCATTGAAAAGCAGAAGCGGTTGGTTGATCACACCGATTTCTTAGACTGAAAGGTTACTGATAATGAACAGAAGCAATTTTTCTTGCAAGATGTTTGTACTTTCATTGTAAACTAGCAAAAGAGAATGATAAACAAAATATTATCCAAACATGACAGAAACCTGCAGACTAAAAGTGGGGAATAGGGGGTTTTCAGCACGAGGAAAGAGTTTGCTTTGAAGCTGTAGGAACCTGAAGAAACATGACAAAAAGAGGAGAAGTTTAACTATTTCCCCCATCCTCCCCCCCCAAAAAAATCAGTATTTTACGTGTGTGTGTGTGTAAATATTTTTACAAAGTCATTTATGAACCGAAGAAATAATGTTAACAGCAAAAATCAGATCCCATCTACTGGATGTGCCAGGACAGCTTTTTATCTACTGGGTTTGTAGTATAACCTTAACTGTGGAGATGAGTACCACACCTCTACATTTTAAGATGGTATTGTTCTATGGATGGATATTTCCTAGTCTTGACTGGAAGAACTGATTGCCCTCTATTTTCACTTTCCAGGTCGCATAGGCAGGGAGAAAACCAGGAAATGATGCCACATGTGGGAGGGATGGAGAACCTTCTTAGAAAATGGCTTTTCCATGCTACAGAGATAGGGATTGTATAAACACTGGTTTTCGAATGTGTTATGGGATTGCTGGAGTTACTGCTATGTTATTACTAAGTCCAGAAAAACAACTTAAGGTATATTAAATATGGTAATTTCATACTGCTCCTTAGGAACTTATCTCTCCAGTGATACCTGATAAGTCAACTAAAATAATGCAAGAAATGTCATTTGTTGCTCAGTCGTCTTTGTTTTAATGAAACACGCAAAATATTTCAAAATCAAGGGGATGTTCTCTCTTATTTAAAGTCTTTACTCAAGATCTGCAGCTGAGGCCAGCTTTGTACATAACCCTGGAAAAGTGAGGGTCATGCAGTGTTTTGTTCATCTCCCTAAAAGGAGGATACCATGTCACCTCTTCCATCTTTCATTTAGAGAATCAATTTACATTTGGGTTCCTGAACTTCCCTGACAGAAGCACATGCAGGCACACAGCAAGCCTGACACATTTTAAATACTGTCCTTGTTAGATGGCCCAGCCCATGTGCAGTAAGCCTCACAGTACTGGCTGCGAGGGACTCGTGAAAACTGTGCTACAGCACTGATTCACTTGTGCAATATATGCATTTCCAATCTCTGATGATCTTCTCTGATGAGTTTTTACAGCTCTGTGATACTCAAGCTCCCTATGACACAGCAAATAAATTTCTTTGTGTCAAACAGTTATTAGTGGCAAATCTCATTGCTCTAAGTCAGAAACTCTCATGAAATTTTAATGCGCAAAAGACAACACAGAGAAAAAACCCATCCACCTGAAATCTTTGCTTTGCAAAGGTATGTAATCTAATACTAACCAGTGTCAACCACATCAGTTGCACATCAATCTAGTTTCTCTGAAGGGTACTCTCATAATATTATGCTGCAAAATCTCTGTCAAACACTGAAGCGTCTTAAACAAACAAATCAGTAGTAAGTCCTTGCAACATGGCTGTAAGTGAAGACTGTCTCTAAGTCTCCCTGCATGTGTATGCTAGCACTTGTAGCTTGGCAACTTAACTGGAATAGCAGTCCCATCACCACAAACATGGTTTTCACCAAGTACCTTCCAAGTGCCCAGTTTGCCTTCCACGCAGTAAGTAAACTAACAGGTTTTGTTCAAAATATGGCACCTTTTGCACTCTTCAGGTGTTTCTCAAAAGCACTTTTTGTCTCTTCCACAGCAAAAACTTGTTCAAACAGAAGTTTTGAGTTGCGTGGACATGCAACATCTCGGATAACAGCGATCTCATTGTAATGTGGGTGGGACAGAGGTTCAGTGTTGGCCATCTTCTGAGGCCTTGGAGCAAGCGGGTGGCTGATGGAAATCAGCATGAAAGTGTTTTGCACTGTGTCTGGGGGGAAATATGAGCATATGCTACTTCAAGTATGGATTTTCTGTCAGCGATGACATTAAAAACATGTATTACACTCTGAAGCTAGTTTACCGTAAGTGCATACCATCCTCAAAGGCATGTAGCAGCTAGTGTGCTTAGACTTCAGCTCATTGCCTACTACCTTCTGGGTACGGTGAAAACATAAACTGCACCACTGAAAACAACTTCTAAGTGCTCTTTCTGGGAGCAACACTCACTCTCCTATCTAGAAAAAAGCTGTCAAATTATGAAATATCCACATTTAGAGCTGGGAGTGGGTGATGGGGAAGGGAGCAGTGGAGAGGAGGAAAAGAAGGCAGTACAGTTTACTCATTACGAAAGGGAAAATATATTCCTCTAATACACCAAAAGGGAAAAATAATTTCCCTTTTAGGGGAAATCATATGCCAATAGAGAAATTGTTATTTGGGATAAAGATGCTAAGGCCAGCTGAAAAAATAAATAATATGTTGACAATTTGATACTGGCTAGATTGGTGCCTGTTGTTTGTGTGAAGGTCTTAGATATTCCAACATATTCTTCAACCTTTATAACTGTGATTTACTGAAAGATTTCTTAGGTTACAAAACCCGGACCCTGTAGACACTGTAAAGTTTGTGCTTAGTTTACAGCAGAAATAGGCAAGATAGACAAAAGATGAAGAGAATTGCAGCAAACTTTACCACAAACAAAATCTACAATGAGGAAAAAAATACAGCGAATCCAGGACAGCTGCCATGATGGGAAGAGTCCCCAGCATGCTATGAGGTTTGGCAATACTTATTCAGCTGCTAAAAGCTGCAGCAAGTATCGTTTCTCTCCTCTACCTGGGGAAAGATGCAGGCCACCTGCACAAGGTCTTTTGATTTTGAGAGAAAGCACATCCTCAGATGAACTCCCAATTCTTTAGGAAAAGGAGTAAATTCACATGTCTGAACATTACATTCATGGACGTTGCTGAGCAAGGGATGACCTCAGAAGAGGAGAAGACGGCTGTTTAATGCATCCAGAAACTAAAGCAATATGCCACTTCCTCAGCGAACATCAAGGATGTCTTTAAAATAGCTCCATTATTATTTTACTGAGTGAAGCGCTCACAGCACAGAAAGCCCTCTTTCATGGGCACAGAAAGCCCTCTTTCCCTCTGTGGCCTTTACAGCTCTCCCAGAGCCCCAATATTTGGGACAGACTCACGTTAGCAGGTGAGTCAGAGCACCTTTGCGGAACTGGGCATCTCCAGAGCCCCCACGGTTTGGGAGGAGGCCACTCACGGGTACCAGGAAGATGCTTCAGCACGCTCTGAAAAGGATCCTTCTGTATCCAGGAAGAATATATGTGCCACCTGCCTGTCATTGAGCTCCCCAGCAAACCATGCTCAGACACACCTCTTCTTGAACTGGAGGGAGAGTCAGAGTCAAATCAAACCGGTGACTGACAGGAGAGCAAAAGCTGTCAGCTGGAAAGCCACGGCACTAACTCCAACAGAGCACATCTCAATACATTACAATGCATTAGAAGTATTAAAGCACTTCAGCTTGCGTAGTTTAGAAGTTATGAGTACAAAGGGCATTTGCCTTTTAATAATGTTTTTATGAGTTGCCTGAGTGGTTTGCAAGCAGTTCAATATCCACTGCTGCATACCATTACTGCTGTATTTTCTAGAAGATTGCTTGGGAAACAGAAGAAAGAAAATGACTGTGATCAAAGTGAAATTACAATACACAATTGCATTTCTGTGAACACTTTACCCAGCTAATACAAATAGACTGGAAAAAATTGATTCAACAAGATCCATCAGAAAAACAAAGCAGTGCTTCCAAAACCATATCCCTTGCACATATGCTTTTAAATAACTCTGTGCTTCACTTACATGGTTTATAATGTCAATGTAAATTTGAAAGGATCTGGAAAAAGAAATGGTTTTGAGTTCTTTTATTGAACCTCTTTGTGTGCAGATAATGTCACAAACAAAATATTTTGTTCTTGCTCTGGACTAATTTGATCATCCTGAAATGTCACAAACAAATGGACTACCTACTCTTGCAAGATAGCATTATGCATTTTCATTTGTATTTCCACATCCTTAAACACCCACTCATTGGTATATCAAATACATTTTCAAATAAGTTCTTTGGCAGGTTAGCATTGCTTTGAGCAAACAATGTTTCCACAATGCATTTTTTATGTTTTGCAGAAAATGCTCTTGAAAAGATAGTGATGTTATAAATTCATTGGATTGCTGGATTTATACAGCTTATGTTATTTATTTCTCCTAAGAGGTTGCTAAAAATATCCACATCCCTTCTTGGTTGACCATTCATTGCTCCAGAAGTGGAGAAAGACACTTCGATCTGCATGAAGCTTTTCCCACAGAGTTACATTTTTGGTGTGAATTGTAAATAAATACAAAAGTTCATATTCATTCACTGTTTCGGAAAACATTCCAATTTCAGAAGAGCTTTGCTAGGATGCTGACTGAGAGGATGTGGAAAAGGCACAAGAAAATTGATTTTAACTTTTAAATGAGAGTTGTTGTTTACACTCTTTATACTCATCAATCTCACTGAATCACCCGCAGGGAAAAGCCAAATCTCTGGATATTCATCTCAAAGATACCCAGACCTTTTTGGTCAGGAGGAGAAGCCAGACATTTTGAAAAAACTAATTTCCTCTATGATTTAACATGCTGTGGTTTCAGATTTGGGCTGGGATTGCAACCTTGACACAGCTGCTGGCTGGCTTAGCCCTCCAACCAAAAATCACATCTCATCCAAAAACTCGACACGGGTGGGAAACTTTGACTCCATTTTAGCAAAGTTCTGTGCAGGTCTCAGGGGCTCTGTGTGCCCTCATATCAGTCCCAGGTTGAACTCTTTGGGACCCCAGGGAAGGAGTGTGCACCAGCGCTGTCAGAGAGGTCTGACTTGGCCACACCAACAATCATCTGGTGCACGAGGTCCATGCTGTGCCACAGCCCATGGACACATAAGCACAACGGTGGCACCCTTTATTTATATTAGTAACGTGCTTTAGGAAAACAGAGCATCTCTAAGTCTGGCTGGCAAAACATTGGTCCTGTTTAATGTATCTTTTCATGAATGACTTTCTTCAAAGCAACCCATTTTTGGACAAGGCAGAGTGCAAGAAGAACAGCTGGTTTTATATTCCTATCACACTTGGTGCACACAGTGCAGCACAGGGAAACGTGAAGGGCAAGAGGTGAACTCAGGGTTTTCTTTAGGGCCCCAGAGCAAAAGCAGACATTAGGATGGCTGATATTTTGATAACCTTTCCTGGGTCCCGGTTGTAGCCCTGAATATGCTTTGTAGATACACTTGGCAGCCAACAGAATGAACTATGTATTTTTTACATCGGCAGCAGTCGTCTTTTGCTGTGTCAATTTATGCCAGTTTATAGGAAGGCTTAATTCTTGTTTTGACAGCTACAGAATTGTTCTGTGGTCCTGAAGGACTGGTTGTGGTTTTCCTACCTTCAGCCTGTTTCAGACATTCAAATCCTAATGACAGTTGTGCTACATTTGTTTTTGTTTTTAATAAAAGGTGCTTGGCAGCCAAGCTGTATAATCCTTTGGGTCCAACATTTCAGCATTAAGGGGGGAGAAATGGGTTTCTTTCTGAACTGCTTGGAAAACATGTTGCCTCTAAGTTATATGGATTCCCGCTTGATTCCCTGATGAAAGTACAGGCAGGATTGTCGTCTGGCAGAGGAGACGCTTATTTTACAGTTACTCTACCTGAGAGTTTGACTTCTGTTGATAAATGAAGGTAGGTGTGAGGAGTTTTCTACCTGGCTTCTTTGTAGGCTGCTGGTGAATATTGAGAGACAGGATTGCACAAGCACGGTGCTGCCAGCAGTATGGCCATAATGACTGCACTTTACTTGGAATCATCGTTTAGGATCTCATTAGCTTCTGTTAAAAGCCATGACTTTAAACTTTTGACATTAGATGTACAAATACATCATTAACACCTTTTAGTCCATCATCTGTACTGCAACATTTCTAATTGCAATTGAATGGAAATTATGCTGGAAAGAGCCTTTGCATGCACTAAAAAGCGCTGAAACAAAAAGCTACATTAAGAAGGTAGGGATTTTTTCTATTCCCTTCTTGCATATTAAAGCAGTGATATTTATTTATTATCCTGAGTTAGATTGTCTTTGTGCCACCAACAATAGAACACTTTTTCTTTTTCCCATATTTCCAAAAGGCTGTAGGACAAAACACCCAGCATTTCATCCTGTACTTCCTCACCTGCCGATCTGTACGACTCACATTCACGTGTTTTACAGGTTTTCTGTAGAGAGTCACTTCCTTTAACTCCATTGCCTAGCTGGTTACCAAATGCCTACAAAGGTTTAACAGGATTTATGGAATTCAGGTCAAAGATATCACATATGGCACTACAGAGACTTGGTTGTTCTGGTAAGACCAAATGCTTAGAAGTCCATTTTGGCCAAGTTCAGCCCAATTATAGGACTGAGATCCAGACCACATGTCATGAAATCTTCAGCCTGTTCTGGCATTACAGCATATTTAATGGAAAGCAGCTCAGTATACATTTGCATGCGCTACCTTTTCCACATGATGTTTTTACAAGGCAATTCTCCAACGAATCTTGCCAGTATGCTTTTGTTCATGCTATCAGCAAACACCAGGGGAGACAAAGCAGGTACAAAAATGGGAATGAACATTGTTCTACTGTTCTGTAGTTGCAAGCCTACAGTTGGACAAAAATTGAGCTGCAGCGTGCAATATCACTGCTTGAGCATCATGGGAATCTGATTTACATTTTGCCGCGAGGGAGGAAAGAAGGCTTTATTCTTACCATTCCTATTTAGGCTAAAGTATCTACATCTGAGCCTACTAAGAAAGGATTGTAAGAAGTGCAGGTATTCGGTGACCATAAACACCAGAATGCCTGAATTACACCAACAGAAAATATTCCCAGGATAGTCCACATTTTTTAGATTAGAATAACCATGCAGCTGCTGTCATGACCAAGATATGAACATGCAGTCCTTAAAATACTTGAGGTAAAGAGTTGCCCAATAGAATCAGTAAGGGAGATTCAGAGGAAATAACGAAAGAAACTACATACAAGATCTTGGGAAAGGACAGAATTTAAATGGACTTGTTTGGTACTTGATATCTTAGAAGGTGTGTTTCTTCCGGAAAACGTTAGAGGTATAGGCACCACTTGAAATAATTGAAGAGGCAATGGGTTACAAATGGTGTGATTTCTGTGTCCATTGAGGAGACATGTACTTTTTTTCCAGTGTGTGGGTAAGACAAGCTGATCCACAGGAGCTTATCTTCTGCATTTACACTAACTGAGGCCAGCCTCCCCTATGCAGGATTTCCCCCCCACACACTGCTTTTATTCTTTCTACCTGTTCTGCTCTGCCTGAAGGAGAGAAGGGGAGTTAAATTAATGAGTTGCATTTGAAATATACTTTCCCAACAGTTAAATAATAGTGATCGAATACTTGTTTTTGCTTAACTTTGACTTAGATGTTCAGGCATGCATAAGTCATTTGTTCGTATACCTAGAGAAGCTTGATTCCTATTTCAAAATCTACAGCCAGAGGACTCAATACCACAGGAACGTTAACTATGGTTTTCGCAGGTTTGTCATTACCTGTTGTGTAAACAGGTGCTGAAACTCTTTGCCCACTCTTCAAACCCCAGCTATATCCAGCTGATTCTATATGGTCTGTTCAAAAAAATTTCTCTCTTTACACAGAACTTCCCACTCAGCAACTGCATACAACAAAATAACGTTTGATCTAGTAGACCACACTCTCATCTATGTGTAAGTAACACAAGACGGGAAGTGGGAACTTTGCCCTAACATTCAGAATTATCATCAACTTCATCTGCCCCTGCACACACCCCCCCTAAGGGGAACTGCCAATCCCAAACCACAGTATTGGCAGAGGTCTGAAGAAGGGGGCATTTGAATGGAAATCATTTCCTGATTTGTTCATCCTGATTTTACAAGAAAACAATTCTCCAATCAGTTCTTCACCTTTGCAGGAGGACTGAAACCACTGCTGATGTGGATGACCTGGTATTGTAAACCAAGTCCTCTCTTTGCTCACCCTCCACTGCATTTGACGTGCTGCTGCTGTTCCAGTTGTCCTGCCCTGTTTTGGTGGGTGCCGTGCTCCCCCCTGCAGCACTGCCAGTACAGTCTAGCCCCTCTGCTCCTCCAGCTGTATCCCCACAGCAAGGGTGGGGTGGGAAGGAATGGTGAGGGGAGATTTATTAATAAAGGCAAATTAAAAAAAAACTTAATGCCCTTCACAGTGGCAGGGCATGTTGAATTTTAATACCTAGGGACCTGCTGTCCAGCTCTCTTGTAAGCACTGTTCCTTAAGAGGTTATCGTTGTACAGTATATGCTTTTCTCAGCCCTTCATCTTTTAACCTGGATGAGCTCTGGAGCGAGGCTGGAGCCTCACTGCATCCACCCTTTACAACGTCTAGCCTAGTAGGGCCTGCCTCATCTCAGGGGGAGGGAGCACCTCAGAGCAGAAATGTAAGAAATGCAATGAATAAATAAAAAGCTCACTCAGTGCAGCAAAATTTCCTGTTACTTCCCATGAGCCAGAAAGAGAAAAAAAGCGTAATTCTGCCACTGAAAAAAATCCACATAGCTTTAATGGGGAAACCGAACAGGTTTCCTCTTGAAAATCTTCAGGTGGGTTTTGTTTCATCCATTCCATTTTGTGTTCTGCTGCAGGCTGCCGGGCCTGAAGGAGACAACATACAAGAGCGGCGTAGTACACATCGTTAGTACGTGTGGTGGACCTGCTGCCTCACGCGTGCTCCAGAGCAAAGTGCTTGTGGGTGTGCTCGCTGATTCCCCGCGAAAGCTTAGCGCGCCCTGAATTTTGGCTCGCACTTTTCTCCGCTTTGCCAGGGATTCTCTGGCAGAGAGCTGCGATCCTTGCGCCATCTAAGCACACCCACATCTGCTCTACATCAACACTTCTAAAAGAGTTAAATTCAGGGCAGGTGGGTTCACAGCAGCCCCTGGGGGTGCCAGCTGTCCCCCCCAATGGCCCCATCTCCAACATCATGCCCAGATGCTCTGCAGTGCAAGGGGCTGCAAACAACCACAAACTCAGCAAAGGCACCTGGAGGGATTGCAAAGAGGACACATGGACTATCGAGGGGTGAAAGTGTGAGGGGTGAAAGGGCCCCTGTACCCTTAGCACCCTCCATGCCCCACATGCAGCCCCTCATTGCACTGCAGCTGCATGGAGAGGCACTGCACCGGGCTCCTGGGGGCTCAGTGTTTTAAGAGCTAAAATGTAATCATTTTAAAAGGCAGCTTCTAGTTATCTTACAGGTATCTTGTCTTACAGGTGCCCAGAGCAGGTACATAACCTATTTCACCATCAGCTGCTGAATGAAAGCAGAGGGGTGGATACGTTTGCTAGCTAACATAGTCACAAAATTATTTCTAGTGCAGCGAATACTTGCAAAGCCATGTGTGGTTTTCAGCAGAAAGCACAGTCTAAGGGAGGAATGGGAGTAAGGACCATAATGAAATGAGCTGCAGGGGTGTCTGTGGGAGGCAGGGCAGCTTCTCCTGCTCTCCCTCCTCTGCGCCTGTCCTCAAGCCAGCCTGCCACTTCAGGAGCCCTAAGTACACTCAAATTTAAATTGCTTGCATCCCCAGCCCTGTAACAAAATCAGTTGGGGGCTTTACTAACTTGCAAGGCAAGTTCACGGCACTGTCTCTTATTAGCTGACAGCACATCAAGCGTGATACAGAGCAGCAATGGCAGAGCAGCAATGACTGCCTTATCACTTCAAAAATCACGGACAGGACCCTATTGCTGTAATAGGGCAGCGATGCCATTTTTGTTTTTAAGGGTCTATCACTTCGTTGCAGGCAGGTGTTAGTAAACTGCTGCTTCTGATGGTTCCAGAGGATGTGCTCTTTGGGGAGTGGTAGCTGACATGAATGCACATCGTGAGGTCCCAAAAAAAGGAGCCATGTGAAATGCTAGCCCTGACGAGGAACTTACACCCGCTGTATTGCCTTATAAAATCTCGCTGCTGCCACGGCACCTTGTGCAGCTTGGTGCCATCCACAAAGCAGAACAAAATATTCCTTGTTAAAATGGAATCACTCTGTAAATGACGTGAAAAGAGGGATGAAATTTCAGTAAGAGGCACAGCTTCACCAAAAAGTCATGGATGACCACATCCAACTTAATAGGCCTGTTCTTATCAGGGGAAAAAATGATCAAACTGTAGCTGAGATGACGTGTGGAGCGTTTTAACCTACCGCAGCTTGCCAGCAATCTGCTCTTCACTTCTGACAGAAAAGACTTTCAGCATCTTTAGGGTAAGTGTCTTAAGGGAAGAGTGGTGTCAGTACTAATAATCAAATGATAGACAAATTTTCTTGCAGACTAGCTAGCACAGATTTTTGTCTTAATCTCCTTAGCAGTAACAAAAGAAATATCCTGAAGTCTGCACAAGGTACATCCCTTTGCAATTGCCATCAAGTCAATGAATTTCTATGAACAGATTAACTGGGGCAGTTGTAACCTGTCTCTATTCCCTTGCCAGATCACTAATTACCTCCATTTGTTTTCTATAACAGACTTCTATCTCTGTGGAGGGTTTTTTGCCATGAAAATTTGTCTCACTCACAGCAACAGCAAGCCCCCATTCAAATTTGTCCCTCCAAGGGCAGCGTTTTCTTTTTCACATTTTTGTGCTTGTCGGTCATACGAGGCAGCGCCCACCACCCAAGCTGCTGCAATCACCTCCTGAACCGAGCCGTTCCTGGGCTCAAATGCATAGAGGCAATGCCTGCACTCAGTCATGCCCATAAAAAATCCAAAGGGATTTTACTGAGCACAATGGAGTCTTGGGTAAAATTGGTCTTTAGGGCCCAGGATTTTCACAGTTTCAGTACCTGCTGTATTTCCCAGCCGTAGATGCTGTAGTGCTATATGCAGCGTGTTTCAGTCTCCTCTGGGAACAACAGGCTGCTCCTCCTTCTCAGTTGTTTTCTTGGGCTTTTTGATAAATGCTGTTTTAAAATGCTGCGTTTTGAAAGACTGACAGGTTGGTAAAGGCAGATACTAGTTCTGCCTTTGAGGACTGGCTGCGGCCATGGTGCAGACAGGGAGGAGGGAGCTGAGGGGTTGCAGACCTGCTCGGTTCATGGGCCTCCAAGTTGTGCAAACCCCAACCGCCTGTTTTTTCCCTCCCTCTGCACCCTGGGCAAATCCCTCTTTACTCCCTGCCTCCCTCTACTTTTTCTTATTATTGAAGTCTCATGGAATTTTTCTTTTAAATTACATTCTTAGAAACTCTATCTCCTTCTAAGAGCAAACTGCTGCCATGCCCATCACACTAGTGCCGTGTCTTCTCTTCAACAAGGAATTGTTTTGTCTGCATCATTTTGTGAATATACATTTGGCTCATGTCAAAAGTCACAAACTGTCACTTGCTGGTATTTTTATTTTCTATCAAAAGAGAATATGTCATTAATTGATTTTTTGCCTATTTTTCTGAGGAATTAAATGAGCCACACAGTTGCCTAGCAATGCAGACACAGAACCACAGTACACATACCACTTCTTGGTAAAAAAAAAAAGGAGTATTAAGAAAGCAGTGGCAATGACAAGCTCGCACACAGTTACAAGTGAAGGTCGATTAGCACTGTTTTCAGGAACGAGCTTGGTGCCATTTGGCCTAGGAACATCCATCAGTGAAAGAACACAAGCCTCTGATATGCAAGCTTAGTAAGGAGCAGTGAGGATACCAGCAGTAATGAGGACACTGAGGTTGAGAGTGATGTATCGGCTACATTGGTTTCCAATACCTGACTTTTACCACTTAGGACATCAATGATGTAATCCAGTGACACGCATCAAGGTGTAGGCTTGCCAAAAGCAACGAGGGAACGTGTGATCTGCTGAGATCACATCGCTGAAATCAGCTGACTTCTAAACACTAACCTCTATCACAGCAATTCAAATTATATGACGAATGAGGATTTTAAGACACTGTGATCGTGGCTATAATTGCATCTGAGATGATACGTGGGTGAGGAGGATTCATCTACCAGTGACTAAAGCTCTGCTGGCAATTCATGATCTATGTATCAGATTTATAGCACTGGCACATTAGGGCTTTGCGTGAAAGGGGGCTTGTAGGCTAAAGCAATGTTGTGAAGGAGTGAAAAACATGAAGTCTAATTATTAGGTTGTGATGAGCAGTAAGATAACAGAATAATGAGCAGCACATTCATTGTCTAAATCACTAATAAAGGTTTGCACCAGGTACTTGTGGCACTGGAGAGGAGAGGACACAAAGCAAGAAATGGCCAGGTGGGACATTCAGGGCAAGAAGTGAATACGGTGCTGCCAATCAATGGAGCTTGCACGTACGCTTAGCACAGGGGTAACCAGTTAGCTGACTAGAGAGTGAACAATAGATTTGTAACAGAAAATGATGCACAGAAACAACAGATTAGAGTGTATACAGCAGGGAGCAGTAGCACAAATTCTTTGTCATAATTTATGTTTGCTGCATTTTTCCTGCATGCTGTCTGATCACCTGCACAAAGCACATTATTTACTTGGTGGCCCTATGAAAAGTGACGTGTGTCTGCATGAAAAATCCTCTAAAGGTGTGCAGCTGTGTCAGACTGAGAGAGTCTGGTCCTTTGAAGAGATGGGATAAGAAACACCCTCTGGTGCAGGCAGTAGAAGAGCAAAGGAGTGGGAAAAGTTGGTCTGGTACTTGGTAGGATCGAAAAGGCGAGAGATTTCTGAAACCTGCAGAGGGCACGAGGACATTGTGTGGGAGAATGTTTCTATAATTAAAGGGTATTGAGAAATCTGGCTAATCTGGCACGCACGCACAGCTGGCTGCATCTGCTTTGGCACGCACACGTGTGTTGCGCTCAGGGGCACACACTCGGAGGAGCCGCGTGCTGAGCCTTTCGCAGGGGTTCAGAAACTCAGCACAAAGAGCTCCTAAAATGTACCGCTGGGGGAGAGGAGCTGAGGCTGCCAGCACAAAGAAGCTGTGAAGTTTAAACCTTGCTTAAAAGCCTCCACAGTCACCTGAAAACCTCACTCAAAGGCTTTCAAGGGAAAGGCAGTTCGAATTGTCTTTAAAGCTCCCAAAGTACTGAAGGCTATAGCTATATTGGTAGGCAATGCCGTGCAGCGGGAACAGACCTGTAGCATTACAAAAATGGAGCTGATATCCACACTGTGCATTTGGGGGGCGGTCTGCTTCAGCCAAGTAAACCCCATCGTGGTCTCTCAGCCTGAGCACTGGCTGGCAGCTGCATGGCGTGGGGTGCATGAGGGGCACCCCTGGAGAGCACCTTCGGGTCGAGCATCAGCTGAAGTGAAGGCTCATTCCCCTGCGGCTTCTCCATCACGTGAACTAGTGAAGTGGGGGCCATCCACAGGTTAAAAAACACACTCCCGATGCAAACTAAAAAGCTGACGTGAGCGTATGCTGGAAGTGTGCTTCTGCGCCCGCCCAAATTGCTTACACCCAGCAGGCAGCTCCACCCCCAGCATCCTGGAGACCACCAGGACACTGGCCCTTCTCTCACCTCACCTGCAGAATGCACCTCCAAAGCACTCTCCTAATGCATTGGAAAGGGATGGCAAAATGGTGGTGAGAAGAGGGAAATGAGGAGACAGCTGAGGTGCCTTCCCTTCTCCCTCCCCTTTCCTCTTGAAAGCACTGAGATGGGTAGGAGGGAGGGCAGCCCCCGTGCCCTCTCCCTCTGGAGGGAAGCTGAACCCCTAATTTACCACCTGCTTGGCGGATTCTCAGACCATCAAAAGCTGGAGGGTACCCTGAGGTGAAGCTCTGTTGATGTGTATTACTTTGAACAATGAATATTTCATTACTGGAGAGAGAGAGAATATGAATCAATAATTCAGGAGTAAGGAAAGGGGAAGGGATGGGTTTGAACCACTGCTGGAGGATGTCTTTCACTTTTTGAAATGCTTAAACTCTGTGGTTTCTTCAAAGGCCGCCTTAATTATATACACCTACAATCTTTTCAATAAAGTCTTAAAGCCACTATACACATCACAGGAACCCTTGCCCCATCACTCTAATCAATGAGCAACATTTAACATAAGGTTTCAGACCATGATTTTCTGCTGCCTTGGGCGGGTGTGAGAGCAGAGACCACAAAAGTGCTGGCTGGAGGGACCTTCTGGAGGTCATCTCTGATCCAGCCTCCCTCTGGAGGCAGGGGAAGAGAGAAGAGAGAGAAAATGGGGTTGGGAAACACCAGGAGAGGAAAGAACAAACCAGAATTAATTGAACGATAAAGTCATGAGGGGGAGGCAATGTAGTTACATGCAACAGCAATGATACTTCTGTTCTAATTCCATTTTGAACGGAGCCTTGAACAAAAAGTGGAGATAAAGGATTGAAGAAAAAGAGGAGATAAAGGATTACTGATACAGAAAAAATAATCCTGGTTTTCCAGTGAAGCAAAACAAGCTGCTTCTTCTAAAGCATTAAGCTGAGATCTCAATTTCCAGCTAGAAGTAACTGGAATTTCTGTAATTTCAAAGGAGTGAGTTAGAAGAAACACATTTTGCAAAACCCATACCTGTTTGCTTGGAAATACTGTTTCAAACTGTTCACTGCTAAAAAAAAAATGTTTTGAAATTGTTGAAATATCTTTTTTCCAAAAGCATACATTTCAAACCAAAATCTTCTGATGTGGGGGTTAGAATGCCTTTATCACAGTAAACTTTAGCGATAGTTTTTGAATGTGTAAAATGGTGTATCAAAATGAAACATTTTACCTCACCACTCTAAATTTTTTAAATATGGATTGAAGCTATTTCTTTGTATTACTTGTTTTTGTCCTGACAAATCGCACAAAATGTTTTCCCAACCTGCTCTCTCCCTTTGTGGTAATCTGTGCAAGAAAAGCAACATGCTGTGCTACTTGAAGTGGCAGAACACTGGATTGATGCACATTTTCTTCCATGAACAGCACTTAAAACATTTATCCTGTCCTACAGGGAGAGAACTTTTTTTTAATCTTGGTTTTAAAGACAAAACTTAATATTGCCCATATGTACTACAGCAGTACCAGCTTCTGCAATTCCTTTGTAAAACTTGCGTCGCTGTGAGCACTCATTTGTTCAATAAGAAGCAGAACAAAGGCTGTAATATCTCCTCAGACTTTCTCAAAAAAAAAAAAAAAAGATGGCCTGAGGTGTATTTATTTTGGTGAATGCAGACTACAGGAGAAGTACAGGCATAAGTAGGTTAACTTTAAGCTGACAGGGCAGGGTTAGTCATTAAATAATTAAGTTTGCAAATAAAATCCTGGCAAAATCTCCACTAACTTCAGCAGCACATGGATTTCACCCCAGGTGCTTTTGCAGGAGACATATTTCTTTTTACAGTGAAATAAAAGACAAAGAAAAAAGGATATTAAATAGTTCAATATTTGGCACAGCTGGGATCAAGCTGACGCACTTAGACACTAACCTACCTCTTCTCCGATGCTGTGTTTTATCCACACCTCATGGAAAACCTGGGGGCTCTTAGAAGGTGGCGGTGAGCCTGGCACGCTGCAGGCATGTCTCCTCCATGTCTCTCATGGACAAGCCTGAAATGTTTAGGTGTTTGTGGGATTAACACCCATAGGTGATTTTTTTATGCAGCTGTACTCACAAAAAGCAAATAGTTATTTGAAGAAGAATTGATCTCAGTTAATTTTAGTATCTATACCATCTTTGGTATAGATGCGTTTATAGACCAGGACCTGCATCCAGCGTAGGGCTCGTGTAGCCATCTCAGCTGGTCACGTCATGTCCCTTTATAAGCAATGGAGAGAAAAAGGCACTTTAAGGGTGCAGCTCATCTGATCCAATGGCAATGCCAGCCAGGCTGAACCGCAGCCCAGAGGGCCGTGGCAAGTTGTATTCACGAGAAACCAGCTGTGGGCTCCAACGCTTAGAGGAATCTTGCCTTGTCTGAATGGATTGGCATTAAATTAAGAGAACAAGAAAATAAATACACAAAACTTTAACTGTTTTCTGAGGCTTTCCCAGCTCCTCTAGCATCCTGGGCTGACCGGCCATGGCACGGCTGCCCTCAAGTCTGGGGGAGCTGGTACATCCTGAGGGTCATACCTGCCTCTGTGGCTCAACTGCAGTCATGTGTTTGCTTCTTTTAATGCTTCATCAGTTAATTTTCTTTGCAGATTCATTCACGGGACTCATAAACATAATGACTGACATCATTTGGCGCTACACTGGAGATTTCATGGCTCCTGATATTGTTTGCAGAGTTGTTCGCTACTTCCAGGTATAGAAACCTTGCACTCCCCTGTATGCTCAAGATCGCGTGGATTTGTGTCCCCACAGAAATGAACCCTAACAAAAACGCTGTATAGACATTTTATTAGCATCAGAAGTGCTAAATGCTGAAAGTGTTCATTTAAAGTTGAAGCACTTTTAATTGAAGCATATTAAATCTTTTAAATTTTGTGGACAAGATAAAGGAAAAAAATCTGGGTGAAAATACAAGGGGTTTTTTTCTTTTTCTTTTTTTTTTTTTTCAGTAAAAGTTTTCAAATATTCCTAGTTCAGTGTTCTCACTGACATTATTTTCTACAATAAATATGTCTCAATTGCTGCCTCATATACTTTCTGCCTCAGGTGGTCCTTCTATATGCCTCGACTTACGTCCTCGTGTCACTAAGCATAGACCGGTATCATGCCATAGTTTACCCAATGAAGTTCTTGCAAGGAGGTAGGACAATTTCTGTACCTTGCTCTTGCTATGGATATTATTGGATGGTTTTTTAGTTTTAAAATTCTTAACCTTGTTGCCATGAATTATTCATTCCTGCTGTAGCAACATTTGGACTCTGTTACAGTTTTCCAAATGGCAAAAGAGCTGTGGTTTTGAGATTTATTAAGCTGCACTTAGCCCTCAGCAGTTTTTATAAGCATTGTGTTAGCAAAGAATGAAATGACATTTAAAAAATATAGATGTTTTCATTATCTTCCAGCATTTTGAGAAGGTTTTTATGGGCAAAACCTGGCCCTCGTAGAACTATACTGACTCTAGGAGCCACAACAGCTATAGTGTCTATTTATTCACACTAAAGAATAACTTGGATAGAGAGTGCAGTACTGAGAATTCATACACTAGTTTGATAAGAGAACTTCAAAAGCTATAGCATGTAAGTTTGGATATCTATTGTTTCTTGTAATTTCTTCTATTTGTTATTTTTACAGCACTCAAATATATCCTGAGTGCTTAGCAGTACAATTTAAAGAACATGATTTTCTTTCCTACAGAGCCTGGGATGTTAAGTATGTTGCACTGAGTGAATAAACAGAAGTAGCAGGTGGGGAGGAAAGGGAACAGTTACAAGAACCATGAGGTCCGGAAGACATGCTTTATTCAGACGCAAATATCATTCTTGTTTTGGAGTAATGATGGCTTTTGACAGCCTCCTCTATTCAGGGGATCAGATTAATGGTCCCTTCTGGCCTTAAAAACCCATGAATCTATCACAGCCCAGGCAGTGGTGCAGCTTTGGCAGATGTTAAGGTCTGAAAACTTCAAATACTTTGTGAAATTTAGCCTCATATTCCCCAGCATGTAGACTAACTTTTTCAGACCGGGGGGATGGATATCAAGGTCTTCTCAGCAGGCTCTGGGACGCGCGGCGTTCTCTGCAGCTCCTGCTGACGTTGAGCTGGGCTGGGGAGGGCTCATAAACCACCTGAAGCACCGACTGCTGGCTGAGCGGGGCGAGCTGTGAGACAGGCTCGCTGACATTTCATCTTCATACGTGGCACAGGAAAAGCAGCACTTGTTAAATTACCACCTGGGCCTAAAGAATTTGGTGGTTAATCTTTACAAAACCACTTTGAAGTTGAAAAACAACACCAAGCCACCTCAAATCTTTATAAAAGCCTTTTTTTAACGCAGTCCCATTTCCTATAGCTATACCATAAAGTTTTTTCTTTTCTTTTTAAGACTGGAGAAGAGCAGACATGGCACCCAGCCGAGGGGCAGCAGAGCCATCAGCTGGGTGCAGCTCTCGGGGGAAAACAGGCCACGAGCAGAGGTGACACTGGCAAAGCCCACCTGCCGCTGGCAAGGGCTGGCTGCACACTGAGGGACAAGCAAAGACCGTGTTCAAAGGGAAAAAGGAGGCAGCTGTAAATTCAAAAGAACTATCTAGAGAGGTGTATTTACCATAGCAACCTCCTGGAATATATATAAATATTCACCTTTGGCAGCCAGCTATTCCTAGGAGAGGTGTCGGGGGGGGGGGGGGGGGGGGCTTTTGAAATGGCCTCTTAGCTATTCTGCAGGCAGAGAACAAAGAGATTTATGAAACTTTGTCATTGGTGGTGACACAGAGAAACTTTAAAAACAGTTCTGAGTCAGCTTGTGGCAAATTTCTTTCCAAATTGAAACACTCATCCCCCAAAATCCTTCAATCAAGAGACAAAAGAGTTGTTTCTCCTTACCAGTTTTAAAAATTATGTTCCCATGTAGCCTTGAAATATCATTTTGGAAAAAAAAAATCAAACATTTTGCTTTGAAAATGTCAAACAACTGATTTTTTTTTATTGTGGTTCAGTTACTAGCCTCAAGTCATGTTAAAAAGCATTTGCAATGAGCTGTACTTTGCATGGCTTCTAAGAAAACAAACTTCAACAGTTAAATATTTTACACTCACTTTGTGAATACATAAATGACCACAGAAAGTGCAGGATGTGGAATAATTATATATGCTAATCCTAACGCTTTTACTGTATGAGGTATCTAATTCAATAACCAAAAGGGCCATTAAAAAAAAATCATAAAATAAAGACTGAAAACAAAAGAAACTGAGAAGTTATAGCAGAAGACATTTTATGAATATTTCACCATGTTGAAAAAGTATATGCAAACAGTATACAAAATAAGCAACAGGCGACAACAGAACTGCTTAAGTAAAAGACAAAACCCAAGTAGGTGTAAACTGTCCCTTGCATGGCTTTGGGCTGCAAATGATGCTAAAGTCCATCAGATCAATGAGATTCTGGAACAGCTCGCTCTCTCTGGATTTAAAACCTGATTTAAAAATGGCACTCACTTTACAGAAGGATTGCATAGCATTGCCGTTCATGGTAGTAGGGAGCAAAACTCCTCACAAGAGCTGCCTCCCTGCCACATGTTGCTGGGAGCAGGCAGATGTGCACAAAACCACTGCCGCAGCACACGGATGGCTGAAGCGCAGCAAAGGGGACGGTGACATGAAAACGTCCTTTAGGAGAGTCAGTGCCAGAGCTCACAACTGAGATTCCCGCTCCAACCCTGGGTGTTAATCTTGACCACCCCAGCATGAAAAACTCTCCATTTAAAGAGGAATATTGTTTTTAAAGGAAAATACTGAGACTGGCTGAATAGAATATCATATTTCAAAAGCTGTTATTTATTTGATCCCATTTATAATTGATATAGTTCTAGTTATATGATTTTCTGGCATTAAGAGCATATTAGAGCATTTACAAAAAACAATATTAAAAAACCCTGCTTGTGGGCAGCCAATTAACATTAGTCTGACTAAACAAAAATCTACTTACCTAGATGCTCTCAGTGCCCTATAAAGCCCTTTAGACTAGCAAGGCCATATTCTACCAAACACGAGGGACATTTAAAAACAAGATTAAATGAAAGTTGCAGGTAATGTTTTAGAAAACACAAAGGTAAAATACCACTCTTGCCCACTTCTCTTCAAATTAAAGATGTTGCTACACAGTGCAAAAAATAAAGTATATTATCCAAGTATGATCTTTTCCTCTTAGAACTAGACACGGGGGCCCCACTGAGGCTTGTATATATGTATTTTAAGTAGCTAGCTCACAATCGAAAAGCCCTTTCTGTCAGGAAATATTTTGTGAAACTTACTTTTAATATTCCTTTTGCCAAGTTTATTCTGTTATGCTTCGGGAAACTTTACAGTTCTCCTTTGCCTGTGCAATATTTATAGACTTAATCTAACCGTCTCACTTACGTAGATGTCATCAGAGTTCCCTTAAGCCCTAGATTAGCAAGACCATATTTTGCTGAACGTGGGTAGCATTTAAAAATGAGCAGGATAAGTGAATATTTGCAATTGATGTTTTATAAAGCATAAAATTACTTTTTGAATGTTTCTCCCACACACTTTCATATTGCTCTTTGAGCTTCAAGAAGGAAAGACGTTCTTCTTGATATGCATAATTTAAAGTGATTTTCTATTTCACACACAACCTCAGGTATTTTGTAGGACAATAAAGTATTTCAACACTAAAGCTTCCCAGATCAAAAAATCTGTCCCCATCTGTTCCTCTCGCAAATCTGACTCAGGAGGAAGAACTGCTGCTGAGAATCACTGGTACTCCACACATCAGCCCTTTTTCCCCACACTTTTTGGCTAGAGCTGCCTGGATTTTAGCTAGAAGATGCAGATTTGTGAAAATGAAAGCCTTGGGGCTGTTTGCTCCAACCCATTTTTTTTTTACAAAATCCCATGGGTGCCACCAGGCATCATTTGGTTTCCCACCAGTTTTCCTCACTTGGCAGAGGAGGAGGCCAGAAGTCAAGGGGAAGCAGCAGCCCAAACCTAACTGGCGTTTTGGGATCCTTTAACCTGAGGTCCAGCAGGATCTCCTAGTTGATATCTGTTGTGGCAAATAAAACAGGGCTGAGCACTTAAGCACCAGCCCACCATTATCTGCCCTGTCTCACAGTTAGCAGTCCATCCTTGGCATGGCTTGGGCATAGGCCCATCAACAGGAGCTGGGTTTGGTCCCTGCCATGATGCAGAGAACTGCAGGAGATGCCCGGGGTCTCCAGGACCACGTTTCTTTGGGGCAGTAAAGTTGCAGCTGGAGTTAAAGGCAGCTGGTTGTGCAGTTTTGTTCCGATCCTGAACTGAGGCATTTTCTCTTTCCTGATGGGAAATGTTTTGCAAGCTTTCTCACTACAAGGTGCATCAAAATGTTTAATTTCCATTCCAAGGAGGACATTTCCCCCACCAGTACATCCAGTTTGCTCCAAGCTAGTTTATGTTTCAAGTAACCCTTCCTAGTCTCAGCCTTCCTCTGTTATCTTCCTCCTTCTTCTTTCCTGTCTCTGTGTCCTCCCACTGACGGCCGCTTTGCTGTGCCGGGGTAGGAGCGTGCAGCAGGATAGGCCTGTGGTCCTTTGCATTCATTCATGATGTTGTCTTGGTGGCACAGAGGAACCATTTACATCTCATGTTTCTGACTTGCTGACTCTGACCAGTGCCTTTCTCATAGCGTTTCAGATTCAATGGGTCCTTAGCATCTTTAAATAAAACATGTAAAATACAAGACCATAGCGACTTTTATCACGAGATTTTTTATCACGATAACTTTTTATCACGAGAAAGAGATAAAATCCCCATTCTCCTTTGCAGTCTTTTCAGCATCAGCTGGCTGCAGCCCAAAATTCCCTTTCTTCACCCAGTTTTCCTCCTCCTCCCTGCCTTTCTATCAGTACTGCTGCAAGGGACACGCCAGCACCCCCGTTAACACCATCTGTTTGACTCTGTTGCACAGAAAGACAGGCGAAGGTTCTTATTGGAGTGGCCTGGAGCCTCTCTTTCCTGTTTTCCATACCGACTCTGATTATTTTTGGGAAACGGCAGCTCTCTAACGGAGAAGTGCAGTGCTGGGCTCTCTGGCCTGATGACTCCTACTGGATACCCTACATGACGGTGGTGGCTTTCCTGGTGTACTTCATTCCTCTGATCATTATCAGGTAAGCCTGAGCCGCAGTCAGCAAGCGTGTGGTGAAAGCTGTCAAGTGTGCAATCAGCTTAATGCTTTAGTATCTACTCATTCATTACGATTTCATTTCCACACCTGCCTTATAGCTGCTTCGGTTTTTATCACATAATGGGTCACTGTACTTGCCCTGGGTGTTCTCCATGAGATATTAATATCCAGAAACATTTTCTCTGAAAAAAGGACTGAATCTCTAAGTGTGTCCACTTATCTCCACAGCTTCAGGCTCAAAACATATCTTTATAAATCCAGTATGAATGTCTAGCTATTATGATAAAACATAATTTTAATAAAAGAACAGGAAACCACACTTAACGCTAATTAAACTAAAATTAACTTAAAGTGCTCTCAAGCTTCATAGTACTAGAAGAGTTTCTTCACCAGGATCAGAAAGAAATCTCCAAGCATTTGAAGCTGCCAACCGCTCCTAAAATACGAGCAAATAAAACTCTTCCTTTTTGTAATGGGAAACCTGAGCTGCAAATATTTGAGACTGATTTGCTCAAAATCACAAAGACAACCTGCAGCAAAATCTATTTTAAGCAGAGGTCAACCAATATCCCAGACTGTGCTTAGTGATCAGTGAATTTTATTGCCTCCCTCTGGGGTGCTGCCATTAGCTGCTGTTAAACAAAAACTCTCTAGCCATGAGGAGCTACCAATGCAAAGGAGCAATAAAAAACTGATGTGGAAGGGGAGAGAGGCTTCTTAACTGCCTTGAAAGGCTGCCGGTGGGAGTAACTTGTTCTCCGAGCCCTTTCCTTTCTTTTCCTTTTATTCTCTTTCAGTAGCAAGGTTACAATAGGATTTCTTGGTGTCCATCTCCTCTTTGTGGCAAAGATGACTTGCTGGGACTTCTTTTTTTCCCCATAATTTGGTGACACGCTGTTTGGGCTGTGAGAGAGGAACTATATTTACATGTCCCTTGGACATCCCTCTTGGTCCATCTGCTTTTCCAACAGGTGATGAGCCATGAGTCTCCGTTAGCTTCCTGCTCGTTAACACCCCAGGTGAGAGCGGGGTGGGGGACCTGATCTTTTCTAGATGATGACAGGACTGGCTACATAAGCCAAATAGTAAAGACCATGTTGTGGGTTTAGTTCCTCTCCAGATGAGTTGTGCCTTGAAGTTTCTTACTGTTTAACCATGGATATTAAGTTCTGCAGCTTCTAATGGCAACAAGTTTCTCTCTGATAGAATCAAAACAACGTGGTGCTTGAACTCATCTAGCTGACTTTTTGATACGGATTCAACATTGACCAGTGTAGCTCCCTAGAGAGAAGGGACAATTTTTATACTTTGCTCATAACATATCAGTTTACTAAACCTTCCATTTTTGTGCCAGATTGCACAGATATAACAAACAAATCCATGAAAAGTCCTCCTTAAAGAAAGGACGTGATAGCAATAGAGAAAAACTACTCCCAGATTGTCCAATTGCTCTTCCTTCCTAGAGAGGATCATTTCTCTTTTTGTGTTTTCCTGAATATTAAAACCAGCCTATTTTTAAATAAACCAAAAAACATTCTTGGGAATATGTAAATAAAAATGTGGGTGGATCTGCAGCCCAGCACTAGCAGCAAAAAGAATAAACACAGAAGAGACAAAAAGTAATTTAACTGTGCAAAAGAAATGGCACTAGAAAACTTTGAGGCTGGCTGTTACTATGAGAGGAGTTTTGTTATGAATTTTCTCAAGTACCTAGCAATCAGGAAATTCTAGCCAGCATCTTAAGCATTTTAGGAAAAAGGCCCATAGCCTGTCCGGTCATTTCACAGGTGTGACAAACATCTCTCTCACACTCAAACTTACAGATTTGCACGCTTTCTATTACAGATCAGCCACTCCTTTTTACATAGCATGTATACTTGTTTGGCAAGAAAAGGTAAGCTACATAGCAACAATTTTTCAGGTCTGCTGACATTGTGCTCCCCTCCTCCCTGCCAAAGGAAGATATTCAAACCAGATCAGCTCTGTGACTTGCTTTACAGTAAATCCCCAGAAGCAAGAAGGTGACGAAGACACGAGGGAAAGGGAAAGTCAGTGAAACTGGCATTTCACGAGATTGCCCTGACAGCTGAGACCTGAATAAAGCATTCTAAAATTTTTGCGGCGTTAACCTTAAGTGACTTTCACACGAGAAATTTATGACAAGACAGGAACTTAAAACACGGGCCTCGGAGCCACGGGGCAGAGCGATGCCCGTCGCCTGCCCAAACATGTGTCTGGTTTCAGTGTACACTAATGCAAATGCTCCCACGTCCTTGCCAGCAGAAGTCAAATTCTTGACAGATCCTAAGTGGTACTCGGCACTGGGAGGAGGGAAGTGGGGTGAGCCAGGGAAGGATTTTTTTGTGCCCATTTATTTCTAGCTGTCTGTGATACTGTTTTCTTCAGAATAGAGAGGATTGTCTAAAACCATATAAAAAGAGGATTACCATCAGGGCAAGGTCAGCAGAGACATCATGAACAAATGCCATGCAATATGGAAAGAACTGGCTATTTTTTTAGAACATTTTTTCAAGTTTGAAGCATACAACTGAAGATTGCAACTGCCCAGCTGATGCATCTGTAAAACATCTGTCAACATAGTCTCAAGGCGTGACATCTATTTCTTTAAAATTTCTTGGCAGTCCAGGAGTTTAAAGCTAATCCACCTAATGTGGCTGCAGCATATAAATAGTCCGGTAAGCAGTTTGCAGCTAAATAACGGCAGAAATGGCTGTTAATATCTGCAGGGACTCAATTTCTCCACAAAAGTTTTGTTCCACAGAATACTTGCAGATGCACAGTAGGTTTGATGACAAATGACACACTGTTTCGTAAGGGTGAGCGAGAGAGATTACGTATATTATAGTTGTGTGTTACTCTGCCAAAAGATTAATCATAAAAATGAAAGGTGTTAGTTAGTAGATGAAGGAAGGCATTTTGTGATTTTTCAAATTTAATGGCCTTTAGCTGAAGGTGTTATTAAAAAAAGACCACAACATAACGATGGAGAGACGATCCATAAATGTACGACTGAAAAGTCAAGGATCAGTATCTAAGAACCCGGGAATACAAATAAACCAGAAGCCAGGGCACACGCCACACTTAACTGAGGAAGGGAGGCAGGGTGCACACAGAGAAAGAATAAGACCTTTTCTGCAATAATTCATTTTGTTTGCACAGCTACTTTATTTTCTCTGCCAAAGCACTCTGATTTAACTGCATGGCAGGTGCCTGACGCAATGTGGCTGGCGGAGTTAATTCTTAATTAGTTCTGCCGCCTGAATCTGCTGAAAACCTAACCTCTAGAGCAAAGCAGTTCACTGATGACAGCACTTCTTCTGGCGCAGTTCATCCAAAGTGCATGCGAAGGATAAAATTTTACTTTTCAGGTGCAGGACTTAATTCCACACTAGATACGCTGCTTTGGCTGTTTCACGTAGCTTTGGCTACGCTTTTCACTTGCTACAGTCCAGGTACCATCATCTTTTAAGCTTCTCTCATCCATCCAGAGCTGATTTCACATGTTCCTGACACAGCCTTCAACTAACTCACAGGAGTTGTGTTATTCATAACACCGCAGCCCGAGGAATGAATTATTTAGCTCATAACCTTATGCTCAGTCTGGAAAACCCTTCCACTGACGAGCTAATCCCCCAGATGCGGTGTGAGCAAACCCTATAGATTCCAAGCCAAAACACAAACCAGAAGAAAACAACAATCTGTCCCTTTTTTTAAATGTATGTATAAAAAGGCAATCTATGAACAGAACTGCAACAGCCCTGAAAGGTTTAAACACTTGGGAGGTCTGATCTCACCACTTCTTCACAACTGGAGAATCAGCAATGAGTTATCAAACAGCTTGTGGGTTTGCGGCGAGTTTTTTATCTGATTATAATACAAACGAACAAGACCTGAATAATGAAAAGGGAATGAAAAGCTGTGATTAGATTTTTAACCCAAGTGCGTGGTTACGTTTGAGAGCTGAGAAAAGGGGAGAATATTTGTTCTTTTCACATAAAATCTCCCCTCCTCTCCACTATCTCAGTGTCAGTCGGGGAGAGCCACAGATCCTGCATCAGGTTCTTCTTTGCAGTGCTTAAAAATTTGGCCTGTTCTTCCCTCTTAATTAGACTAATCTACCACTTTTTCTGCAGTTGATATTGTCAACCTACCAAAACCCAGAAAATTCAGAAAAATTAATTAGGCAACCTGCAGTAATTAGTCGTCTCCTATCCTGGGACGTGTGTCATCAGCCATAACCAAAGCCATTTCTCCTATGCCAAGATATGCCAAGCAAAGCTCAAACAGTATCTGTGACAGTTGAATACCTTGGGGCATTGCTGAACAGAGGTTAAATATGGGTCAAATCAGGATTACAGACTTTTCTCCTGCAAATATTTGCACCTGCGCATCTCAGGTCCTGTGATGGGGAGACAGGAGAGCTACTGGGTTTCTATTCTGTATCGCTACTCTGTGCCAAACCATAATTATATTCTGGCACTCGAGTATCCAGAATTTCAGAGTCTTTTTAGCTGTATTCATGATTGCTAAATATATTTTTTATCTTTTAACCTGATAAATGTAATACATAGGTATTTATCTAATATTATTCCAAATTCAGGTTAAAAAAAATTGCAAAATTCCTCTTGAAGAACAGAGGAAAAAATATCCATCTGCTGTTTAAAATCAAAACTCCAAAGAGAACATTTGCTTTGGAGCAGCAGAAAAATAATTAGCAGAGAAAAAAACAGAATCAGTTAAAAGGAAAAATATGGAATTAAACCCAAGACATTACAGTGAAATAAAAAATAGATTAAATAAAAGGTATTTGTCTGAATTAAATCAAATAAAGGGAATAAAAATACCATTAATAAAAATACCAAAGGTCATTTTTTGAGCTTGATTCAGTGAGCACAATCATTTTTTGCCTGCAATTTCCATTTCTAAATAAAAAAGCCTAGATCTTGCACATATGTTCTAATATCTGCCCGTCTATTAACTTACCCATTACACATGCCCACAATGGTTGTGTTCAGATGAAGTTAGATATGCCTTTAGTCTTTGGATAAATAGTGCTGTAAATTAGCTATCATAAAACATAATGCAGCTGCATCACTTTGCACAAATAAAGTACAAGGAACAATAGGCAATGCTGGATGATAAATACAAGCAATTAGCAGGAAGCTTAAGTGTACTTTTTGCCGTGGTAAAGGCTCATTTTACTAGTAAATACTGAGGCTGGGTGGGATGCTATCATAATGCAATCATTTATTTAAAAAAAAAAAAATCTGTGTTTGAAGAGCGGGCAGATCAATAACTCTTATGACTGTTAATATCAATACACAGCTTTACCAGAAGACATCTTATTTTCCAAAACAAAAGTGATCTATCAATTAAAAATAAAGACGGAGTGGGACTATTCACGGTAGCATTTGGATGATTAACAGTAAGTTAGTTATTTACATGGACAAAGAATGCTGTAATTACTAATGGGGTCATATTAAACAACACCATTAACTAACAACATGCTACAATGAACATGCATCTTAGTCCTTCAGAATTTGGATCAAGCTAAATTGCTTTTGGAGATGCAATGAATTTAATTTGCTGAGATACATCCATAGTCTGAACCACATTCTTGTATTTCCCTGCCACCTCTCCAGAGGTGGTACGCATCTTATCAGGGCTAGAAACATCACTTGCGTTTTCAGATCAACAGCATGTCCTTTCTATCGTGTGGTCTTCAAAGCCTGAGCAGTTCCTTCTCAAAAAGGCTTGGATTATTTTTCCGTTCAGGTTTGACTACTCCACCTGGGCTCTTTCTTCCCTTTCTTTAGTCTCTCACCTGAAAATAATGGGCCACGACAATTCATATAGTATTTTAATATCATAGTATGCATTTAAATGACTACAGCACATGTTTATAGCCCCCAAGAATCCCCAGTGACGGCTTGAAGACTAGTGCACTACGGACTTAAAGACACAAAGAAACCTGACAATATCGTGACCTAAGGAACACTACATCACATCTCCCACTGCTTTCAGTGGAGACAAGAGCAAGCAGCATGCAGGCATGTTACATGTGTTGGAAAATGAGGTTTGTGGCAATGTGTACAGTGTGCTTTTACATCTTGGCAGTGAAGGCTGAGTAGCTTGATGGCGAGAGGAAGGAAACAGAGATTACGATACGGTCAGAATGGTGCAGACCGTTGCCAAACCTCCATCTGAATACCAGTTGTCATCTGTCCCGTACTACGCTTTGCTCATCTGCCACTTTGTTTTTCATCAAGTGGGAATTTCTTCCCACCCTTTGAGATGTCACCAACCGCCACATCCTCCTCCAACCTCCTTTTACAGAAAGAAAGAAGCTATAAATGCATTCCGAAAAAAAACTGCTTTTCCTTTGTAAGAAAAATACAACTTCTGTTCCGTAAGTGCTTTCTTTTTATTGTTGTGGCTTTGAAACACACATGCAGATGCCTTTTATGATTTTAAGCTTTGGGTGACATATTTCTGGAAACTCCAGTTTCTTAGCTCCATGCCAGCATAGCTGGGGAAAAAAGAAAAAAAGATTAGGCACTAATAAGATTTGGAGTCCCAGAGAGATCAAAGCATAAAGGCATAATTGTGGCTGGCAAAACAGTTGCTGGGAAGTGTACCTAGCATGACAAGTGACTCGTCTTTCCTGACACCCACCCTGAGCAGCTTTACATCACCTCTGCTCCCCTCCTGATAAGGAAGGCTCCAGTGGATCCAGCTATAGAGAAAAGAAAGATGAACAGAGGCAAAAACACCAGTACAAATCCACTATGTTGGCAGCACTTTAGAAGCTGCTGGATTAAACCAGGAATTAAACTTTCCCTTGGACTTGTAAAAATTAAGGATTCAAATGAAACAGCATGTAATCTCATACATGAAATGCCAAGTGAAGAAGACAGCTGCTATAGCTGCATCTGGTGAAAGGGATGCTCCTACCAGACTCTGCAGCCAAGAGGGCAGGATTTCTGGGGTCGGAGGGAAACCAAGTGAGAAGCCTGACTTCGTAATTCAATCCTTGTGGCACTTAGCTGGAAGCAGGGAGTCTGAATGTTTTGACTACGGAGTTAGGCTCCTTCGTCCTGATGTTTAGGCAACTCTGAATGTGTCCTGCTGGACACGTGCAGATCTGCATCAGAGGGGATATTGTTTCAACTGCAAATAAAAAGGTCAGGCTAGAGATAGCAGGCTAGGGAGAAAATAGAAACAGGACTCTTAGGAGCTGGATGGAAATTTTCTTGAGATGACAACAACTATCATTGTAATGCATTCTTATTCATTGGAACAATCAAAGGAGAAATGATACATGAATTTTCCACCATTGTCAGTACAAAGTACAAAGGAACTCTCAAGTGCACCAGCTGATAAATAAACAGGTTCTTGAAAAGCCAGGAGATAAAAGGAAAATGTTCAAGTCAGCTGGGAGCCATGCTAGACCTTTGAAGGAATTAAGGAGAGCAAGCTGGAGTCTGCGGCAGATGAACACAAAACCCTCACTGGGCAAGTACGCTACTGCTCTGCTGCACAGCCCGCACTTGCATGTTGAATTTCCAGCTCTCACCTATTGAGCCTGGAAACCAGATGGGTCCAACTTCCAGAGAAAGGAAACCTCCAAGGCACACAAATACTGCCTTTGCAAGCGTCTCTAGGGATTGAGGGTGCTGTAGGAAAGGCTCATATAGCAGTCTGAAAGCTCTAATAAGAATAATGTCTCTTCTGATAATAAAAATAAACCACATGATAGTAAGACACATTTTTGCTTCTATAAACCTGAAATAATCTCCCTAGAACCTTTTTCACGGAGTCACCACTAAGGTTTGTGGCAATTAATGGTCAGGCTGCCCCAGTCCCCCCAAAACACTGCGGTGTATTGCAAACAGCACACGATGACTTCTGTTATGATGCTTGTTTTTTACATCAGGAAAACATGGCAACCCAAGTGCATTAGCTGAAACACTTTTAAATTATTTTTATCTTCTTTAGTAGACTAAAAAGGAAAACACCAGTCAAAAGTATGCTGTTGCTTAGTGATTTTAGCTGCATGTTATGCATGCTTGCAGGAGAAAAGGCAGACAGAGCAAGGCCTCGTATTTTTTTTATGTAAACTGCTGAAAAGGTAACATCCTCATCCAGGATGTAGGTTCAAACAAACAGCTCTTCGGCTTGAAGGAATTATTTTTACCTATTCTATATTAAATAAATAGCATTCCAGACTTGTTATCGCCTAGGGAAAGGTCATAACTATCGGAGGTCATTGTGGACTAGGGCACTTTTCATCTTTCCCATTAAAAATATATGTATATTCCCCACTGAATATGCAAATTGTGGTGGATCTGGTTTTGAATCATCTAACTCTTCCCATCTATCTCATAATTCTGTTCTGCCCGATTTCCGTCCCAGGACCTTGACACTTGAAAGTGGGCACCGCGATATTTAACTGCATTTCTCATGGATCTTGCCCCTGTGGAATTCCCCAGGGTACCATTTGATTTGTCAGCTCCATACTCACAAAGTAACACCAAAACAGAAGTGTACATGCAGCAAAACCTGGTCCTTCCTGTCGCTTCCCCCATTTCAGGTCTCGTATCCTGGGGCTGGTACCCAGGCAGATTTGGCCTTGGCTAGCTCAAAATCCCCAACGAGCTCTTGCCTGTGAGATATTGGCCAAATCACTGCATTCCTCTGAGCCTCAGATTCGACATCTGCAAAGCCAGGACAACGATAATGAATTCCATGGTGATGAAAACTCTTCAGATCTGCTTCTGAAAACTACTACCGGAGAGTCATATTTTATTTATTATTGTTGTTGTCATTATTATTATTATTACCATGCAGTCCTGTCATCTCTATGAGCTCCTTACACATAGATAAGTGTATTCATAGAGCACGAATGACTGGGATGTCAGTTAAATTTACTGTGCCTTATAATACCAGTGACTCTTTCTCTTCTGTAGCGTCATATACTCAATCGTGATTCGAACCATCTGGATGAAGAGCAAAGCTCAGACTGTCATCATATCCAGCTGCCCTGGTGAGTCTCAGCACACATGTCTCCAGCCTCGTGATTCAAATCCTGCCAGTCTCCCCAAATCTGGGAATGCCTGGACATGCGGTGTCACGTTGGGCCCCCATCAGTGTGGTGGGAATGGGGTTTCAGTGATTGTTCATTCATAACTCTTTTCTACGTTATTTACCTTCTTTCTTTTGACACTAAATCCCCTTTAGAGAAGCAACAGAAAACATCTGCGAGAAAAGAATCAGAAGTAAAAAATCCTTATTCTAGAACTTAGAATCACTATTCCTAGAATTATGCCCATTTCCAGAATAATTTTTGTCTAGCATATACTTAGATAACACTTCTGCTGTGTCTTCACATGCCCTTGCAAGTGTGGATTTTGGTCAAGCTCAGAAATTCCTGGCTACAGAAAGCCATAAAATGAGCTGAGCTTTCCACCCCAAGGTCATAAAAATTTTTGGACTATTCTGAGCTATTTTGGCAAAGAGCACACATCATTTCAAGATCCTCACTTGTCAGCTGCCTTTCCTATTAGTTATGAAGAAAAGTATGTTCATTTACGCTAATGTGTTTTACAACACAACTGTAAGAGCACACAACCAGTTAGTGCAGCCAAGTGGTGAGTGGAAACACATCAAACCACGGGGATCAAGTTGCTGGTACTTGCCTGAAGCAGGATCATGGATCATGTCTGGTACAGGAGGAAGCGTCCTAATGCCATGTTGCACATATTCAGACACCCTTATGTCATATCAACTATAATCTAAGATTTACTCCTCCTTTGAAAAGCTTGAGCAGGACTGATTTCTAATGAACCTGCCTTCATGACACAATCTGTATTAACTAGTCCTGAAAAAAACGTCATTCTCCTCATCCAGGAGGTGTATTCTGCTCTATAAGTCACCAAGTGATTTCCAGTAATATTACATATGGACTAATTTCAAGCTTCTACATGGGATGTTTCACTGATAACAAGCCCACATTAATTTTATTTATTTTTTTTCTTTACAAATTACACAGCCTTGATATGCTGTTTTTATAAGACATGCAAAAAGTTGTGTACACATAGTTATTTCAAATTACTTTAAAAAATTCCAGTCCTAAGTTTGGACTACAAGAGTTTAAAGATATTTTGGTAAAAAATTACCTTCTTGTGTATTCACTATGGTGAACCTCATTATTCTGACCCGGCAACATGAACAGCAAATTGACATTAATAATGAAATCAGCCATATTATTATAATCATGCTGGTACTGTTATTCAAATACAGAACTTGATTCTCAGAGACATTAGTGTTACTTCAGAGGAAATGAGATCGACCAGCCCTGGTGTGAGACTGAACAGAATTTGCTTCTCAATTCAAGCCACACTGAATTTCTGAAAAGCTAGTCTAATAGCATTTTGTATTTCATTACTGAGTCAACACAGAGAGTAAAATGCATGGCTGATTATCCAAAGCATCAAAAATAGTAAGAGGTTAAGGGAATGGAGTATGTAGCCTTTAAAATCCTTCTGACTGAAATGCGGTTAAAAGTGAACAGGTAGTCTGTTTTGCCAGGTTGTTTCTTCTCTTTTCTTAATTACAGCTGCCAGTTCCTTTCAGAAGATGTCTCCTGTAACAGCACTCTGGTTGCATCTTTGTAGCTGAGACGGCGCATGGTTTTTATTAGGCTGATACAGTTGGGCACATGGGCAGTGTTTTTCATGACTAAGTGTCGAGGATCAGGAATACCCAGCTGCCACAATGCTTCAGGAAGATCTCTTCTGCTTACATTTCCCCTTTTGATTTTGGGTGGCTTGGGTTTTGAGTATCCAACTTGAGCAGGCTTGCAAGTGTCCGAATTTCAGGAACTACTGAGCTCCTGCCCGACACCAGGGAAGGACGGGCGACGTATCGCTGTCCTGCCTGCGGAGGTATGCGCTGACACATCCACGCAGCAGCCCCACTCTTTTACTAGCTGAACTGTTCTTTCCCCAGGTGGCAAAACCTCTGCTGGCTACACCAGTCGTGGATTCATATCCAGGGCGAAAGTGAAAGCGATCAAGTACAGCATTGTAATTATCCTTGGTAAGTGAAAAGCCCCACAGCCGGTAGCTAGGGAGGATGCTGACATCAGGAAGCTGGTCTTCCTCAGCTGCCCCCCGTCATCAGCAGATAAAGTGCAGTAGATGGCTCGGTGAAGGAGCTTTACTTTGACCCCCTGACTTGCCTTCTGACCTTGTCCTTCCCCTCTCCTCTGGCTGATAAGCTCCTATTTTAGGCATCTGACATAAGCCTCAAATGAAATTATATGCACAACCCCTCATGTGCATAAAGAAAGTAAAGGAGGGACATCATTGCCTAAAAGGAACAAGAGAAGGGGTCATCTCCTTCCCATCCAAGCTGCCAAAAGACTTGGCAACTGAGTTGTCTTTTAGACTTAGAGACTGTTTATAACATGTTAGGTGCTGGGGGGTGCAAGGGAGAGGAAGGAGAGGCGAGGGATGCAGAGCAACTGAATTTGATGTCAGAAGCGTGTTGTCTGCCGAAGTGGGAATAACGAGCTCTCCTTTCCTGACCGGGCAGCAGATGACTCAGTGCAGGTGTCCTCCGTCTCCCAGGGAGACGACATTATTCTGTTGGAATTAGGAGGCTGACATTCTGTCTCGATAAATAAAGGCAGCGTCACACAGGGCTTGTGATTAGCTGCCAGAGACAGGCAGGAAGGTGACCGAAGCTATTTACTCCCAAGGGCGGACAGCCATCCCCTACCACTGAAAAAGAGATCGCTCCTCTTTCCAACGCTACACAAAATTCAGATTGGATGATGTGGTGATAACAGCTACTACTGAGGTGCTTGGCTCACTGTTTAGCAGTAGCGTCTGCAGACATGAGAGAGGCCGGTGAGATTCATGATTTTCAGAAGTTCAAGAACAGCTTCTCTGTGTCTGAACTTTTCTGCGTGGCAATCAAAGAATGCTTTTGTCAGAAACAACTATCGCAATGCTATCAGATGTCAAGAGCTCACCTGGAGGCTCAGTATTTCAAAGGACCTTGATAATATTAGGCACCCAGTATCTCTTGATGTGCAGATTAAGACATTCATGGATTTCTTTAAAGCCACTTAAAGTTCTGCGTAGACAGTGTTATGATCTATATGCTGACAATGCATATTGCTATTTTACTGGTGTCTGTGCATAGGCAATGCCAGTTTGGTTACTCTAGAATCTAAACAGGAGGGGAGTTTACCTCTTCCTTGCACATTCAGTGAGCGCTCGGCTAACTGCCAACTAAGAAATACTGCTTACTGCAACAAGAAAGCAAGCATGGGATCACTCTGCTGTCTCATTTGGGTCAGGGAGAGATCACGTGTCTCATTTCAGATACCTGTATATTTGCAACTCAGGTACTTGTGGCTTAGTTGAGTGAACTGCCTGTGCCAGTGTTTCTATGTAAATCTTTAATCAAAAGCCTTTGTAAAAAGAGATGACATAGAAATTTGTGAGGGATGGATTCATTCCCTATGTCTGCAAATAAAGGTAAAGGTAAAGGTAAGCCTTCTTATTTCTACCACCTCTGAACAACAGCAGGGACTATGAACAATGCAGTCCTCTCTTCCCTTCCCAAAATTCATCCCTCAAATTGCAGTATAGGAATTAGAGAGTCTTTCTGCACGCTCCATATACACAGCAATTCCAAACAGCATGCCAAATGACATGTTAGTCTGCTGTAATATGGTGTGAAAGGGTGTCATTCCTTGCTCCTGGGTGTCTAAGAGCCCTTTTTTAATAGGTGGCTGTGACAGGCAGTGCTGTCACGGAGCGGCACTTTGGTGGTGTGTACATTTAGATTGGCTGCTCACTCAGGGGACCATTAAAAGAGCACTTCACTATAACTTATGATGCTTTAACTGGCTACCTATTTACCCTTTATGTGTTGTGTAGTGTTCAAAAGTGCCTCGATATGTCTAGAGGGAGCACTCTAAACACTTAGAGGAGCACACATAATATATTTTACGGGCATTAAAATAAAAATAAAGACAAATAAAAGCACAATCTAATAACTATTCTCTTAAATAAGACCCTGAAGAGGGAGAGATTCTTTTTTGCGTGAACAAATATGTATGTGTTATGACTGTCTCTCTATGCGTGTGTGATTACCTCCCTAAATAGCTAAACTATCTAATGTCAGGCTCTTCCCCTCTCTGTCTCTCTTCCAGCATTTGTTCTCTGTTGGAGCCCTTACTTTCTTTTTGATATCCTGGACAATTTCAACATACTCCCTGTGACCAAAGAGCGCTTCTACGCATCTGTGATCATTCAGAACCTGCCAGCCTTGAACAGTGCCATCAATCCCCTCATCTACTGCCTCTTCAGCAACCGCCTCTGCTCCTCTTTCGAGTATCGCTCCTTTACTGTCACTCCAACTACCCCCTAAGAAGGGAGGGAACACATAAACACAGTCCCTAAACCGACTACCTGTTTTCACCTGTTTTAATTCTGACCATTCCTTATTTTCTTTAGGGAAAGAAGAACACGAAGGCTGGGGGGAACTTTCCGGGACAGGAGTGATGGAGGGCAGGAGATGCAGGTCCTGTCCAAACCAGAATACATCTAGCGTGGGCGATGCCCCGCAAGCCACGCAGGGACCAGTACCAAGGAAAGCGGAGGTCCCCCACAAGCCCCGAGCACCGTGAGCTGATGGACACTGACTGGAAAGAGCCCACACCCCGCTGCTGTTGAGCAGCACACATATTTTGGATCAGCACTGCAGCTTCAGCAATTGCATACTGCCAATGCCAAACTCAGTCCAAGGGGTTTGCATGCCACTGTTGTGAGGGCTCATCTTGGCCCGCTGTTTTCAAGCAAACTGTAATATATATGTATTCTGAATGGCAAAAAACAATGTAAATGGTGTGTAGTCAATCTTCTCTCTATTTTTCAGGAGTCGCTAAAAGTCATCTACTTTACCGTATGGCTCACATAATTGGTAAAGAGTATTTACAAGTAACTACAGAGCAAAAACCCTACTTAAAATAAAAACACTGGCACTTTTCTGATGAGAACACACCA
Source organism: Calonectris borealis (assembly GCF_964195595.1). Taxonomy (NCBI): domain Eukaryota; kingdom Metazoa; phylum Chordata; class Aves; order Procellariiformes; family Procellariidae; genus Calonectris; species Calonectris borealis. The sequence goes on from NC_134313.1 coordinate 117,335,474, forward strand.
CCATCACTATATGTAATTATATCTGAGTTTCGTACACAACCACTTACGAAGTGATACCCAGAGAAGAGGGGACTGAAGGGCTGGGTTACTGTCTCCCACCTCTCCTGGCCCGTCTCCTCAGCTCACGCCAGTCCTCCCAGCCGCAGCGTCCCTGCAGCTCGTCCTCCCCTTCCCGCGCCGTATTTCCCTGCTGTCCTACCTTGGCATGTCAGTGGCACCCTAGGGTCCCTGCAGGGCTGCCATGCGACACATCCAGACAGTCATTTATTTATGGGCTACTGTATTAATGAAGCGTCTGCCAGCCCCTCCCAGACCCTGCGGTGCATCAGGTGCACCGATCCTCATGCGCTTCTGTGGCAAAAGCCCTGAGCAGTCTTTTGGGGACTCTGCACTCGCTCCACCTACATAGAGCTGTCATCCAGGGCACTTCGTCAGCGCAGATCAATCTTGCCACCACACAGCAGCATTTCCCTGGCTCGTGCACTATGTAAACCATCCATGTCGCTTAAATCACGCAGGGAACCATACACATCTTTAGACAACCTCAGAGCTGGCAAAAGACCTGGGTGAAACCATAAAACTCAAATTGCATTTAGAAAAAAATATCTGTTGATGGTCCAGTCTTGTAAACTCATTGTAGGGTCCACCGAGCACCGACCATCAGGCAGAGCTTCGCTGCACAGCGCCCCTAGCGGTTGGGCATCCCCTTCCCCAGCCCTTGGGGCATCCTCCCACCACACAGTTCTCCAGTTTAAGGAGAAAGGTTCTCACGCAGGTTTAGTGGGTGGGTGGGTGGATGATATTGACTTCAATGTTCATTTTACCGCAAGGCAGCTTGAAGTATTTGTATGATAATACATGCTAACCAGCTGTATGGCAAGTGTGTTTGTTTCCTCTCGGTAAAAAAACTGCATTCTTACTTAAGTGGAGTCAGTTTAAACAGGGTTTTTTTATTATTGTGATCCTTTGCAATGAGTTTGTTCCCTGCAAAACAAGAACTGAATAAAATTTGTTTATAATTACCTATATTACAATAATCTTTTTTCCTAAGTAGGAGATACATAAAATCGTGGGGCTTTATGTTCTCAGGAAAATAAATAAGGTTTTTTTTTTTATTATTATGAAGTTCTGTTATGTCTAAATTTTGGTAACAGCTTAATTAAAACCATGAATCTACACCAGCCTTTACAGCAGCCACCTTGGATAGATTGTATATAAGAACTAGACAACATTTTTTCTTGTGGGCGAAGTTATAACTTTCCCAAAAGTGGACTGCTCGGTTTAAGCCTCATAGTGAAATAGATTTTGGTTTTTAACGTTTTCATCTGATACATATATTTTTGAACAAATAATGGAGTTCCTAGACTTAATACCTGGAAATCAGATAACATTTCTGAGCAGTACTTTGATTTCCAAATGTAACATGCCTCAATCCCACTAAAATTTACATATTATTCACTGGGGTCACCACATGAATTATCCCATCTAAAGTAAGCATATGCATGAGTAAATGTAGGACTCCAGCCTTAAATGAAGTAATTACCTATTTATTTTCAAAGAAACAGCCTTTTTGTTTCATTCCTTATTGCATTATGTAGTATTTACATGTTGTTCATATCCTTTTTCCTCTGGACATGATTGTGATGCCCTTCCTCATAAGAGGAGCTTTCAGTTTAAATGGCCTCACATCACTTTTGTCTTCTTCCCTTCCAAACGTTTAATACAGAAATAAATAATTGATCTCATTTTTTAACCTGCTGTCTTACTGTGCAAGAAATAGCATTTTACTACCTTTCTATATTCTCCAAAACTTTTGTTGTAAAGAAACTGAGAAAAAGCTGAGTTTTTCCATTAGTCTGGAAAACACTTGCATGGCTCTGCTTTGTCTCTTGGGAGAGTGATTTACAGAATTTCATCTGACTCCAGTAGGTTTCTTACTCTTATTCCATGTCAGCAACGTGCTCTACATCTGTTGACTGTTTAGTTCCTTAATTGTGAGACAGTTGTTACAAAAGACCCCAGGCCTATGGAGAGAGGTAGCAAAAGTCAGTGTCAAGGTCCAATGCCCAGAGAGAGTCCGAACACAAGAAGAAGAGGGCACCCAGCTGGCTTGTCCGTGACAGCCCACGAGGAGCTGTTTTTCATTAGCTTTAACACTTCAAGATGCGTCTGTGAGATCCTTCTGACATTCCCACAGCAACCAGAAACATTTGTATGCATGACTGTTAGGACGTAAAATCCTGTATGATTATAGATTCCCAGGAAGCATGGAAAATCAGATACTCATCCCTCAGAGAAGTCACATCAAACAGCATAGGACTAGGATACTTTTCAAACTAATACATTAATTCAAGAGAATAGAGAACGTGTGTTTTCTGTGACAGGTTCAAATAAAATCTGAATGAAAAAACTATTTAACTTGCTCTTGGACATTTTTTTAATGTAATTTAAAGTTCAGTTCTCTTAGTCAAGATTTCCATCTGTTGCTAAAAGTGTAAAGCAGTATTTTGTCTTTCATCTTGGTTTTGTCTTTGAAATGTCTGTCTCCTTTTTTATTTTTACTTTGAAAAACCTAATGCAAGACAGTAAAATTTAACATCCAAATCACTGGGTAGGTATACTCTAACAATGGAGTGCAATATTCCACATTGCAACCATGGAAGAATAGCAAAGTAAAAGCCCATCTAGAAGCATTTTACATTCTCCTGCATGCTGCTGACCAAGCCCTTAGAGGTGCAGACATTATCAGTCAAAAAAAAAGGTAGCGACTGCCTGGTTGTTTGTAGGTTTGGGGTTTTTTTTGAAAGCTGTCTTTCATGGGAAAATAATTAGACCTTTTGATATGATACAGGATGATTTGTTTTCCACAGAACAACAACAACAAAAAATTCTTACACACATCTAAGACTTGCAAGGCATGAATGAATGAAGGTCCATGCTCTACAAGTTACCTAGACATTTAAATATGAATTGTTTCAGTGGGAATCAAGCACATAAATGTCATTACAGAAGCGGACTTACACAATATGTTTTTAAAGTACTGGCTATTGGAAGCATCAGGCCCCTACTGAGAGCAGTCTCTAAGAAGGACACATAAGCAGAAGTAAAAGTGCTTATTTTAGTTCAAGCTGTGGCATTTGAATACCAGAAAGCTTTATGTCTATTAAGATTTCATATTTTCTGGACACTACAAGATGCAGGAAATCAGGAAAATCCTCTCTCAAACCACAGGCCCCTATTCAAAATATAGGAACAAATGACTCAACTGAAAAAGAACATTTTCAAAGTGACTTTGGCAGAGAATTTCTGAAGATATGAGCGCTTTGGGGTAACTCTGACCTGGGATAACTACGAAGAGTCTCTTGGCATTCTCTTTACAAAGAATACACTTGCTGGCAAGATGTCTCAAGTTCTGCATCCCTTCAGAAAGCCCTACCTCGCTGCTTGTGCAGATTTGTTTCAGACAAGAACCCAGAAGGCATCACGCTATCTGCTACTCCACCTTACCCCTCACAAAGACTGCATGTACTCTTCAGAAATACTTGACAGAAACAGAACTACAAAAGAAAGAAATTGCGGCCAGCACAGCAAAAAAGTGTATATACTTTTCTGTGGGCACAGGTACCTTCTTTCAAGAGAGGAAACATTCCACAGATAAAAATACACTGGTGCAGAAGCTATCTGTCTCTACCTTCCAACCCAGAGCTTGGTGCTTACAGGAGCAGAGATTTTAGTTTATTCATCAACCTTGGGAAACATGATTGATTTGGGGAGTAAATCACAATTTTTAGTGCAAGGTAAAATATGTTTCATTTTCTTTAGCAAACGGTAATTTATTTTGCACAGCATTCAATTTAGATAAGCATTATAGCTGAATGGTTCATCAGATAATCTTTTGTCATGTTTGATGGCATCTTATTCTAAGTATGCATAAAATATGGGGGTAGAGGGTTAGGCATACAAACACAATTTACAAATAGACATCGCTGATTCCTCAAACTGAGTTGGTTATAGCGGTACGTAATTAGAAGCTTAACTGTCAATTTAGACTCAAGCAAGGCAAATGAAAATGGGCTAAAATTCAGCAGCTTTAATAAATTCAATAAAGATGAACAGTCTGAGCGATCACGTAGAAAGAACTGGATGATCTTCAGAACCCGAATAGCAGAAACATGGTGAAATGTACCATGCTGTGTGCTAGTAATCAATTACATCAATTATGAGAAATTCTGTTATAAATTGGGAGCTCATCAGCTGGAAATATCTGAAGAGAAGAAACGCTTGAGTGTGTTCATTGGCCAGACGATGCCTGGTTACTGACAACAACACGGCTGGTGGGGTCAGGGGGCTAATATGATCCCAACATGTATCTGGTGAAGCATTTGTCAGAAGAGTTAAGGCTGGGGTAGTCTCACTGTTGCCCTCTGTTGAGACCACTCTGTGCAAAACAAGAGAAAGAAGAACATGGAAAAGAACACCCTGAGATTTCGGCTTGTTGGGGCTGGTAAAATGGAAAGGGGTATTTCTGCTGCGTGTTAATTCAAGGATGTCAATGAGAAAAGGAGGGAGAAGAGAGAACTTCTTAAAATACATGATAAATCTGCAACAAACCCTGCCCCCTGGAATAATCTCACCATGAATAAATTTGAATAAATTCAGCAGACAGAATGATCAGCCTGCCCAGACCTTACTGCATGTGTCAGGAACAAGCTTTTTGGTTATAAGAGAGCCCTCCTACTTTGTTCTATGGCTGTTTATTGAGCTCTAAATGCAAAGAAAGGCAAGACTTTCTGTGCAAGCTTTCCAAGGGGACCAGGAGCTGGTTCCTGTCATTTTGAATCGTGCTAACGGCTGTGCCTTGGCAATGGTGCAGCAAGGAGATCTAGTATGAAAAGTATCAGTGGGGGACATTTATTTGGAGACATAATACCTTCTTAAGTCAAGCTGATGGAGCTGGAAAAGCGAATAAACTTTCAGGCACGAGCGTGCCCTGCCCATCCCTGCCCTACCAATTCATATCACAGGTTTCAGAAAAGTACAAGGTAGCAGCTGGCCTTTTTGCTTGTGTTCAGGCTTTCAGGTTGAGACCAATGCTGGTGATAGCAGAGTTATACAAGCATTACTCTTTGAAGTATAATCCTCTCTCCTCTTTGCCCAAGACACTGTGGCTCACACTGTTTGGTCTCACACAACAACCTCGCATTGGAGCAGCAGCCTACAGCCACGCTGGCGGCTTGCAGACAACCTGGGTCCGCTCACCTGGTAGCTGGGTTGCCACTCAACTACCTTCACATGTGCTCATGGTTTTACAAAGAAGTGACTAAGAGCCTGTAATTGGGCATACGTTTATGCATGGTGTGACTGGAAAACTGCACCTCCTGGGCACTACAGACTAATGCCAATGGGAAAAAGTCTTGTAGCTGTAAATTAACAGAAGTGTCCTTAACTTAAAGGATTTGGGTCCCTTAAATGCATTACACAGAAAATTAAAGAGAAGTCGGACTCCCTTGATCATGCTAAAAGCTAAAAGGTACTTTATGAAGCTACCATAGAATGAGAAAAGACTTTAAAGTCATCAAGTAGGAAAATATCACTAAGTCCCATTTAGAGCCCATGGCTTAATCTCCTCATTTGGGAGAAGGATTACTCCAAGGGAGTTTTTAAAAAACTAGACAGGAGAATTTGCATAGACATCAGGTAGGTGGAAGAAACATGCTCTGTTTTGATGTGGTGCCAAAATAACAATTTAAAGATGACTCGGCATTGCGGTGTTTATAAAATGCCACGGGTGTAGTATAATTCATAGAGGAAAGTCAAATGCTGTCACTCTTTCAGGAATACTTGGCAATTCCCTGAACATCCCCCAAAGAACGGGCTGTTAATGTGGTTATTCCCATGGGACAGGGTGTAGCATCATCTGGGAATATTTATTGTCAAACAAACTCCCGCATCAAATTACTATTTTTGAGAAAACTTTGATTTTGAAGTTTTTTGCAGATGCAGAGAACATCATCTGGACCAAACAGAAGAGGGAGGCACCTCAGCACAGCCATGGCCATGGCCTCGGCCATGGGGTTAGGGAACGTGCTTAAGCAAGGTCTTGATGTAGCTTCCCAGATCCGAAAACCCCAGGGCTATTCAGCCAGGTACTAAACAAATATTCACTCATTCAGATGAGAACGGGTCCAACAGGAGAGGTAAGGAGAGGCTTCCTGGTGACTTCTCCCACATGGTGCCCAGCATCCACCCTGCGGTGGTGAACCCCCTCAGACTCATCTCACGACTCCCCATTCAAGGGGAAGACGCTCACAGAGGAGCACCCTGGAGCTGCCTTTGCTTTTGCACCCCTCTGCAGCTGCTCCCCTCTTTCTCAGTCTATCTTCCCTCCCACACCAAGATTTTCATGTGGTTTGGGACTTCTTATTAAGTCTGGAAAAGTGTCTGCATTCTTAAGTTAAAAAAAAAAAAAGAAAAAAAAAGAAATTTCATGCAAGTGAGTTTAACCCAAGGGTCAAGAGGGGTAACGTGGCTCTGCCTCAGTTTTCTAAAAGAGCATTGCTTGATAGGCAAGAATCATTGCAACGTATCATGCTACATGACTACAGTAAATGCTCCTTTCAAATCTCAAAGACATGGGTGAGATACCTAATTAATGATGTATGGAGTCACGCTGTTGATATGGCTCACACAGGGGCTCAGTAAGATATCAGAGCGGGCCTATTGGGAACCCAACGTTACATGTTTGAACCTGTTTAATATTCTGAGCCAGATTCTCCGTTCATGTATCTCAGCACGAGATGTTGAAGATACGGTGTTTTTAGATCAGGTCTACATCCATATACCAAGGAATATACATGTGAGCCTTTCTGAAGCATGATCAATCATCAGAAAACGGGCATAATTATGATTTTATAATTATGAGAATAATTGCAAAAGATTAGTAGTCTACCCAGCTGGAGACTTTGCAAAATCCTGAAGGCAATTATGCTGCTGTATTTTGAAAGTATCTAATCAATTTAATTTCTTTTCTTAGATAAAGCAGCATGAACTTCAGTTCACATTGTCAGAGGAGGCTTGTTGGGTGATAAAGAAATGTTACTGGTAGATCAACCCCGCCCTATCACAAGTCAGGAAGATTCTTCTTGCTGGCTTCATAGGAGTTGATTGGGCTCTGTTCAAGGAGAACACAAGACCCCTTTAACATTTTTACATTTACTATTTCAGGCAGGACTGAACTGATTTAACTGCCACCCCAAATCAAACTGATATTTAAAAAACAGGTTGCAGAGACTTTTTCAGGTCATCCAAGCAAAATGCTAAGAGAAAATAGTGCACATTGACACAGAATTATCTAAGAAAACCCTAAGAAATAGGATAGGACGAATCACTTAAATGGTGACAGAGGGGAAAAAGAATAATGCATGCTTCATAGAAGCACAGGTCATGCCTATTTCTTGAAAGACTGCCCTGATACCCAGCTGAAGTTTAGTGGATTCAAATTACACTACAGACAGGAAGATCATAGAATACCAACAGTCTTGAAACAGAGTGTCTTTGATGACCCTATGGGGCACAAGTCCCCCCAAGAATATTGCAACAACCTCAAACATGTTTTTGACATTTTTATGGGCTCAGCAGTGGTATAATTCCTGGATCACTGAATACGCTTAGAGTCACATCTACAGGAGGTAAAGGCAATCTAAGGGATAACGTAAGCCTTTCCCTACTCAAGATCAGAACTCTGCCAAATTTTACTCCTTCCTACCCTGAACTGGGATTAAGCAGCACAAAATCCGTGGGACCTGTTTCAAAGGTCCCAACAGACAAAAAGTCTTAAACACAATAAAATTTACTACCCTGCCCTCAGAGTGTGACCAAAAGTCATAGACTTTCAAAAGCGGGTCTGGAGTATTTCACAGGTGCCGGGGTCTTCATGAAGCGTTTGGGGAGTCACTGTCATCTTTCTCTTCGCACCCTGGGGAAACCCTGGTTACTGTGGGGTAACTGGTAACACGTGCTGGTGGCTTCAGTCTGAACCCCAGTCTGGAGAGAGAAGGAATCAGGCTGGAAAAAGTCCAGGAAATATTTACTTGCCGTCAAAAGCCACGTCCAAGCCCACCATTTGAGTAGCCCTCCGTATGGCACTCTTGTGCACGTGTGGGGTTACAGGAACAGGCAAGAAGTCAGGGGCCACAGTACCCTGACCAGTCTGCTTCGTATTCAGAGCCAGTTTGGATACCTCTGCACGCTTCCACGTGCCTCTGCATACGTGCCACCCTTACGACAACGCCACAGTCACACTAAAGTCTTTTTAACAAAGTAAAGGCTTTTGGACAAAAGACTCGGCCTGTCTGATTGCTTGCTGTTTGGACAAGAGACACAAGCAAAAGGTGAGTTCAAAGCAAAAGTGTTTCCCCTGCCAAGACATTCCTTTTTAAGATTCACGATACAGCAATCTGATTTTAACATTTCTATGGTGTATAAAAGCCACCCACCACTCCATCTCTGCTTCACAAAGCTAATATGACTCAGATAATTAACTCAAGGACAAATGATTATCAATCTACAGGACGTTCACCAGTGGAATAATTAAACCCCTTAAACATATAACCATTGCTCTATTGACTGACAACCCTTATGTGATTAGCTGAATTTAATTCATGATCTTTTCAATCAGTCACCAGGACAAAACGCATGACTGCAGTTTCCCGGTCCTCCTTTTCTGAATTGCTACATTAGCCTCCTCTGAAGTTTGAATCACAAGGATTTGTGAACCTTCTGCTGCTATCTATTAAAATGATTTATGGTTCATACTATTTCAGGTGGCATACCTGCAAGCAGAGACAGAAGTGGCACTTCTGCTCTAAAGTTGCTTTTGAGTTCTTTAAAGCATTGCTGAAAAGGAGAGGGGGGGAAAAGACTTTTCTAGTAGAGAGCGACTCTCAGGAAAGTTTGTTTACTGCAACCCACAGCTACCATCAGAACAGCAGCATGACATTTTGGCATACCAAAGCCACACGTTTAGGGCTTTCTCCTGCCTCCCCATTGCAGCACCTTAAATCCCTTACGGCGCATCCGAAATCCTCTTGTCACCATGCTGCAGCATGCCGGAAACCCGGAGCGCACAGTATCCTGCAGATGGCCATTATCCTCTTTCCATCTAATCCTCCAGCTCCACTTGCTATGCGGACAAGGGACAGGAGGAAACGTGGGGATCAGCGGGGGACAGGCAGATCTGGCAGCAGGTGGCCTCTGCCAGGACAGTGCAGGCAAAGAGGGCTTTGAGTAATCACCTTCCCTGAAGGTCCTTTCACCAGGGCTCTTGCAATCACTTTGCTACCAAGCGTTATGCAGTCTGAAACCTGTAGGCAGACCAAAAAGAGTGTGGAAAAATATGATATTGATCTGATCCAGTACGCTTATCGCTGATTTGGAAATATAAAGGAAATCACTTCTGCTAAACTATGCAGATAGCAAACAGATAAACACAGATGAGAGTTGAGTGTTTACAAAAGCAGGACGAGGACATTCAGTAAATTAGTCCTATACAAAAAGTTTATTGGTACGGTCAAACACCAAGCTATGCATCAAGGGGAAATAAATATCCCCTCTGTCTAGAGAAAGTGGTGCTGTGGCTGGAAAGCCCAAGACTAGAAAGGAACTGAAGAGAACAATAATGAATAAACAACACAGCATGAGCTCCCAATGTGATCAGGGGATCAAAGGAGATCAGGGAAAGGAAACAAGGCGTTGTTCGATACCCTTCTACACACAATGGGAAGGACAGATGTGGAAATCACATCTTTTTTCAAAAAGCTTTGACAAAACTTGGGTAGGCTGCCAGAAAAGAGCAATAAATCTGAGGATGGAAGAAAATCTCCTACGGTAAGAAACATCAAGATCAATCTCTTTTGCTTAGAACAAAATTACCAATAACAGCACCTAAGAACTTTCACAGGGAGAAAAAGCACAGTGCCAAAAAATTTAGTTGAGCAAGGCGTTACACATCAGTGGTATAAAGCTGAAGCCGACAAATCAAGTCAGACATTAGGATCACATTTTAACAGTGAAAATGTTTATCTAGTGAAGGGAATTACCATGAGAAATACTGGATTCTTCATCTTTGATGTCTTCTAATCAAAGTTGAGAAGTTTATATTATATAAACACAATTCAACAGTTTAAAAATCTTTGAAAAGCAAAGTTACATTCTGCATGGCTTTGCATTCTCTTCTAGCAATAGTTAGCTGTATGGGTAATGTAAGAACCAAAGGTAAAATGGTTGGCCAGCTTCCAACCTGATTTTTGCATCCTTGGTTTTGGACAGAAACAAACTCAAAACATTGATTGTTTATATCTAGTCAAAAGGAATAAAATGCCCAGGTATCTTTTAGAACACGTTGAAGTGGCACGGGGAAACCAGCAGATGGGACTTTCAGTCTGGGTAAAGCAGACTCCTAACCTCATCCCAGCAGGACACAGGAAGAACAGAGCAAGGGGTGAACAAGACCACAGCTGGGTAGCAGGAAGAAACTTGCAGGACTGTGAAGGCGATCTCCTGACCCTACTGCAATCAATGGAAATTCTGCCTTTGACTTCAAAATGAACCAGGACTGCACACAAACATTGCTTAGTGTATCCGGGAAAAAGTCAGAATCTGGACAACGTTGTGATATCATTTATGCACCGCTGGGACAGTTGCCTTAAAAGGACAGGAATCAGGTATCTAAAACAGAGATATAGAACAGACTGGACACTCCTAGCTATTTTGTCCCATAACCAAAGAAGAGAGAGCACTGGATTCAATTAGAAAGGCAATCACACTTGTAAGCAATCACTGTAAATGCAATATTATAATTAGCATATTGGTATTTGGAATTCATTACTCTATGCTAACACTTAATCAGTTTAAATCTTTGTAAACTCTTCAATGCTTAACTGAAAAGAGCAGCACCTGCAGTTACTGTAGCTCTGGATGGGTTTCAGATTAAAAATATCACGATTGCTATATTTCCAGGTAAAAACCAAAAATCATAGGTGGGCTCAGAAAGAAATTCCATTCCCCGCAACACATAGCTGTGAATGAATGCCCTGTCATATATTGCTTTTGGGTCTGTCTCCTTTTTCCTCTGCTGATAAACCCAGCCAAGATCACTCTACTGGTAAAACAGGACATTGGGGAGGATGGTGTCTAACCCATCTGAGGATGTCAATTCCCACCTCTTCTCTTCTAATAACTGTTCTGGCTTGATGTAAATCTTTGCATGTGGTACTTCGTGTGTAGTGCGTAGGAAGAGAGTAATTTTTCATTTTCACAGTGCAGCACAACAATATTACCAATTGCAAATTTAATCTGCAATGTGGACTGCTTATAGCTCTACAGCTGAGTCACTGTGATGGCTTGGATCTGCTTTTGTCATTTTGAGAAGGATTTATTAAAAAAAAGAAGCGCAGGAGGGGAAAGGACTAAACTGGCTCGTTGATGCTTGGCAAACACCTGAGTCTTTTTCTCCTGAATGGAGGATTAGTGGGCATTAATCCTTCCTGAAGGCAGTGTATTCAGCAGATTCCCATGGGGAACGTGGTCCACTGTGACTATTGAGATGTTCCGCTTCAGAAAAACTTGACAACTGCTCTTGTGTAAATGCCAGGATGCCTGTAGTCGAGCAGCGATGGGCCAGGCTGCCCCTTGGGAGAACCTCAGCGCGCGGGACCCCGGCACCCAGGGCAGCAAGGAAAAATCGGTTCCCTCCATGGCTTTACCAGCGATGCTGGGGCTTCAACGTGCTTGAGCCATCCTCAAGAGACAGCCTGTCTTTGAAAGGGCAAATACGTGCATCAGCATCTCAGGCGTGGGAGTGCAAGCACCGGACCTGCAAGCACAAGGCAGGCTGGTAGGGGTCTTCACAACAGTTAACCCATACCAATTCTTCACCCTATTTTCATTTCAGTTTATTAAGGCCTGAAATTGGAATCCCACAAACTAACGGCAAAGTTGTACTGTCAACAAAAATAGAGGATTAAGCCTGTTTTCATTTCTTCTAATTGGAACAGGAAGGTAATGTTGTGAGCGTTCAGGGGTTTTTTTAATAATCTCTCTGTGTTCAACTGCATCCAGGTTTAGTTTAGATATATTGCTCCCTCTTCACCTTCAAGCTCAGACGATGGTATTTTTTGTTCGGTAAGACAGATGTGGAAATTATTCGTTACCTGATTAAATACTGGTGGCTGAGGAAATGCATTCATGAATGCTTGAGGGAATTTGTTTACATGCACTCATTCATTGTCAGTGTTAACCAGGCTAAATGTCTTTGACTTTCCTTCTTTTTTTTTTTCCCTAAACAAGACATTTGGAGACATTTTGAAGGTTAATTTAGCATTTCTCAAATGTCACCCAAACTCTGAACGATAAAGTTTATCATCTAATTTCTTTTTCATCCTCCATCGCAACAAACTGTTAGCAACGTACTCATTTAACAATTCTCTGGGCCATAATCTCTACAAAAGGAAGGCAGCTGAAAGCTGACCTCTTGGTTGTGCTAGAATAAATCCCACTTCCTCGGGTTTCTTTGGTTTCTTCAGCTTCATTATTTCCACAGAAGACAGCAACAGAGCAGCCAATTCCATGTACACCTCCATGCACTTACCAGGCAAGGATGCTGAGAAAGAAAGGGTGGGCATCCTGTAACATAGCTTTTACGTTGACAGCTTTGTTAGGTCCTTTGGGTAGCAACTCTCCATGGGGTTTGAAGCCAATGGATTTTCTCACAGCTACTGAAGACGATCTGAATCTGAGGTGCCACAGCCACCAGGCTTGGCAGAAAGGTAACTATTTATTTTTGTTAGGGTTGTTCCTAGCCAGATCATTTCTAAGAACCACTAGTGTCAGCATGCAGGGAGGTGGAGCAGACATGCTGTGGAGGACGGTGGGAGTCCAAACTGCAGCAGCCCTGACAGATCAAATCTGCACCAGGATCACTGCAAAGGTGCACAAATCCATGTGCAAAATTGCCTGCACCCTGGCAAGCCTGATGAGACACCTCTACCTAACACAAAACTGGAGGCACGAGGAAGAAACTTCATACTACCCAAATTCCTGCCTCCCTCACACATACGGGGTATCCTGCCAAGGCACACAAAATGAACGGAGACATGGGTGCCCCAGGTAAGACCTGCCTCTGGCTAACCTGCAAAACAGAGACATAGTCAGGCCCCAATGCCACGCCACACTTCCCCAAAGTGAGCATCTCACTTTGCACAGTGTACATCTGTTACCCGACCACTGCACAAGACATCAAATTAGCTGATGGGTTTACTGCTTTGACCTAACCAGAACTTACCACTGCGAATCCTGAGGAATGAATTCACTGCTGAGGAACCGCCACCGAGGAGGGAGAGGTTTGGTCCAGAGATTTGTGAAACGTCTGTGCCCCACAACTGAACTGTTACCATGCTTGCCATTTCAGTAGTCGAACAATGGCAGGTCATCACCATTAAAAGAAAAAAGTCAGCTTTACCAGGTTATACAGTGACCTTGAGTTGACTTCTTCCTCAGTCAGCATGGAGTGGGGAGAAGAGTGAAATGGAGTCACCTCCCTGAGGCGTTGTCAGCATCCATCCAAGGGCATACCCAAGTCATCCCACCTGAAACAGATGATAGTCAGTCAAACTTCAAGTTTCAGTTATTTACACATTTTCCAGAAAAACTGGATTCTGACAACTCTTCCCACAGCAAATTTCCAAACAATATTTCTTTTGTTGCTGAACGTGACTTTGTTTTATTTGGAAATACCAGCCACAATGTGCGAGCTCTGAAATTCCAGAGTGAAACAATAGCAGGAGGTGGGAGGGAGGGAGGGAAGGCATTCAAAGTTACCAGAAGGAAAACTGCAATTTTCCAATCAGCTCACGAATGAGGGTTCATTGACACTGTGACCAACTAGTGTTTCAATCGGTCTGCAAAGAGTATTTTATCTAATTTGCTGATGAGCTCAGGCAAAGCCTTCCTGTTCGCTCAGTTCCTTGGTCTAGTGCGAACCACACGTAGCACCGTAGCTTGTGCCATCCACACGTGTTCCCCAGGGACTCTCCACCCAAGGACAAGTGTGCAGATGATGCCTGCTCCACTCGCTCTGTTCTTGTGAAAGCATAGAAAAAGCCTCTTTTTAAAGTCAGCGCTAACCTAAGACGACCAAATATATTAACAAAAATATGATAGCGATAAAACAGCCTTACCAGGATAACAGCTTTAGAGGAAAAGAAGCTGATGTTGTCTCTGTAACTGTAATTACTTATTAGGCATTTGAAGCAGCAACATAATTATTCAGCCCTCACTGTAACTGTGCCTTGGAATTTCACAAAATTGATAAGAAGAAAACAGCAAGTAAAGGGTCATTGCAACATACGCAGTTTCCACATGACAAAGTCCCTTACCATGCAAAAGACTAGTAAGATGGGCCAAGAAAGACGGAGAATTTGCCGCCTGGGGAGGTTGGACCCCAGAGGACCTGGGTCTGTGCCGCAACCACTCAGCCGCTCGTCTCCCAGGAGGAAACTCTGAGTTTGAGTTTGGCAACTCAGAACTGCCACGGCCCTTGTTTAACCCAGTACAAATGATGGCAATGTGGTTTATTCCCTGCTCGCCTGCTCTCTTTGGCTGCCATGCAAGAAGGGAGAGGAGGAAGGAGCGTGAGCACATTTCCAGGAGGACCACATTGCTTCTCGCTGCCCGCATTTTTCAAAGTAAGCCAGACACTGCCCCTCCGTGCATCAGGCCGATTTCCACCACCAGCACCACTCTAATTCAGAGGGGTACTTCAAAATATGACTTCATCCCACCAATTACCCTTTCTATAAAAGGTCATGCTACCATCTCTCAGACCCCATCCTCCTGCACTCCCTGGGACATTTGCTTCAGGATGATAAGGTTTAAGAGCAGGTATGCAGGGAAGCTACCTTACGTGGTGGCATGCGATTAACTGAGATGTCTATAACACCATCGATACCAAAAATATGTTTGAGCGTGTGAATATTTGAATGGAGACAGGCTGAGCGCCAAGATGCCAGTTCAGCTCATCAGTTCCGGGTACAGGACACTGAGCCACCTGTGCCGGGGCAGCCTCTGGTTCTCCTGCGCCCTGCCAGCCCCCCAGCTGCAGCATGCCCTGCACCCATGAAAAATAGCCCCCAGAAAGCAAGGGAAAATCCAAATCTGAGACCACGAGCATAAAAGCAACAGGAGGAAATGCCAGGCACCTCATTAAGAGGCTCCACACAGGGCTGAAGGAAAAGGATGCCAACCAGATATCTACAGAAAATATAGACTGCGGTTCACATGGGATGCTCAGATTTTCCCCCTTGCCTTTCCTTGGGGCAGCGAGGGATTTTCCCAGAGGCTTGTTCAGCTCACCGAGAAGCTCACACAGTCACTTGCGTTAACAAAGAGCGTACAGAAAGGGCCATCACCCCGATTGGTGCACCTTAACACACAGAGCAAGAGGGTGGGTCCCACCGCCCCCACCTCAGCTGGAAGCAAGTCCCAGGCAACACCGGCAGAAGTGTGGCTGTAAGAAGGGGATTCCTTTACTCAACTTTAAATATTAGATACATTTCTGAAGAAATTTCTGACCTTTTAAAAATGTCACTTTTATTCATTCAAGCACTTTGCAATACTAAATTTTAAATATTATTCAGAGGAATCCTTTGTCCTTTTCAAAATGCCATTATATTCATCCAGGCACACATATTTTTTATTTATATGCCTCTTTTTAATTCTATTTTACTATATCACTGAAAGCAAAGTGCGTAACCTTTGATTACACTTCTAATTCCTCTTCAGTTGCATTGCTGCAAGACTTCACACTGCACTGAGTTTGCTGCAGGGCTCCCAGACTGTTTCTTTACCTTCTTTGAAATATACTTGACTGAAGGTAGGAGTCAGGGCTGTGCTTCCCAGCCCCCTCACAATTAAAACGAGAGCCCTGTGGTCCCACAATGTTCCCAGCCGTTCTCCAGGCTGCAGGAGGTCATGGCACAGCTTAGCCACGTCTGGGTGTCTGTCTGCTCGCCAGCGCACTGACGGTGCAATATCACGGATGCTAATATGGCTGTGCAGACGCACATAAGGTGGCTTTTCATCTGACCAGGCAGGATCCCAAGACCACCCCGACTCGGAGGCATATCTGCCTAAACATTCAGGACCAGCACTGCTGCAGCTACTTTGCTTTTGTCATCTGAGCTATTGAGATAAAAGCTCTGCACCTCTGCTTTTATGCCAGCTACAATCTTTAAATCCCTGACTGCAGAGTCGATACGCTCTGAACGCTTTAACCGCCCCATCCTCATTTGTACACAGGTAGCAACATCACGCCAAGGACCATCACGGTGCTGCAGGTTTCAGGCTTATCCCTGAAACACCCCCTTGTCCCTAGCTGTAAGCCAGCGCTTGAGAAAAGAGAGGGTTTAAAGTGAGCCTAAATCCAAAGAAAAACAAAGTAGACTGTTTCCAGAACTGTAAAATTCCATTATTTTTGCATTTCCATTTACAGTGAGTATTCTTTTCTGGGTTATATATTAGCATCTCATTCAGTTATACAGCATACAAAGGACAGTATTTTGACATAGGAACTTTTACACTGAAATGAGCTGAGTTTCTGAAGTTACCTGGGGAAAAAAACATGTAAAGAATACAAAAAGGCAAGAAAAGTTGAGCGTAATTTTCTAGAGATCCAGCATGCACAATTTATAGAGATAAAGGCAATATCAAACACGGAACTGAAAGCAAACCCCAGCCATTTTGGACTGTGACTGACTACCCTTTAAAGCTGACGATGAGCATTCAGTCAATTCAATATTTCCAAATTCCTTCTTGGGCTGGGCTTCATTCCCGATCAATTAGCAGATACTACACCGTGCTGCCAGACAGAGAACTGGTCGCAGTTAGTACCCACATGCTCTTTCAGCCAGACCACTGTAATTCAGGATTTCTAGGTACCAAGTATCCTGGATGTGCAAGGCTCCTTCAGGCCCCTCGGTGTCCCTCCCAACACTTCAGTGCCTGGGACAACTGCTAGAAGCCTACAGCTCTGGCATTGAGTTAAAACACTCTTGTCCCAGGATAGATGTTGCTGACCAGTGCCAGGGAGGACAGTCTGGATCCAATACCTGTCCTTCTGTGTCACAAAGGTGGCACCTACCTACAGCACTGTTGCTGCAGCAGTCCAGTAGAACCAGATACTGGAATCAAAAGACTTTTTCTCATACTTCCTAGCAATCTTATCCTGAACTCTCTCCAAATCTCTCACTGTTCAAGCTGAAGACGAGCAAACTCAAGAAGAAAACTTTGCTCCTCTTGTATTTGGCACGGCTCAACCACCTTGCTTTTCTTCCCGGATTTTCAGAGCTGTGTCAGCATTAACTGTTGGCAACACACGAGATGGGATACCTTTGTTCTCACTCTTTCGAGCCATTTGTGCACTCTGAGGTTTTCCTTGACATATCATACAATTGTTATATTCTCTTCATACCTGAGGAAGAGTGTGAGCGGAGGCTAAATGAAACTAACAAAGCTTTTACAGCACACAGGGTCTCTCAGACACAATTATAGCTTCGCTCTACAAAACAAGCTCATGTCACACAGCTGGTGACTGCTCAGGTCATGACCTATATTCATTATGTACCTTATTTATCATGTTTATCATGCACTTCCCCTTCCCCTCTTAATCAAAAAAAATCTGAATATAAGCTTGAAAAACTCTCATGAAATGTTCATAATTTTTAAAATGTTGGAAAAAAAATTCTGCAGCTTTAATGTGGAATTTCTCTCTCTGCAACCAGAGACCTCTCAGCTGCTGGTGGGGGGGAGGTATTCAGCCGTGGTCGGTTCTCTACCCAGGGCCTCGCATGCTTAGCCTCACAGATATTCAACTTCCACATCAAAACCAGACCTCACTTTTCACAAGAAGTCTAACACTTCAGGCTTTAGAGTGTGACTTTGTAATGTACAGCAAGTTTATCAGAGGGCTTGCTAAGGGTTTCCAGCACGCATGTTTCCCTCACCTTCAGCTCTCAGCTGTTGGCTGCACATGCCCACTCCCATGCTTATGTCGCACAAGCACTTTAAGTTAGCTTTAATTTCAGCAACGCAGTAAGTATTATCTCGACCAGTTCCTATATCCAGTTCTCAGTTTGGCTGCATGAACACCTCAGCTAACCCAAGGAGAAGATGGTGGAGGGTGAGAGCCAGCTTTCTGGCAACAACAGCAGCTTATGGAGCTGCTTGTGGACCCCTGATGTTGGCTTTGTACCAGAAAGCTGGCAGCCTTTCAAATGGTCAAAGCTTTCCAAAATAATTGTCTGGTAAAATGTATTCTGAGGACAAAGCACATGGATGACAAGCACATGGACAAAGCACAAAGCACGGTGGATGAAAAGTCTGAGCCAGCATTACATCTGGCAGTGACCCGCTATTCAGATACACACGTGTCCTCTGACGGGACAGCACGCGAATGCAATTGTATGCATGTCCAGACACCAGAAAACCCACAAATGTGTCAAAGTTAATCCCTCCAAAACTAGCACAAGCCAAAATTAAGGTTGTGTGTGACAGTTAATTTACTCTTTTTTCCTGCATGTGGATGTAACAAGATATAGAACAGAATTACTACCACAAAGTATATTTGTTTTATATAGTGCACAGAATAGACTGTCCTGATTAATTATTTTTCATCATTTTACTTTATCCCAAGCACTCAGTATGTGGCCACACACCTTCTTAATTCCACACTTCTCAGATGTGCTGCCTTAGGGTTTTTTTCATACCCATGATTGCACCCTGAGCTTGCATCAGACGCATCCACGAAATTAGCTCCCTGACACCCTTGTGAGGAAGCCCATCCTCCCAGTTCTACAGACACAGAAGAGGAATTTTACATCATCTGGTTTAAATTTATGTTTTCAAACCAAACCTTCTAATGGCTTCATGGGCAGCTGCAAGTGCTCAGCACTGTTTAGAGCAGACTCCACTTGCACCAGTGAAGGGGTCCAAGGCTGGAGAAGCCTTGTTCACCCCTTAGTTTGCTTGACTTAGTTAAACTATTGACAGAAAATAAAGGGGGTACAATATGGCTCAACCACTTCTTAGGAAATAACCCGCTATGTTACAGAAGCGCACATCACTGTCTCCCCCAAACTGTGGTACTCTCCAGGCCAAGCACAAATGCAGACACAGCCCCACACTTCACATCCTCACTGTCCCCAACTCAGTCCCCTTGAACCTGTGCACCACACAAGACCCACCTCAGCTCCACGGCTTGCCTTTCAATCCTGCACCGAGGTCTATGGCTTGACACATGGCTGCAAACCCCACAGCCCCCCGGCAGCCCCCTCCAGGTGCCTCCTGCCCCCTTGCCCAGCCTTGCCCCTCACCCTGAGCCAGCCCAGGGGAAAGCCACCAACTGCAGGACCTGGGGCTGGACCTACCTGCAGCCCCTCTGGCTTTCTGCTCTGCCCTTGGAGGGAGGACTGCAGTCCCCACGGTCCAGACGATGACTTGTCAGAGTTTCCACAGCTCTTCAAATAACGCTCAAACAATGTCGCCGTCTTGGACCTCCCTGCAGCAGGTTGCAAGTCCCTGCAGCAGGTGTTCATCCCATCTGTGCTGACTCAGCACTGCTCAGCAAGGGGTGGGGTGTGCTCTGCAAGGGCTGCAGCAATCATCTCCAAGCCCTTGAGGCATGGTGGGTGCCATGGGAGATGCATCCACTCCTCCAGCACAGCCTGTGGATATAAGGCAGCAGAATGGCTTTTTTTCTGGAGGGGGCAGATGGGGATAATATCTCAAATTTAGGCTGGTGCAGCCATTACGCCTTATGGTTACCTTTCTCTCTCTTCCTCCTATGTGCAGAGCTGTGGGAAAGAGCTCTGAAATATAGGTACTTGCCAAAGGAAAAAACCGGTAGCCCTATGAACAGTGAAGCTTGTTGTCCTTAGCTTCCCTTCCCCTTTCCTTTACCACAGTAACCCCCTTTTCCCTATATCCCCACTATATCTGCACAGGCCAGAGACAATGGCGTTGCAATGGGGGCAGAGGTACTCAGGCAGCTAGGTTCTGCTGGTTTTGGGGTGGGGGTGGTAACGCTCATCTCTTTTGCCTTCCTCCTCCTGTCTACCAGTTTCACCGAATGCCTGAAAAACATTATCTTTGAGAGCTTTGCTTCCCCATCAAATTTCCTTGAACTTAGGCAGGAACTCAAAAGTTTTTTGGTAGGGACTGACAGAGAAGGGCCCTCCTGAAGGTCCAGCATCACAGACACTTTCAACCAGTGTCGGGTGACCCACAGAAAAAAGCTGGTGTTGACTGTCAGTGTCTTCCTCCATGATGCCTTTTCTCCTTGGTTGTTCCAAGGTTTCCTGTAGCTGTGTGATGATTGAGATTACGTACTCAGCTGATGTAAAAAACAGTTTATTTTGCCAGGTGAATTTCATCTGGACCAATTCCTGATCTGGTTTACTGCATGACTGCATGAAAGTTCACGTTAGCATGCGAGCTGGCTGAGGGAGAATGGCTTCTTCAGTGGCACTTTAGTTTACGCTGGTTTGCCACATATGTGGAATTACAGCTTTAGCCAGACTAAATCCTTCCACCATTTTAAAATCACTGAGCTGGGAAAGACTTTAGAAGAAGATTGTATTTAACATTCTCATACCTGTATTTTGCATTAGCCATTCTCTCAGAGTTAAATTAACTTTTTTTTTCTTCAAATTTTTGCCATTCATTTTATTTTTAATTTAATTTCTTTTTTATAAACTCAATGAAAAAGAATAATTTATTAATGTTTTTCTCTAAGTGAATGTGATCGCTGTGTTTCCCCTCAGTCTTTCAATCTTTCTCAGTCAGAGAATAGTTCTAGGAGGTGGTATTACAGCTCGTATAAATTATGGGTTTTAGGCTTCAGTAATCCTGAGGAAGTAGAAAATCTCTACCTCAGGGAAAGTTTAGTTTATGCTCCTCTAAATTCTTCCAAAATCAAACACATGTGCTACTACATAGACAACAAAGTTTCATCCGGTGATGAGGCTGAATCCAATCACTAACAAAACAAAGCCTGAGGAAAATGGGCTCCTGGGTGCTAGAAAAGTGGACTAAAACCAAGGGCAACCTCCCCGAAGTCACTGGAGTGGCACTTGAATGGCATCTGATCTGGCAGTGACACCTGCTATAGATGAAATCTGATTGAACGCTGGCATGTCAGCTGTGCAGGTCAGCATGCTCCGTGGTGACAGCCCACAGCATAGTACGTGACCTTCCCAGCTTTGAGTGTGTCTTTTGGATGGACCTTGCTGGTTGCTCACTGCCACCCATCTTTGCATCACAGTTGTGAATCAGGTAGTTACACAGGAATCAATGAAGTTCATTTACAGGGTCTACTTCCAGGAATACAAATAACGTTCAGAAGGATTTGCTGCAATGGACATCTGCCACTGTGTGCAGAAATAATAGATACTGCAAATTCAGTAAGTGTGAGCCAGCAAGAGAGTTTGGCTCCTTCGCCTTTTACCTTAAAATGGTCTCGCTGCTCACATATTCTCTGCTATCAGCTCAGATGGCAGGAGCGAAGGGTGTCCTGCAGTCACGCTGTGCCATAAGGAAGAAAATATGAAAGGGTATCAAGAGACCAGAAACTGATGAAGAGTGTATGTACTGTTCACCCTCAGTTGCATTTCCAAACTGTGTGCTTCCCTCATCCTTGGTTCTTACCGAGTGTAATCTGACCCATCAAAAACAGATCAGTGTGATTCTGTAACATTGTCAGAAAACATCTTTTGGCTTTTTGGTCACTTTATCAGAGGAAATTGCCTTGTTTTGTGAAGCTTTCAGTAAAACATGCATGTATATTTTCTGTATTTTCTTGTCACAGATTTGCAGTAGCAAGTTCCAGAAGACATCTACAGAGCGGCAGCAGCATCAAAAAGTACATCACTGTTGTTATCTACTTGTGAAATGTAAATAGGGGAGCACAGAGCAGATGATAACTTTCCATCGTAGTTGCTTGCTCTCCACAGATGGCGCTTAAATCCCTTCAGTGGCACAGAGCAGAGTGTTGCCTGTTACACAAAGGCATTGGATGAAGCACGACGGTAATAAGGTAATGAAAAAAGGAGGAAAACACAGTGTGAAGTAATAGGGAACACTGAGGTCCTATGCCTCACCACACTGACAGCAAAGGTGACAATACCCATGTGCTGCCTAGGAGGGTCTAGATGATTTGAAACAATTCAGAAAGCACACCAGTACAAAGATAAATGAAACAGTTAAGCTGGCAAACAGCAATGTGATGAAATAACATTGCCAACCACAAATAACTCAAATTTTGTTGTTTTAAACTCCCCAGACATGTCATCTTCTTTCAAAAACTCCTAGACCAGAAGGGGTGATTGCATAGGTTACATGTTCATTAAAGCTTTCCAACTGAACTACTTAGTACAGCAGAACAACATCCTCCTGTTTCTTCTTCAGTGACTTGTCCTAATGTGTTTTAACACCAATCTTGGAAACAAAAAAAGAAAAAAAGGAGCCTCAGAGCAGAACGGTTGTGTAATTCTTCATGTAGCAGCAAAAAACAATTAGCAAGATCCAGTCCTACATTCAAAGCAGAAGAGCAGCTTGAAAAAGTACTCATTGAGGATCAGATGATCTTTTTAAAACTAAAAATTTCTTTCTTGAAACACTTCCAAGATCTCCTTTATTTTAAACAAGATTTGGATGTTAAAGTTTTTCTTTAAGTAGCCAATTCTGAGTGACTGACCCAACCAATATTTCTTTCTGGAAGTTGGGCCAGGACTGCACACCCTGGAATGAAGGCACACAAAATCATTCACGACTTTTGAAAAGCCACTCCTTCACCTCTTTTGTGCTGAAGTTTGTTCATTATGTTCCCAGGGATTAACAATCCCAATAATCCCTCATTTTTCTGCTGCAACCTTGAGAAGCATCCTGATTCTAAATAGTCTTCTAAATTGGTAATAAATAAGAGTATTTTGAATGCAGCAGCTACGGCAGGAAGATCTTTGATCTCCAGTGTGCCTCCTCTGTGCTCTTCTACTTGGTTACGTACATTAGACAGACCAGATTACGCCCCTTTCAAAGGATTACACCATGATACAGTAGATGACGTTTGTCCAAAGGGCTCTTAAGTTGCAATCAAAGTACGGGAAACTTGGTCAAACCATCACTATGACATAACGCAGATGTCATTGATTCATAGTAGCTCGAATGAATTCTTCAGTAAAACACACTTCTGGACTTACCGGTTAGTTAGTAGCAACATGCTTAGTCCTCACTAAAAATAAATCCAGCTCCTACTAGGTCACTAGATCAAGACCACACAGAAGACAACATGATGTGATGACAGCTGTGATACATCCACTTCAGTTGCTATCATTACAGCACAGCATAGCATGCGCTTGGTAGTTTACCGTGGTGAGCACCTGTGTCACAGAAATGAGTTAAGATCTGCTACAAATGGAATTTGTAGCCAAGAAAGTTATTTTCAGACCATATAAACAAACACAAATGTCATGTGTGTGGTTTTTTTCTCCAACTGTCCTTGTCACCCTTTCTGTGAGGTCCTGATGACAATGTGTACTCCAGGTTTAACCTTGTAATAAGTCCAGGCTCTTTTTAACTCATTAATAAATGAATTGCAGCGCAATGGAGAATAACGGCAGACTACCCTGGTACAGGAACACCAGCTAACAAGGACAGCTTCCATCACCTAGTTCATTGACATAAGACAAGCATTTTGACAAGGTTTAATAAAAACAGGTCATGTTTGGAAGATGCAACCACCTTCTCAGTTTCAGCTATTCAATTTTGCTCAATTCTGTTCTGTTCAGTTTTATCCCATTTCCCAGCATCGAAGTGAAAGAGCACAAGATGAAATAGAACACAGAAACAAACCAGAAAAACACATTCCAAATACAGTCTGACTTTATTGAAACCATGTTTCCTTCCTGCTGCACCTTGACATCGCAAATATTTGCTTTTCAATTTATTTCCATTGAAACTTTATTGCTTCGCTACTTCCTCATGTATAAGGACAATCTTACAAAACAAACCATCAGTGCTGACAGGTTCCTTTCTAAATTCAATTATCAATTCAGTTGCACATCGAGGGTTCAAAGGAAGGCAATACATGTCACAGGCTCCTAATTCAAAGGCGTCTTTACAAGCCCTTTTTATTTCAGGCAAAAACCTAATGGAGTAAACAAACCTGCAACTATTCAAGCAAATAGCCAAGACCTCATTAGTTTAAAAATTACTTACAGATTCTGACAGCACCACTTGCTCAGTAACATTTGATTGATTTTAAGTGTTGAGGGTAGTAAACTCTAAGATTAAGGGACTGGATAAAGAAATTGTGGAATAAACTTACTTTTGATCATCTTGTTACCATTTCTCCCTTCTCAAAATATTTTAAATTATGTAATAACACAGAAATGGCCAAAGAGTATCAAAGCAAAGATCTTGTATGCAGCAGCCTGTAGCCTGATGGCTGCAGCTAAATCCAGCAAGGATCTAGAACAAAGGATACAAAGGTTAAGGAAAACATCTACTCCTAGCGCTTTTATACAACTTGTGTTTTGAGTTGAATGGCCTTTAAAATACTTCAGGAATATGAGATTTCTACTCTAGTCAGCTACTAAGCTTGATTCTAACTTTACCTTCCATTGCTCGTAAAAATAGGCTTCTCCAAATATAGATGCATTATATTTTCATAATCAAAATCAAAGAAAAGCAAGGCAGTAATTCAAGCACCATCAAGCACCATCAAGCTAATTCAGGGAAAAACAGGAGGCATCCTACTCTGGGGTACTTTCAGCCTTTGCTACTTTTCTTTAGCTAAGAAAAAAAAAGTTGAATTTTTAGAATTAGTTAAACTGTAAAAGCCAATACTTCAGAAGAAGCTAGAATTTTTTTTCCAGAACTCAGGCAGAGATATCTACAGCAAAACACCAACAGCCTGCAAATGAGGTTTGCTAACTGCATCCTAAGACACCCTAGAGACTTGTAGTCAGAGAAGCTGAGCAACCAGTTGCTCAGTAACATAAAGATGATACTGCTCAGGTGTCTGAACACAGTGATAATTAGTAATGGAAGTAAGAATTTTGGGCACTGGCTTTGAAAAGAAGCTTGGTCAAGCCTGAAGAATAAACTCGAGTGACTTGTTTCCTTCCCCATGAACATCAAAAGGAACAGAAATTTTCCCTTCAGCAGTTGTCCTCTTTCAGGCTCAGTATTATCTTTAAATAAGAACCAATAAGCACTTCCATATTCTTCAGGCTAAAAGCTAGATCTCATCTTTCCTGCCAAACAGGCAAAACAAGTGCTGCTTGCACTTGAGAATCAATTTATACATTGATAATCTTGACAGGGTAGAAGATTGGCCACAGAGATCTCTCATTTGCAGTCATTTTAAACAGTAATCAAGCAGTATCTTCTCACCCAACAGGAAAATGAGAAATTTTACAAGAAATGAATTCCTGGGCACTTCTGACAGGGCTGGGGAGGTCCTTACGCCGTGTAGCTGTAATACCTGATCCAAAGTCCAGGGAAGGTGACCTGATGATATCAAGGCAAAGGCTCAGCTAGCATCAGTACCATATCTTATGATATCGCTGATCGCTGCTGAAATGCAGGCTATCTCGCTTGAGTTCTCAGCCAGATATGAAACCAGTAGATATACCTGACTGAATGAATAATACTATCTCATGATCTACTGGCAATAAATGTTCTATATGTTCTCTATGCTGTAACAGAAATAAAGTTGTTGAACTTCTACATGATGAATCCACTCAAACAACTGACAATTTCATACGTTGTATGAATTTCATCAATAATGGAGAATTACAGCATAAGATCAGAAAGCAGCCAATTTGCTGAGAAAGAAAGGGATTCTGCCTAACCCTGTAAATCCTTCTACTTCTCTACTCCAACCCAACAGGTCAGCTTAAAGCTCTGCTACGAACAGTTTATCATAATGTTTGACTTTGTACTGGAATAGAAATGCTTATGTCATATAGCTACAGCTGAGAATCTGTTTATCATAGCACTGAGAGGTTTCACTGCCCAAGCGATTCATGCACAGCTGACCAGTTCTCAGATTTAGTTGTTCTGCACGCCATTTTATGTCCCCAGTCTTAATTTTACTCGAAGTATAATTATTCCCTAACATTTAAACTCTATTAATATCCAAACAGTGAAGTCTTCCTTTCACACCACAACTGCCATCCTACTCTTTCCTCATCGTACAACAATAAAGGTCACATAGAAAAGCACTGCTATCTGTTAGGATTTTGATTCCTTTGTCCAGCTGCTGAAACGACTCAGGAGCACCTTCTCCTTTTGGGTTTAACAGTATCATGTTGTTTTACCGCAGTCCTTCACATTATGCAACTTAAGTGAAACAACAGCATCTACAGGTTGTTACAACAGCGTTACACGGTTGGACTCAATGATCTTAAAGGGTCTTTTCCAACCTAAATGATTCTATGATTCTATAGAAACTACACAACAATGCAATCTGAAGGTCCCAAGCCATAATCAGCATTTTGTAATTGCTTTCAACAATGCTGATTTCTGACAATGCTGTCTTTATACTCTTCCATACATATTTTCTTTTGCTGAAAGAGTTTTCTTTACTTATTTTGGAGTGAGTCCTAGGTTATGGAACTCGATATCTTAATCAGAAAAATCCAAGAGATACTGAGTGACTTGGTTTCACTGTTTAAGCTGAATTGCAAAAAAAGGCAAAAGCAAAGCCGGATTTTTAAATGGTAGATGAGAATGATGAAGTGCAAGCCAGTACCGAATAGGACTTAGCATCTTTGTTTCACAAAGGTGCCTCATTTGGTCTCCACACTAAATATTACCGTTTGCACAAATCAGAAGTTTGATGCCAAATTGTAATTGTGCCCTTTGTAATGAAGAAATTTACTGCATTCAAAGCTAGCAATATTTCAGATTCCATATGATGGAATCATATCATATATGATCCAATATTACTAGAATGTAACAGAAACTATTTTCAGGTACTGAACTATTCCAGTCCTGTGCCTACCTTATATGAAGGCCAGCGCTTATTTAAAAATGACCTTACTTGAGTTACAGCTTTATTGATCAGGATCTTGCAAAGGGAAACACAACTTCAGTTAGAATTAAGAAATCTCAAACTTCTGTTTTCTGGTTCAAGTTGCAGTGATAAGCATAATATCAACAGGGTGCTCCTACGTGTAAAATGTTGTATTATTTAAACCCAAATTCTTTCCTTTGGAATTGAGAGCAAATTACTGAGATGGCAAGAAATTCATAACATGATACACCCAATTAGTGAATTCCCATGTTTTTTCCCCACAATCATATATTGCATTTTTTACTTCATATTTTTCCATTACTCGATTTTATCATCTTAACATTAGATGACGATATTTATTTGGGTTTAAGACCAGTTCAAAAAAAGGGACAGTATCATATCCCTCAACATAAGCTGAAAATTTACAAACAGGGTCTGGCCATGTACTCAGTAACAACAGCCTCCTCATCAGATGGGGAACATTTTTACTAAAGTACATCTTTGAACCTTAACTTTCAAATGTTTCTTCATTCTACCAGTATTTGGGCTTCACTCTTGATTACCTGACTTTAGAAACTTAGAATAAAAAGAGAATAATTTTGAACTGCCTTCTAGTTTCACTTTGCATGTAAATAGGTATTTGACATTTTCTCACTGCCTTTTCACATATTCCTGCACTGATATTTCAAATAAAAAGGAGGCCGGAAAGAGGTGTGTGAGTTTGGTTTAACTACCTGAAGCACTTCCTTGCATTGTTTAGATGTGGGTTCAGCTTCAATCATATCTGCTGTGGCAACTGTATTGAACTTCAGTTTAATAGACAGAAGAGCAGAAATGTAACATCCATCAGAAACATGAAAACAATTTCCATCTTTTTCTTTTTTATTTAATCACATAAGTACATGTCAACAGTTGGCAAAAATTTCATAAAAATACAGTACCTTTTTGTGCTGTAATACTACTCACAATGTTTATATAAAGATTTTTTTCCTGCTTCCTTGAATTCAATTCACATTTTAAAAAGTGACTTCCCAAAAGCCCTTTTTGTGATAGTTTCCTTATAGAAATTTTTCCAAAATCTATTCTGTAAAAGTTAAAAAGCTAATGCATTTTCAGCCATTCTCCCTCACCCTCTCAATAAAACAGATTTTAAAAAAATAAGAAGTCTTAGAATACTGATCAGTTGTTACACTACTACTTTATCATAGATTCCCATTTAATTGATACTGTTATAGGCGTGACGGATGCTAGATCTAATATTGCTAGATGCTATTAGGGCTAAAAAGACCGGTCGTATCAACAGACTGATGTCTGAACAAAAAACCAAGCCAAAACAAAACCAAAACATGAATGATATACAGAGAAACATCAGACTTCAGAAGTCTTACACTGTAGAATCACAATTACTGTGATACTTCCCAATGGCAATAAGCATACAAAAATTCTATCAAGTCAGCCAAACGACTAAAGGGTGTCCTTGCACTGGGTGTCTTGGAAAGTGAATTCTCTAAATTCTTTATAACCGATAATGTTGTTGTGACACTGAGATGACAGAAAAACTGCAGAACCAGTCTAATATTTTTGGAGCAATTACACCCACAGAACACCCATATCACAATTGGATTAAATTTCATTCTTCTTTAATGGTGATGATAAAATCCAGGCAGGATCTAATGCATGGGGAAAGAAAATAGGGCATAAATTTTGAAAGTAATTTCTTATCAAGTTAGGCGCTGAAGGTCTAGTTAAGGCAGTGAAGGATTTATTTTAGTATCTTTCTAAGGCTATGACAGATTTTTCCTGAATAAAGCATTTTCCCTTAAAAATTTCATGTATATTATGCCAGCTTATTCTGAATGCGTAAGAATGCTAAAAATCATTGGACACTGAGAAGCTAAACTATTGCTCACTGCAAATATTACCCTTATTAGTCTTCCTTTTTAATATCAATAAGATACCAGGAACAGATTCCAGGAACATGCACCTAAATAATGAAGTTTCAAGTCTGCCTACAAACTTTTCCATTTCAAAAGCAAGCTTAAAAGCATGTGTTAAGTGATCCAGAATGACGATGTTCTTAATCCTCTCAAAGAAAAAAAAATGTATTTCTCTCAGACGTGACTAGTGAAACTACGTGACTTTTAAGAGAATTTCTAGTATCACCTTGTCCAGGAGGGAGATGAGTAATGAAAGTGACATGAGAAATGCGATGCCAGATGCTATAGCACCATTCCTTCTTCCCTAGCTGCTAGCACCAAAGCTTCAAACAAACTTGCTTTGCTAAGACATTCTGACAGTCCCATTTCACAATATCATTGGTTTTGACAATGGAGTTACTTTCCATAGCTACTTCTAACTCTTTTGGGATCAGTGTTAAATAAAATGTGCAAACATAAAACCATTTGCATAGCAAATCTCAAGGGACTGACCCTGAAATAGAAATCCAAACTGTTAGGTTTAAGATATTTCTATAATCAGAATTCACTTAAAATGGTAAAAAATAAAATTCACATTTTTCCATTTTAAGTCTAGTAGAAAAGGTATTTCTGATTTAGAATTCTTATATTTACTAGTTTAAAAAGTTGAAAAGACCGATGATTCTTTGCATTGAAATGTTATTCCTTTGGAATCTTCAAGACTCTGTAATTGCTATTTTCAAATACTGTGATGAAATATGGCCTGGAATCCTTGCTCATAAGGGTACATAAAGGAATTTTGCCGCTATTAGCAGGATCTTCGACATCCCAAATTTCAGGCATACTGCAACCAGGCCTAGAAAACATATGAATACGAAAACAGAAATGAAGAAATGCCACCAAAAAACATACAGCTTGCTGAACTCAGTTTTATAACCCCCCTATGAATACTTGATTGTGCCAAGTATTTTTTTTTAAGTTTGTCTTTATACTAGAAATTCTTATCAGATTACAAAATCAATAAATATAGTAGTAATTTAAAAAATAGTATCGAGAACGTGTAAAATTTGTCTGCTTTTGTGATTACATAATTATTAAGAATTAATTTGGAGGAGGAAGCATATAAAACAATGCAAATTATACAATATACATTACCAGAGACCCTTAAAACTTCCTATAAAATGGAGGGTGATGTTCACACTCCTAACATTTCTAAAGAAAACTCAGGAAATAAAACACCTTTAAAAAAAAAAGTAGTAACTCCTTTCTTTTTTATTAAGGCACATAACCACATCAATTCCCTGTACAGTTATCTTTCAAAGTGAGAATTAATGAGAATTTCCTAATTTGTCAAAGATAAGAGCAAAGAAATAGAACAGATTAATTTAATTTTATTCTAAATGCAAAGAAAATAAAATAAAAAATCCCAACTAACTGTCTTCTAAAGACCAAAAAGAGAATTTGGGAAAGAGGGGGGGAAAAAAAAAGCATAGCTTTTTCATAAGGACAGCTTAAATGTGACAAAACTTTCAGTGACCAGCAATGGTCATAATATTTTGGTGCTCAAACTATCTTTTACTCTGCACCTTTTATTCATAGTAGGCTTTCACTATACACGATATCTGTTCTTGCCATCACAGAATAATGACTTGTTTCCTTTGTGAATCTCTTCTGTATTTTACAGTGAAGTTTAAAAATACATACAACACAGCTTTTCAGGTGCACACAAAGACCGCAAGGTTGCTAATGTGGGTAAAGTTAATTATACTTACTAATACCTGAGACACTGGACAAAAATGTATTTTGGACACTTTTAATAAAGCACACATCAACATTTCAAAACTATTACTTGATATGAATCTTAGACTACATATTTGAGTGGCATATCATTCTTGTAAGAAAGAGAGAGAGTACTCACTTTTTTCTGCTTACACACAATGACTCTTCTAAAATATAGTAATTCACTCCTAATTTTATCAATTCTCGTTTTACTTCTTTTGCAGGTTTTCGACTGTACATGGAATACACTACTTTAGTTCTGGCCCTTCAAAAAGAGAAATACAAAAGTTAGCTAGCAACATAGCATGAAAATGTAAGTTTTAACTTTAGATGGGACAGGAAGGCTTTTTATTTCACAGATGACTAGGCCAAACCAAAGTTTAAATTAATAGTGCCATTTGCTTTAATGTGCTTATTTCTTCACAAATATAATAATTCCAAGAACCAAATCTGTAGCCGGAGATAACTTTGTAACAAGATCCATGGTTACTGCGAACAGAAAATGTAAAGATGTCAAAGCAATGCATTCACCATATAATATTCAAGGCTAGAAAGGACCTTGCTTGGACTGGAGGTGATCAGAAGAAATAATCTGCCCAGTCTCTCTGCAAAAGGTCATACTGATTGCCGTTGTTCGGACTTTTTTAAATGTCGAGTGCAAAACCTGATGTCTGCCTATGCTGAATCAAGCAAAATCATCACTTGTAAACCATGATCCTGTTTATATTACCCTATAATATCCTCCTTTGATTGTGCAAAGCATGATGTTGTTAACTCCTGTTCATTTTCTGATACTGTATCATCTCTAGCTTATTTTCCCCAAACATGTCTTGTCCTGTATTTTTGTAGTTAGAATAGAATATTTCAGTTGGCCAGACACAGAACTAAGGACATAAGGCACATAAAATGAATCTCCTCCTTTTCTCCTTTATCCCTCTCTATCTTGTTGTTTTCTTGTTGTGTCTTCTTTTTTACCAGTTTTACCAAATTACCGAAAAATGATGCTACGATATTAAAATTAAAAAAAGAAATTTATGACCTTATCAGATAAATCAATTTCAATTTAGAAAAATATCCTGATTTTGAAAATAACGTACAAAACTCAGTAATTCCATTACAACATTTCAGTTTCAACTAGTCTTAATATTTCAATAAGAAATATTTAGATACATTATCATGAATAAAATATCAACCAATCACAGAAAGCTAACAGGAATAACTAAACTGGCTATCTTGAGAAAAATATCAAGTCTGTCTACAATGTCAGGAGTAACTAGAATGATGAAAGGATATAATGGTATATGTTAATTCCAATTCCATAATTATATGCTGGGTTTTTTTGTATATAAGTTTGAAGCCATAGCTATCCTACAGTATATCCTTCCCGATGAACACGAATCCTGAAGAAATACTGTATGTGTTTTCAATCTGACTAAAATAACAAATCAAGTTCTATCCGGTTTTAACAAATTTTACAATATAACGTGATGCCATTCCTATTGTATATTACCAACATTAAGAGAATTAATAGCAAATAAAAAATACATCCTCAACTTCGAAATTTACCTTAAACCTGCATCCTCATAGTGAGGATGATTTACAATAGGACGAAGTGTAGACAATTTAACACTTGCCATTGTAGGCATTGCTCCTGCAAAAACTGCATCTGAAATACAGAATGAAAGGCATGTTTGAAATGAAGAATCAAGCAGTAAAAGCAGAGAAGCAATCTTCAAATATCTAAACAGTAATCCTGTAGAAAAACATAAATAGGGTAGGGTACTCTTTTTGCAAAGGCCTTACATGGCACCAACAGGAGATGCACAAAATCACTTTTTTTTTTTTTTAAACCTTGAACTCAGTGTAAGTCATTAGATAACTAAACATGTAAGAACAGAGATTTAATACATTTTATTTTTCTTGAATGGGTAGAATAACATATTCATTATGACAACACGTTTTTGTTTGTCACTTCTTACACCATTGGCAAATGAGCAATAAAATCTCAGTCCACTTCTTTGGCTTGAATGTATTTTCCTGCTAAAAAAGTAACTACTTTGTTTCCCGCTAGTTTTCTGACACTTTTGCTCATTTTAGTAAAAGGATGGGTGCAACCACAAAACACACTCTTTGAATTCTCTTCTAGCAAAATGATGATCATGGACCCATATACAGGACCAGTGTAATTTAAGTAAAAACCTATTTTAATTGGACTTTGCCAAAACACTTTTGTTGTAGAAATACCACACCAGTAGCTAGAACCTCCCGACTGGTAGCCTGGAGTCTAACAAAGCAAGCTTTCGGTGTTTTTTTTTCATTTGAGATAGCTTCTATATGGACAAGTATATGTGATTAAACCATGGCTTTAGCATAGTCCCAAGGCAAAGCCACAGGTAGTAGTAATACCTCTGCAGTCATCCATACCAAGTTCTATAGTTACACCTCACAGTAAATGGGGAACATCATACATTATTAAATAGTTTACCTTGTCTGGTATTGACTTTTATCCACTCTAAAAGTTCCTCCTGTGGCAAATTGCTAAATTCTCCCATGATGTTCCACTGAGTTTGAAGGTTTGCTGATCCCTCTATTGCCATCAATGCTAAAATAGCAAAGACCAATGTTTTGGGCTGGATTTTGCAGAAAAGCCATCCAAACAACTGAAATGCAAGAATCAATTAATTTCTAGACAACAATTCTGTGATGTTGTATGCAGCACAATTAATTTTTATTTCTCTATAAGGAACCTAACGTATATTACAATATGAAACATCTCTGCTATTGCTTCTCCACTAAACTTTAGTGAGACCTCATAAGTATTCATGTTTACTGAATGTAGGGCAATATATTTGTAATTCTACAAAAAAAAAAGAAAATTGACATTAATGCAACTTTTAAAGTTGTAGTTCAAATGTCAAATTCTGCAAGTAAAGATGATTCAGTAATGCTAACTGCACTTTTACAGTATTTTATTTCCTATTTACATCCAGAGTTTCTAGCTGTAGTATATGGATTAGAGACTGTAGTGCAAACTTCCAAAAACATATCAGAAAAGCAGACTTTGGGGATAAAAGGTTAATGTTATTTTATATCCTACTCTTCCCTTTCTTGAACTGAAAAAGATGGCCCTTGCATTTTTTCCTAACAATAGCTTGCTGGAGGCTCTAAGCAAATACTCATAAATATGTGAAATGGGTAGTTAAAAAGAAAGAAGTAGCAAATTTGCTATGTTGAAGTTTAGTTTGAACAAGAACACTTGATCTCATCCATATCTGACCTAAACCTTAAATAAGACAAAGTATGAATTACTTTTTTTTTTCAAGCTATTGTTAATTAGAAGGCTTCACATATCAAAAATACCAACCTGCACTACATAAATACATTTCATTCAGAGTACCTTTACCCATTTTTTTAATTAAAGCATGAAATGATAAAATAAAGTTTCACAGTAAAACGTCCCACTAGGCTGACTACACCAATAAGGTAGTGTATATTATCTTTTTTATAAACTAACCGTAAACTACTTTAGATTATTAAAACTCTCAAGCCACCTCTCCAAAAATACAGTGTACTCTACTCTCATCCTCAAAGACTTGCTAAACACACTAGCAAGAACAGCAATACTATCCAGGGAAACTTAATATACCAAATATGCCTGACCCCTGTGTAGGTCTGGAAGGATGAAGGGAAATTAATTCATTTATTCGCTGCTCTACATGAGCAAACCTCCTTTTTACCAACAGTCGCAAAAATATCACTTCAAGAATGTGTTAGAACTTCGGAATTCTTTATTGAGTTCCATGGCTTTTCAAATCAAAGAAAATCACATTCTTATGCTTTTATAAAACCTCAGTAATGTGCGAAGTATTTAAATTTACCACTATTTTGTTTAGATAAAGAGCCTAGAATGGTTGAACATATATGCAATGCAAAAGAAGTATCTTTTACGGGATGCCTGTTCCTCACGTGATTCTTATACCATTCAAGGTTTTTTATTTGTTTTTGCCAAATGACTACATTAAGTCTTTCTCCAGCTATTTTTCTTTGTTTTCAAAATTTCCACTCAGGATAGTATAATTCCTCCTAACAGAAAGAGGAAATGTGTGAATGTAATTAGTTATCATTTTTATTGTCCATCAGGTGCCACAAGCTGCAACACTGAGGTAATGGAAAGTACACAGATTCATGCAATGGGCTGAAAGAACACAACATACAAAATTCCTTTTCCATGTGCAGAATAATTCAAGTATGTCTTTTGCCTGTTTGTTCGTTTTTTGGTTTGTGTTACAAATGTACATCTCAGGCTGACTGTTCACTGATAAAAGGATATATTTTGAAAGGCAGCTGATTAACATGTTATCTATCTATAGCCTCAAAATAAATTATTTATACTAAAATACCACTGCAGGTAAACTTTCATGGTCTGCTAGAGGAAAGGATAGTGCTGATCTCAATTATGATGAGACAATCACATATGCTAAATTTGCTTAAATTTTTCTTGCATCTGTAAAGACAAGTTGCTGCTCATCAACTTAACCTTTATGCAAACATCTAAAACTTCACATAATGGTAAGTGTACCGGTGTTAATCAATCATTTGGTCACAAGTCCCATCTTCCCCTGCTCATCTCCATCACAGCAATTCTTCTGAATCAATAGTGCACATACGGTCAGATTTTTCAACCTCAAACTACTACTTCTGCTCAGCAGCCAGTAGGACAGAAAAAGGTCACTAAAAATCACTTGATATTTCCTGAGCCTACAAAAAAAGGAGTTTTCTTATCCCTTTGCTTGCTTAAGTCAGAGCTGTCTTATAAATGGTCTGATTGATAGCAGCTCAACAGCCTCACAAGGCAGTGTTTCTCTTTCAGGCTCAAGACAGTCATGTATTACCTGGAAGATTACCAGCAGCTCCCTACTAAAGAAAGCATACATCAGTCAGATCAGAAAGAATCTGGCTTGTCTTTTACAGGTATCAATCAGCACCGACCTAGGGAACATGCTGAACATGTGAAAGAACCTTCGCTGATAGCAAGATAAGGGAATTACTTTTTAATTTTACTTACATTGTTCACCTTAAGTTGGGTACTCTTGAACACAGCCCAAACCAGGGCCAGGATAATCACAGGCCTTGTTATATGGGGCAGCTGGTCATTTATCATCTTCTGCACAGAACAACTGTCCAAACTGCAGTAATCTAAAGCCTTACCTTCCCTGGCATTCAAGACCTATTTCTTTCAAGCTAATTATGCCCCCATGATGCTGCAATGGAGGAAGAAAACGTCACTGGACCTGAGCCATCTGGTCCAACAGGGGCAGCTCCCAGAATAGGTTATTATCTGCATTTGTAGCTTCCTGAGAAGCTTACTCTCATTCTACAACCATAGGAAACAGCAGAACAACCAGAGGCCAAAATGCAGTTGGAAGCAGAAAAGAAGAAAATATGGATAAAGTACTCTGAACCTGTCCTTCTTCCAATATTTACACATGGTAACATGCGGCATCCTCTAAGATCCAAAATGCAATGATTACCAAAAGCACCATTTTTCATTAACCAGCCTGATGACCTTAGTTGCGGTACTAAAACAAAAAACACAACGATCCAGGATGAATTACTGTAGTGCCATTACTCAGATGCTTTAAAAAAAGAAATAAAAAGATCACCAGCTTAAAACTTTTATTAATTTGCCATGTAGCAGCTAACTTACTATATGGCAAAAAGCAAATGAGACTACATATCAATAGAAACCATTCCTAGCAGCTCATCTTTCAGTTATTACCAGTTGCAAGGTATTTTTCTTATCTTTCAGAGGTTCTTTCTTTCCATGCAGTAAAAAAAAGACACTTCAGATTTTTATTGTTTTTCAATTCTCAGAAGGCTGAGAGGCCTTTTCCTGTGGCACAAAACATAGAAATACTTTTAGATCTAAACTTCATTAGAAAATTCTACAAAAATTTTTTCAATAATAACAGGGTAGAAAAGCCCATCAATTTTCTTCTAGGAATACACAATTAAAACAAGAAGAATTAAGAACAAATTAACTTTGGACAGAATCAATTTATATTGTAATTGTTATCTAGAAACTGTATGTTAGCAGAAAATAGCCTTTTTTTCTTTTTGCTTTTGTCTTTTGAAAAGCAACTTCATTTCAAATTACTCAGAAACACCTCGTGAGAGTTCATTTAGAAAAATTTAACCACAGTGTAACTGCTATTACTTAAATAACCCGACCACCTAAGAGGACACCAATACTTCAAGAACAACTAACTAAGAGCTGGGAAATGCCATAAGAACACCTGTGAACCTTACAGAATAGCAAGAGTGTAGAGAAAATACTCAGTTACAAGGTGGCTAAATAAAGTTACTTTTTAAAGAGTTTTTGACATGTTTTTAACATTTTCTATGTTCACTGTACAGATTCATTTGATATTGGCAAATGCTCAGCACTTTTACCTATGCCAAGTAACAAAACAGGGATCAAGAAAGTGATGAGTACAACATTTAAGCAGACTGATACTGTGTAGCCTGTCCAGCATTATCAAGAACTTCCTTCCCTAAAAGAACATCCAGGGAAGCAATCCATTTTTCTGGGAAACAATCATTTGTTCAGCTGCCTTAACATGGGACAGCTTTCTCCTCTTTGCATGATTTTGTCTCATTCACTCATCTTCTAGTTGTATGACACCGTGTCAGATGTTCCACAGACAGTAATTGCCTTCACCACACAACCCTAATTCACTTTTAGGACAGGCTGCAACCACAGATATTGTGGGAAAAGTAATGTTTATTTATATCAGGCATTATAGTCTATCATACTGCATCTGCATAAGGCAGCCAGAAAAAGGTTGTACATACATTGCCAGTTCTGGCACTCCAGATTTTGAGTGCTGAACTTTGTAATGTTATTCTTGTATTTCTTCAATTTTCAAGAACAGCAAACCTAACGACTCAAGTTTCTTATTAAAATCCTAATTTTCTTCCCCAGTCATTGCTAGTTTCCCCACTCTGTGAAACATTTTTCTCTTTTCCTTCTTCTGTATTATGTCTGCAACAGTTTTTAGTACTGGATTCTCTCTCCCACTCATCCTCATGGTGGTGTTCTCCATACAGATATTTTCCAAAGTTCCCCATCTCATCTTCCCAATTTGTTTTCTTTAATAGTAAGCCCAGCTCACTATTAATCATAATCTTCCACTCTCTCAATGTGGGATACTTACTTTCTGTGATGTAAATAACACTTTCTACAAACTCACAGCATGGTTGAGGTTGGAAGGGACCTCTGAAGGTCATCTGGTCCAGCCCCCCTCCTCAAGCCCCTTGCCCAGGACTGTATCCAGATGGCTTTTGAATATCTCCAAGGATGGAGACTCCACAACCTCCCTGGGCAACCTGTGCCAGCGCTCGGTCACACTCACAGTGAAAAAGTGTTTCCTGATGTTCAGAGGGAACCTCCTGTGTTCCAGGGTGTGCCCTTCGCCTCTGGTCCTGTCACTGGGCACCACTGAAAAGAGCCTGTCTCCGTCCTCTTTACACCCTCCCTTCAGGTATTTGTACACATTGATAAGATTCCCTGAGCCTTCTCTTCTCCAGGCTGCACAGTCCCAGCTCTCTCAGCCTTTCCTCATAGGAGAGATGCTTCAGTACTTTAATCACCTTCCTGGCCCTTTGCTGGACTTTCTCCAGTATGTCCATGACTCTCTTGTACTGGGTAGCCCAGAATTAGACCCAGCACTCTAGTTATGGCCTCACCAGTGCTGAATAGAGGGGAAGGATCACCACCCTCAACCAGCTGGCAACACTCCTAATGCAGCCCAGGATACTGTTGGCCGCCTTTGCAGCAAGGGTACACTGCTGGCTCATGTTCAGCTTGGTGTCCACCAGAACTCCAGGTCCTTTTCTGCAAAGCAGCTTCCTAGCTGGGCAGCCTCCAGCATGTACTGGTGCCTGCGGTTGTTCCTCCCCAGGTGCAGGACTTTGGTGCTTCCCTTTGTGGAACTGCATGAGGTTCCTGTCAGCCCATTTCTCCAGCCTGTTGAGGTCCCTCTGGATGGCAGCACACCCATCTGGTGTACTAGCCATTCCTCCCAGTTTTGTAGCATCAGCAAACTTGCCGAGGGTACACTCTGCCCCATCATCCAGACCATTAACAAAGACGTTGAACAGGATTGGACCCATTATTGACCCCTGGGGTACATCACTAGTTACTGGCCTTCAATCAGACTTCATACCACTATCACCCCTCTCTGGGCCCAGCCATTCAGCCAGTTTTCAATCTACCTCCCTGTCTGTTTCCCAGACAAAGGACTTTCGCTGCAATTGCAAATCTTCTAAAACGGCTATTTAGATACAGATTCAATCAAGTTCATTTCTCGAAAACACAGATACTGAAACATGGAAACCCAGTTCTAAGATCTTTTATATCTGGAGAAAATCGAGTAACATTTTATGCTACGGATGATTTCAAGCTAGGAAAATTAAATCTGAGTTAGGCACATGACTTTTGATTTTTAAGGTCAAAATGTTTTCAACATGCAAGACTTCAAAACTATACTTCTGGAAAGAATTAATACACAAAAAATATGCAAGGCAATAAGCTCTGAAGAGCTGTGAAAACACAGTGTAAAACAAAGTCAAACACTTTGGATAAAATAGTCAATAAAAAACTTGCAATGGCATAGAAATGTGTAAATACAGTAAATCCAGTGTATGTCTCCCTGTGCTCAAGCTCAATACACAGCATATTAACTCATATAATAATGCAATTGGGCAAGTTGCATAAAACAAGACATTTGCTTTATTTGGGGAGAGGGGAGAATGGAACTTGAGTAACCATATTTTTTGACAGGCAATATAATTTGGTTTATTTTTAACCGGTACACTCCGATTCAGCAATTACATACACAGAAATTTGCTTTAGGACAAATATCTGGGTAATACTGTAAGTACTGAGATAGCTACAGGATTAAAAAGAGACCTTACCTGTTTTGAACACACCAAGGAAGCCATAACACATAGATGTGGTGTCAAAAACAGTTTTAGTCTCATGATTAAAATCGCTAGGACACTGTATGCCAACAGCTGCAGTGCGTGGTATACCAGCTGGGGGGAAAAAAAGAAAAAACCACACAACACACAGAGGCATAATATTTGCATACTTTTCATTTCTGTCTTAAACATACAATTTCATTTTTAGTACAGCTTAAGTGACAAGCTTGTCTGAAAGAGAGTCCAAGCCAAAGTAAAGATCTTCACATTTCTGACAGTGATAAGGATTTCCTGTTATCTTTTTTCTAAAGTGTATGTAGTATGCTAAGGTATGGAACAACAGGAAGGATAAACATTAACAATTAAAGCAAAAGGAGCTGGAGAAATGGCTAGCTATGCAAAAGATCATGAAACATAAATAGGCAATAACATATGTAAAATTTCTCGTATAACCTCTGTATAGAAGTGAAGAGACTGTGCTATTTAATACCTAAAATACCTAAGTATGAAATGAAAGAAGCAAATAAGATCACCCTTGGTACTCAAAAACCACAGGCAGCTTGCTTCAGAATTCTCGAAAAAGGTTAAAAAGCACCAGATGTCACTTACCACTTCTAACATTGAATCTATGTTACTTGTGGAAGTGCTGTGGTAAATCACAGAGGCATTTCTGCAATCAGTGCTTTTATCTACTGATTGATTATCATATTTTGAATGGCGTGAGATTTCTCTCATAGCACAAACCAAAAATAAACTGCCATTAAGAAAGTTTTGCACTGTCCTTGCTGACTTAATTGCAAATAAAGAAACCACATAAGAAAGCTGCCATTCAATTATATTTTTTGCATAATTTTATTATAAGAACCATGTGTTGAATTATTTTCATTATGGCATATTTCAAATCAGAATTTTAACATTACTGGAGTTTCACATGACAGATAAAGGAACCAACCTCCTTCTCAGTCAATATGGGGAAATGGAAGGTCCAGCATAATTTCAGTGTCTTTCTGTACTGCTACAGCAAAAGCCCAAAAGACTCCTCTCTTGCACTGCCACTCTACATTTGCTAGTATATTTTTTTGTTCAACATTCCAGAGTTATTCTGGTGATGTACCGGACCCAATTTAAGATGAGGGAATAAGAGATGCAAATACTTACCTTCAAATAAACCACGTATCAGGATCAGACCATTGCAACCTGTATTTCAATACTGACTACTCACATTAACGAATGTGCTAACACACGAATAAAATTGTGCAGAAAAAGAATCTTACCTCACCATGGTTAAAACGTTCCTCTCTGAATAAAAAACGGAAAATCACATTATTTGTTTATGTACTTCAAAAGCACTGGTTTTACTCTGAAGTCATCTATAGTGGCTCTAGACAACCGAACTAATCCAGTAAGCATGAGTCAGCACCTGCACAGATTCCCCCCCCCTCGCCCCCCGCCCCCATAACAAGCTTTGGAACATACTACAAATCAGTAACTATCCTCCTCAATCCCTGTATCTATTTGGAAATCTGAAAATTAATTTTAGCAGTTTTTTAATTACTTCCATGAATTATTTCACATCTAGAACTGCTTATTTAGAGAATGAAACTTCAGTAATGTAAAAGAGGCAGAGCACTGGTACCAAAAAAAAAAAAATTAATTTACTCAGGTACTACATAGATTGTTTTTTTTGGATTTTCAGAATCCAAATGTGAAAAGAGTCAAAATCATATATACTTGTTGTTCTCCAAAAACATCTGTGAAGACAGGATGCCGAATCCTGCTCACACCTGCTGAAATTTTGATACTGGCCATTAGACTATGGAAAGCAGAGATTACTGAAATGATTAGTGATAAATTAAAAAAAAACAGGAAGCAAAAAGATATGTCAGGGAAATGACAACATTCAATTGGCCAAATTCATTGCTCTTGAGCACAGCATCAACAAGTGATGCCAAATAGCTGTGTCAAGTAGACCATGTATTATAGATATTTGGAAAATAAAATTAATACAGTTGGGATCCCTTCCTAAAGATGAAACACAGGTATCTTTATAACCTGGACAAAAAATAATGGGGAGGAAAGAATTTGTATTCACTATTTATAGGGGAAAAGCAAATAGGCACATAAATAAACACTGGTTTAGGAACAGAGCAGAAAAATAAATGATTAAATAGAAAATTTGGGGTATGAGGGTCAAGATGTCTAAAACTAAGTTCAGCAGCTAAACTTGGTTTCAGACATCCTATAAAAATACCACATATAGTACATCCAAGCCATTCAGTTACTGAACGATACATAATTTACCCTTCAAAAAGGACCAACATAATGTTGGTCTGAATTCTGAATTATTTAGCATATAGCAAATCAAATAAACTTCCAGCAGAAAATTCAGTTTTACATTAAAAAAGAAGACAATATTTACCTTTCATATTGGCCTGCCTGAGATAAGGCCCACCTAAGATATTTAATTGCCTGAAGAAAACAAAAGCCAACAAAAAGTATGAATAAACTTTCAAAAGCATTTTCAACATTTGCTAAATTAAATTACACCTGGCTAATCTCACTTTGAGATAATGCTAAGATAAAGACATGCAACGTTTTAGCTAAAAATTCTTTTTGAGGATGTTTAATTAGCCAGGCAGTTAGCAGTTATCCCATCTGTTCCTGTGTAAACTGTAAGTTGTTTTTA
Organism: Calonectris borealis; assembly: GCF_964195595.1. Lineage (NCBI taxonomy): Eukaryota > Metazoa > Chordata > Aves > Procellariiformes > Procellariidae > Calonectris > Calonectris borealis. Next base: position 117,377,970 of record NC_134313.1, read on the forward strand.
ACAAATTATACGTAATCAAATTTACAAAAACACTTATAAACTTCAGTTATAGTACTCATCAGCTAAGTGACAGAAATTTTTTGGTGCTTCACATCAAAGCAAGTTTTACCACTGACTCAGGACTGGACCTTTGCAAAAATCTACATGAAGAGAATACAGAATTTTAAGCAAATATTTTTGAAAACCTGTATTTTATCTAACTATATTGGGTTTACACGGCAAGGCTTTGGTAGCAGGAGGGCTGCAGGGTGGCTTCTGTGAGAAAAGACCAGGGGCTGCCCCCATGTCAGACAGCCAGTTCCAGCCAGCTTCAAAACAGACCTACCACTGGCCAAAGCTGAGCCCATCAGTGGTGCTGGTGGTGCCTCTGTTGATAACACGTTTAAGAAAAGGTAAAAACCACTGGGCAGCAGCTTTAAGAGAGGGTAGTGAGAAAAATGAGAATGAAAGAACCCTGCAGACACCAAGGTCAGTGAAGGAGGGGGATGAGGTGCTCCAGGCACCAGAGCAGAGATTCCCCTGCAGCTTGTGGAGACCATGGTGATGTAGGTTTTCCCCCTACAGCCCATGGAGGACCATGGTGGAGCAGATATCCACCCCACAGCCTGTGGAGGACCCCATGCCAGAGCAGGTGGACATGCCTTGAAGGAAGCTGTAACCCATGGAGAGCCCACACAGGAGCACGCTCCTGGCAGGAACTGCAGCTTGTGGAGAGGAGCCCACACAGGAGCAGGTCTTGTGGCAGGAGCTGCGACCTCTGGGGGACCCATGCTGGAGCAGTCCGTTCCTGGTTCCTGAAGGACTGTACCCCGTGGAAAGGACCCATGCTGGAGCAGTTCTTAAAGAACTGCAACCTATGGGAGGGACCCATTGAGCCTGGAAAGAAGGGGATGGGGATGAGGGGAAGGTGTTTTTGTTTGTTTTTGTTTCTCACAATCCTACTCTATTTTTAACTGACAATAAATTAAATAAATCTTCCCCAATTCAAGTCTGTTTTGCTCATGACAGAAAAATCAGTGAGTGACCACCCTGTCCTTATCTTGACCCATGAGATTTTTCAACTCTTTTTTCCCCCTGTCCTGCTGAGGATGGGGAATGAGAGCATGGCTTGGCAGGCACCTGTCAGCCAGCCAAGGTTAACCCACCACACTAACTTCTTCCCATCTCAAAATAAATAGTGATGCCTTCAAAAAACTTAAAAAGTAAATTCAAGGTAAAGGTGATTCACTAAATCAATCACTTACCCTTTTGATGATTATCCCAAAAACCACCAGAACAACTGGTAATAGCAGAGTCTTTGTGTATCTTACTGGAGTCTATAATGGAAATAAACTGCATTAATTGTTTTCCGTTCACCTATAATTACTTCAATGGTCATTTTAAAGAAAACAATATAAAGAGTTCTTCCTTGAGTAAAATGTAAATTTAAACATTCAACAAGAACAAAGCAAGCTTAAAGAAACTCAAATTTAAACTCCACCCAGCAATCACACTAGAGGTCATAATAGTAAGGTCATCAGTAAATTATTCCCAGTTCTTTGGCAAGCCACCCAAAGACCAAAAGTAGATTGTATCTCATCTGAATTTGAGTACTATGGGTTGAGTAACCTATAAACATTCTAAATGTATATCTACTGATGAACTAAGGAAGTCTACTAACACCACATTAAGAAGCTTCCATGCTCTTCTGTAGTCTAAATCTACCACACAAGACCTTTGCAGCTTTCAGTATGTTTTCCATGTACTCAAAACCAGTTACTGACAGCCACATAAAATCTTAAGTTTGCAGAACTGTAACCTTTAATTTATCCCTGAGCAAGCACTTCTTTCATTCAAGCAAGCACATCTTTAGATCCAAAAACAAAACACTGTTTTTAGTTCATTTAAAAGCAATAAAACCAGTTAAATTTAGCTTAAGTGCATTAATGTCTCTAAATTCATGAGTAAGCACTTAAACTTATGATGGCAGTAGGAGGTTATGGCTCTCAGATGTTTTAAATTATAAATTAAGATAAAACAAAAAGTTCCCTCTTCCATAATCATCTATTTTGATCAAATTACCTCTTTTTCCATGAAGTCAAACTCTGCAGCACAGGTATACATTAATGTATCAAAATCCTTGTAGCCAATAAATTTAGATTTTAATATATTTCCTATATGAGCCTGGTAGGATATGCAGAAAAAAAAAAGCTGTAGTAAGCAAAAACTGTCCGATTTTCCACAACAAAGTAGTTTAAATGTATATGAGAAATATTTTTAATTAGAACAGAAGTTTATACCATTTACAATATAGTTATAAGAGCACCAAAAATATATTTCCGGTATATTAAATGACATCTTTGAGTGTAACACAGATTGGACTGTGTTAAATAAAAAGCAGAAAGCAGCAGAAAAAGGGTGTTACCATTTTAACTGGGTTCAACTAGTTTTGCATACTCCTATTTTAACATATGAGCTTCCCATATTTTGTCCCTTGATGCACATCTGCAGATAGGATTTTAACAGTAGAATCTGACAATAAAGGGGCTGAAGTGAAGCGAGGAGTCCTAGTTACAAGCTTTTCAAAACTGTCTTAAAAGTTAGCTTCAGAGTAAAGTGAACTAAGAAACTGAGTAAATAAAGAAAAGATGTAGGTAGAAGGTATCCAAAATAAACAAAGCTCTATAAATCCACATTTAAAAAAAACCACACAGAGCATTTATTAACTCAATAGTAAAAACATTTGTCTTTTCACAAACTTTGGTAATAACACCTCAAAGTGATAATACATAATGAATGAGAAAGCAAATATGCAATCCCTCTCCCATTTCTGCAACACAAATCTTGGAATTTCAGGAAAGTATATCAGTAAGATGCCAAAATCAAAATACTAAGAACTAAAACTTTTGAAAGACACCAACCAGATACTCAGATAAGAGAACTTACATCATCAGCTATTCCAAAAGCTAAAGAAGTTAGGTATTTCAAGGTGACTGTCCCAAATAACCAGGCACATCCTTCAATGACCTTAAAAAAAAAAAATATATTCAGAATGAAATAAACAGAAGAGCAACGAAGCTGGTGAAGGGTCTAGAGTACAGGTCTTATGAGGAGTGGCTGAGGGAACTGCAGTTGTTTAGCCTGGAGAGAAGGAGGCTCAGGGGAGACCTTCTCGCTCTCGACAACTACCTGAAAGGCGGTTGGAGCGAGGTGGGTGTTGGTCTCTTCTCCCAAGTAAGAAGTGATAGGGCAAGAGGAAATGGCCTCAAGTTGCGCCAGGGAAAGTTTAGACTGGAGATTAGGAACAATTTCTTCACCAGAAGGGTTGTCAAGCATTGGCACAGGCTGCCCAGGGAAGTGGTTGAGTCACCATCCCTGGAGGCATTTACAAGACCTGTAGATGTGGTGCTTAGGGACATGGTTTAGTGGTGGACTTGGCAGTGCTAGGTTAACGGGTTGGACTCGATGATCTGAAAGGTCTTTTCCAACCTAAAAGATTCTATGATTCTATGTCTCAACAAACTTTTAAAGAAACCTTTTCTTTTTTGAAAAGCTTACTAAATTTAGCCACTAGTTACAAACTCTTCTATGTTATCACCAATAAGTACCGTAATTTCTAACAAATTGTACTTCCTAAACTTCAGTACACTGGGATGTTTTAAGGTTTTTTTGTATTTTCTATTACAGCTGAAATAATTTTGTGCAACTGATTTATATTACAGCTGTACCACTGCACGTGACATTGTAGCAGAGGAGGTACCACAGTTAACTTTGAACAGGAGCAGCCTAACTGTCGATTCCATCTGTTTTGCATACCCCAGTGTGTAGTAATTATTTCCCAGCAACAGCCTCTCCATATTATCAGGTTGTACTACTCTGCTAATTCAAATCTTTAGAGGAATTTGCTGATTTATAGTACCTTTCCAAGATAATCTCAAGTTAGAACTTGAAGGAAATACAAAGAAAGTATGTACAATTACTACTTTTAGTTACATATCATGTTTACCCCTGTACCAGAAAGATTAAATTCTTGGCAATCTAGCTTAATCTAGCTAATTCTTTATAAAACTGGATCAACTGAATAGGACAACCTGGTTCAGTATCTTGTATCTGGGACCAGCAGCAGATGCTTTCAGACAGAATATAACAACAAAATACAAACTGGTCTTTACCCTACTGTAACCAGGGTTTTTATGTGACGATGGGTTGCATTCAACCATCCCATTTAATAGCTGCAAATGAACCTAAATACCTAGGAAGTACCTAATCCTTTTCTGAATGCCTCTATCTTTGTTGCTTCCACAGCATCTTTCTTCTCTCTTACAAGCTTATTGCTGCTAGTATAAGAGCACTAAACAAACTATAATTATATCCTACTTCTATTCACTGGCTTTGTCATATTTACCTTTATTTTACAAGATGTAGAATTCTAACCTATTTTAAAATCTCAGCTATTTAGCGATTCTACATTAATAATTATCTTCATACTCTCTCTACTTAAATTTGACTGTAGTACCTTTTGGGGGAAGGCATTCTATCTTTTTTGTTTTGTTTTGTTTTGTTTTGTTTTAAGTAAGACACATTGACTGAGACTGCTTGCAATATTTAGGATGCTAAGTATGAGTTTACAAAATAAAAAAATATTTTCTGCTTTTTTTGCAGTTCCTTCTCCATGACTTCCATCATGTATCTTCCCTTTTGATGCCTGCTCACTAATGAATTGATGTGTTCAGAGAACTTTTCATAAGAATACCAAGATTTCTCTGCTGAGAGGCAAGAACTTATTTAAATTGCTTTATATACATACTTAGGGTGGTGGTGGTCTTCTTTTGAAAACTTACCATTTAATCCCACCCTTTGTTTCTTACATTATAACATTCACACCTTATCCCAAGGAGCTTATTTTCTTTTACAGTTCCAGTTACATATCTTCCCCAAAAGGTTTCTGAAATTCAAGTGCATTGCATTCACCCACACACCCTTATCTACATCCTTCAAAGAAGTCAAATACATTTGCCAGGCATGACTTCCTTTCACAGAGGCTGTATTGGACCTATCTCATTATATTGCATGTACATATAGCCTTAAAAACTTCATCACTGTTCAAGTTTTTATGCTTTTACAAAAGTTAGACTTATTGGTCTGCAATTCCACAATGTTTGGATGTCCTTTTTAAAAACTAACATGAGATTTGCCTACACTCCCATTTCCCCTGGTACCACAGCTAACCACATTGGCAGGTTATACGAGCACTGCAGTTTGTTATAAATATATTTTTTAATTCCCTTATATTCTGATTCCCTTATAATAACTGTATGAATTCCATCCAGTTTTGCTAACAGGTTACCCTTCATTTAACAAGAATGCCCGTCTTAAGCCAGATATAGTCTCGGTAGGTTCCCATTTTTACAAGTTAATGTTATGTCTTAAATAGCAAGTTGCTTCTCATGTTTTCTACAGTGCTATATTTTATTTGTCATAGTTTTGAGGGTGTCCTCCATGTTTGGACATGACTTCTACTGCCCTCACACCCCACCCACACGCCCTACAGTGTTTTACTCCGACTTGCTTCCTTTACTTAGTTGTGTAATTACAAGTTGCTTGCTGTTGTTATGAAAAATACCTTAAAAAATATATGGGACACATTTTAGTGAATATCTAATGCAGTATCTTAATCTCCATTTCTGCAACCACTGTTAGCCTTTTACTTGCCTTTTCTAAATTGTCCTTCATTTTAAAGGGATTTTCATACAGGTCCTAGGTTTTGTAAACGTGTTTAAGTTGGTAATTTAAAACTAAACGTGTTGCCATTTCAAGGCTATTTCAATTTTCTGATATAAATGTATGTTTATGCCCCTTTTCTTCCTTCAGTAATTTAAAATTAATTTCTGGGAATATGGACAATTTACTTAAAGAGAATAGTTCAGCTATATTTCTTGATTTTCAACTATTAGAAACTAAACCAGAAGTTATTTCTGTATTTCATTAAAAGAAAACAAAGTCATAGTTCTTTTCTGAAATTCAAAATATATTGAATTCCTTACCCATAGATAGACTTCTCTTCTGCTGCTTTTCAAGACTTTTGGACTCAATTCAAGAATTCCCTAATAAAAAGATGAATGTACATTTTTAGGTAACATAGAGTAACAACAAGATATTCCAGTACCCTAGATGAGGGGTTTTTTTGTTTTGGTAAGCGCCTATTGCACCACACAGCTATTTATTAAAAAATCCTCCATAATTAATACAACCTGAAATATGAATGAATAGCTAATATTGTGATTTCACCCTGCACTGGCAAAACATGCCAACACAAAACTCTTACTGCAGTTTATATTCAATTAATGGAAGAGTACTCTTCTCCTTAACAAGTAAGATTCTGTATTAAACAGCTCTAAGCTTCTTTAAATCAAAGCCAATGGGAAACTGAATTATGTCTGCTTCCACAAATGACAAGAGACATCTGAAGCAATAAATAAATTACTGGCAGCATAATACAAACAATTTTCAAACACGGCAACAGAATATGGGGGGTGGGAGGAGTTACTGGTATTTTTCTGTTTCACATTATGTTCCTCATTTTATGACACAAGGAAGACTCGCTTTAAGCTAATTTGATGAACAATGTAATTAAGAAAAAAAGAGAATGAACTTGAAAGCTTTCAGAAACCCAGTCCATATGTGACACTGAGGCCACTACAAGCACCCAAATAACAGATAAACAATAAATATTTTTTCCAAAGCAAAAAATAGGCAAGAAACTCAATGTACCTGTACTTAGTATATAATTACAGAAGCTGCCAGAAGAAACTAGAGTGGGTTTATAACAAGCAAACTATACTACAGCAAATACCAGTAGCCAAGGCAGCTTATTCTCAGCGTGAGAAATTACCACTCTTTTGTTGATGGACAAAATATAAACAAACAAACAAAAAATCACTGAGCTCACCCCAAGCTTCTATGAAAGGCAAAAAGAATCAGAAATGGAGATGATTTGTAGTATGCTAAACTAGATCTGTTCACACAGTCTTATCTCCTACTTCCTATGTACATAAATCCCTTAAGAGAAACTATATGAAACTGACAGAGGTTGGGGGTTGGTTTTACTATTTAAGGAAAAATTAAGATAGTGAATGATGAGATGATGAGTCTTCAGTGAATAATTTCACTAACATGTTAGCATGACTCAGCAGTTTCAAATAGTCTTAAACCATTGTTATATATGTTTTAGTTATTTGTTCTGCATTTGCAGTTTCACAATCAATAAAGAAGCATTTAAAACAAACTCCTCCTTCCTCATGTTCTTGTTTTACAATTATTCTGGTCAAAAATACATATGTGGTAAATTTTGTATTTTTATAAAAAGAAGAGAGCTATAAAAAGAAGAGAACTGAGCCTTAACTGAATTTCTCTTATGAATAGGTCTTGGTGTAAAACCATGATTTTTTAAATTAGTATTTACCCATTCTCCAAATATCTTTAAGGTCTAATTCTGTTTGTCATGTGAAAGATTTCTCAACTATCTGGTGATGCAACAGTTTCACATTTTACATCAATACACACATAACAGTACAGCATTTGTCTTAGCATGTCATATGATTTTTTTCTTAAACAACTTACCCAGATAACTACTAAAGATGCAGCATAATATGATGTCAATAACATTGAATTACCAAACATCAGAATAAAACACACTACAAGAGATACCTGAAAGAAGAAAATAAAAATAATTAAATTTAAAACAGAAAAGGTAAGAATTGCCCAAGTATAGAAATCACCTTGTACGAACTGCTTTAAATTTAAAGACACCTACTTCACAGCAAGTACAAGCTTGATACTCAGCTTACAGAATTGTTCTGAAAACACTGATTATAAGGACTTAACGGCGACAGGTAGCCAAGTGTAGTTTATTATGTTAATTTATATTTTAAAAGTACTTATAGACAAAAAAGATCTGATCATAGGGCTAACTCATCTTACGTGATATACCAGCTATATTTTTGAAGTTATTCCTAACATATTGATTTTTTTCAAATTATTGTATTATTTCTCCATCCTGTTTGTTATCTTTCAGAATCCTGGACAAATATAAGAATGTTGAATAAAATGTTTGTTGTCTTCTTTCTTCCAAACCGAGAAGCATACATTTAAAACATAATCATCACCGAAGTCAAGAAAGCAGAACTCTGACTATTTGATCATATGTGCTTAACTATATGAGGTTGAAAGTCAAGGCTGAAATACAACTTTTATGCACCATCCTGATCTCCTACTGTGCTTTCTTTTTAATAGAAAGCAAGCTGAATTACATTTTCTAACTTGGAGAGCAAAATCAATCATCAACCTCTGTCGTCTTCTATACACAGGAATAAGGAAAAAAAATGTAATTAATTATAAAATATACAGACTTTTGTACTCCCCGCTCACACAGTTTTCCACAGAAAAGTGGGGGGGAGCAAAAATTGAAAACACCACAAAACAAAGACTGGCAATTTACTCAGCCTTATTAAGCTTTCTCTGTAATGTAACATGATTGTTTATCATGATCAACCTCTGTCTTCTATACACAGGAACAAGAAAAAATAATGTAGTAAGTTATAAAATATACAGACTTTTGTACTCCCCCCCTCACATAGTTTTCCACAGAAAAGTGAGGGGGAGCAAAAACTGAAAACATCACAAAACAAAGACTGGCAATTTACTCAGCCTTATTAAGCTTCCTCTGTAATATAACATGATTGTTTATCTATCTGAAAATAGGCTTTTTATGACACTTTGGTATCAAAATTATGATATAGCTATTGACATAAGCCAAAAGGTTTAAGTATTTCATCCTGCTTCTGTAAAAAATTACTAAACCAAGATACTTATTTGCAAATTTTCCTGGTAAATTTGACCAGGAACAAGCATTTGGTGTGCCAGGTTTATATCAGAAATCAGTTGCATAGAAATTAGTTGCATAGAACTTACTACTGTCTTTAATTTATCATTTACAGTATTTCAAAATATGTTTGAAAACATATGAAATACAATTTAGCTCAAAGCTTCTTTCCTGTGGTAAACATTCTCTGTGCCCACTAAATTTGCATAGCACAATTTTAGCAAAAATATATTTTTAAAGACAACCATATTTCTTCAAAAAAGTTGTTTACATCTTCCTGTATATTTAAAGCTGTCATCTCGCTTCAAAAAGCAAAACTCAAGGTAGCAAAACTTGATCGTTATCTTTACTTTAAAAATGAAAATCAGATACATTATGCAGAAACTTACATGCCTTTTATTTATCATCTCCTTCTTTTGTTGACTTTCTCACCCATTTTTGAAAAAATAGTCAGACTAATAATTTTCTTTGTCCTGCTTTCTAAATATCTCCCCAAATAGTTCAACCACAACATCTTTGCATGGTCAAGACTACAGTAGTCTTCAAAACCTTATTTTAGCTGGGGTTCTTCCCCTTCAGTAATAAAGACTTACTAACACTAAGTTTTGACTTACTAACATCTCATTTTTTTGTTTCTACTAACCTATGGCATGAGATGAATGCTGCCTTTTCAACTTTTTATTGCTCATGCTCTATTACTTGGTATGTTTTCTAGTCTGTTGTTCGAAACAGTATCTTCAAGTCCATGGAATGAGTAGAAGACAGAAAGGCGAGGCCAATATTTCTACAAATCTTTTAGGTTGATAATTTTTCTAGACTTCAAAAACTCCTGTGCGCCAGAGGGATCCTAGTTTCTGACACTGTGATATAAATATACATAAGATCAAATATTCAAATCCAGGCCCCTCCATCCCTTATTACTGCATCTTTTCAAGCACCTTGCAACTAAGAAAAACACTTCAGACAAATGGCCTCTTTTGATGCTCTGACCTGTTTTAGGGGATTTAAATTTAAAAAAAAAAAGTATTACCATATGAGCAGAGAGTATCTTCTGTAATTTGCAGGAGTCAATATAACCCATAATACACACAGCAAATAATGAAGCTATCTAGAATCAAAAATGAAAGATAAATTTAAACAATTTGCAGTAGTGTACTCTTTCTAGCAGAACACACACTCATACAAAAAAGTGATTATTCAAGCAATCAAACTAACTTTTATTGCTACTTTTTTGCTAAGTAAATACTTAGACATTTCATGATGGTTTATTTCAAAAAACCTGTTGTGCTCTGAATAAATATTCACATATATTTGATAATTGTTAAGTATTCAGCTTTACAAAAATGCAAGTCATCAAAACACAGCACTAACACAGTATCTTTCACCCTTAGATTTAAAAACACAAAACAAATCATTCATTAACATTATTTAACCGTAACTTTTCAGCAAAGTATGGGAACATCCATTATTTGCTGCTGAGGAAAATGAGATTCATTGATTAGGCAGCTTGCTAAAAGTCACATGGGAAATTAATGAAATTATGAATTGAACTTGTAATTTCAAATTTCAGGCCCAGCATCTTAAACAGGTTACAGCAATGAGTTTCTAACAATATTTTACAGAATGTAATGGCTTCCTCTTCTGCAGTTAGGAAATTTGCATATCACAGCATATATTGATTGTTCAAAACTATCAACTCAAATCAAGCAACATCTGCTTCAAGTAGGACAGACAAGTGAAAAGGTATGGGGATACAGATGGATTTCAATCAACAGGCCACATTTCAACCAATTTAAACACTAAGAAAGTGTGCTATATGACAGTATCCTATTGCTCACATTAGCATTTACTATATTTCAACACTAGCTAAAGTTACCTCAACTGTCCAAACTCTCAGACAGTAAGATTATGCCACTACTCACAGGCTCATCAAAATCAAATAGCAAATCATGCAAGATCATGCCAGATATTACATGCCATGCAAACATTGCTCCATTTAAAAATTTTGAATAGCCTAAAGAGATGCAAGATCAATGCCTTTTTTATTTTTGTACTTCAATATACGAAGTTTTTTCTTGTTCTGCACTTGTTCTAAGGTACTGATCTGAGGCCGAAAGCTGCTTTTAAGAGAAAAATAAATTTCTTAGTCCTGGAAACAGAAGACTGAGTGGTGTAAACGGTCAACTCTTAAATTTAAGACTAGAAAAATACTGATGTGATAAATGGTGTGAATCTTTCCTGAGAGCAAGAGTGAAATCTGGCTAAAAGGAAAGCATTGGTATAGTATTGAACTCAATGGCTGTCTATTCAAAGCAGTCAATTTGCCTAGATAAGACAAAGAGGCTATTTAGAGGTGAATATGGTCTTACCTGTGTTAGAAGAACAAACTGAGCAAACTGCCAGGGAAGCATGAAAAAGATATTAGAAACACACAGTGCAATCAAGCTTCCTGTATTAATATTCGGAATCCTTGGGAAAAAGAGACAGAATAGACATCAGTAAGTAAAATTACACAGTTATTTGCATATTATTGAAAAGTACAATAAAGAACGCAATAAAAACAAAGTGACCTTGGAAGTTAGCTAGCAATACTGATAAACTACAAATAACACTACTCAAGTAAATTTAATATTAATTTTCCATCAGTTTCCAAAAGCAATAGTTCTGATGCTTAATGTTCCTTAACTATTTGATGAGTCACTCATTACCAAACAAGTCTTTTCCTGGCAGCATGTAATATAGCAGGCCAACCTACATCACTTGCAGCGGTCCACCTTCTTGTAACAACTCTAAAGTCAGGTCACAGCCATTTCCATTTCAGCTGGGATCACAACTATTCTCAGAACAGTCTGCATTTTAAGGTGATGTAAATCCTCTCTCTCACATTTTTTCCATATTTACTTTCTGCAACTTTCTGCCAGTAATCCTGAGTGAGGTTTCAGAGCAGGAGACAATGACAAATAAATGAAACTCATCTTTTAACTGAAAACAGCCCATTCTCTATGTCCTGCTATAAGTCTTCTTTATTTAATCCTGTGTTAGTTCTGAGTTCACTTCAGAAACATGTCATGTTTCAAATGTCACTAAGTGGCCTCCAACAGATGAAGACACCATAAATATTCTGCTGTAAAACCCAAATCCAACAGATTACAGCAATGTTACCAAATTCTGTAAAATTTTCTTCAGCTTCTTTTACAAAGCCTGAAGATTAACTTCTATTGGAAGTCATGCTGAGCATGAGTGTAATGTATTAAGTAATACATTGTGATACAAATGTGATACAAGTGATACAAATAATGGAGAGTTCTAGTCTGTTTCAAAGATAGTTCCTGTATTTCATTGGAATACTGCTATACATAAAACAGAGCTGCTCTTGAAGCAGGAATTATAACTGAGAAACAGAAACTTAAAATGCTTATCTCCTTTTTGGAACCTCGCTCTCAAATGCTTAGATTAAATACCTACTTCTCATCAGTAAGCAAGCCCAGGTACTATTTTATGTACCAAGATTTGAAGAACAAGAGTGAATCTATCTAATAAAGAAGTGTCATAATTATAGGTACAGAATACATGCGCTCTGATCATCCTAACTTAAAGTGTAACTTTCTTGGTTTTTTTGTTTGACCTCACAATTTAGCATGAAGTGAACAGGTGTCCTTCTAATATGAAATCTAGCAATCACTCTACAAACTATTCCTCAAAATATTTTTCTGGAAAGCATGTATCTTTTTCTCGCCTAAAAACCACAAGTTAGTGATAGATGAGCACAAAATATTTTTTGTTTAATCATCAATAACTACAAATCAGTATGGCCTAATAAAGGAAAATCTGGGGTTACAAGTACAAAGTTCAGCTAAATCATAAATACACTGCAAACCTGACGCAATGGAGTTGGTGGAAAAGCCCTCAAATATTAACGATCATGCTTAGTTTTCAAGACAGGGGCAAGACAGTAACACAATCATGCGCAAGTCAGAAACAACCGCTGGGCTAATAAACTCAAGAGCATCCCTGCACTGATGTAATTAGATTGCTCTAAATCATTGAACTACTTGATTAGACTAGTTAATTAGTCATAGAAAACTGCAAGAACATACTAGCTTATGGGTGCCTATAGCATCCTCCATTGCATAGCATAGGCTTATTCTAAGTGCAACCAACATACCACTCTCCAAGAGGGACAAAACCAATTGATGGAGTATCAGCTTGTTTCTCATGGGAAGGAAGTGACATCAACCAAAAATTCTGATTTTTAGTTTAGATACGTATTTGCCAACACAGTAATTCTGATTTTTATTTTAATCATGTCTTCAAGTTGCAAAGTTTTTCCTTTTAATAAGTGAGTAATATGACTGCAGTTCTACTGGTGCAGCGTCTGCAATGTAACAGCCACAGGAAAGTTTCTATGTTAATGATATCACTGCTACAGCACACAGAGGCACTTTAGTATTTAAATAAATGCATTTAAAAAAATGTCCTATGACATTCAACTTTTTCAATCCTTGTAAAGAGCTCAGTATAAATTGAGAGGTACCTGAGAATATAGGTCAAAAGCAACATCTGAAGCACAAGGAATGGGTATGAGAAACTTTCACGAAGAGGTGGAGTCCACATGACACGGGTGCACTAAAAATAAGAACTGGGTTAGCTGATAACATTTGCTGCTACATTTTCATAAAACAATGCATTTGTATTTCAAAATGAATGACCACAGATACTTCAATAAAGCAAAAACCAAACTACATGAGATTTTACTCACAAACTTAATAAAAACAAGCCAGGAAGCAGAAAAGAGAAGGAAAAAAGGAAGCAGCTTCCAGACTTCAGGTCTATGATGCACTGTTTAATTAAAATAGATCACTGCTTTTCCAAAATTAAATGTGGCAGCGAGAGAACATCCAAGCAAAAAGCCAGGACAGTAGCTGCTTGTCCCTGCTTCTGCTGAAATTAACAACTCATTCAAATTAACAACTCATTCAGGTAACTAAAACCATTCTCAAATTCAGGCAGCAACTTATCACACTTAGAGAAAGTGGGTGGAGAGAGGATCTGACGGATAAACCGACATATTCTTCATTATGCTAGAGTTCTCTAGGTTATAAACATTTCACATCTCTACTAGCAACAGCACATGAAATATAAAATCCGAAGCTGACCTCCAAAACAGGGCAGTAGAATTGAACACATGAAATTAAGCTCTTACAGAGCTTATACTAACTTATATACTTCGCTCTTTAACCTAATAAAGCAAAGCATAATACAATGAAGTCAACTGAGTAGCTTTTCCATTAATTTCTTGGGGTTCATGGGAAATGGCTCAGCCACAACTATCATCTCCAATATTTATATTCAGCTCTTTATAAAGTGCTTGCAGATGGCACTGACCATCAAAAAAATAATTACAACTTCAGAGGGCAACTTTGACATACAAACAAAGAGGTCCAAAATGGCTAGCAATAGATTTGCACTAAAAATTGGAAGTAGGTTCTTTACAACTGCAGGACAAAAACGTAGTTCATGTTGATATGGACTATAATGAACCTATGAAAGCTTATAGGATGTTGACGCCAGGATGTTCCTTCTCCTTCACTTCGTATCATCTTAAAACCATTTTTTAAAATACTGTTTTACCAAAGAAGTCACTAGAATCAACACTATACAATTCCTTGCTTATTGTCTTGCTATTTCTCAAATACGTTAAATTAATAGTGTAAAATAAATGTATAGAAATAGTGTAAAATAAATGCAAAGTACAGAAGTCCATCACATTAATCAAACACAGTCCTTGCTGTCTAAAAGCACTCACTGTAAAAGCTCCACCCTGATTACAATTAAAATAAACCTTTCATAAATATATATACACACACACTAATGTGTTGTCTTCAGCTGACTGCACAGATGTGATTAGTTAAAACTATTTTTATTAGCAATAAATATAATCATGATTATTCTAAAGCAGTGTAGTCTTTTTGATCATTTTTCAAGATTACAGCAACATTTGATTTACCAAATCTTTTGATACTGGAGGAGATAAAGACAGGAAAGAAATGATGAGCATATACAACTATAAAAAGAAAGCGTTACCTTAAAAAGTGGATTGACTAATGAAGTCCATGCTATTTTTCTATATTCGGAATGTAATACTAAACTCAATCATACGTGGATGATTTATCAAGGCTATAAACTAACTTTGCTGCAGGTATAAATACATCAGTTCTGCCTAAGCTTGAAATCATTAAAACACAGTAACACAAGCACAGCACAAAGAAAAACATACTGCCTTAGGATCATCAGCTCAACGCCAGAAGGCTAACCGCTTTTACAAAGCATTAGATCTGAGCTACCAAGACTTGCAGATGAGGCTTACCCATGTAGTTCAGTCCCATCCTTCCAGAAAAGGAAAGCAAATTTTTAGCAACTGGTTTAGCTCCCCGGTCCGTACTGTTGAACAACATGCAAGATAATTTCCACAGAATCAGAGGCATATCGAAGAGTTAAATAGTTTTTTATACACACACGCACACATGCACACCCACTGCATGTGATTCAACAGTACGCACAGTGAAGCTAGACCACCTACATACGTGTAACTACATATATAACTTACATGTATAACCATAACTCTATATACACGACAATATCAAACAACTCTGAATTATTTCATTAGGTACAGTACAAATGCAAAGAGCCAGCTAGGATCTAACACTGCACCTCTGCAAGTAAGTCTTGTTGCTCTCCAGAAATCCATACAGTTGAGCCTGAATCAGGGTCACCCTACTTAAGCTCTACCTAAGCCCAGACTATGTCTGTGTAGAGCTACGCAGACCTAATTTCATGCCATTCTCCAAAATACATTATCTGTGTTTTTACCCCCAAGTCAAGTCATCCACAGAGACAGATGAGCTCTCCTACAGAGTCTCCTACGGGTAGGGGAACTGCCTATGCCATAGTGAAATAAATGCTTCTTTTCATTATTGCTACCACTATCTTTGAAGTTTTCAGCTTGTTCCTTTCTGAAGTTACACTTTATCACCTTCACAGACTTGGCAAAACAGTGCGTAGTCTATCAGTATTTCCTAGCAAAGGATAAAATATTCACCTCACTTCAGAATGCCATTACAAAGAATGGAAACCCATACAAAACTTTGTATTTACCCTCTTATAGCACCAAAAAAAAGTTTAGAAACTCTGTAATGTTTACCTAGTCTGGACCAGGCAGTTACCATCCATGGGTGAAAATTCTTCATGGAAGATATTTAGAAAAAAACATTTCAAATGAAACTTAAAAATAAAATAGCTATTTCATCACACAGATTTTTTGTTTTACAAGAAAACTGTCAAAGCTCACTAGGCGTAGAAACATCTTTGATTCTATTATGTGCAACTACATATTCTTACTACTCAGTCTTCTATCAAGTTCAGCTCAGTAAAATAAGAAAACAAAACACAACTTTAATCCTTAACAAAATCACAAGGGACCTAGCTTCCATCTAGAAAATCTTCACAGTACAACTGCATTTTAAGTAAAATTAAAAAAATATTTATATAAATTTATATACATAAAATGAACATTAAAAAACCAGAAAACTGCCCAAGAGTATCAGAATAAAAGCCATGACTTTTCTTACAAAATATGAAACAGTGACATGAACAGCATTAGCTGGGGACACAGGGAGATCAGGGAGATGTTTTAAGCGACAGTTTCTTTTTTTTTTTTTCCAACGCAGCTTACTAAAGAAGTTTAGCATTGGAATTCTCTATACACATATACTGTTTCTAAATTCTGTGTATCCTGGCTATAGTACATCAGTACTACAGAGGTTTCTTTGGGGTTGTATATGTGTGTGTGTGTGTGTATTCATGAATTTCCGGTAAAATACATAGCAATTTAAAGAAAACCTCCTCCATTTCTGAAGCTTGTTCATATGGTACATCTAGCCCAGTTATGTCTGGAATGGACACAAAACCAGAATATTTTGACATTTTGAAACTTGAAGCCATTGTGCTACTAAGATTTCAATCTTAGGACCACTTTACAGTATATTTCCTTTCTGAATTTTTTTTTTAAACATCTAAGGTGACACATTGGACTGTACTATACATTTTTGAGTCATAGGCTATTTTGCTTTCAATAATGTCTTACTCCCTTTAAATTAATCCCCTAATAGATAAGCAACATCATTATCTTCAATGAAATGAGAAATAGCTTAATGTTAAAAAAACAAAAAAAAACCAAAAAACCAAAAAGGAGGGGGATAGGAGAGGGACACCTACCTCTCCATGGTTGAAAAAGAAACACATCACGGTAATGAGGCCTCCTAGACGGCTCCCACTGTGAAAAGAACATGAAAAATAGGTACAATAGAATCTCACAATGGTCAATGCCGCTTGAAAAATGTGAAGCAGCACTCATGTACAGCTAAGTTTACTGATGGGGGAAAGCTTTCAAGCGTCAAGGGAAAGCAATCTACAGCATACATACAATATTAAAATACTAGTTAGTCAGCTAACGTTTATTCCAGAGCAAACCACTCTTCATATATCAGCTCTTCTCTGCAGAACACAAATTTTAACGTAAACAACTTGAAAAACGGTTATTCCATTCCTCACAAACTTTTGTTGAGATCATTACATCTGGTGCTTCATCTGCTATAGCCAGAGCTTGGTCTTGAAAAGTGCCAAATTTTCTTTTGTTTTTTTTTTTTTTTTTAAAAACACCAGACAATAAAAATGGAGTATTTCTTCCCTAAGATATTGAGCAGAAAACTTTAGAATTTGCATGCTCAATCACCCAACAGGGATCTTTGCAAATTTTGGTCTGAATCTAAGACTATGTTAGGGTAATCAAATCAAGCATGTTCAAAGAACATATTTAAAAATGAGTGCATGATGTGGTCAATGCAAGATACAGTTTCTTATGTGAAATACTGTGACATTAACACGAGAAAGTTTTTTAAGCCCTTGACTAGGATTTTTATATGTTTCTAAACCAAATTCAGCTGTTCAATAATTAGCACCATGGAGTCAATACTAAAACCAAAGATATTACTTACATTTATCCCATCTCAAAAAAGCAATAGATAAGGTTCCTATTTGTTTGACTAGATTTGTAATTACTCATGTCCTGTGATATAAAGTAAAGAACATTTTTGTGCACACAAGTGCATTACTATTATGAATGACAGAATATAACATTTTTGCTACTAAACAAAATATCAGCCAGTTGTTAAGATTCTTTAAAAAAACCAAACAAACCTCAGATCCTCTCAGATCCTTCATCCATCACTAATATACAAGTCAAACAGAACAGTGAGTTCTGGGTACAACATCTGAGGATTAAAGATACCAACTGAGTGCTAAAACAATCTCCAGGAATTGTGCATTCTTGCACATAAAACTTAACCTTTCATTCCACAAATTCTAAAAGCATCAACACTGAAAGCCAAAATGACTAAAAGAATGTGCTTAATATTAAAAAATGTTAGTCTTAGAGCACACTAAAAATTTGCAAAAAACCACCCAAAACCAGAAACAAAATTCAAGGTCTATGCAAAAGGTTAACGTTGTGATAAAACCTTAAAATCTAGAATACAAAGGTCTTAATTGTATTATGAATGCTTTAGAGCTATCAGCCTCTATAAGGGATCACTATTTTACCACATGAGAAAAGTTCGGCAAATCTGTAGCACAGAATAGGGAAATGCACCTTGCAGAAAAGGAAGTGAACAGAGCCTATTTCACAGAGGGTTATGTATACTGTTGAGTTAGACTGGTTATCTTCTAACAGTGCAATGATATCATGTAGCAGATACAGTAGTTAAGCCTTTCTATGCCAATATAAAAGATAAAGGATAACTCTTTACGCTGAAACTCCCGTACCATACTACAATTGGTGAAGTACATGCCCATCAGTTGGAACCTACTTCCCCCATGTTTAATATACAATAATCTAAATTTAATAAATAATTAGTAATTTTTAAAGAACTGCAGATGACCTGAACAGTTACACTTTGTCTGGTAGAGTCAGCTCTAGAATAATGAAAGAACTAGTCTTTTGACTTCCTGGGTACAATGAGCTGAAGCTTAAAGTCATCTGGAGAAACGCTGTAATTCATTGTTGATTAACATGCAAGAAACAAAGTACTGAAAAAGTACTGTCAGAAGGAGATACAGGAAATTTACTGGTAGTTCCTCACGATGCAGTATTTGACAATCAGCTTAAGCATTCTGTCTCTTGACTACAAGAATAGAGAGGCAGGGAAGGTTGAGGGGGAGGCAGAATCTTACAATGGCATGAAGTACTTATCATCCAAATCCCATTCCTTTGTCCATAAAAAAAACACTGAAAAAATGGTATAAGTTCTCACCATATTGCTTCAGTTATCTTAACAGAGAATGCTCCAGAACTTCAGACTAACTTGCATCATATAAGATTCCCAAGTGTATTTACATAACCAAAGACCATACACAGAGTGCTAGGGCAGGGACATACTATGTCTGGCAATCTTCTAACCTTGTGGGGAAATTGGTTGAGGGAGCTAAACAGCAAAAACTAGTCCTACAACAAAAAACTAGTCCTACAAAAGCAACTAGCTTTCTGCTAGCTTAACTCTTTGAACAAGCTCATTATACAGTACAGCGAGCACAGATGAGAGAACACATGCTAGCTTGGAGAATAATGATAAAAAAGTGGTCTATCACCCTCCATCACTAGTCAAAGTTGCAAAGAGACTAAAAGCAAATAAAGGCTGAAATATAAAGATTACACATTTTATGAACATATAGGGACACCAAAAAAACCTAGAAGAAAACAATTATGTAAGCTTGAGGTGATTACTGCTAACAAATTCAGGAATGAAAAGATACAGAAAATATTAGAGGATGGTTTCCCACCATCAAATGAGTCAGGCTATGAAAAAGCCTTTCAAAATGCACAGCAGAAACAAATCAGCTTTATGAAGGAGACTTATGCCAATTCATAAGATTACCTACTTCAGCGTAGTAGAATTGCATTACTCCAGATTCAGTTCTTTTATTTTTCACACCTTATGGAAAAGCCTAAATATTCTGGTTTGCTTTGACTAAGAGAAACCTTGGAACAGCCACAATGGCTAAGCAGTCATCCAGATCTAGTATCCAACTACGAATATTCTTCAGAATAAATAAATAAATAAGATCAAAATCCTACCTGCAGGAAACCTGTAGTCGCTTTATTTTTCATAACCCCAGATAACTAGTGTCTTACACCTTGAAAGAACTGCATTTATATTCTAGTCATCCTGACTACCTACGTTACAGATCATTTATATTAAAAACCAAATTACTATCAATACTTGATAGTTATTTATGGTCAACACAGCCCGTCTAAAGAAAGTACTCAGAAATTAAGACATTATTGATTTTTCGATAACTTTAATATATAAAATGTGGGTTTCCATACACCTCCCTTGAGAGAAAAATGACAAGTTAATGATACGGATATTCACAGTTTATCTACTTCCTGAAAACATGAGACATTAATTTCCTATGTTAAGGAATACAAACATATATGCTTTACCCCCACTGTCAGCTCCTGCCCTGCGCTGTTCTTTATCTGAACTATCAGCACATGCTTCAGAGAGAGCAGGAAGAGAACAAAAGACAGTGAAGCCAGGGAATGAGGGGGAAAATGTAGCAGCCTTTTGCTTTTTTTGCAAAACTGACAAATGAAAATAGAGGTAAACAGAAAAATATTTCCACTTCTGTTTTTCTGCTGAATGTTTTTGTATGAAAGTGTATTACAGTTCCTGAAATTTAAGGACAGATACTGAAAACAGAAATTCATAGAAAAAGGGAAGTGTATACATGTCTCGAAAAGAATGCATTCTCTTAAAAAATATTTTACCTTCTCAATTAAATTAAAATTGAAAGAAATGCAATATAACTTGAGGCAAAGCATTGTGAAACTCCAATCTTGGTTAAAAGTATACTGTCATTCAAACTTTGTTTAAAAATGAGTTACACTGATAATTTTAAGAGCACAAACCTGTCAAAAGCTGTTTAAAACCTGCATAGTATTTAGTTTTATCCACAACCCAGTGGTAGCAATGAATTTCACTTCACTGAAATTTTCCACAACTTCTTCCAGCATCATCATTTATTTTAAGCAACAAGTTTCTCTGTCCCAGTAATTTTTTAGTGACAATGTATATATAATAAAAAGCACAACTATTGCACAAACAAATAAGCAATATCCCATAAGGATATTCTAGTATTCACTTTTTCAAATTTAGCATAAAAACTGACAGCTAGTACCAACTAAATAGCTCAGAATCAACTGCCTTACCTGAGGTATGTACCGTATATGAAGAACAGTGACATCATTAATCCATTCAAAAGAAAAATCACAGCAACATAAAAGGAAGCAGGGTCTCCCAACCCTAACAAACAGACAGTTAACACGTTGTCAAATATAGAAGAAAGATCATACTGCTTATAAACCACCATACAATCTGTATAATACAGCACACAGCATACTACCTTAATGTATCTACAGAAAGAGACAACAAAAAAGTTAATGTCACCAAGATTATTGTAGAGATCCAATCAGAAGACTACACTTCTGGGAAAAAAAAAGAGGAGGGGTGGACACAGCATTGAGGCAGTCAGCAATAGAACAAGCCAAGAGGGAAGCATTAACTGTAAAGAAAAAACCTGCAGTGTATAAAAGGCACAAGCATCACTAAGAACATTCTCTACAGACTATGTTTTGACTTCACAGAGCTTTTTAGAATAGGTTTGTACTCCCTACACTCTCACTTCCCATCTCTTGCTCTTTGCTTTCTTTGTTTCATTAGAAGCCAAGAGATTTTCCAATGATGCAAAACTTTCAGTTTATTCATTCACAAACACTTCTGCATTCACACTTCTGTTGTTATTCTCTTTCCCATTATTTCTTTAAACCCTCCTGGCTCTAATCATTTCAGCAGTACAGCATAAAAAGCCTTACTCATTATAGAGACGGTAGCAAAACTTCACAGTTTTGTGTGCAGAAATGATTATTCACCATTGCTGAAAATACAGCAAGACAGTTCTCTAAAGCAAGATGATGATATGCTCACCAAACATGATCGTCTCAATAGTTGGTGTTTTTGTTGGTTTGGTTTTGTTTTTCCAAAAAACAGGAATGAAAAGTTATACATTTATTCACTGTTTATTGCTTCTGACAAAATTAGAGAAAGTGAATCATTCAAGCTCTGAAGAAAGTTCTTATAGCCTTTGTGCAAAGGAAAAATACTAGCTTGTCACCACACAAAGACATTTTAAATGATAAAATGAAACAGCTTCACAGGCTACCATCTATCATTCAGCTTTAACTGACTGTAGAACATCTCAAAAGCGTTTCTCTGCAAGGTACTTTTATCACATAATACTTACTTTACAAGCTAATACCTTAAACGTGCAAAAAAACCCAAAAAAGTGGTAGCATCCAAGCTTTGGTATCAAAATCAAGGTGTAAGATTGAAATTCTTATGCTGAATAGTAGGTCACAAGAGGAAGAGGATTCTTCCCAGAAGAATCACTACACCAGATTTCTCCAAAAGGGAGCCTTGTGGTTACCTTTTTCCTCTTCCTCCCCACTCCTCAAGTTGTAGTTAGGGGAGGAAATACAGAGAGTAAGTTTTTGAAGTGTAGGAACTTGGAATGTATTGGGGATTCTACAGAAGCTGCAAAAATGTAATACATGTACAGTGGCCTCCAATTACATTTAGAACATCTTATTCTTTATAACAGTCCAACATTATGAAGGCTCAGACTACAACGGTGAAGTTTTGAAGTACAATATAAGAATTCAACCTAGGTAGGAGGAGCTATCTAATAAGCAAAGCCCACATTCTCACCCCAGTGTATCTTTTTTTCATGCTTCTCACTTACGTTGTGAACCTGCCAAAAACACAGGCTTAGCCAAATGAAAGTATGTCAGTGATAAAGACACAGGAATATTTATTACTTCTGAAATATGTAAAGCCACAATTATATGCTTCCAGGAAGAAACCAGAATAAAATACAACTCACCCTCACAGCTTTCAACAGGACTAAGCCCTTTTCCTCTGTTTACAGTCCAACATGTCTTTGTCGGTACACCAAGGAAATCCATAATGGCAGTATATATGCGGTACCAGCTGGCGAGGACCACCTAGGTGGAAAAAAGGATTTGAAGTTTCTGAAAAGAAACTTCGTGATTAGCTCAATACCCAAGGTAACCTCTCATGACAACTGGCCCTCATCCAGGATTTTTTTTAAACTCAGAATTTATCTCAACTACTTAGCATTTTTGACCATAATTTCCTAAAGGCATCCAATATCGACCAAGTGTTCATTAACAGACTAAAATTATGCCTGCTTTAGAACAGAAATAACTTCATTCATCAAACTGAAATATTTGAAAAAATTATACATTTCAATATTGTCTAGAAGGTTCCCCATTTAACTATTTTTGTTTATCAGATGTTAAAATCCCAGATTTTTTGGGAGGACAGTTAGCCAAATTAAATCCATTAAAACCAATTAATTTTTTTTCCATCTGGAAAGAATATTAATGGACCAAATCTTTAGGGTTTTTACTCAGATAAACTTTGATAGGTTAAATTTAAGCGTGCATTAGAAAGGGCTTCCAGATGCAATGTAAGACAGCATTTCCATTTTCCATGCAAAGGTCATAATGTTCTTATAACAATCAAATTAAATCTCAACACCTGACACAGAAAACATCAGTATTTTACACACAGAAAAATGACGACTCATCTCACAGTAAAGTCGCTAGTTAACATTACCAAGCTATTCTGTCAGGATATAACTGACTTTTTAGAGTTCATAAATGAGTAATGTGGCCATTCCAGTTGAGCTGCTTTGAAAGTTATAACCCAGGGGTTCCCAGACTTGAAAATATGTTTCACCACTGCAGTATTAGCTGTCACAGAAAACATGTACAAGAAGGATGATGCCCTCTTTTCTTTCCCCATACAATTAATAAAACTCTTTATGTCACTTCTATCTTCAAGAAGGGCAAGAAGGAAACACAGGGAAGTATACCTTGATCTCTGAGAATGTGGTGGAGTAAATCCTCTGGGAAACCACCTCCAAACATACTAAGGACAAAAAAGTGATTGGAAGCAGTCAGCATGGATTACCAAAGGGGAAATCACGCTTGCCCAACTTCATAACCTTCTGAGATGACTGTCTTGGTAGATGACAAGACAGCTTGGATGTATTTTTTCATCTGGTGCCAATTCTGTTTACATTTTTATTAAGACTAAATGATGGCACAAGAGAACATCCTCAGCAAGTTTGCACATGATACAAAATTGGAAGGAGTTGTTGATGCTTGTGTTGCCATTTGGAGGGACCTCAACAGGCTAGAGAAATAGGTCAACAGGAATCTCACAAAAGGTAAATGCAAAGTCCTGCACCAGGGAGGAAGAACACCATGCACCAGTACAGACTGGAGCTGACCAGCTAGAAAGCAGTTTTGAAGAAAAGGACCTATGAGTCCTGGTGGACAAGTTGTACTTGAGCCAGCGATAATAAGCTCTTGTTGCAAAGAAAGCCAAATGTATCCTTGGCTGTATGTCACCAGGACAAGGGAGGTGATCCTTCTCCTCTACTCAGTACTGCTAAGACCATATCTCCAGCGCTCAGTCCAGTTCTGGGCTGCCCAAGACAAGGACATAGAGTAAAGATGACTGAGACAGACTCTTTTCACTTGACAAGACAAGAGACAATGAGCACAAATTGAAATACAGGGAATTCCACTTACGCATAGGAAAAAAACTTTTACTTTGAGAGTGTCAAACATTGGAACAGGTTGCCTAGAGGTAGAGATATTCAAAACAAAACCGGAGATGGCCCTGAGCAACCTGCTCTACTTCACCCTGCTTCGAGCAGAGTGTTTAGACTAGATGATCTTCAGACACCCCTTCCAATCTCAACTGTTCTGTGATTCTATAATTCATTATTTTTTAATACCAGGGCTCCAATCACCACGGCTCACTTCATCTGTGGCCTTTACAGTCTCACAATGTGAATCTTATATATTTAAAATACAACTACATCTTTCTAGACCAAGACTCCCTGCCTCAATACTCTGTCCTGCAAAGTACACTATCCTGAATTCCTGAAGGCTTTCTGAACATCTCTGCCCTGGCACTTCTGACTGTGCATGTGTGCACACATGAACCAGACACTTGCCCCATTCTCCAGATAGGCAACAACAGGACTGAGGAACCAAATTCAAATCTTTCCTCGTATCACCCGAATGTAGTTTGTACCCTGCCAACAGAATGCATATGGCAGCTTAGAGACACCTGTCCAGCATATTTGCATCACCAGCCCTGATGCTGACATTACCCTAAGCACATAAAACATTCTTGCTGAACCAACGTTGCACAAAAAAATTTTACTGATTTATCAACTTAACCTTTTTATGTCACAAGTGCTTGTGCCTGCTGCAGATGTTACCACACATGAATACTCCCTAAAAAGGTATCCGGTTAGGTACTTCATGCAAAACACAGAAACATTTTTTGCCAAAAGTTACTTTACGTGGTTAACATGGGCATAAAAATGGATGCAAATCAGTAGTACAAAATTGCTAGGTCAGTTAGAGCACAATGGCATTTTTGGAATTTCTACTGTCCCATATCAGACGAGGCAGTAGATGCAAAACTTGGAAAACAAAAGACTGGCTCTCAGACTTAGGAGATCTCTGTAGGCCAGGCCAGTCCTTTGCTGTAGAAGAACATGTGGAAAAGTCAATCCATTTTATTAGTTGCCTTTGAGAAAGCACTTTAATGCCAACTACGCAACACTCATCACTCCAACTCAAATTTTCATCATCACTGCCACACACAGAAATATCAACTGTTCTGTAACGATGAAGAGCCAGGAGTAAGCTTAACACATTATCGCTCCACCACAGAAATTAACACATTATCTCTCTGCCATTTTGCATCAGGGATCACAGATGTTTTGAAAACAACATCACAACTACTGGAACAACCTGACTTTGCAGCAAATACCTGGAAAATTAAGACTTTATTGAGACTATAATATTGTACAACTACAAAGACTGACTTGTTGCTTTTGACAGATATTTTTACTACTTATAATTTACACAAATGATGTAGTGATTGCTGTGGACTCACTTTACCTTTTTTTTCCTTCTTTTGAAGTTTTCATGGCTAGTACCGGCTGTACATGCGGATGAATTGTCCTACTTTTCTTAATGGGTTTAGTAACCGGATTTCAAGGCTATTTTTTATGCAATTAATTTTGAAATCCGCTAAACAAACAAAAAATTTATTAAAATTCAGCCTTAATGCTAGTATTGGGCTGAAAGAGCTGGAAAGATCCTAAAATATCAAACAGGAAATGAAACACTTTCAGAAAACATGACTGGACTCTGACTATCAGAAGGAAAAATTTCACTGCCAACAAATAAATCCACAAGCATCTTCCCACCGCCTAACCGCATTATAATCATAAGTAAAATTAGATAAATTTGGAGAACATACTTTAAATGTCAAGTCACACCTATTGACAGTTTTATAGATGTAGTTATGTGGAAACAAGAGTACTCAAGAAATCCTTTTAAAAAACCCCTATTTACAGGAAGGGTAGACATCAAGCAGTCAATGACTGAAAGGAGCAGAGGAGACTATTTGTCTGCTTTGCATGCCCACACAGGCACAGAAAAGATGAATGAATTCATACCTTATCACCGAGTTCTATGAGCCAGTAAGATCCTAGAAAACTTTCAATGATCAGACAAGCCTACACATTTTGCACAGTAATCTACCTAACGTTCTTACAGAATGTCAGCCACTATATCTGATTGCTCTTGTTTTGATTTCATCACCCAATTTACTTAGTCATCTTCCATGGTGATACTGATGATTCTCTAAGAGCAAGTTCATTTGACCAGTTACCTTTGGTTTTTGCAAGTCAGACTATAGTTGAAGTCAATAAATCTTTCTCAGCTAAAGAAAATAACTTTACAGTATTCAAATAAGGCATATGTTCCTAATGCTGCATTTCTAGAACGGAACTGCAATCCCTTGGAGCTAAAAAACTAAAACAAAACCGCCAAAAAAACCACCAAAAAAACCCCAAACAAACCCAAAACCAGTGAGAGGGTAACAAAAAGCACTAATCTATAGCATTTAGTTCTTCCAGAGCAAGGAATTAAGAAGCAACTGAAAGCACTACATGCAAGCTGTATAAACACATGCATATAGCTCCTTACACATATAGTTCCTGAAAATAGCTCTGCTTCGACAGAGCAGGAGAATGAGTATAAATGCTAGTACCCAACAATTACAGCCATTATTAGTCCTTGGTTCTCAAAAAAATAAGCTGTTGCTGACACACAGAGTTACAGAAATGTACATTAACCAAAGGAGTTTTCCATTTGCAAAATGTTTGAGACACACTGGCAAAACCATAAGAGAGAGAAAACCAAACGTTTCTGTACTTAAAGACATGTTCTTTTTAGTGACAAAAAAGCAGAGCAGGAACATAATCTAACCAGGTAACAAGTCTAATATCAAGTACATACAAACAATAGCAGTCAGTCTTCTACAGAAGAATTTTTTCTGCGACATGTAAGTAAACTACTACCATTCATAGATTTTCAGGGCCACAGTGAACTGTGATGATTCCTTAGTACATTGTCCTACACAAAATGCAAGCCAAAATAACCTCTCAGTACCTGTATCACTGCAGACATCATTGCATTATTGTCATATACAAGTGATACTTTGTATGTCATATTTCCTGAAGTACACAACAATGTCAGCAACTTACTTGCTTTCAGTGAAAAGAACAAAAGAAGACAAGAAGTATAGAATTGGATTGCAACTTCAGGGCATAAAATACTAAGATCTAGAGCGTATATTTACATTTGATTGGACATACTTGAAGTCTGGGAATTCATTGCAACGTATGAAGTAACTTTATCATTTTAAATTCGGAACTAAAATAAGGTATTTAAGCAACACTTCATTAGTCACTATATCTTTACAACCACATTTTCCAGAGTAACGTTTCTTACAAATTTGTAGTCAAATCTAAAGAAAGCAAAGATTTATCAGAAAGTATTATTTTTAAAATGTAGCTCACCTCTGGGTAAAGATTGAACCTTTGTAAGGTGTTAATCACTAAAGGATATTCAGTTAGTCTGTCATTCATAATTGCCCAAACTCCATTCCAAAACGATGGTGCCTCAATAATGATCTTGAAGTAGGAATAATAAAGACCCTACAGGAGAGCAGAATCATTATTTACGATTAAAGAGGTCACTTCTGCTTCATGAACTGCCATATACAAGCTTCGTTTTCAAATCAAATTTTGTAATATAACAAATAGGACAAAACGATTCAAGATGACTATCCAGTTTTTCAAATATCTTCTATTAATGCCACTGAAACGAGCAATGTGGTTTTCCTTCCACCTTGTTTCATAGGACTTCTGGAAATGTCTCATTTGGGCTGCTAACTACGCATTAGCATAGTATTTCACAACTCTCAAAACTAAAAGCAGCCAAAAGGTGTATATGTATGCAAACATTTATTAATTAAAAAAAATTATTTAAAAGAAAAAAAGCTGCATAACAAGACCATAATTGAAAGTATGTTACAAGGTTCTTGTAGTTTTGTATTTTAGGTCTTCTAGAATCATATTTTTAAATTATATTTTAAATGAACTGTGAAGAGATACATTGATAGTGATCAGCTGCAAGACACAAATGCTCTGCATGTAAAAGTGTAATGCATGTTAGTTGCAAGATATCAATATATTTACTTATCCAGAAAGAATAAGAAATTTTGGAAAGCCCACAATCACAAGATTACAGACAGAAGATTTCCAATCACTGAATTTTTATTGAAATATAATCTAACCATTTCCGTGCGAAAAGCCATTTCTCTTTCTAGCGTTGACAGGTGAGAAAAATGACGGTCATTTTCAAAAAGAGTTGTTATGTGATACCTGTTAAAAAATAATAATAATTAAAACTGAATAAAGAGTTTTAGAACCTAAAGTCATATATACCAAGGAATATACCATATAAACTAAGTCATATATACCCAGCAACAGCTGGCGAAACATTCAACGAAGACCCAAAGATTACTTTCAAACTGCTATTTTAATTTACTCATATAGTATACCAACATTCTCCTCTATTCAGACTATTTTAAATGGAAAAAATATAAATCCGTAGAGCATTTATTAAATTGTATTATGGAATTAGTTATAATACTCTAATGCATTTTAACTTAAGTGCAGACACTTAAGGATCAAAAGTTTAATGCTATTAAAACTATCAAGTCTACATATTAGGAAAGAAAATGCAAATATCTGACAATGAAAAGAATCACAGATTAAAAATTGGTGAAAATAACAGTGCACAAACAAGTAGTGTATGTTTTTTCCACAAAAATCTTCCCTGACTTGTATTTTAACGCAGTTATCTGCCATTACATATAGATGCGCTTACCATCAAAAGTATATTTAAATAAAGGTGCATCTACAGGGGGAAAAAAAAAAACAGAAAAAATGCAAATAATTTTGGGGGCAAAACTTGCCACTTCCAAGAGGAGCCTCATCTCCAGAAAGGATGGAAAAAGAAAGAAACAGAGCAGTGCACATGACTCTGCTTTTGAAACGGAATTTGCAAGAAACAAACTACTGAAAATCAATAGTTCTTTTTGAGCTAGGAAACAAACACAGTGTGGCAGAAGCTGTTACTTTTTATCTCTGCAAAAGCAACTGGTGAATATCGCTATAGAAGCCATTCTATTTCAAGTCTATACTACAAAAATGAAGGGTGAGGATTAGGATGGAACCTGAAACAAGGATTACGTTGACAAAGAGTAGTTGAAAGACCATTCTTCCGTACACAAAGAAAACATTGGCCAGACTTCTCTGAAGAGGTTAGAGAAAACGTGATGCAAAACTAAGAAATTAAAGCAGAATCTAAATAAGCAGAACACAGGAGAAAGTTGAAAGAATTTACCCGGACTTTCAAAACCCACTGAGGGTAAAAAGGTCTGTTAGTGGAAATGCACCTGAATTTGTATAGCTAAGCAACAATTTTCCACGTGGAAAGCAGGCTTCACTCTTCACTGAACAGGCTTAAGAAACCTTTCACATCAGCTTCACAAGAACTGGATTATTCATCTTAGAGACAACAATTTGGTTTTGAGAGGAAAGATCTAAATATAAATTATCCCAATAGCTCATCTAAACATAAGTCAAAATGATATTTTTATTATTTTAAAATATCATATTACTCTCAAGCAATAAATTTAACCTTACCAATGTAGGACTCCTGCAAAAGCAGCTGTAAAGGAAACAAAAGGTGTCAAGTTACTCAAATATATAAATCACTGAACATGAAATCATGTTCTTCAAAGTAATTGCAGTACTACTACAGAGGTGCACAGAAGGTACTCAGCCTCCAGAGGAACAGAAGAATAGGAACATCTGAATTAACTTTTATGGCCAGCTCTTTGAAAATCTGAAATTATGCCGATGGCATTCAGCAGTAGACAAGTTCCCACCTATATCCTGCATCACTCAAGTTGATCCATCAAAATCTAATGCACACATTTCAGCTATCAATAACAAAACGGAATGATAAGCATTTTTTTTAATAAGCATAAATATTTTTAAGATACCTACTGTGACTGTTCACTCAACTCCTGCTCAGATTTTGGATAACACACAGCTCATACTAAGGCCTGATGTATGCTAGGAGCAGCACTGTTAGGTCAAAGCAAAGCCAACACATAGGCAGGACCCGGTGGCCAGAAAGGGCTAAAGGTCATTATGCAGCCATTATCACCTGCAGCTTGCTGTCTCCCGCAGACCATAATCCTCGCATATTGATTGTCTGGCAGTTTCTTCAGAATCTGCTAACTCATGGAAATGGTATAGACCAAACTTCCAAGCCGGAAAGTACAAATACATCAGCTTACCCAAAAAGTTTTTAAAGCAGATCCAGCAGCACATGGACTGCTGAAGCTTTCATGCTTCCCGGTGTGATACAGGGGACACCTGCACCATGGTGGAAGAGGAAGGATGAGCACTCCCACCATCAGCTAGGTAACTATTTTGCTCATAAACGCACAAGTTAAGAGTTACAAGTTATAAGCTGCGAATTAGAGAACTTGTGATTTAGAAACCTCATGACTTAAGTGATGAATTAGTGAATTCCCATGTTAGACTAGTCTGTACAAAGTGGACTGAGCCCTTGTTTGCCATATCTGTTTGTTTTCTTTCCTAATGAGCTCATAAAATAAAGTTTAATTTACACAGTACATTGTCCTGTAAATTTGAGAGATCCAAACAGACCGTGACAACCAACACAAATCTAATTGAGACTATAAATGCTAAAAGGTAGACTCTCCATGCAATAACATTCCATTTGTCCATTCGGAGACTATCTGCACTGTTGTTATGTAGGTACAGAACAAGGGAGGTAATTTGAGGGACAAAGGGAAAAGACAAATTATGATAAAGTGGTGGGTAAACAGTCTAGGTCTCTGACTTCTTGAGCATGACAAGATCCACAGAGAGCAGAAGCCACTCCATTTTGCTTGAGTAGCGTTCACAACATATCCAAAGCTCACCATGGAAGCAAAGCCAGCATGAGTGAGGGATAAAGGGTAGGCATTTAGAGTGACCACAGTGCTCCTTCTAGACTGAAGGTGTCTTGCTTGCCCTCTAGGCACACAGTGGCTCTCTGCCATAGAAAAGTCAAGTAGACTGGTTGCCTTCAATCCAAGAAAATCTTGATGGTTAATGAAGAGCCCTCTTATTCACATAGGCTATACGGAGCAGAGAGAAAGTGGAGAGGACAACCACCCTCCCTGCTTACATCCAGCCAGAGCCAGACAGGTGCTGAGCACCGTATCCCTCTCCAGGGTGCTGATCCGCACACACCTCCTGCAGCCTACCGGCACCCAGGCATGGCCCTCGCCTCTGTGACGACATGGAATGGGTCAAGTTGCTTCCACATAGGTAAAACATACATCAAATGCCTCCACACTGATGCAGAATATAGTTGCGGAGTTAGTAAATGCGCAGACTGCATGTTACATGCATATGGTGGTCTGTTTCTGGAAAGCAGCAGGGACAAGAGAAAGAAAAACACCTTTGGAAAAACACTAAATTTATGTAGAAAGAGGAGTGGACTGAATGCACACTTCATGCCCTAGTATATATTCCCAAACCACATGTTCTTCCAACACAGAGCCTGGAAGTGCTGCTGTTGGCAGTACTTGTTATCATTGTCACCACAATGCTGCTGCTGGCAGTACTTGTTATCATTGTCACCACCAACAACTTCACGTAGTAGTTGAGGTTGTACAATACCACACTGAAACTTCCTCAAGAGTTTTTCAGCTCCACTTCAGTCAGTGAAGTAGTTATCTTAAAGAGAAGCCTGGGTTTCAGTTAGAAAATGCATACCACAAGCTTTCATTTAAAACTTTACATTTTTACATACACTTTCTAGAAAAAAAAAAATCACCAACGCATTGCTCAGTATAGTTCACATTAAGAGGAATTTAATGTCTTAGGAAAGTTCCAGGAGCTACAGGTTTTTTTTACACTAAGGATATTTACGTTAGTTCTCATGGAGAGCTGCAAATTCCTTTTTCAGAAAAGCAGATATGGATATGATATGGAATTCCAGGTAAGCACGCTAGCTATATCAGCAATACAGCAAACCATATTCCATAAACAAACACATTGTGCAGTAATTGTATGGAAATAAGTTATTACTTATTGAGTCTCACATTTGCACAAAGCATTATTTCATTTCTCAGTAACATTTCTAAGACTCCCAATAAGATTGGATGCTGAAATACATTTATATATACACACACCCCAACTATAAAAAAATACCAATTTTAAGACAGATTACATGTTAGGTAAGTATATACAGTAAAGTCAAAATAAATGCACATTACCTACTACTACTTGTTCATGATCTCAAATTCATGTGGTTCCAAATAAGCCAAATATACAGTATTTTATTGTTGCAAATAAATTACCTATTAATATGGAAATTACATTTCAGATTCAAACATACCACTTATTTCATAGAGAAAACAATATATTTAAATCTGATTCTTCCCTTCAGTAAACATTTTATTTAAAGTCGATGCATTAAGTGTAAATACATTCACAGTTATTTTGGAGAATTTCATGTACATTTTTATAAAACTTCACAATATCACTCTACTGTAAATATAAAACAAAGACCTTTTATAAACACACAGCAATTCATGTAATTACTCACATTTCAAGAGACAACGCGCTTAATTCATAGACTTACACTATGAGTCCAAATCGACATTTTTCAACAGACTGCATCCAGACTTACATTAAGCTAGTTTCTGATGGAAAACATGCAGATCAGCTCTCCTAAATGACCATATTTTGATGCCATTAATGTCCTTACAGGGGAGGGAATGAAGGAAAGGACAGGAGAGGAATACTAGAATCCTAATGCTGAGACTTATACAGCTACTCTGTACTTGAACTTGCAGATGCCATTTTCTCACCCAGCCTAAGAATCCCTAAAAGCAAAGCATGTGATCAGATTTTTGCAGACTAGGGCTATTACGTAAAATCTGATAGTTTATTCTTCAGATTTCCTATTTTTGCCTGTGTTCTGTTCTAAGAAAAGCAATACGAATGGCATATAAAAAGCATTCTAATTCTGGAAATTAAATACTGAAGAATAAAGCCAAAATATACAGAACTCATTTACTAAGAGAACAACAAACACTGAGATGCTGTAATGCAACAGGATGTGAAACGTACTAGAACCTGATTAATACTTTGCAAGTATCCCCAAAGTGACTAGGTAGAATACAGCAGAACCGGGAACAATGACGAATCTGCAAGCACTACTTCTGCAGCTTAGTCAAGATGTTTCATTGTGAGATTCTGTGCAATCTAGAAAGGATGTCTTCAAGAATAAGGCCTCAATTCAATGTTCATTAAAAAAAACCCAACACAATAGGGCAAAGTGTTGTATACGAATGTCCTTGAAAATCTGACAACTTCATTGTTGCATGTAAATTGGAGATAATTCTTAAAAGAAAAAAATCCACACCCTATAACAAAACTAGTTCCAACCGTGGGAGCCTCTATTTTTAAATTCTGGCCCTTAAAGCTTAAGCAAAACAACAACAAAAATTCAAATACCACTAAAACTAACCAAAACCCACTATACATATTTAGTATATGTACATTCTTTGCTACTGCAAATACTGTATGCTGTTACATACTTTGCCATTAAGGGTTTACTCCTACTAAAAATGTAAATAGCTCCCTGAAGTATTTAATTGGTTATCTGGGTTTCACAGCCAAATACAAACTCCAGAAATTATAAAGCGCTCTACTTAATCTCCTCTCAACCTTCAATCAAAGGAAAGCATTTTTCAATTTTGACCATCAGTTTAACGTTTCTATGTCATTTAAGTAACTACCAGTCTAGGAAATGCTGAATAAATAGAGGTAAGCAAAGCAATTCAGGAACAGTTTATTCATCAAATAGTTTGTAAGCTAAGGGTTGTCTCTCTGCTACTACTTTGCAATGTAATTCATCAAATTGAAGAAACTCCCTTTGGCAACAAGGACTACTGGTGGTGCGATTAATAGTACCAGCATCTTTGAAAAACCCTGACAGTCTTTTAATGTAATACCTTTAACAGTATATCTAATGGCACATCTGACAAATATGCTATTATTTAACATTTGTTAACTTTAGGAATGCATTTCTTATTTAATTTTGCAAACACTTTAGGTGCTTTTTCCAAGACTTTGGCCATTAGCCATTTTATTATTTACTCCAAAATATTCCCAAAGATAATAACATCTGAATTTACATCCCCTACAGTTG
Organism: Calonectris borealis; assembly: GCF_964195595.1. Taxonomy (NCBI): domain Eukaryota; kingdom Metazoa; phylum Chordata; class Aves; order Procellariiformes; family Procellariidae; genus Calonectris; species Calonectris borealis. The sequence continues at coordinate 117,412,787 of NC_134313.1, forward strand.
TATGTTCTTCCACCCATAATCCTTCCAAAACAACCTGTTTTGATTACATTACTTAATAAGAGTTGCTTTTTTTTTTCCTAGAATTTAATGACTGCATAGGAGAGATCCGTAAATATCTGGACAATTATTCTCCTACAGATGTTCTGATACCACACCAACTGCTACAATAACAGCTTTACAAAAGTTACCAGGTAGGAAGTTATTTTCTATCCCTTTTCAAAATAAGGTATGTTTTTTTGTTTTCCAAGTTGTATTTCCAAATATATTTTGATACTGTTTACAATTCCAGGGAAAGAAAGGTAAAAAGAACAGTATTTCCCCCCTGACATATTTCTTCTACTTACCCAGAAGGAAAGTGAGCCATATCTTGCTATCAGCTTTTATGATGAAGGCCTTTCTGTCGTCAACAAATACTGTCAAAAGAGAACAAGTATTTTAAGCATCAATTAAGAACAGCCTCTGTAAAAGGAAATCTGTTCGAACTCTGCAGCATTAGTTTTCTGTAAAAATGTTGACTTCAAAACTGCTGAAGTTTCATACAGCAAGTTGGTAACTACACATAAAAGCGTTAAACATCACAGATAGACTATTAAGGTGACTATGCAAATCAGGTTTTTAATTCCTGAAATAACTTTTACAAAACAACTTGTCGAAAGAGGATTTGTTCATAGACATGTTATTGACAAATTTGCTCAGACTTTAAAAGAATACGCAGCCCTGCATCCTTTCAACAAAGTGCTACCAAGAAATAAGCCGGTCATCCCAACGCTATAAGCAGAGCTAGTCAACACGGTTAGAGGGACTGCTTTAACGAGAGTTGCTTACACAAACAGCACATTTTCCCCATTCCAAATGATGCTAAAGTGGTAAAAACCCCTTTTCCTCCCCCTAGCCCCCGATTCTCGCCGATATTAGCGTGGGTCTTGCCAGCTTTTTTTTTTTAACCTCCTCGCGTTGTGACAGGCTGGAGGACAGGCACGGGCAAGGCGGGAGAGCAACCGGCCGCCAGCCGCTGCCCCAGGCAGCGCCAGACACAACCCTCCCGCCTCCCTCCCCCGGGCAGACGCCGTGAGGGCTAGAGGGGTGCCCGCTTCCTGGCCCACCCGCCCCCGCACCGCCTTCCCGAGGAAGGACGTCCCGCCGCTCCCCTTCCCCAGTGAAGGGGGCAGTGAACAGCCACCCCGTGCGAGGGGAGCTTTCGCGCGGTGCCGCTGCCCGCGCCGGGCAAGTCTACCGACACCCGGAAAGGGGGGGAGGGGGGCGAGACCGAGCCCCATCCCACTTCCCCCGGGCGGAAGGGCTGGCCCCCCCAGCCGAGCGGGGGCAGAGGGAGCGGGGAGGGGGCAGATTTGGGGGTGGGGTGGGGAGGGGGGCGGCTCCCTCCCCTCGCCCCCACCTCACCTCGGAGCCGGTTCTGCAGACGCGCAGGAGCCTCAGGGGGT